>NC_053136.1:30572802-31172802 GCF_016808335.1 Panicum virgatum | reverse complement strand
TTGCAGACCGGTCCTAGTTTTCATATTCCATGGATGGCGCTGACTTACGGGATCATCCTCAAGCTTCATCAGATCAGCATCAACATACTTGGCCTCTTCTTGATGATCGTTAATCGCCAGGACTTGGTGAAGACATAGATATTCAATAGGTAGTCGATTCTCCATCGAATAAATAATAATGTGGGCTACATGGATTACCTGCAAAACAATCACTTGCCGGACCGGCTCTACAAAGATCATTGTGAATCGGCTAAAAGCCGATGAATCATATTTAGTTAGGCAAAAGTCATGCAAGCCGACCCAACATCAAAAAATCTCTTCCCCCACAAAAATATGCTATGTCATGCAAAGGGTGAGTGTGAGCTTCCAGGTATGTCTCAAAGCATTTACAAGTGCTAGCATGTATATACAGTGAGGGTATAGCATAAAGACACCGCATAGAAAAGCTCAAAAGAATATATCTATATTAGAACATGAGCAAGCAATTTTTAGGATTTTCAAAATAAAAAAGCATCACCGCTTAGCCCAACCAACTAGTACATTAAAGCATGACAAGCAAAAACCAGCAAGTACCTACACCAGTGAGCTCTTTCCGATACAAGGATCTTTTAACAAGCTTGATTATTCATGCCCTCATGTCTTGCAGGTTAAAATATATTGCATTTGAAACTTAAACAAGCCTTTTGTTCTGTGCCAGGGGTTATTTGCTTATCAGGCCACTTCTTACCAACCAATGCTAAGCCTAGGTCCATTGAACCATCAAAAGCTTAAAGCAAGGTTTTGGTCATTCACAGCCTAGTCCAAGTTCATGCTAAAGTGCAATAGCAAGCAGTCTCGAACTAGATTAGTGAGACAAAACAAACCCACCTGGATCTTTTCATTATAGCACAGCATGGACATCATTCAGATTTTAATGTAATTTAGCACAAGATTATCATATAAGCATTGAGACTTGAGCTGCATAAATGATTCCAAGAAAAGGATATAGCTACCAGGCATGTACAAGATAGTAAAAGCAAAGTCAGCCTACACATACTAGTAGCCAAGTAAAGCGGTGACCATATTTCAGATTTTCAAAAGAATAAAAGCCATGCTCGGTATCAGATATTCAACATATTCAAATGAGCCTAACCACACATGGTCACCAGCATCCACACCTCAAATATATACACGAAACACAAGTAGAAGCTACTAAGCATACAAGGAAGCTAGTGCAAGTGATAAATGCATATACTGTATGATGATGCAATGGTGGGTTTGAATATTACCAATCAAATTGGCTGTTGACGAGCCGATAGTTAAAATCCCGCCTGGTCCGTACTTGCCATAATGCATTCTCATCACAACTATCGGCTGTTAGAAAGCCGAACATCTGTAGCCTAAAGTCCAATCAGCACATCTGTTGTCGTAGAGAGCTCTTTAAATGCTTTGTCGACGTGGATGAAGTAACCGATGTTGATCGCATCGAAGGAGCACAGAAGCTGAATCAGCCGGCTGATGTGACGAATGCCTTGACCCTCTATCCGCGGGGGTCGGGCGAGACGGACCCCGTCCGCAGGAGTCGGGTGAGGCGGACCCGTCCGTAGGCGACGAATGCCCTGACCCCGTAGGAGCCGAATTCGCCGATGTCGATGGTGTCGTAGGAATGGGAATAGCCGATGACGACGACGATGCAGAAGTACTATTGGCCGGATCGATCGGCTAATGTATCAGACACTCCCACGCCCACATGGGAGCAGAAGTAGCCGATGCCGATGGCCGGAACTGCGAAGGGGCGGAAGTAGCCGATGGCGAAGAAGCTGTAGGAGCACCGGCAGTAATTCTTCATCCGGACAAAATTTTTTGTATGGGTCTCCATATTTCATCACCAAATCTCCGCTTATGCCCCCCCCCGAGCCAGATCCTTCATGTATTGGAGGAGATCGGCTCTCCGATCGCTGTGCCCAATTCACTTATGAACTAGAGAATTCAAACATTTTACCGTCGATTGCTGGAATCGGCTGTGTTTGGGGCTGATCTGCCCATCGGCCCGGACTCAGATATTAGCCATGCAGCAAAATTGTTCTGCTACTATTTCTTTTGACTTTCTTTTTCTGGCATCGCATCGGCTGGGGCTGATCGCTTAGATCGGCCACTACAAGGCATGATCCCGTAGAATTCATGAAGTGGTGCCAGAATGTGTTTATTCTGTGAGGCCAGTGGATAAGACCAGCCTCAGTCCGTTTTTTGTCGCCTCGATCCGATCACAGTCTTCCAGGGCGATCCCTGAGATCGGCTCTTGTCCTTCCGCATCCCAGGCGTTCATATCTGCGACCGAGATCTCGCTGGAATCATCTGCTGGGACCACTTCCACTTCATCGCCATCCCATTGGACGAGGTACTGGTGCATTGTGGAGGGGATACAACAGTTGGCATGAATCCAGTCCCTTCCAAGCAGCACTGTGTATGTACTCTTGCTGTTAACGATGAAGAACGATGTTGGTACGGTCTTGCGGCCCACTTTCAGTTCCACATTAAGAACCCCCATCGCCTCTGATGGCTGTCCATTAAAGTCATTAAGCATCACATTGGTTTTGATCAGATCGGCAGAAGAACGACCCAATCGGCGCAGCACAGAGTATGGCATCAGGTTGACTGCGGCACCAGTGTCGACCAACATCCTGTTCACAGGCTTGCCGTTGATGAAACCCTTGAGATATAACCCCTTCAAGTGCTTGTAGCTCTTCTCCTTGGGCTTCTCGAAAATGATTGGCCGTGGGCCGAGATCCAGCTGTGCGATGGCGATTCTTCCAGTTGGGGTGCTCGAAACTCCGATGGGAGCACGAACACCATGTTCACATCAGCCGATGGCTTCTCATCGGCTTTTGTCTGCCTGGGGCGCCACTCTTTCCTTGGAGGGCGCCTTTCCTCCCTTTGCGGTCGTCTGACTTGCTTCGCGAGATCCGGACGCGCCTTCCTCAGCACATCGAGGTACTTTGCTTCTGCCTCTTCCAGATTGCGCAAGCATTGTACTCTGCGCTTCTGCGACCGATTAAGCCCGTCAGGACACCACCATGGGCGATGGTACCTGTCTTCTTCCTCTAGCTCTGAATCACCCCTGGATGGGTGCCTCACGTGGCCATCCTGACGCGTTCCGGGCCCCAAGCGCCGGAACACTGATGTCTTTTCCTGCTGGTGTCCTCGAGGCCTGCACTCCAAGCAATCGTCTATAGTAGGTAATCGGCTCATGCCGGAATTCCAACAGTACCTGAAGAACGGGCAATGCCAGTGGTCGCGTATAGCCTGGCGCCTCCCCAATGTCCTTCCTGAGCGGTGCTCATACTCGCCTTCTTCCGATTCATATCGGCGGCGTAGCTGGTATTGGTTCTGGTATTTTTCCAGAAGCCGATTAGAAACTGGAAGCTGATTGCGGATGTGACGCACCTGCTCTTCAGTCACATGCCGCTGTTCCAGCTCACGTTCATCTTGCGGCCGTTTGCCAGAAACGGCCTCTCTCCTCTGCTTGTCATGGCGGCACATGGGTCCCACCATGTTGATCTGGAATGCCAAGTCCTGGTCCTCGGATCCGAAAGCTGACAGCTCCACCACTTTAGCTTGTGGGAAGGGCTTGGTGTCAACCTTCATCGTGTGTTGAGCCAGGATTAATCGGCCTTGCTCGATAGCCGATTGTATCTGACGACGTAGCTCCTTGCACTCACCCGTGGAATGAGTGAACGAGTGGTGCCATTTGCAGTACAGTCTTCCCTGCAGCTCTTGGGCCGTTGGCAACTTGTGATTCTCTGGAAGCTTCAGCTGTTTTTCTTTGAGGAGCAGATCAAATATATGCTCCGCCTTGGTCACGTCGAAGTTGAAGCCCTTCACAAGCCCCTGCTGCTTGATCCACTTGCATGGGACAGGATTTGCCCCCCAGGTCCATTCTGCCACGGCTACTTCTTGCTCCTCGCCAGAGTCGTCAGATTCTTCAGCTTGTGCCATGTTTACATGGCGCTTGAACTTGTCCTGGTACAGCTCAGGATGGTAGTGCTCGTATGCTGTAAGCTTCTGCACCAGGTGCGCCAGAGACGTGAACTCCAACTGAAAAGCCGCATCCTTGATCGGCTTAGCGAGTCCCAGGACAGCTAGATCAACTGCCTTCTTCTCTATGATGCGCGACGAGTAGCATCGGTTCTTGACCTCCCTGAAGCGCTGTATGTATTCTGACACAGTCTCTCCTCGCTTCTGCCTGACTTGGGCGAGGTCGGCAATTCCAGCTTCTGCAGCTTTCGAGTGGTACTGGGTGTGGAATTGATCTTCAAGCTGCCTCCAAGTCCGAATCGAATCCGGAGCTAGTGACGCATACCATCCAAAAGCTGGGCCTGTAAGGGATTGGCCGAAGAACCGGACCCTCAATGGATCTGACACTGAGATCATCCCCAGCTGCGTTAAGTATCGGCTCACATGCTCGATGGAGCTGGCTCCCTCTGACCCGTTGAACTTGGTGAACTCAGGAAGCCGATACTTGGGTGGCAGTGGGATCAAGTCATAGTCGCTTGGATACGGCTTGGAATAGCCGATCGCTTTCCTCTTGGGCAGGATGCCGAACTGGTCTCTGAGTATTGCACTGACCTACTCCACACTAAGAACTCCTGGGGCCGATGGCTCAGCACTCGGCCCAGTAGCGTACTTTGCCAGCCACGCTTGTTTTTCTACGTCTGCTCCAGAAGTTCCTGGGTTCACCATCTGCACCGAGCGTGCTGGACTGACGCTGTCAGGGATGTAGGCGCACGTGTAGCCGTGCGGAATCTCCTTAGGTGGCTCGGTGAGGAACTGGCCTTCTCCAGGATCACCGCCGATCTTGTGGACGACGTAGATCGGCGAGCTCTGTGGTCTAGGAGCTGCAAATGAGAATGGCAATTGCGGCCTAGAATGCAGTGCAGCTTCCACTGTGTGACTCCCCAGGATTGGCCCCGATGGAGAGTACTGGTTCTTGATTATCTCCTGGATGACGCGGTGCGCCATGCGCTCAAGCTCGTTCATCAGGCTCTGAGAATGCCGATGAAGCGAATGGGCCACCATGTAGTTCATCTCCTGACGCAGGGCCCTGGTGCGCTCCTCTGATGGTACAGACAGGTCCACATTGTCGAGAGCGCCTTCAGGCGAGAACCCCTTCCACCTGATGCCATGGTTGCGGGTCCTCTCAAAAGAGCCGATGAGATCGGCATCCAGCAGAGCTTTGATCTCATCATACTTCTTCTTGTGTTCAGGAGAGAGCTCTTCATACGTGACGGGCTTGAGAGCGGGTTCTTGATCTTGAGCTCCAGTCATTGTTGCAGTAGATGTTGTTGCCGAGAGGGGTCCCACTGGGTGTGCCAGAATGTGTTGTCGGTCGAAACCCACCGGCGAGCAGCGACGGGCAACACGAAGAGCCGGGAGGTTGCTGGGGCGCTGGCAGGCACTGCTCCCTCGTCGACGGCCCGCAATTTCGTCACGCGCCCGGAGGTTTTGTGGAAAACCGGGCGTGCCACTTGACCTATACCCGATCAGGAGGGTGCAGACGTGCTCCGAACAGTTTCCTGCATACAAAGACACGTGTAAACGTAAGTCCGAGCCGTGGTCGGCTCCCCGGGACGACTCTTGCATCGGCTTTCGAAGAGCCGATCGAGTCCCGGTGTCAGATTGGATCTGCATCTATCCAGATATTACTAAATAGAGCAAATAAGTGTAAAGCTGCTTCAATTGAATCTAATTAATCTAATCCACGACGGTCAAAGCTTCACTGCTAGATCGGAACATCCTACACGTGATTGGGCCTAATAAACATAATAAATAACTAAACCATAACCAAAAACAGAGGCCTAAGAACTAGCAAGAGCCGATTCCCGGATCAATTCCCTGTTATGACTAAGGCAAAGCATCTAATACATCACCGGATCATCCAATCCGTTTGCAAGGCCTAACCTAGCAGATATCACACCAACTCTTATGAGCAAGAGCAAACTGTAACAGATTGGATCTGCTAGATGGAAAAGAAGCAGGGTGTTGTTTCCGTGCAACCAATTCTACACAACAAGAACTAGCATAAGATTGAAACGTGACTGCACGAAAAGCAACATGATATTCGTAGATGATAAGCAACAAAGCACAATAGATCTACTAAAGCCATGCTATGAACATCAGGATAACTAGCATTACTCGCCATAAAAAATGCTTCAGTACGAGTAATACCAGGGTAAAACCAAGAACAATGCTGCCCTGATCACGCGAAGCGATCAGGGCAGCATGACGCTTACTTGGATGAAACCCTAGAATTAGGGGTGGCGGTGCGCCGAAGTTTGTTGTGGTGGAGACACCCGCCGTGTGTAAACGAATGCCGTCATCTTTATTCAATAGCATATGGGTACATATTTATAGTCCGGAGACTTCTTGCCGTGCAAGGCAACCTCTAAACTCTTTCCTAAACGAAGACTAGAGATAGATTACAACTCAATAACGACTCGAAGATTAGATAACATGATCTGGACTCTTCCCTCCACCAGTCCAGATCTTCATGAAGCTTCCAAATATCAGCCGAAACATGCCGTATAATTGTGGCAGATTCTGGTCGTCCTACTGTTTCGGCAGTTCCCGTCAACTCCGAGCGAATCTGGATGTGATTCCAGTTGTATTGGAAAGCTTATCTCCTTAGCTTTCCATGCATATCTAGAACATCCAAAACGGAGTCCATATGTGGCCTGGGCGTCCATTTTTGCGCAACCTCTTCCTGCAGTCCGAACCAGCCTCGCGAATAGACTGGGCTTCAACATGGATTAGGCCCGTAACTCCATCTCGGCTTGAGCCTTGAGTGCACAGTTATCATCATATTTGGCCAAACTTATGATATAAGCCTGGCTAAGTGGACTCCTTTACCGCGGGCTTCTTCTGACATTTGGCGTACCAATCCCGGTCAAATTCTGACATATATAAATTTGCCTTCTGTTGAAACAATTATTGCCTAATTCAGAAACACATAATAGCATGACATGTAAAAAATACTTTAGATATAAAAAGTATTCAATAAGGATGCCTAATCTAATGCATGAATTTGCCTATGTTAAGAGGTATTATTGCCTAGTGAAATATATGAATTTGCCTTCTGCTAAAAAACAAACATAAAAAATGCACGAACATATTGGGAATGCACCAAGGTTGAACTCCGCCTCGTGTCGAGCTCCCCCATGCCAGCCACCTTGATCCGCCTGCACAATATACTTGGCTACTTATTTCAATCATGAATCCAGCAGATAAAAGATGCTGTTTAGAGCTGATAACAATATACTTGGCTACTTATTTCAATGAAAATTCAGATAACACATTGCAGAGATATTAAGAATACTACATGTGTTCCCTCAGTGAACCAATCCACATAGCAATACACAAACAGTGTTTTCAAACAACATGTGATCAAGGTGATTCAAATTTTCTCCAATTTGCAGTTTGAATTACATAAAAGAACTTGACATTTCTCAAGTTTCATGCTCAGAGAAAGAGCTTATATCAATTAATCAAGCTTCAACCGAGAAAATTAGTAGGAAGCAAAAATGATACGATAAGAACTTACCGACTGACACAGCATGGGTGCAACGAGCATAGCTGTATTGTGCCTCTTCCGACACAAATGGATGATGCAAAGTCCTCTCCTGGTGGTGGGTGTGTGACATCAGCACGAAAGATGATAATTGGTACTTCTGACACAAAGGGTACGCCGTTGTGTACAAAGGCTCGCTCAAGAATTATGTTGCATCCTCCAACCTGCTTAAGGAAAAGAATCAATACACCTGCAAGAAAGAACCGAAACAAAGACTTTACACGAAGAGTATAGATATTGAGACCTTGACATTGATTTTGAGCGCAACATTTTCCAGATATTGCTTGTTTGCTCTGCTAGCTTGCTTTGGCAATTAACATTAAGATACAAGCACTATGACCCAAGCCACAAATAAAAATATGATTCCAGAATCATTTCTTGATGTTAGTATCATAAGCATTTTGATTAATGTTCCCTAGGCACTTTAATAATATCAGTTAAGCATTTCATAAGTAGCATTCCATAAAGGTATTTCCAGGTCAGAGGCCATGGACAGCTAAAGCCTTTTTGCTCATCTCACAAATAGTGGAACACTATTAAATAACCCAACCTTGAGGCTTCTCGCTTGCCGATGATGGGCCGTCGACGTGCATGGCCTCTGAGGAGGAGGCCGGATTCAGTGAAGCCTCAGATCGATGGGCTTGGCCGCCTCGGCGGTCTTGTCGCCGAAATCCTTGTGGCCCGTGCGTTTGGTGTGAAGGAGGTCCTGCGCACACACATATACTTGCCAGAATCAGCAAGCACGAGCCCACACGAGATCAAAATCAGATCTAGGACACTGCCGAGGTGTGTCGGACTGGATCGACTGGCCACCAAATCCAACAGGGGGAAATCGAGAGAGGAATTGCGGGAGGGCGCAGGCTGGATATTACGGTTTGGGAGAGGCATGGCTTGCCGTAGTTGGAGCAGACAAGGTTCAGGATGGCCTTGGGGGACTCATGAAGTTGGTGTGGTTGGTGACCTCGGTATGCGTCTGCACCTCCTCCACGCTGCGTAGCTATGTGACGCAACCACTGCACTAGAGCGACAATCTTGCCTTTGCCGTCGTGGACCCGCGCGCCGCGCGACACGGGAGGGGTGGCGGGGAGAGGAGGGGACGATGCAGCAGCATGGGGGACGGGAGGAGGCTGTGGCAGAGAGAGGAAGGGGTGTGCTGCGCCGCCGTGTCCCAGCGCGCAAGCTCGCGCCGCCGTAGAGGAAGGGGACAGGGAGAGGTGGAGGCTTCGTCGTCAAAGCAGCTGCGCCTGGGCTCCGAGCGCAAGGTGGAGGCGGAGGAGGGAGGCGGCCTCGACGGCAAGCCAGTGGCAGCAGGCGAGGGAGCAACACTTGTGGTCGTCGGAGCCAAGCAGGCTAAAGACGAGGCGACGAGCTCCTCGGGGTGGTCGGTGGTGTGGTCCTCCTCGCCGACGGCCTCGGCAATGGAGGCAAGGATCTGCGGTGTCGTCGTGGCGAGGGCCAGCGTAGGGGACGGTGGCGGGGGCCTGCGGCAGCGTGGGCGTGGAGGGCGGTGGCGGCGGATCTGCTGAGGAAGGGGGCAGCAGAATGGAAGAGGCGTGGGTGGGTGGGGCGGTGGGGAACGAGGAGCGTTCCAATTAAATTAAATGCTTCCTTGATGTTGGACGGACTCAACCGGCCATTCCAATCGATAAGAATACGGCCGGCTGTAGAGAAGTCATTACCAAATTTAAATACGACGCACCAACTCTTTCTGCACATTGCTATCGCATCACCCATTTATTTTAGGGTTAATTGGATCTGTGCCATTATAATTTCACCGTATTTGAAACGCACCACTACTTCTCGCGAAACTACATGAGTGCCATTACAATTCTGTGGTATTTTGAAGTGCGCCATTATGTACGCCTGACGCCGCATCAAGCCCATCTGAGGCATACTGGTATACCCCCATCCATCCGTATTTTCGTATGGATGCATTTTTTCCCGCCCCGACCGCGAGTGGATAAGGCAGCGCCCCCTCCCCGCTCGTGTCCACTCCTCCATCCCTCCCCTTCCCCTCCGCCCCCAAACCAAAACCCAAGATCCGGTGGCGACTTGTCCGGCGGCGGCGGCGGCGAGGCGCATGCCGGAGGTGAGGCGTGTGGCGGCGGTGCTCGAGCTCATCTGCGGATCCCCCTCTCCAGTGGAGGGATGATGATCGGCAGCTCGTCAAGCTCGACCCAGATGGGTGAATTTCTTAGGATCGACTGCCCCCAAGTGCAACATCAAGGTGATAAGGTGCCGGAGCAAGAACAATGTTGTGTACTATAGGTGCCCAAACCATTTCCCGGTCTGTGGTTTACTTCACCGTAGCTTAATTTGTGTTCCTTTATTTTTTTTATTTTGGTTCGAATGTGTGTAGCAGGATAACAAGACGTGTCCATATTACTGGTTTGAGGAACCCTATCTGGAGTATTTGCGCAGCAATCACCCTGAGCTGCTGAGCCAGGGGACTTCGGAAGTGCAGAAAGCAAGGGTAGGAGAAGGAAGCAATCCAGAAGGGGATAATGCTGATCTGAAACTCCAGATGAGTGAGCTGAAGCTGCAGATGTGTGAGATGAAGCTCCAGATGTGTGAGATGAAGCTCCAGCTTGGTGAAGTGGTGCTGAAGATCATGCAAGCAAAGGATGAGATCAAGGCAGAGATTGCTAGGGGGAAAATTGATGTAATGTTGGATGTTTAGGTAGAAGTTTAATGGTCCTTGAACTGAATGTGCAAGGATGTAATTTGCATCTTATGGTATCTTATCTTGGTAATGGTACTATGAATTGCAGTGGTTTATGCATCTTATGCTATCTTATCTCGAAATGCAGTTCATTTTCAGTTAATTTTTTGTTCATTTTCAAACCATTGCAACATGGTTATCGTTGCAACATTACATGACATATACCCAGTTTGAAACCATTGCAACAAGACATGGCTCACAGACAACACAAGGTCACATGGTCACATAACATGGATTACATGAAACTTGTTAAACTATTAGTTGACATGGCTCACAGACACCACAAGGTCACAAGGTCACATGGTCAAATAGTTCATTGACATTGCTCACACACAACACAAACTGACATGGTTCATAGATATCACTAAGTCTTGCATTCTTCATGTACAAAAGCCAAGGCAAAGCATGCCTTTCTATTCCTCCACGCCCAGCTAGCTCTTGAGGCTTCGGACCACTCTTGCTTCAGGTGCAGTAGCAGCCTTCTTGAGCCTCTTCTTTGTAGGTGTCTTCTTTTTCTTCTTAACAGGAGTCTTTTTCTTCTTTGCACCTGTCTTTTGCTTTTTCTGTTTTGCTGGCGTGCTTGGCCCTGCATCTTCTTCTCGCAACCTGCCATAGATAGGTCCATCAGTACATAAGAGTATCATGTACAGTCACCAAGTACATAGGATTTAAGAGAAGTACCTTTTAAGTGAGGCTTGTGTAGTAGCCTCATCAACACCATCATCATCTTCTGTTGGTTCAGCAAGCTTGCAGATCTTGGCAAAGTGTCCAAATCCTTTGCACCGACTGCACTTGACCTTCTTTCTGTTGTCCCTTTCTTCCAGAGTTCCTCTTATCCTGACCACTCTAGGTCTGCCTGCCCCCCTCCTCTGTATAGGTGGCAACACCCTGTAGCCGAGATCCACTTCAGGCCAGTCAGCCCTATCAGGCATTGGAGGAACTCTATCTGCATAAGCTGCTCTAAACCTGGCAACAGAGTAGTATGCATGCACAAAATCCTTGATTTGAAGTTTGTTGGTCAAGATCCAAGCCAAAGCATGCCTGCAGAGCTTTCCAGTGACTTGCCATGCCCTGCAAATGCACTTGTGGTTGACAAGGTCCATAGTGTGCCTTTTGTAGTTGTTCCACTCATCAACTAGTGTAACCTCAGCAAAATCTTCATCACTGACTGCCACTTTGACCACTTTCAAGTTGTTTGTGATAAGGTTCAGCTCCTTGATTACATTAGGCAAAATCTCATCAGTCATTTTCCTTCCAATCTTTCTCCTAAGATACCTCTTCTGCATGACCATCTCCCTGATCCCATCCACTAACTCATGTATCTACTTTATTAGGGCCAACTGCATTCCTGAATATGCCTTTGAGTACTTCAGCTTTATTCCATAATCTTCCTCAACCTTCTCCTTTGCTGCCTTTGGCCCCTTGCTAGGATTTTTCTTCAACCAGTCTATTAGTATGTCTGCCACCCAGCTTTGAGAAGCCATTTTGCCTTCAACTAGCTTAGTGGATGGACAATTATGCTGTGCTGGTAGAACCTTAATTTGACAAGAACAGGTAGCACTCATTAAGTTAGTAGCAAAACTGAACAAAAATGTGCCATGCAAGATGAATTAATTAATTGAAATGAACAAGTAAATAAGTTCATGTATTGTTTTCTGATCATAAAGCCGAGAAGCATGAATACGCCAAGGACAACTAGGGTGTTTACACTTGACAATGAATCTGCTGGGACCAGTCTTGATACCAGGTGCAAACTCAAATCCGGACTTCACTGCATAGTGCCGAATAGCTTTCCTGAATGTGGCAATGTCAGGAAATAGGGCACCCTTTTTTATTACTGGATTGTCTGGATCATGTAGGACTCTTATTTCATCAGGATCTGCATCAGTAACCTCTGTCTCAGGAGGAACTCCTTCAGCAGCAGCACATTTATGGTCATCATTAGTAGGCACAGAAGGCTTTTCAGGTGGAATTGGCATGTATATATGCTCATCATTGATACCAACATACTCTTCAGGATTATTAAAGATATCAGCAGCTGGGTCTGTTTATTGAGGGTCAGTGGGCTTTGTAGGATGAGGTTGTGGCTCTGTATCAGACTCTGGTTTAGATGATTTTGGCTCAGATGGGTTAGGCTCTGCATCAGATAATTTAGCCTCTGGCACAGTGGGTTCAAGTGGATCAGCAGGGATTGCAGCATGTATGTTAGGTGGAAGCATAACCAGGGGTTCAGGCTGCAATTATGTGTAAGGCTGCAATGCTGTAGTATCAACTTGTGGGAGGCATGGTTGCTGGAAAACAGTTTTGTCCACCACAATTAAGTGGAGTCTGCAAAGCATCTCTTGCTTATACATTTCAAACAAGTTTTGGAATTGATTATCATGTTCAATCATTACATCCTCACCCACAGTCTTGTCAAAAAAACCACAATGTGGCTGTCTGGTTAGAGCTCCAACTGATAGCACTGGACAGACTCGAAAGAACCTGATCAACTGTAAGCGCCCCTATATGCACAGACCCTAACCTTGCTCTTAACGTACGATTTTTTCCCAGCATTGTCTGTGGTCATAAAGCCTTCAACTTTGATCTCTAACCAAAACAAAGGAATCCTAGCACACAGAAGGTTTGCAAACCAAAACAGTGAAGCTCAATTAAAACAGATGCACATCGCGAGAACACTATGGCTACCCTAACACTATATATTCCACCTAACATCAACGTCCCGTGCCAAAGATATACCCCACATACAAACCCCGAAAAACCGAGCGCAATCGATAGAGCCTACCTCGAGCTGTTGCCGTCGGGCGGCGGCGCCGCCGCCGCCGCCGCGGGGGTGTCGTGGTTCGTCATGCGTCGACCATGGGGTATCTGCGGATGAGCTCGAGCGCCGCCGCCGCAGCGGGGGTGTCGTTGTTCGTCATGCGTCGACCATGGGGTATCTACGGATGAGCTCGAGCGCCGCTGCCACGTGCCTCGCCTCCGGCATGCGCCTCGCCGCCGCCGTCGCCGGACAAGTCGCCGCCGGATCTAGGGTTTCGGTTTGGCGGGCGGAGGGGAAGGGGGGAATGGAGCAGCCGACACGAGCGGGGAAGGGGGGCGCTGCCTTATCCACTCGCGGTCGAGGCGGGGGCAAATGCATCCATACAAAAATACGGACGGACGGGGTATACCAGTACGCCTGCAGAGGGGCCCGATGCGACATCAGGCGTACATAATGGCGTGCTTCAAAATACCACAAAATTGTAATTGCACTCACGCAGTTTCGCGAGAAGTAGTGGCGCGCTTCAAATACGGTGAAATTATAATGGTACAGATCCAATTAACCCTTTATTTTAGTATATATATGTGTCCATTGACATCCACGTGCATTTAGTTTGTAGAGTATACATAGTATCTGCGTCAGTGTATAGCTGGAGTGGTATGGCCTCCTACGGTCGACCTGTCACGTAAATTAAATAAATAAAGAATAGGATTGGTCAAAACAGTTCTCTTGATGGCAGCGGATCGGGTAGCTAGGACGGACTTGGTCGGTGTGGTGTGTGGGTCAGCCGGCCTCTGACACGGTCGCCGGGCAGGCGGCCATCCATATGGATATGGATATGGATGATCCATGCGTCGCGTGGCAGACTTGCTGCACGAAAAGTCAATCGAGTCGGCTCACTTTAAAAATCCGATGTCCAAATCGATCAACCGATCCATCGACAGGGTCCTGATCGATCCATCTACTGTTTTTCTGTCATGTAGCTTTCTCAGCTGCCACGCCTCCAGCTCCATGGCTTCGTGTATGTAAAAAGATAGCCATTCGCCACCGTTCACCAGCATATATCATGTTACGAACGAGGATTTTGGTTGTTGATCTTCGGTATTATTACGCAGTAAACCTTATTACCTCACATCATCCGTCGAGCAACATTTAACAGTGTTCCTTAACGAAAAGGTAGCTAGATAAAAAGGCATGCACGGATTCATTAATAGTATCGAGGATGTTAATTTTAGTTTAGAAAGCTGTACCGGTACCCCATTCGTTTGAAATTGCAGTCACTTTAGCTATGTTTTAAGTCAAACGTATATCAATTTTCGACTAAATTTATAGAAAAAACACCATCCCGTCCTGAAAACGCAAGGTCATTTTCGTCCCCGCCTCGTAAAAACCTCTCACAAGAACCGTATCCAGTTCTTTGACCCCGTCCCTTGACTTCATCAACCCTAAATCTTTGTGACTATGGTCTAGTCATGGGTATAAGCATCAAAAGGGGCAGGGCGGGGTGCGTTATTTATCAGTTGAGGTTTTAGATTGGGGTGGATTTCCATTTAATTTCCATAAACATTGTGGTGGGGTCGGCAAGGGTGGATTTAGCACATTAGCAGGCCGATTTTTAACTCTATATACAATCTTAGTTATTGATAGTTAAGTCAATATAAATTCTCAACGTGTGCCGTACTAGTGTAAAACTCCAACCAAGTGCGCTCCTTGACTCAAAGCTGGCTGCATCTTGATCTCACTCCACTCGGCGTTGCGTGCCTCGCGGCCTCTTCTGCTCGAGAGACCAGACGTTCTGCTAATCTGCTGTCATCAGACAGAGGCACAAGAAAACAAAGAATCTATGCAATCGACATGATGATTATCGATGGCCTGACCCAGCCCATGATGCATGGGTGAGCTAGCTGCTGGGCCGTTGCTTGTTGGATGGTTTCAACTGGTCCGGCCATAGGTGGGGATGGGCCAAGACCAGTGCAGCCCGAGATGCAAATGCAACTCGCCCTCTCCACCCTCTTAATATTCTTAAAAGAATATTATATATTTCCCAATAAACAAAAAGAATATTACATTTAAGATAATTTCAGAGTTTTAAATTTCCAGCATTGTAGAAGATACAGGTCTGCCGTCGTCCATGGATGAAAGGATCCTTTTGACGATGATATGTCCGGTGGCAGATCTAGCATCACTTTACCACTACTTAGAAATAACAAAGTGAAAAAGAGAATAAAACCACACCCAGCGCTTGGACGACACAGCGTCACGCATCCGCCGCGCAAACGCCACTGGCCCACCCTGCGCGCTGCCCTCCTCTAGGCCGCCGCCGCCGCCGCTCTCGTTGTCCACGGCTGCGCGCCTCCGCCGGAGCCTCCGGCACCCCCCTGCTGCTCGGCGCTGCTGCATCGGCCAACTGCTCCTTTACATCGCGGCTGGGGAAAAATCGCGGATTTCAACCTCGTCGCCCTCCATCAGCAGGTCGTAGCCCGGCGTCCCTCCGCCCAGATGAGTGGATTGCATTGGATCCAATTTCTGTGGTTGTTCTAAAAATATCTATTTTGTCCAGGTCGGCTGCGTGAGGTTGAGAAGGAAGACCGAATCCGATCTGTGTCGGTTTGGTGCGCGTTTCCGGATTCCGATTGAGTCTCGAACCGGGTATGGACATGTTCCGTGTATAAATCTGGCACGGCAGGTTGACGATCTGTTCAACCTTTTTTTTTTGCGCCGTCGCCTCTGTGTTCTGTGATGTCGATCCCCACCCCTGCCTGGCCTATCAACTCTGCCTTCCGCCCTCTGTTCAATCGGGAGCGGCGGCGGCTGCCGGCGAGATTTGCAGCTGCCTGCGCAGATGGGGAGAGGCGGACGGGTTCTCATGTACCCTCCCATCTACGACGAGACTGACGAGTGGGGCGACCTTGTCCACCGCGTGGTGTTTAGGAACGACCAGATCATTGAACTCAGTGGTCCACAGACACTGGAGGAAGCCCATGAGTTGGTGCGTGAATTACTGCGACGTGGCCTCATGGACGGCCACTACGATGAGAGTGACTTCTACCCACAGAATCCCAATGACATGTATATGCAGCGGCTCCCTTCCTACTACGTTGCTATGGGTGGCCGGGGCCTGGAAGAGGAGCAGGGGAATGCGGCGCATGGACACGGTTGCGGAGGCGGTTCTTGGGTCTGCCGGAGACCAGCGGTGAGTGCAGCGTGTGCCTGATGGACTTTGAGGCCGGCAGCAAGCTCAGGGTGATGCCCTGCTCCCACTACTTCCATGAGCAATGCATCTTCAGCTGGCTCCAGCTTAACCATGTCTGCCCGCTTTGCCGCTTCCCGCTACCCACCGAGAAGAAGTAAGAGGGAGGAAGGTCAATAAACCTAAGCTCGTGCCAAAAGTCAGAGAAAACAGCGGATGCATTGTGCTACACCGTATATATGAGCTTGGTGGTGAAAGTGCAATTTCGTCCGCAATTTATGTTTGGTACATAGTATCTGTTATTCTGTAGTGTATACAGGATTTTGTCCAAATGATGGCTAATGTGCAAAATTATATTGCTGGAAAAAAAAAGATCCTTTTCAATTCCTTCTTGATTTGATCTGAGTGTTCCCTTTTACTGCGATCTTTTGGAATAGGGAAGTATAAAGTTGAATTGTTGATGTTAACTGGTAGTTATTTGTAGCCAGGTGTTAAGATGTTTGAATGCTCGTGCTCACACCTTTTTGTTGAAATGCCCAAGCGATGTTTCCATTTGGCAAATGATGCGCTGATTTGGTTGAAAACCTACCTTTTGTTGTGTGGGAGAGGTGTAACAATCTGAATGGTAAATGTTTAGAGGCATACTTTTGTGTGTTGGTACTGTAATATTGTTTGCACTTTACATGGCAGGAGCACTTTCAGTTATTATTATTATTATTATTATTATTATTATTATTATTATTATTATTATTTGCTGTGTGTATAGTAAACCAACACATATTGCAGGAATATCTATTGCATACACTCAGTCAATGCATGGTCTTTTGTGTCGATAATAACTTCTGTGCTTCTAGAAGATGTAAGCTCATACATGCATCCTTGTTAGATATTTTTGCAATTTTTTCGATGAGCTTGCGAAGGTACCTATCACAATCAGAATATTTGAGTTTCTTGCTTTCTTCTTTGATTAGGTTACATGCTTAGTTTCTTTTACAGAGTTTTTAGTACCCATAATTTTTCAAAAAAAAAAACTAGGCGGAATAGTCATTTTTGTCCCTCAACTATTGACCGAGGCTCCATTTCGTCCCTAAACTATCAAAGTGATATTTAAGTCCTCAAACTTTCGTCCCTAAATTGAGACTTCGCGGTAAAACACCGATAAGTGCATGTTGTTTTCCTTCTCCAGTTGCGACCACCAATATCGGCAGATCATTCTCCCAAAATCATCACACAACGTTTTCGAGAGATCAAAGCAAGACATGGCAGAAGTAGGAATGGCTTGCACAATCGCCTTAATGAGAACCTCCTTCCCTACCTTAGATAATAATTTCTCCTTCCATCATTATATCCTCTTCTAAACTCGAACTTTCAGATAATTGAAAGTCTGCACCTTTGATTTTCCCATGTAGACCGGCAAGCCCAGGTACTTCTCATTGTGTGTTTCATAAGTAATCTCTAGAGATGACATGATCGCCAATCTATCACCTTCACTTGTGTTCTTACTGAACATAATGGAGCACTTGTCTTTCTGGATATTTTGTCCCGAGCATCTCTCATACAAGCAAATAATATTTTGCAAATGATCTCCACTGTGTCCATCAATTTTGAAGAGTAACAGAGAATCATCCACAAACATGCAAACAATAGATGGTTAATGCTCGGAGGTATAGGATACACGCAGACCCTCCATATCACCTCTTGCCTCCACTCCATTCATCAGAGAGGAAAAGGCTTTAGCACAGACTAAAAACAAATAGGGCGAGAGGGGATCCCCTGCTTCAGACCACGCTGAGGTTTGATATCCTCCATGGGATCACCATTAACCCTAACCTAGTACTACACCAAAACGGAATTGCCTTGGCGGCCAAAAACCGCCAAAGATAATACCAAAACCACCAAAAAAATGATCTTTGACAGCTGGCCACCAAGCAAAATCCACCAAGCATAGAGAGCCAAGGAATTTCAATTACCTTGGCGGTTGGCTGCCAAGAATTATTTTCTTGACGGTTTGGCCGCCAAGTAAAATAGATCTACGTCAAAATTGCAAACATGACAAGAAAATATTACAACCGCCAAGTAAATAACTTTTTTTGGCAGTTACAAACCGCCAAGAAAAGCTATTTACTTGGCGGGCATCAACAGCCAAGCAAAGGTCACAAACTCCATCACCACATTCACCCAATTCTGATGAAACCCCCAACTTGAGCATAATTCGTGCAAGAAATTAAACTCTCACTCCACTTGGTCATAGGCTTTGCTCATATCTAACTTTAAAGCTGCAAATCCATCACTTCCTCTCCATTTGTTCTGCGGAGCGGTAGCCTTCTTAGAGCAACTCTAGTAGGGCTTCTAAATTTGGGTGAGCAAATACCTATTTAGAAGAGAAGTGAGACTTCTAAATAGATATTTGCTCACCCAAATATAGACCTCCACTCTAACGGACCGAGTAAATTGGATTTCCATTTTTTTCAACTGACAACTAGCCCCACCTATCATTTTCTCAACCACACAGCTCTCCCACTCCCACTCGTCCATTCCGTACCCCGCGCCGCCGGCGCTCGCAACCCCATCGCCGCCCCGTTCCTCGTCTGGGCGCCGCCGCCGGTCCTCCCACCGCCTCGTGCCTCCCCAACCTCCCTACCACCTCTGCCTCCCTGCCCGTCGCCGCCTCCCCGCCCTCGTCGGTGCGAGGAGCCTGTCGTCCCCTACATCTACTAGGTGCAGTGCAGTACTCGGAGCTTTTGCAAATCCTGAGGTGGAAAAAAAAATTGAAGCCTTTTGCATCGTGTTCGTGTCTCAATTTTTGCGATCTCGCCTCCTGTCTCTGATGTGCAATGATAGAACGACAGATTGAGTCAACCTCCTGTCTCCTGTCTCAGGCTTTAATTTCTTGGCTTTCTGAAGTAGCATCAAGTTATCTGTTACCTCTCCTAGCCCTGCTGGAAAGACTATATTTTGACTAGTAATTGATATTTGTAAGCATTTTTGTGTCCACCATCAAGAATCTTGCATATTTCTTGGCTTTCTTGTGTCAACTATCAAGAATCTTACATATATATGGCCACTATATTTGCTGAATGCCTTCTGAAAAGACTAAGTTGGATGTGCATATTTCTTGCAAAGGTTCACAAATAGTTTGCGCCCCTGAACGCATAAACGGTTACTGGTTGTGACTGAGATGTAATAGAGAAAACATTTTGGAATATTAGTGTTTGTGATCAGTGTTTTTCCTTTTTGATTTCACCCTAACAAAGAATTAGATTGATATGCTCGGAATCTGAACTTGTGTGATTCGGTACCCTTAATTTTTTTTTACCATTGGGTACCCTGATATGGTACAGGCGAGTACCTCTGTTCTGGTTCACTAAGAAGAAATGCAGGAAACAACCCAGAATGGCATACTGTTAATAAATCATTTACCAGTCTTCTAAATTGTTTGCTTTGCAAGGCTTGCTATAATCTGATGTCGCTGTGCACTATGCACTTTGTTGATGACAGCTCTAATTTGTGTTATATTATAACAAAATCACTTAATGTCCTGAATATTTTGAGATTTTGTTTGAACAGGTTGGTGGCTGGACTCAAGGGTACAAGAGACTCATGCTTGTCTGATGAACTGTGGTAAATGAAACCATTGATATGCAGAACAGAGGCTGCTATTGAGGCTGTGATAACACATCCTGCAAGGCCTCCCCTGAAATTAGGAAGGAAACGATCACTGCATGGTTAACTGTACTTCAGTGTGCCTGTATGACATTTAGCATAATGTGTTTGTATGATATTTACCATTACAGTGTGTAACTGTACCATTACATTTAGCAATCATGCCTGCAGCAGCAGCATGATTGCTCGATATTGTATAAAGCATGTTTGCTGGATGCTGGATTATCTGCAGTGTGTAATTGTATGATATTTACCATTACAGTTTGCAGCAGCATTCAGAAGGCATCACAAATATGCTTGTTTGCTGGATGTCTGAATTATTTCAGTTCATTCAGAAGGCATCACAAATATCCTTGCATGGCATGAATTATTTCAGAAATCACTGCATGGCATGAATAGATTTCAACATTGATCAATCACGTCAAACATTAGGCCACTCGTCACCTTGCAACTTTAAAGGAGATGCTAGTTCAAGGACTGACACTCGTCACCTTGGAACTGAAAGTTCTGAATGAAACTGAAAGGCCAATTCAAGTTCTGAATGAACCTAACTAACAGAAACAGTAGACTTGCCGAGTTTTCTGAAGCTGATTCTCAAGTCACTGAAACATGAATCATGGCTGAAACATGACTGAAACATGGCTGCTCTTCTTTGAGACTGAATCCATGAAAGAAACAGCAAACCATTTCAGTTTTCATTTGCTCTGCTGACTTAGCAGACAGCAGAAACTTGAAAGATGACATCAGTAATCATCAACAGACAGCAAAACCATTGTCTATCAGATTGTTGGAGCGAAATTTACTTCAAGTTTCTATACTTCAAGTTTGGACACAACTACTTGCCCTTCAATGATCTTGAAAAGGCTCCAAAGGTAAACTGTGATACTAACAACTAGACTTTACTTCAATCCTTTTTGGCACAACAGTGCACTGCATATGACAGATATGTATATCAGACTTCAGGAGAAATAAGGTTCAGTTTGGACACGGGTGTATATTTGTCAAATAACATCAAGCAAAAAGAAATTCTGACGACAGGAATATACACCAATTCAAACATCAAGCAAAGAGAAATAAGCTCATAATGGAAGTAGTAGAACATCCGGATCCTAAATACAAGTCAGATAACACATTTCTGACTCCTCCATGAGAACAGCCCAGTTTCTAACACATTTTTGACACGAGATTCAGTTCTGGCATGACTTCAAATCAAGTACAAATGATTAACTGAACCCCTCATGACTTCAGAAAAATGATTCACTGAAACAAGTACAAATAATCACTGATGGCAGCAGGGTTTCAGTGCCCCGAACCATGCTTTGGCACTTGAAAAATAAAATTACACATAATCACGCGGAGATTACGTCATCCCCAGCCGCGACGCTGGGTTTCAATGCTGGCTTGCTCCCGAATTGAGTGAGGCAGCCTGGTAGGAACTAGGGTTCCGCTATGCGAGGCTTGAGCAACGAGGAAAATGAACGAGCGAGAGAGGAAGAGAGATGGCGGCTAGGGCTTCCAAGGAAGCCGGCAACAATTAATTTGTTGCAGCTTGATTTCTCACGACCAAATGTTTACAATATATAAATATATAAGAGTTTCTAGGGTTTTCTTCTAATAAAAAAGACTAATAATCAATGGGCCCTGGGCCTTTGCTGGACGTGGCCTGCTACCCGCTTGGCTGGCGCCTCCTGTAGGTAATGCCGGTCATAACATCTCGCCCCCCCCCCCCCTCGACGAACAGCTCGTCCTCGAGCTGGAAGGCGGGGTAGAGGTCTTGAAACTCCTAGAGCTGCTCCCACGTAGCCTCTTCTGCAGGCAGGCCATGCCACTGGACGAGGATGTACCAAACACCCCGGCGAAGCTGAGCGCGCAAGGCACGGTCTGGCGCTGGAAGTAGACGGCCGTCCTGCACCGGTGGAAGAGGACGGGATATCGTCGGCGGTGCACCCTTGTGCGGCTTGAGGAGGCCGATGTGGAAGACGTCATGCAGGCGCACACCCTCAGGCAGCTTGAGTCAGTAGGCCACCGACCCAATACACTCCAACACCTAAAACGGACCGGCGAATCGCGATCCGAGCTTGCCCTTGGCGCGCGGCTCCAAGGACTACGCCAACCGATGCAGCAGACGCAGCCACACCCAGTCTCCCACCGCGAACTCCAGTTCACGGTGAGAGGCATCGTAGTACTTCTTGGAGAGCTGCTGCGCCTGAAGGAGCCACTCGCGGATTTCCGCTAACGCCTCATCACGATCACGAAGGAGGCCGTCGACGGTGTCGGTCCTGGCCGCCCCAGCCTTATAGGCCAGCAAGGGCGGCGGTGGGCACCCATAGACCACATCGAACGGGGTGGCATGTAGGGCGGAGTGGAAGGAGGTGTTGTAGCAGTACTCCGTCCACGACAGCCAATCGACCCAGGTGCGGGGACGGTCACCTGTAACACAGCGTAGATATATAGCAATAACCTTATTGACCACCTCAGACTGTCTGTCGGTCTGGGGGTGGAACGCCGTGCTCATGCGCAGGGTGACGCCCGCCATCTTGAAGAGGTCCCGCCACACGTGGCCTGTGAAGACAGGATCCCTGTCGCTGACGATCGACGTCGGGAAGTCGTGGAGGCGCACGATGCCGTCGAAGAACGCCCTGGCGACGGAGACGGCAGTGTACGGGTGGCCGAGTGGGATGAAGTGGGCGTACTTGGAGAAGCGATCGACCACCATCAGGATGACCGACTTGCCACCGACCTTGGGGAGCCCCTCGATAAAATCCATCAAGATATCCTCCCACACCTGGGACGGCACTGGGAGGGGCTGGAGCAGGTCGGCGGGCTGCAGGGCCTATGTCTTGTTCAGCTGGCATGTGGCGCACGTGCGCACGAAGTCCTGGATGAGGGCGCGGTCGCCGGGGACGAAGAAGTCCGTCCGTAGACGGTGGAGCGTCTTCTGCACCCCTTCATGGCCCGCCGAGTGGGCCAGGAGGAGCGCCTGGTGCCTGAGGTCGTCGAGCACCGGGACGAAGATGCGGGAACCGTGGAGTAGTAGGCCGTCGTCGAAGCGCCACGACGCACCCAGCTCGCCGGCCTGAAGCTGGTGGCGAAGGAGGGCGGCATCCTCGGCCATCGCAGTGGCAGAGCAAATCGCCTCGATGAAGGCGAAGGTCGGCCCGGAGATGGCGTGGGCGACGGCGTCAACCTCCATGTCGCGCCGGGACAGTGCGTCGGCCACCGTGTTCATGCGCCCGGTCGGTACTCCACCGCGAAGTCGAAGCTAAAGAGCTTGCTGAGCCACTGGTGCTGGGGGACCGTCGAGAGGCACTGGT
This sequence comes from Panicum virgatum, assembly GCF_016808335.1. NCBI lineage: Eukaryota > Viridiplantae > Streptophyta > Magnoliopsida > Poales > Poaceae > Panicum > Panicum virgatum. The sequence goes on along the minus strand of NC_053136.1, from coordinate 31,149,549 downwards.
CCAGCAAGAACTTCACATTGTAGTGGTCGGTGCGAACCAGGAAGTGGCGCCCCCAGAGGTATGGCCGCCAATGGCGCACCGCCTGCACCAGCCCGATCAACTCGCGCTCGTAGGCTGCCAGCTTGAGGTGGCGGGCAGCGAAGGGCCTGCTGTAGAAGGCGAGGGGTCCCATGTCCTGGTGTAAGACGGCGCCGAACCCCATACCTGACGCATCGCAGTCCACCACGAACTGCCTGTCGAAGTCGGGCATCTGTATGTAACACCTCAGGAGTTTCATTTGCTAAACTAGGGTCATTAGCACCAAGTCATGTACCCTTAACCCAATGCAAGTCAACATGAAATGATTAGCAATTCAAAAACCTTAGTTGTGTTAGTTTTAAAATAATTTTCAAACCGTGGTTTAATTGAGCTTTTTCCTGAAATAAAACTTGTAGGGTTTTAAATGTTGAACAATTGTCATGCTCAAATATATTTAAGTTTTCATACAAAAGTTGAAGAAAATTTTGAATTTAGCTCGAACCGGGTAATAACTACATTTGTCGGGATTCAAATTGAACTTTTGAATTGGGTCCCAAATGAAAGTAGGCCTGAAACAAAAGTGATAGGATTTGAAATTTGGAACATCTTTCATATTCAAAAAATTTCGAGTGTTGATTGAAAATTTTGAGAAAGCTTCAAATTTGAAATCAATCAAATTTCTCTCTCTCTCTTTCTCTCTACTCTCTCTGCTCTCTCCTCCCTCCCCTGTTTCTGCCGGTCGACCAGAGGCCGTTGGCCTCACGCCGCGCGCCGCCCGGCCGGCCAGGCCGCCTCTCCGCCACCTGGTTAGCCCAAACCGACCACCCCAACCCGCTCGGCCTCGCCACGCGGCGCCACCCCGTGCGTGCACGCCGAGGACCGCCGACAAAGCGACACAACGACGCCGTATCGCTCCGGCCGACCGCGCTCGCTCTCTCTCTCGCCCAGGATCGCCTAGAACCATCCCGCGAGCTCCACAACGCCCTCACCCCTCTCTCCTTCCTCCCTGAGCGCGAGAGCCAGCTCCGTGCGCCCCTTTCCGCCTGGAACAGCCGCCGCCGCCAGCCATGCCCGCCGCCGCGCCCTAGGCTCCCGCGGAGCCCCCTTCTCCGCCTTTCCTCGTGCCCAACAACCCCCGTAGCCACCTTCCTCGCCTTCCACTGGTACTCCCCGACCCCCTCGCCGTCACCCCCGACCACCGGACCGCCGCCGCCGCCGCAAACCGCCGCCGCCGGCCGCTGTTCTTCGCGGAGCCGCGGCTCCTGCCATCCCTAGCCCCAACCGAGCCCATCCCTAGGTTCCTCTCGACGCCGTGAAGCTTTTCCCCTACTTCTTCCCCGCCCCCGGTGAGCCCCCATGCCGGAATCCCGCCGCCCGCCGCCTCCTCTGTTTTCCCAAACCGGCCAAGGGCCTCTCCGCGAGAAGAAAAAGTCATCCAGGGGCCTTTGTGCAAAAAGAAATCCTTTTTCCTTTTTGTTTTCTAAACCAGCAAACTTTGAAAATTCCTAGAAATTCGTAGAAAAATTGGACAAATGCAAATCCAATTGTTTTGGAATCCTTGCAACAAGATCTACAACTTTCTTGACATGCACATGTTTATTTTCTGCCTGTATATTAATCTAGGAAAAAGATTAGATTTCATAGACTATAATTATTCTAGGAGTTCTACTCAGTATCTGTGTCTGATTTTTGGCTGGTAGGTAGTGCATGCCATGCTTAGTGTTGTGTAAAAATTTAAGCACCAGTTGACCTTTGTAACTAGATGAAACCCTAGTCTTGGCTAGATCTAGTAAAATATTTTGCTTTTTATTTCTGGATGTTATGACTTAGAGATATGTATGAAACTTTTTCTGTGTATTTCCAATACTAAATGAGCACCACTTTCCAAGTTTCAATATTTTTAGATTTGTGTAGCTATTTATTTGATTTAATGCTTGTTTAGTAGATATTAATTATGATAAATAGTTTATGTTGATAATAAATCATGAAAACATTTCTGAGTGTTCTCTTTGCATAGTTTAGCTTGTCCATGGAGTTTGAGTCCTAGTTCATGAATAGAACAGAATCTAAAATTTAATCTTGATAAGCTAATGTATGTTTTGTTTATTCTCTCCTATTTAATTCTGAGCATAATAAATCCTGAAAAATTCACAGTAGCTAAATCATTCCATTTCAAACCTACTGTTAAAGTTTGAAATTGTTTTATATGCTGGTCTAACCTGTATAATTCAATCTTGTTCTAGGAGCTGTCTGATTACATGAATTGTTCTGGTTATTTGGCTACAATATTTGGGATGAATTTTGCAAGATAGCTAGTTCTGTTTACCTTCTGTTAGATGTAATTTTTTTTGATTTTACTATTGTATGTGTGCTGAGTTGTTGATTTATTAACCAACCATGGTTTAATTGCTATAGGAAACTACTCCCACTTGTTTAGGAAGTTAGTATAGTTTTCTTGTGTTGTTGATCATGTTGCCTTGTGTAGTTAGATATGTTGAGCTACTACTCTATAAACGATTGCCCAGTAAAATATGAATGAAAGTGTTTCACTCTTTAACTTCGGGTTTTGTTTGCATTACACCGTTATTGTGAAATAATTCATACCATCACAGCAACTCAGCTATGTGCATCTCATATAGATACTACTACTCTCGCTGACAGAACATACGAGCTGGTGCCCGAGTCCGAGAGTGAGCAGCGCGAAGCTCAAGTTAATCTAACTGAAGCTGCGCAAGACCCGAACCCGATTTCGGAAGAGCCCAGATCCAGTTACGCCCAGGAAGGCAAGCCCCGGAGCATGTCCTAGTATTTTAAATTTATGCAATTTATTATTGTTCCTATCTATTTGTGCATTTAAGTTTACAGGAGTTGACTAGAACCTTAGTTGCATGATCCTAGGTACCTATGATTGAACACTAGTATGTGTAGGTCGCTAGTTGGCAATGCTAAGTGTTCGGTAGAAGTCGAGTGATTTCCTGTCACTCGCGAGAATTATAGGAGTTGGTTGCTTAATACCCGCTGCAACTATAAGGCTTACGGGCGGGGCTGTGGTCCTTGTGATGCCCCGTCTGTTTAGTGAAATTTGATAAGGCCGCAGTGTGTGGTAGTGGTGGTTAAGCGTTTGAACGTACTAGACACATGCCGAGAATATGGTAATCGGTAAGCTTAAGTACCTGATTGGACCGGCAAGTGGACTTTACTTTCACCTTCTTTGAACGTCGTTTCTCATGCGCGCACATGCGGGTGCAGAGTCGTCGTACTCTGTAGTCGAGGACGGTGACCCTGATCCACAACCCGGAAAGAAAAGGGAAATGTTGCACGTGTGACTCTGGGAGTATCCACGTGACGTGTGTTTAGGTCTGCCTTGCAAGGTTAACAAATTCGATTCGAATCATCCGCTTCTCACGGTTTGGGACTGCTCAACCCTTTTACCACATAGAGTAAGAAGTGAAAGATGAGGATGATGAACATGGTTGATTGGATAATAAAAGATAATTGTTTTCACCATGCATGCCTTTGGATAGATGCTCAACTAGACTGGTTAATTGTACTAGAACCTGAAAACTATAACCTGCATTAAGGATCTACTCTTTACTGCTTTTCGGCAAAACAACCCCTCAAGCCAAAAGCCTTGCATGTCTAGATAAAGGGCTAAGTATACCCTCAGTCGGGTAAGGCTTGCTGAGTATTAGAATACTCAACCTTGCTTGTGGCTATATTTTATTTCAGGTGAAACCTTTGAGGATATAATTGCCAGTTTGACCTGGCCTTGCACTCTTCCGCCTGGTTGGTCCGTGGAGTGGGATGCGTCCCCGGCCAATGATGACAAGAACGAGTGATGTCTTGTATCGGGCTTTCTCGAGACATCCATATCGTCGTTAGTTCTCATATTTACTTTGCCGCTAAAATAAAGGACTCTGGTGAACTTCTGTTACGTTGGTTTGAAAAGTACTTTATTAAATTTGGAACTTGATTTGTAATTCTGTTTTTATGTTAAACTCTGTGGTGTAATATATTGTGAGGTATTGTAATCTCTGGACTCGCCTTCGTGTGAGTTATGCTGCTTTGTTCGATCCAGGTTCAATTGGTTTTATCGGGATTTTACCCGACAGCACTGCCGGATTGCTCCGTTTTAAGTGCGTGTTAACCCTGATTGTCGTTTGATGATGGTTAGCGCACTTAAGCCGGTTTATATCGGGCGGGGCTGCCACAGCTGGTATCAGAGCCGAACAAAGCGTGCACCAGAGTTAGTGACGAGTTTTTGAAGTATTTTATTGAAATTTTGACCGTAACAATTGTGTTTGCAAAATACGTTGGTTCGTTAAGGATGGTGCCTAGTCCGTAAAGCCCTAGGGGAATTATGGGTAGTTACTAGGTGGCTATCTAACTTATGTCATTATATATCTGACTTCCAGCACTTTACTTTCCGTCAGACCTTATTTTGTGCTCAATCAACCCTTGAATTTTGTAACGACGCACCTACGCTAAGGTAAGAAGGTAAGAATCCTCAGTCAGCTGAGGGAGTCTGACCTTCCCGTCGGTGATGCGAGCCGAACGTTGCCCTCAAGCAATGGCTTACTTGAGGTTCTGCCAATATACCAACTATCAGTTGACTATATTAGGAGTAAAGTATACTCAGTCAGCCGAGGGAGACTGACCTTCCCGTCGGTGATGCGAACCGAATGCTGTGCTCAAGCAGTGGCCTACTTGAGCTGCTACCAATATACCGACCTCGGTCGATTATATTGGGAGTAAAGGAACTTGTGAATACGCCACTGAGTAGCGTATGTTAACGTTGGCCATACGGCGGAAAATTGTATGGCTGCCGTTTCTATAGTGAATGGCAATGTATGGGTGAATATGTGGGCAACTGCATATGCGTTACCCATGTGGCGTAGGACACATGGGGGCCGTTCGTGAGTGCTGGCACGAAGGGTCCAGTTGTGGATATTCATATATATACATGCTATGCATCTCCTATAGGTACACTAACCGCGATTACGTTAAGTTAAGAACGGTTAGATTTCGGCTAGACATATATAGGGAGAGACGTAATTTTGTGCTATGTTACCGGCGTTAACCCCGTAAGTCCAAAGCTATTTGGCAGTTGTTTGTTTTGTGAGGACGAATAGGTCGTGCATGCATCATGATCTTCATCTGGAAATCAATAAAAGTACATGTGGTAATAGAGAAATACTGAGGTTTGCACCTGAGCACAGGTTATTTTTCACGATTAAGGTCGATCTAGACTCTGTCTTGTCTACCATGCCTAGATAGATGAAGTTGGTGAGCTTTACAAAAGACCTCATCTTCAGAAGTACCTTAGAGCCGAATGCAACAGTTGTGGAATGTTAAATCATTCATCATGCAAGTTATATTTATTTCTCCGCAACTACACTTTTGCAATTTGGGGCTTTGTATCCCACTTGCTTACGAAGGAATTTTTCTTATTCCAGATGGTGGGATCTACGCGTGGCAACCCGGAGGGTTTCGTGAACGCGAGTGGTAGCGGATCGCAGCAGCCGCCACCCCCACCACCAGGCATTGCGGAAGTCTTGGCCGCCCAGACTGAGTTGCTTTGCCAACTTGTCCAAGTGCAGCAGCGAGGTGGACACCACGCCCATCAACCTCAAGCTGCTGGTTATCAGGATTTCTTTGCAACCCAGCCTCCTCTGTTCCACAAGACAGAAGAACCACTGGATGCGGATGCTTGGATTCGCACAATCGAGTCCAAGTTTGCACTACTTCCGGTGCCATGTTCGGAGGAAAATAAGACTTTCTTTGCCGCACAACAGCTTCGCGGCTCTGCGCGTCTTTGGTGGGATAATTACCATGGCATGCTCCCGGCCGATCACATTGTTACTTGGAATGAATTCAAGAATGCATTTAGGGACCATCATATTCCAGAGGGTCTTATGGAAAGGAAACTGAATGAGTTCCTGGCTCTCACTCAAGGGACTCGTACAGTTATCCAGTATGCCCAAGCTTTTAATGGTCTCTGCCAGTACGCGGGCTATCACGCTGACACAGATGCTAAGAAGCGTGACCGCTTCCGCAGAGGACTCAATACCAAACTCAAAGAACGTCTGAACCCCATTAAAGTCGATACATACAATGAGTTGGTTAATCTGGCAATTACCCAAGAGGATTGCATTGTGGCTCATCGTGCTGAGAAGAAGCGAAAGCCTCCACCTGGACCCTCGAGTGCTCAGTCACCGAGGTATCGTTTCGTGCAGAATGTTTCTCCTACAATTCCTCAGAAGGTCCCTCCGTCAGGGCGTTGGGTTGTTAGGCCGCCACAGCAACAGGGAGTGATGCGACCCCCTGTTCCTCAGCTAACTGGTCCCAGACCATTTGCCCCACCACCAGCCCGTCCAGGCGATAGAAATCGTTGCTTCAACTGTGGGAGTTCAGCTCATTTTGCTCGAGAGTGTCCGCAGCCTAAGAAACAAAACCAGGGTCAAGGTTCTACTCAGAACAACCAGAACAAGGGAAGAAGGCAGACTGTTCAGGTCAGGCAAGGGCGAGTCAACTTCACCGCTCTTGCAAAACTTCCTGTGGGTGCACCAGTGATGACGGGTACCTTTTCTATCCACAACAAGCCTGCAGTTATACTATTTGATTCCGGTGCATCCCATAGTTTCATTAATGCAAAATTTGGTGCAAAAGTGGGTTTGGATTTCTGTCACACAAAAGGGTCCTATATGATATCCACACCGGGTGGGAAGATTGCTTCAAACCAAATCATTAGAAACGTTCCAATCAAACTGGGTAGTAAAGTTATCAAAACCGATCTGATCTTGTTGGCACTAGAAGGCCTAGATATAATATTGGGAATGGATTGGATGACTCGGCATGGAGTGGCTTTGGACATTCCCTCCAGGGCCGTTGAAATAAATTCCCCGATCCAAGGAGCCACTACTCTTTATTTACCCTCCCAAGAGTGCACCAATTCTTGCGCATATGCCATGAGCGAATCCAGATTAGAAGAAATCCCAGTGATATGCGAGTTTGCCGATGTTTTTCCGAATGACTTGCCAGGAATGCCACCGGATAGGGACATCGAGTTTATTATTGAGTTGCAGCCAGGCACTACACCTATTTCAAAGAGGTCCTATAGAATGCCACCTAAGGAATTGGCTGAATTAAAAATTCAACTTCAAGAACTTCTTGACAAAGGTTTTATTCGCCCTAGTGCATCACCTTGGGGTTGTCCGGCCTTATTTGTGAAGAAAAAGGATGATAGTTTGAGATTGTGTGTGGACTACCGGCCCCTCAATGCGGTGACAATCAAAAATAAATATCCCCTTCCCCGCATTGATGTTTTATTTGATCAGTTGGCTGGAGCTAGGGTGTTTTCCAAGTTGGATCTTCGTTCTGGATATCATCAGATCAAAATCCGACCCTGTGATATTCCTAAAACCGCCTTCTCTACCAGATATGGATTGTATGAATATTTGGTTATGTCCTTTGGCCTCACAAACGCACCTGCCTATTTCAAGTACCTTATGAATTCGGTGTTCATGCCGGATCTTGACAAGTTTGTCGTGGTCTTCATTGACGACATCATTGTTTATTCCAAGAATGAGGAGGACCATGCCCAACATTTGCGCATTGTTCTTCAACGCCTCAGAGATCATAAATTATATGCTAAGTTTTCCAAATGTGCATTCTGGTTAGACAGGGTGAAATTTTTGGGTCATACTATATCCAGTGAAGGCATAGCCGTTGATCCTAGTAAGGTGCAAGAAGTGATGGACTGGAAACCTCCTACTTCTGTTCATCAAATTCGCAGTTTTCTTGGTCTAGCTGGATATTATCGTCGATTCAGTCCGGACTTCTCAAAAATTACTAAGCCTATGACCGAACTGTTGAAGAAAGGAATGAAATTTGTCTGGGATGAAAGATGTGAGAAAGCTTTCCACACTTTAAGGGAGTTGCTGACTAAGGCCCCCGTCTTAGCTCAACCTGATAATGCCAAGCCCTTTGACGTGTATTGTGATGCGTCGGGTACGGGTCTTGGTTGTGTGCTCATGCAAGACAATAGAGTCATTGCCTATGCTTCACGATCTCTTCGGCCCCATGAGCAGAACTATCCTACTCATGACCTCGAGTTAGCAGCCGTCATTCATGCTCTGAAGATTTGGAGACACTATCTTATGGGCAATCATTGCAATATCTACACAGACCATAAGAGTCTCAAATATATCTTCACCCAAGCCGATTTAAATATGAGACAAAGAAGATGGTTGGAATTAATCAAAGACTACGATCTCGAGGTGCACTACCATCCGGGCAAGGCCAATGTAGTCGCGGATGCACTAAGCCGCAAGACTCATTGTAATTGCCTAACTGTGGAATTTTATGACCAGACACTGTGTTCTGAAATGAGAAGACTAAATTTGGAAATGATTCCCCAAGGCACTTTAAACCATATTTCCATTGAACCAACCCTCCACGATCAAATTATCATGGCACAACTACATGATGAAGGTATTAATATCATCAAGCAGAAGCTCTCCCAAGGGGAAGAGAAATATAAATGTTTCCGCCAAGGTCACAATGGAATTCTATGGTTCGAAAGCCGCATAGTCGTTCCAAAGAATCATGAGCTCCGTAAGCAAATCCTCGATGAGGCACACCTTTCCAAGTTCTCCATTCATCCAGGCAGTAACAAAATGTATCAAGATCTTAAACAAAACTTCTGGTGGACTAGGATGAAAAGAGAAATTGCAAAGTATGTTTCCGAATGTGATACCTGTCGGCGAGTAAAAGCCAGCCACTTGAAGGTAGCCGGCCCTCTTCAACCTTTGTCTATCCCATCATGGAAATGGGAAGACATAAGTATGGATTTCATTGTTGGATTGCCAAACACATCCCAGAAGCATGACTCTATTTGGGTTATCGTGGATAGGCTCACAAAGACGGCGCATTTTATTCCAGTGCACACTACCTACACTGCCAAGAAATATGCCGAGATTTATCTCGATTGCATTGTTTGCCTACATGGCGTAACCAAAACGATCATTTCTGATCGTGGTACTCAATTCACCGCATGCTTTTGGGAACAATTGCAAGCTTCTCTTGGTACCAAACTGATTCGAAGCTCAGCTTATCATCCTCAAACCGATGGACAAACAGAGAGAATAAACCAAATCTTAGAAGATATGTTGAGAGCTTGTGTCATTCACTTTGACAAGAGTTGGGATAAGTGCTTATCTCTAGCGGAGTTCTCATACAACAATAGCTATCAAGAAAGTTTGAAAATGGCACCCTTTGAGGCCTTGTATGGTCGGAGGTGTCGTACTCCTTTAAGCTGGTCGCAAGTCGGAGAGCGAGTAGTATTTGGACCTGATCTTGTAACTGAGGCAGAAGAAAAAGTGAAGGTAATCCAAGCAAATCTTAAGGCGGCACAATCTAGGCAAAAGAGCTATTTTGACAAAAGAAGAGATCCCTTGCAATTCGAAGTTGGAAATCATGTATACCTTCGGGTTTCTCCAACCAGGGGTGTACAAAGATTTGGAGTGAAAGGAAAACTAGCTCCCCGGTATGTAGGTCCCTATGAAATCATCGAAATTTGTGGACCTGTGGCCTATAGAGTGAGACTTCCTCCGCAACTATCCACCGTACATGACAGCTAAAGAAATGTGTCCGAGTTCCCACGGAGATTGTCGAACAAGAGGATATACGGGTTGAACCGGACCTTTCCTATGTGGAATATCCAATCAAAGTTCTTGACCGAAAAGAAAGGGTAACCAGAAGAAAAGTAGTTAAAATGTACAAAATCCAGTGGAGTCATCACACTGAAGAAGAAGCCACTTGGGAGACTGAAACTTATCTAAATGAACATTACCGTGGTTTTCTAGCTTCTCTCCAAGGTACACATACCTTCCACACTTAGCCTTTTTACTCGAATCTCGGGTCGAGATTCTTTTTAAGGGGGGTAGGCTGTAACACCTCAGGTGTTTCATTTGCTAAACTAGGGTCATTAGCACCAAGTCATGTACCCTTAACCCAATGCAAGTCTACATGAAATGATTAGCAATTCAAAAACCTTAGTTGTGTTAGTTTTAAAATAATTTTCAAACCGTGGTTTAATTGAGCTTTTTCCTGAAATAAAACTTGTAGGGTTTTAAATGTTGAACAATTGTCATGCTCAAATATATTTAAGTTTTTATACAAAAGTTGAAGAAAATTTTGAATTTAGCTCGAACCGGGTAATAACTACATTTGTCGGGATTCAAATTGAACTTTTGAATTGGGTCCCAAATGAAAGTAGGCCTGAAACAAAAGTGATAGGATTTGAAATTTGGAACATCTTTCATATTCAAAAATTTTCGAGTGTTGATTGAAAATTTTGAGAAAGCTTCAAATTTGAAATCAATCAAATTTCTCTCTCTCTCTTTCTCTCTACTCTCTCTGCTCTCTCCACCCTCCCCTGTTTCTGCCGGTCGACCAGAGGCCGTCGGCCTCACGCCGCGCGCCGCCCGGCCGGCCAGGCCGCCTCTCCGCCACCTGGTTCGCCCAAACCGACCACCCCAACCCGCTCGGCCTCGCCACGCGGCGCCACCCCGTGCGCGCACACCGAGGACCGCCGACGAAGCGCCACGGCGACGCCGTATCGCTCCGGCCGACCGCGCTCGCTCTCTCTCTCGCCCAGGATCGCCTAGAACCATCCCGCGAGCTCCACAACGCCCTCACCCCTCTCTCCTTCCTCCCTGAGCGCGAGAGCCAGCTCCGTGCGCCCCTTTCTGCCTGGAACGGCCGCCGCCGCCAGCCATGCCCGCCGCCGCGCCCTAGGCTCCCGCGGAGCCCCCTTCTCCGCCTTTCCTCGTGCCCAACAACCCCCGCAGCCACCTTCCTCACCTTCCACTGGTACTCCACGACCCCCTCGCCGTCACCCCCGACCACCGGACCGCCGCCGCCGCCGCAAACCGCCGCCGCCGACCGCTGTTCCTCGCGGAGCCGCCGCTCCGGCCATCCCTAGCCCCAACCGAGTCCATCCCTAGGTTCCTCTCGACGCCGTGAAGCTTTTCCCCTACTTCTTCCACGCCCCCGGTGAGCCCCCATGCCGGAATCCCGCCGCCCGCCGCCTCCTCTGTTTTCCGAAACCGGCCAAAGGGCTTCTCCACGAGAAGAAAAAGTCTTCCAGGGGCCTTTGTGCAAAAAGAAATCCTTTTTCCTTTTTGTTTCCTAAACCAGCAAACTTTGAAAATTCCTAGAAATTCATAGAAAAATTGGAAAAATGCAAATCCAATTGTTTTGGAATCCTTTCAACAAGATCTACAACTTTCTTGACATGCACATGTTTATTTTCTGTCTGTATTTTAATATAGGAAAAAGATTAGATTTCATAGACTATAATTATTCTAGGAGTTATACTCAATATCTGTGTCTGATTTTTGGCTGGTAGGTAGTGCATGCCATGCTTAGTGTTGTGTAAAAATTTGAGCACCAGTTGACCTTTGTAACTAGATGAAACCCTAGTCTTGGCTAGATCTAGTAAAATATTTTGCTTTTTATTTCTGGATGTTATGACTTAGATATATGTATGAAACTTTTTTTGTGTATTTCCAATACTAAATGAGCACCACTTTCCAAGTTTCAATATTTTTAGATTTGTGTAGCTATTTATTTGATTTAATGCTTGTTTAGTAGATATTAATTATGATAAATAGTTTATGATGCTAATAAATCATGAAAACATTTCTGAGTGTTCTCTTTGCATAGTTTAGCTTGTCCATGGAGTTTGAGTCCCAGTTCATGAATATAACAGGATCTAAAATTTAATCTTGATAAGCTAATGTATGTTTTGTTTATTCTCTCCTATTTAATTCTGAGCATAATAAATCCTGAAAAATTCACAGTAGTTAATTCATTCCTTTCTAAACCTACTGTTAAAGTTTGAAATTGTTTTATATGCTGGTCTAACCTGTATAATTCAATCTTTTTCTAGGAGCTGTCTGATTACATGAATTGTTCTGGTTATTTGGCTACAATATTTGGGATGAGTTTTGCAAGATAGCTAGTTCTGTTTACCTTCTGTTAGATGTAATTTTTGTTGATTTTACTATTGTATGTGTGCTGAGTTGTTGATTTATTAACCAACCATGGTTTAATTGCTATAGGAAACTACTCCCACTTGTTTAGGAAGTTAGTATAGTTTTCTTGTGTTGTTGATCATGTTGCCTTGTGTAGTTAGATATGTTGAGCTACTACTCTATAAACGATTGCCCAGTAAAATATGAATGAAAGTGTTTCACTCTTTAACTTCGGGTTTTGTTTGCATTACACCGTTATTGTGAAATAATTCATACCATCACAGCAACTCAGCTATGTGCATCTCATATAGATACTACTACTCTCGCTGACGGAACATACGAGCTGGTGCCCGAGTCCGAGAGTGAGCAGCGCGAAGCTCAAGTTAATCTAACTGAAGCTGCGCAAGACCCGAACCCGATTTCGGAAGAGCCCAGATCCAGTTACGCCCAGGAAGGCAAGCCCCGGAGAATGTCCTACTATTTTAAATTTATGCAACTTATTATTGTTCCTATCTATTTGTGCATTTAAGTTTACAGGAGTTGACTGGAACCTTAGTTGTATGATCCTAGGTACCTATGCTTGAACACTAGTATGTGTAGGTCGCTAGTTGGCTATGCTAAGTGTTCGGTAGAAGTCGAGTGATTTCCTGTCACTCGCGCGAATTATAGGAGTTGGTTGTTTAATACCTGCTGCAACTATAAGGCTTACGGGAGGGGCTGTGGTACTTGTGATGCCCCGTCTGTTTAGTGAAATTTGATAAGGCCACAGTGTGTGGTAGTGGTGGTTAAGCGTTTGAACGTACTAGACACATGCCGAGAATATGGTAATCGGTAAGCTTAAGTACCTGATTGGACCGACAAGTGGACTTTACTTTCACCTTCTTTGAACGTCATTTCTCATGCGCGCACATGCGGGTGCAGAGTCGTCGTACTCTGTAGTCGAGGACGGTGACCCTGATCCACAACCCGGAAAGAAAGGGGAAATGTTGCACGTGTGACTCTGGGAGTATCCACGTGACGTGTGTTTAGGTCTGCCTTGCAAGGTTAACAAATTCGATTCGAATCGTCCGCTTCTCACTGTTTGGGACTGCTCAACCCTTTTACCACATAGAGTAAGAAGTGAAAGATGAGGATGATGAACATGGTTGATTGGATAATAAAAGATAATTGTTTTCACCATGCATGCCTTTGGATAGATGCTCAACTAGACTGGTTAATTGAACTAGAACCTGAAAACTATAACCTACATTAAGGATCTACTCTTTACTGCTTTTCGGCAAAACAACCCCTCAAGCCAAAAGCCTTGCATGTCTAGATAAAGGGCTAAGTATACCCTCAGTCGGGTAAGCCTTGCTGAGTATTAGAATACTCAACCTTGCTTGTGGCTATATTTTATTTCAGGTGAAACCTTTGAGGATATGATTGCCAGTTTGACCTGGCCTTGCACTCTCCCGCCTGGTTGGTTCGTGGAGTGGGATGCGTCCCCGGCCAATGATGACAAGAACGAGTGATGTCTTGTATCGGGCTTTCTCGAGACATCCATATCGTCGTTAGTTCTCATATTTACTTTGCCGCTAAAATAAAGGACTCTGGTGAACTTCTGTTACGTTGGTTTGAAAAGTACTTTGTTAAATTTGGAACTTGGTTTGTAATTTTGTTTTTATGTTAAACTCTGTGGTGTAATATATTGTGAGGTATTGTAATCTCTGGACTCGCCTTCGTGTGAGTTATGCTGCTTTGTTCGATCCAGGTTCAAGTGGTTTTATCGGGATTTTACCCGACAGCACTGCCGGATTGCTCCGTTTTAAGTGCGTGTTAACCCTGATTGTCGTTTGATGATGGTTAGCGCACTTAAGCCGGTTTATGTCGGGCGGGGCTGCCACACTGTAGCACGGGCCCGGTGTAGAGGGTGCCCTTGAGCGCCTGGAATGCCTGGTCCGCCTCCTCGGACTAGGCGGACGCGTCCTTCCGTAGAAGACGCGTGAGAGGAGCCGCGATGGTGCCGAAGTCGCGGATGAACTTCTTGTAGTAGCCCGCGAGGCCGAGGAAGCCTCGCAGGCCGCACACTGATCGTGGCACCGGCCACTCAGCCACCGCCGCGATCTTGTCGGCGTTCATGGCCACGCCGCCGTCGCAGATGATGTGGACCAAGTATGCCACGCACGCTGACGAGCACTTGTAGCGCTTTAGGTGGAGGCGGTGCGCCCGGAGTGCGTCGAGGACGAGGCGGAGGTGCTGCAAATGCTCTGACCACGACGAACTGTAGATGAGAATATCGTCGAAGAACACAAGGATGAACCTGCATAGGAAGGGCCGCAGCACATCGTTCATCAACGCTTGGAACGTTGCTGGAGCATTGGAGAGGCCGAACGGCATGACCAAGAACTCAAAGTGGCCATGGTGCGTGCGGAATGCCGTCTTGGCCACGTCCTCAGGGTGCATCCGCACCTGGTGGTAGCCCAAGTGGAGGTCCAGCTTGGAGAAGAAACATGCACCATGTAACTCGTCCAGGAGTTCATCGACCACCGGTATAGGGAACTTGTCCTTGGAGGTTTTGGCGATGAGGGCCCGGTAGTCGATACAGAATCGCCAAGAGGAGTCCGCCTTGCACACCAGCAGCACGGGCGCGGAGAACAGGGACGTGGTCGGTCGGATGATGCCATGGTCGAGCATAGTAGTGCACTGTCGCTCGAGTTCATCCTTCTGGAGCTGGGGGTAGCGGTAGGGCTGCACAGCCATCGGGGTGGTGTCCGGCAGGAGGTGGATGCGGTGGTCGTAGGGGCGTGCCGGGGGCAGTTAGCGCAGTTCCTCAAAAATTGGCACGAACTGCAGCAGGAGGTCGTCCAGGAGCAGCTGTGCTGGGGTGGCCGCAACAGCCCGAACAGCCGGCTCGGTTATGTCGTCTTGGTCCGAGCCGAGGCCCTTCCGGAGTAGGCGTCGGCCCCCTCGGTTGAAAGCCATGTAGAGGTCCTCGAAGTCCCAGAGGATGGGGCCCAGCATGCGCAGGAACTCGACGCCGATGATGATGTCGAACCCGCCCAGGTTGATGCCGAAGAGCCTGACGGAGAATTCCTCCGTGCCGATGGCGAGGGCCACATCGCGGGCGACCCTGCGACACGGCGCCAGGTTGCCATTGGCCACCAAGACCTGCATGGTCGGGTGTGGCGCCGTGGCGAGACAAAGACGGCGCATGAGCTCGGTGTCGATGAAGTTGTGTGTGGAGCCGGAGTTGAGGAGGGCGACCAAGCGATGCCCATGCACAGTCACGGGGAGGCGCATGGCGTTCTCTAGACGAATCCCAGCGATGGCATAGAGGGAAATGGTCGGAGGGATCTCCGTCTCTGGTACGGCCGCTGCTGCGGCGGTCTCGCCAGCAAGGGCGGCTCGGTGTCAGGGCCGTCGACGAAGTCTGTGCACTCCAAGTAGAACAGGCACTGGCACTGGTGGCCCCGCACGTAGGGCTCATCACAGTTGTAGCATAGGCCCTGGCGACGGCTGTAAGGATCGATGGACCAAGAGGGGGGGTGAATTGGGCCTTTTTCAATTTCTAAAACACAATAAAGCAACCTTAACCTATGCAATGCTAGTAAGGCACCAATTCACCAACTGGATAACTAAGCTACCTACACAAGCTAAGAGAGAGATAACGAGAAGTAAAGCCTAGCAAGGTAGAGCTAAATTATGATCTCTAAGTTAAGCACATGAATAAATTGCATGAAAGAAAATGCTTGAATAAAGAGAGTGGACAAGAGACGACCGGATTTTTTCCCGTGATATCGATGTGTTGGCACACACCCCTAATCCACGTTGTGACACTCACAAAGAGTCTTGTCACCTCCCAAGTCACCAAGACGAGGGCGCTCACTAAGAGTCTCCGTTCACCATCCCGGCGTGGTGGAGATCAAGCCACGTACAAACTTCTTCTCCGGGCTCCCACAATCCTTGGCAAGCTCCGCGAGAAACACCTCGATCACCAAGATCGCCTAGGTGATGCCAATCACCAAGAGTAACAAGCTAAGGCCTTCACTTGAGCAAGAACCGATCACCAAGAACGGATGCACACAAGCTTCTCTCTACTCAAGTCCTTAATCTTGCTTCTTGATTGATTGAATGAACAAATATGTGGAAGATGAAGCTCAAGGTGGCTCTTGACTATAGTATGAGTGTATGGATGTTGCCTGGTGTCAAGAGTAGCAAAATGACCCATTGGAGGGGTATATATAGGCAGCTCACACGAATAGAGCCGTTGGAAAAAAGCTGCCAGAAAACTGCGTAGCGCCGGTTAATCCGACGTACCTCCAATAGTCAGCGTCGGTTTAACCGATGAATGTAAACTGCCCCTTCTGAAAACTAGCCGTTACAACTTGGGCAGATTAACCGACGTATCATCGGTTTAACCGGTGAGTGTAGTTGTCCACTGATCAACTGGAAAACCAAGTCTCTGGACAACTGCACCGACGTTAACTCAAACCTATCGTCGGTTTAACCAGTGAGTACAACTTCTGAAATCCTTGGGAAAACCATCTCACTAGTCAATTGCACCGACGTCTCAATTCAAACAGCGTCGGTTTAACCGGTGTATAGAACATGAATCACCCTGGAAAAACCAACTCTGGACTAATAAACCGACGTTAAATTCAAACACGTCGGTTTAACCGGTGTATTGACTTGTCCAGACTTTTGCTGACTTCGTTTAACCGACGTATAGAAATTTGGAAGCGTCGGTTAAACCGGTGTTAAAGACTTTTTCTGATTTTGCCTTTTCTGATTTGAGTCTTGAATGAAATCCAAATATTCTTGAGATATAAGTTGAGAACCACTTATTTGAACTTCTAGAAACCTGAGTGACCATAGTGTGCATCCATTTTTGATTGATCATGTCCATGCTCAAGTTATTTGACCTTAACCCCTCTTAATAGTGCGACCTCTACAAAACTATAAAACCTATACTAACCTAAGTGTCCTTCTCAGCCTTATGACACTTAGGACTAGAAAGATTCTTAGTCTTGACATAATCTTCAGTTGAATACCGAGATCGCCTTTTTGAATAACCGAAATTGAGGGGCCTCTTTTGACATATGACCAAATGAGCGATAATGATCTATTAAGCTGCACAAACTCATTAGTCACAATAATGGTTGTCATTAATCACCGAAACATACCTTGAGGGCCTAGATGCTTACAACGGCGCTCCTGTTGTTCCGCCAGGGAGAGGTGACGAAACATGCGCGGCGGGGGTGGGGCTCCTGCTGCTGGTGGCGCCGACAGGGCCAGCTGGGTGCCCTGGCTGGCCGGTGCTACTGGGGCGGTTGAGGGAGGGCTAGGGCTGGTGCCCCGACACGCTGTGGAGGACGCACCCCGTGTGGCGCCACGGGCCCTGGCGAGGCAGCCGCACGGCGCTTGAAGACACGGGCGAGGTGCATGGCCGTCTGGAGATCTCGAGGGTTGCACAGCTCGACGTCCACGCAGATGTGGTTCGGGAGGCCGCCGATGAACAGCTCTGCCTTCTGCGAGGCGGATAAATCTCATGCATGGCATAAGACGGCATTGAAGCGGTTGGCGTACTCCTGGACCAAAGTGCCGAAGGGGAGGCGTGCCAACTTGGAGAGGCGCGTGTCGTGGAACGACGTGCCGAAGCGGGAAGTGCACAGCTCCCTGAATCGATCCCACGCAGGCATGCCCTCGTCCTGCTCGAGGGCGTAGTACCAAGTCTGGGCGCCGCCGGTGAGGTGGTACGATGCCAGCCACGTACGATCCGACGCCGGGGTGCGCTGGCCGCGGAAGAACTGCTCACATTGATTGAGCCAGTTCAGGAGGTCGACCGCACCGTCATACGTCGGAAAGTCGAGCTTGTAGTAGCGCGGCGGGTGGGGGTGCCTCCATGGCTTGCTACCTCGCCGTAGGGTAGGGAGCCATCAGACGAGCCGGAGTGGCCGCCGTGCGCGCCGTAGGCCAGCGGCAACAAGACGATTAGCTGGGAGCTCGCCATGGTAAAGACCGGCAGGGGCGACAGGGAGTGCGGCATGCTGAGCATGTGGATGGGAATCGACCCCGTCCCCATCGTCAAGGATCCATAACCAGGGAGGACATAGGGAAACCCTGGCGGCATGGAACCCTGGGGCGGCGGCGACGGCGGCGGGTGGAGGGCCGCCAGGTGGCCATAGATGTCGCGGATGGCGAACGACATGTCGGTGAGCACCTTGATCAGAGGGTCTTGGGACCCTTGGGCGCCCGCGGCCATGGCGTACATCAATGCTGGCGGCGGCGGCGGGGAAGGGTGGAGGGCGGCGGTGTGGAGGTGGTGGGGGGAAACGGTGGATGCAGGCGGGGGACCTGACAGCTCTGGTACCAGATTGGTAGGAACTAGGGTTCCGCTATGCGAGGCTTGAGCAACGAGGAAGATGAACGAGCGAGAGAGGAAGAGAGATGGCGGCTAGGGATTCCAAGGAAGCCGGCAACAATTAATTTGTTGCAGCTTGATTTCTCACGACCAAATGTTGACAATATATAAGAGTTTCTAGGGTTTTCTTCTAATAAAAAAGACTAATAATCTATGGGCCCTGGGCCTTTGCTGGACGTGGCCTGCTAGCCACTTGGCTGGCGCCTCCTGTAGGTAATGCCGATCATAACACAACCTTTGCCGCTGCAATCTGTGCCCTCATCGCTCGAACATAGACCCTCTGCCTCTCGTCCATCGAGCTGAGATCACAGAACATAATCTTTTGCTCTTGCTCCCATGTCAACCGCCGCTCCTCTATCTCTAGCTTCTTCTCCTCAATCCTGGTAGATGCTGCAAGCTTCTTCTGCTCAATCCTGGAAATTACATTATATTAACAATGTGTTGTTAATCAGAGTTCAAACAAGCAATTGGAACATAAACTGCCAATGTAAACAAATGACTTTAAGCCTCTAAAAAAATACTGGGGCTGGGAACTCCAACCAATATGCTGCTAGACATCAATTGAAAATTTAGATGATAATTATCAGATCAGGGATCCGGATCCTTCTTCAACCCAACTAATACGATAAGCACTCAGTTTCAGAAGCTGAAATTTTGTTACTCAAATTTGTAATGGACAGGGATCTATATGCTACTCGTTTCTTCAGTTAGGATCCTTACCTGTTGATGCAAGCTGTAGTCAATTCTATATGATACTTGTTTATTCAGTTATGAGTTATGACCCAAATTTGCTGACACAAGCTGTGTCTTTGTTGCATACAAGCTGTGTCTTTGTTGCATGGACAGGCACTGAAGGATCTGAAGGCCAAGGCACAGAAGGGTGCAATCGGAGGCTCTGGCTTGAAGAAAAGCGGGAAGAAATGAGTCTGTTATGCATATCTGTGATACTTGGGAAATGATAAACATCCTGCCAATATGTGCTGTGTTTGACCATATGTGATTGTATTAAAACTAGTGGTTCTGTGTTAGTAATGCTGCAGTTGGTTGCTTGATCCGAAAAGATGATGTTGACTATGATGCAGATGATTCTATGATAATAACAAGGCATTCTAAGATGTTATCTCAAATTTTCTGTGCTGATTTTGTTTTCTTTGCCATGTTTGGCCATTTTGTTGGCAATGATGTCTATCAGTTTGAATCAAACAATTCTTGGGGATATGATCCCTGTGACAACAATAAGGAAGATCATTTTAAACAAAACATGGATATCTCCCATTCCTCCCATCGACAGCACTAGAAATATGCCAAGATAGTTGTAGGATCAAATTAAGTTGCACTGGAATCAGCCCAAGGTACTCATTTTGTGAATTAAGTTGCACTGAATTAAGTTACACAGGATCAAATTACCTTGCCAAGGCAGGAAGCCGCCGGGAGCGCCGCCGGGAAGTGGATGCTGGCCGCCGCCGGTACTTGGTTGATGCAGGCCCCCACCGGGAGGAGCCGTCGGTCCGGGAAGCGGAGCGACGAAGGACTGACGTTGTTTCCTGGATGGGGTAGAGGTCGTCGGCCGAGAAGGCTTGCGGCCGCCGGAGATGGAGGGGGCCGGCGGCGCCAAGTTCCTCGAGCTCGCCCCGCCGCTGGTAGCCTGCTGCAGATGACGTCTCCCCATGGCGTCCGCGTCGCTGGTGGCGGTGGCCGGCGTGGAGGACCACCTGCCCAAGGCGCCGGCGAAGCGGCTCACGTCGCGGAGCTGCCCCGTCGCCTCCCCGCGCCCGCAGCCTGCAAGAAGCAGGCGCTGGTGTTCCTCGACCTCGGGGACTAGGAGGCCGATGACACCGGCAGCGGGGACCGCCTCGTGATCCGCCGCGGGGCCGGGGCCGGCGGAGAGGATGTAGAGGCGTGCGGCGCGGCGTGACGGCGGCGGCTAGGGCGGCCGGCTAGGGCGTGCGGCGCGGCGGCGACGGCGGCTAGGGCGGCCGGCGGCGTGGCATCGGCGGGGGTGGCGGCGGCGGCGGCGTGACAGAGCGGGGGCGCTGTGATCGGATCGGGAAAGAAAAGAAAAAAAAAAGAGAAACCGGTGGGGGCCATAGTTGTCGGCACAAATAGAGGGCCACTAAATTGTGGGAGTGTAGTGTTGAGAAATTTGAAAGGCCTACCAAAATAGCAGCACATTTATTCTCTATGCTGGAAATTGATTTTTGATGTCCACCAACTAAATATTTAAATGGCAGTTCATTTGCTCTCCCTGCTGGAGTTGCTCTTGGAGGCAGCGGACAAGACGAGGATGGAGTTTGGGGCACAGAGCCATCAGGTTGATAAGATAATTTGACTAAGTCCCTGTTTAGTTGAAACGCAAAAAAAATTTTGCTAAAGAATCTTGTTAATTTGAAGTACTAAATGAAGTCTATTTACAAAACTTTTTGCACAGATGGTTTGTAAATCGCGAGACGAATCTAATGATGCTAATTAATCCATAATTAGCGGATGGTTACTGTAGCATCATTGTTGTAAATCATAGATTAAGTAGGCTCATTAGATTCGTCTCGCGATTTACAGCCCATCAATGTAAAAAGTTTTGTAAATAGACTTTATTTAGTACTCTATGTATGTGTCGAAATATTCGATGTAATATTTTTTTGCGTTTACAGTATTTATGGGGTGGGAACTACAGCGCCTAAGTCGAGCGGTGAGCCAATAGAGATCAGACGGCGTAGGTACGGACTTGACAGGTTATGTGGGCGTGTGGGGCAAAGCCGAGCAACATAATTAGTATAGACACCGCAAAAGATAGAAGAAAGAGAAAGCTGTAATGGAGCAAATAAAATAAAAAATTGACTAACAAAAACAAATTATTGTCTCACGGTTACAAGAAAGGGCATCCATGCACACATTGCAGTGGGTCGTTGCAAGCTTCCATCATCACTGCCTAGCATTTGGGTCTGCAATAGGCACAGTTTGCCCTGCACTCTTCCAGTGTGGCAATTCTCTTTCCGACTAGCGTCCGGGCAGCAGTAGCAAACGCGGTTGTTATCAAAGAAGTCACAGTTGCTCACGGCACAAAAAATCAATCTTACCTTGCTCGCATGTAATGGTTTGGAGTTGGCAGCAGCGGCGACAACAGTAGAACTCCGAGCATCCACGGGAGATCCCAAAATCATAGCGAACAAGAACACACAGCTGTCACTACATAGTTGGCCTTCATCTTACTTGGATCTATAAATCTTTAATGTGCAGCGAAGCTATGATTTTGGGCAATGAGGATCGAGGAGGAGATGGGATCGAGGGGAGGGGTGGGGCGTTTGGACGAGAGCTATAGTGAGCACGTAATGAGAAAGAATATAAAGTGGTAGACATGGATCGGATGGTTAATTACCGTGCGAGGTATATGCTGAATAATCAATCATTTCGGGGTTTTCACGATTACCTGTCGTATATGGGTATAATTAACCATGCATGCATGCATGCATATATAATTGTGTTATTAAAAAATCACGCTTGGATGCAATGCACTAATAATCACGCGATTAAAGAAATCATTAATTATATTATTCGTGACTACGAAAAAACCACATATTAGAGCACCAGAAATAGAAGATCTTATATGTTGTATAACGGTCGCATATATATATATAGTCTATTCTACATAAAGGGTGTTGAATAATGTTCAACATTCCAGCGGCGCTACCCCTACTCCGGCGAGTAAAATCCACAGCTCACCACTACCGATAATTACTACCCCACTAGCGCATACCATATTCATCAACACAATTAAAGAGCTACTCCCCATAATACGTTGGCCAATTAAAAACTCGTGCAATAAATTGGGCGAAATCAAAACAAATTGGCCAATTAAAGAGCTACACCCCACAAAACAAGGAGATCATGCGTGCAATAAATTGAGTGAAATCAATGGACGACAGAAATATCACCTAACGCGCCTTCTTTGAAACAAAATTTACTCCATATTGATGTGGCATTCTCTGTATTCATCATAGCAAATATACGCACTTGCGAAAAGATTTTTACTCAAATTGCTCTAACATTTTACATACAACAATACGAATGAATTTTACTCTAATGGCTAAAATTTTTTACTTATAGTGGACACAAGTACTCCATCCCAATGATTCACATATTATTCAACCGGTGCCGTTTACAACTCCGGCAAGCAGAAATTAAATCGACCAAATTACTCCTCCACACGCACAAGCGTAATTAATACAAATACTAGAATCACGGCATTGATTGCTATTGAATTTTCTTTCTCCCAATCCAATAGCAAAATCAAGTCACACGCATTTAATATCATTCAATGCACTGGATCAGCCAAAAATCTGGCCACCCCTCCGGGACAGCAAAAGTTTGGAATAAAACCATAAAAGTTTGGAATAAAACCATAAAATAAGGTACACTCTCTCTCATGTTTATCCTCTCTTTCTCTCTCCTCGTACTCACCAACTCTGAGATATTTTTAAGTTTGTGCAGTGTAACTGAGTAATGATAGGAGCAGTAATATTGCCAATCTCAAAGCGTATTGTCATAGAATTAGAGGAGTAATAGAGAAATAGCATTTCTATCATTGGGCTGATATCATGAGTTAATTTTACTTCTCCAATTCTTGAAAATTACTCCAGTAGATTATATGTCCAAGTCTAATTTTTTCTATTTCATTGACCTATACCACTGTGAGCTTAATTTCCATTAGACAATTACTTCTCTAAGTTTTGGAAAATTACTTCCGAATTTCAATAATAAACACTCAAAATTAGCCAATCTCAAAATGATACTCAAAATTACTTCTCTAAGTTCTGTAAATTACTTTCATGAAAAAATTACTCTTGTGGATTGAAAAATACTCAAAATATCAATAACAAATACTCCTATAATTTGAAAATACTACTCTAGTCAAGTGAAAATACTCCTAACATTTCAAAAAACATCCTGACATTTGAAATACTCCTTTAGCCGTCTTAACATAATAATAAAAAACTCTTATGTAATATGGAATACTACGCGTGTGTTTTAACATCTGAATATTATCCTCTTAGTTTGTCCCGTATTGGAGTATTATATTTGTCCATCTTTGAGTAGTATTTTTCACAATTTCAAGTAATACTTTTATACTCTAATAATTATCTTGAAATTAAGAGTTTAAATGAGGAGAGATGGTTTAAAGGATTTTAAATTAGGAGAGATAATTAACATTAGTTATCTTGAAAAGTAATTTTCATGAAAGAATGATTATTATTACAGTGCGTGATCTCCTCACAATTATTAACATATTTAGCCCGTGGAACCAGGTTTCAAATTGCATATGCATGCATAGTTCTCTCTCTCTCCCCCCACAAATATTTAGCACTAGTCGCTTTTTACTTCTGCCCACAACAAGAGCATAATTTTTAGCTCGTCAATGGTCTGGCTATCACGCCAACGCATGCGATGACCGGTCAACTGCTGTAAAAAAGGTGGATTTTACTGCCGCGGAGATTTGCTTGACCTCCTATTGCAAGGGTCGCCGGAGTGCTCAAATCAAAGTGAGAGTGTGAGACCAACACATTAGAAAAAAAGATGGATTTTATGGTCGTGGAGGGCTGGAGGCTTACCAGAGTTCCGGTCGCAAGGGCCGCGGGAACGCTGAAATCAAAAGAGCATTAAAATTGAGGCACAATAAAGCTTTTTACTGCCACGCTACTTGCCTCCAAACTACGCAAGGGTAGAATGGTACTCCCTCCTTCCTCGTTTATAAGGCACGGTGGAACATGGCACGGTCTCCCAAATGATACTTTGACCATTTATTTGTCATATATTATATCACTTATGATTATAAATTTATAATCATTGTAAACTATATTTGATCACGAATCCAATCATATAAAATTTATATTATAAAAATTAAAAATTAATAGTTAAATTATTGGTCAAAGATATAAATGTTTGAATCTTGATATGCGTGTGTGCCTTATAAACAAGAAAGGAGGGAGTAGTATTTTACTTCCCCAGCCTCTCATCGACAAACCACTAATTTTTGTGGTCCGTGTTTGCGGTCCGTGTTTTCACGGCTAACTGGACTCGTCATATCTCTGGCCATAACATGTAACGTGTAACTCATCGAGGCTTCATCCATAATGCCTATCCGGTAGCGTCGAGTATTATTTTTTTTTCACTGCACTTAGACTTTCAAAACACTACTTTTTACTTCCACACAATCTAATATATACTTCAGTGGTACGTGGGCAAGGCAGCCCATAAGACACACACGATTGGAACAATAATTTTTTTTATTCCACGATCCACACGTAACTGTAACCTAGCTTTTTTACTTTTGTAGATTCCAGTTTATACTCCATCTACACATTTACATCAAAGTAGGAAAGAAATGACACGCTCATGGCGCCCTATTCACTAGTCAACCAATGCTAAAAAAATATGCAGGTCATTGAAATTATATTAAATACTCCAGACCCGCATCAACCCATGAGAATTTGACCAGATCCACCGCAAACTACATTAAAAGCAAACCAAATACTATATTTTACTACTATGTTAAGCATAGACCGTAATTTCTTACCGCTGGAGGAGAGGCGGCGCTCCGCCGTGGGTGTTGAATAATATTCAACACCCGAGGTGCTAAATAAACCAATTCTATATATATATATATATATATATATATATATATATATATATATATATATATATATATATAATGGTGCTATTAAAAAGAAATCACGCTTGGATGCATGCACTAATAATCATTCTATTAAATAATGCATTAATTATATTACTTGTAATAATGGAGAAACCTCACAATGCTACAGAAATGGGCTTTAGTACTGGGCGGGAACCCCTGGTTATTACCGACTCCCCCCGTACTGCCTGTTCGGTACTAAGAGCATCTCCAAAAGTTCCCAAAACAGTTCCTAAAACTATGATATGGGAAACTAACTCCAAAACTCTCCTCCAATAGGTGCCCAATCACAGTGCCAAAAGTCCTGCACGCCCACAACCACCCGCAGCGAGAGCTCAGTTTCCGCGGAGGGATCGCGGTCCCGATCACTGAGGTTGACTGGTTGAGGGAGAAAATATTGACCCGTCTGCATGCACTGTACTTTTTAGTAGGGTCGTAAATACTGCTAGAAATATGCTCATTAGTATCGGTGGACCGGTACCGCCTGGCCGGTACTAACTGGAGGACTGTTTAGTAGCGATCACAGCGACCGGTACTAAATGCGTCATCCAGAAAAATTAAAATATATATATATATATATATATTTTAAACTGACATGTGGGACTCACGTGGGCCCGAAAGACGTGGGTTCCACACGTTAGTGACTTAATGTCACGGAACCGTGGCAATGTCACTGAATCTCAATCCGGAGGTGGAAGCAAGAAATGCCAAGGTACCCTCAGCGTTCAAGAGTTGTACGTCGAGCTTTGATCTGATGGCCACATTAGTAACAATGTGGTACATTTGGTGTTAGTTCGAGCAGAGTCGAGTCACATACCTCGGCGTGGAGTTCGTGCATACTTAGAGCCAGTTTGGTAGAGCTCCACCAAATTCTGATTCTCTGTGAAAGTTGATTTTCTGAGAGAAGTGATTCACTAGCTGAAAGTGATTCTCTAAGATTAATTTTATGAAAAACAAAATCTGAAAAACAAAATCTAATGTGAGAGGTGAAACAGGGAGAAGCTACTTTTTCAGTTCCTAGCTCATTGGTTCATTTAAGAGAATCACTCCACAGAATCATCATAGAAGAAGCACGAGTATGGTTTTTCCAACTATGCCGGCCCGGGCAGGCAAGCTCTCCGCCGTGGATCCTGCTCCAAAATTAGTGCGCCCAGATGCTCGGGCTGAAGTTGGTCCCACCAGCACCAGCCTGCCTATCTTGTTCCTGCCTCGCCATGAGTGTTGAGGAGAGGCTCCAGGCACCGAGAGAGGCAAAGTTCTTGGGACCCACTTCAATGCTCGGATTCTCCTTCGAGGTACTGCCACATCAGTGGGCCAGAACACATTCTTCCTCACGAGCTCAGCCATGGAGTCTCCTTCCTCTTCCTAGATCCGGTTTTTCCGAAAGCTGTTGACCAACACCTATGGCTGCAAGAGAGGAGCAGAGCAATGGGGTAGAGCCGCCGGACCATCCAAATTCAATCGACAGTACAGGTAGTAGCTTCGATCTGGTTTTCTAGTCCGCCACTTCAATCTCCAGAAGGGGAATCAAACTGGTCTGTGTTCTATTCGGATCGATTTCTAGAACTCTTTTTTTAACCAACTCATTTGCACCACTGTGTTGTTCTAACCAGTGTTTTCATGTCTGCATTTTGGGTGTCAGGTGCCGCAATGACATTCCAGGATATGGTAATGAGAGCCAGCAAAGGGGTGCTGAACTATGCAGTTGATGACATGAAAGGAAAAAATGTTACTGGCCGCGTAGAACAAGATCAGAGTGACCTCCAATGATTCGGGAGTTCATCTGGATGTAGCAAGTTGCCCTGTGGAGCATAACTCACCTGTGGAAGCTGCATCTTCCTTCTTTTGGTAAGCACTTCTTGATTGAAATAGATAACCATTTTCGGTGCTGCATGCCTTCCACCATTATAATTGATACTGAGCACCTGTTTTTTTGTTAGTTTGCATTTATGACTTGTTCCTTGAATCCTTGATAAGCACGAGAGATGGAAACCAGGATGAATCAGTGCCATTTGCCTTACAAATTGAATAGGAATGGAATGTTTCTGGCAACCTGACAATGATGATCAGTTTAGAAATTGAATCTCAGCCATGGCCTAAGGGGTATGCATGTACTGACCCTTCTTTTTTACTACAACAACAACAACAACAACAACATAGCCTTTTTTCCCAAGCAAGTTGGGGTAGGCTAGAGATGAAACCCGAAAGAAATAAGTTCAAGGTTCAGGCACATTAATAGCTAGTCTCCAAGCGCTCCTATCCAAAGCTATCTCTTTAGAGATGTTCCAATCTTTAAGGTCTCTCTTAACCGACTCAGCCCACGTCAGTTTAGGTCTACCTCTACCCCTCTTTACATTATCGACTAGCTCAAGGACCCCATTACGCACCGGCGCCTCAGGAGGCCTTCGTTGGACATGTCCAAACCATCTCAGCCGATGCTGAGTAAGTTTCTCCTCAATTGGTGCCACCCCGACCCTATCCCGAATAACTTCGTTCCGGACTCTATCCCTCCTTGTGTGCCCGCAAAACCACCGCAACATCCGCATCTCTGCTACACTCAGTTGCTGCACATGTCGCCTTTTTGTAGGCCAACATTCAGCACCGTATAACATCGCCGGACGAATTGCTGTCCTATAGAATTTGCCTTTTAGCTTTTGTGGCACCCTCTTGTCACAAAGGATGCCAGAAGCTTGCCGCCATTTCAACCAGCCAGCTGAAATTCTATGTCTAACATCTTCATCAATGTCGCCATCCTTTTGTAGCACCGATCCTAAATACCGAAACGTATCCTTCTGGACCACCACTTGCCCATCTAGACTAACGTCTCCCCCCTCATGCCTAGTCGCGCTGAAATCGCACATCATGTACTCGGTCTTGGTCCTACTAAGTCTGAACCCTTTCGACTCTAACGTGCGTCTCCACAGCTCTAACTTCCTATTAACCCCTGCCCTACTCTCGTCAACTAGCACCACATCATCAGCAAAGAGCATACACCAAGGGATCTCACCTTGTATCTCCCTTGTGACCTCATCCATCACTAAAGCAAATAAATAAGGGCTCAATGCTGACCCCTGATGTAGGCCTATGTTAATAGGAAAGTCAGTGGTGTTGCCATCACATGTCCGGACAAACGTCGTCGCATCCTTGTACATATCCTTAATGAGGGTAATGTACTTAGTTGGGACTTTGTGCTTCTCCAAAGCCCACCACATGACATTTCTCGGTACTTTGTCATATGCCTTCTCAAGGTCAATGAAGACCATGTGCAAGTCCTTCTTCTGCTCCCTATATCTCTCCATCAATTGTCGTATTAAGAAAATCGCCTCCATGGTTGACCTTCCAGGCATGAACCCAAATTGGTTTTGGGTCACACTTGTCCCTCTTCTTAGGCGATGCTCGATAACCCTCTCCCAAAGCTTCATCGTATGACTCATCAGCTTAATCCCACGGTAGTTAGTACAACTTTGAACATCGCCCTTGTTTTTGAAGATAGGTACTAATATACTTCTCCTCCATTCTTCCGGCATCTTGTTTGACCGAAAAATAAGATTAAAAAGCTTAGTTAACCAAACTATTGCTCTATCTCCTAGGCATCTCCACACCTCAATGGGAATACCATCAGGACCCATCGCTTTACCTCTCTTCATCCTCTTCAAAGCCTCCCCGATCTCTACCTCCTGAATTCTCCTCACAAAACGTCTGTTGGTATCGTCAAAAGAGTCATCTAACTCAAGGGTAGGGCTCTCACTCTCTCCATTAAACAACTTGTCGAAGTACTCTCTCCATCTATCCATGATCTCCTCATCCTTCACTAGCAGTCGATCTGTCCCATCCTTAATGCATTTGATTTGGTTGATGTCCCTTGTCTTCCGCTCGCGGATCCTAGCCATCCTATAAATGTCCTTCTCCCCTTCTTTCGTGCCTAGCCGCTGATACAGGTCATCATACGCCTTACCCTTTGCTACACTCACAGCTCGCTTTGCAACCCTCTTCGCTAATTTATAGCCCTCGATGTTGGCTGCACTCTTGTCAAGGTGGAGGCGCTTGAAACACTCCTTCTTCTCCTTAATAGCCTTTTGCACCTCGTCGTTCCACCACCAGGTGTCTTTCCCCTCCTGTTTGCCTCCCTTACTCACGCCAAACACCTCTGAGGCCACCTTCCGAACACATGTTGCCATCTTTAGCCACATGTCATCTGCGTCTTCTCCTTCTTCCCAAGGCCCCTCACCTAGCATCCTTTCCTTAAACGCTTGTGCCGCTTCCCCTCTAAGCTTCCACCACTTTGTTCTCGCAATCTTAGTACATTTGTCCCGGTGGATACGTACCCGAAGACGAAAGTCCGCCACCACAAGCTTGTGTTGAGGGACAACACACTCCCCAGGTATCACCTTACAATCTAAGCAATCACGTCTATCCTCCCTCCTAGTAAGGATAAAGTCGATCTGGCTCGAGTGTTGTCCACTACGAAAAGTCACAAGATGGGATTCCCTCTTCTTAAACACGGTATTCGCTATCAACAAGTCGTAGGCTAACGCGAAGTTCAACACATCCTCCCCCTCTTGACTCCTGCTACCATACCCAAAACCCCCGTGCACTCGCTCGAACCCTACATTAGTCGCACCCACATGGCCGTTGAGATCTCCTCCTATGAAGAGTTTCTCGCTGGTAGACACGGTACTAACCATGCTATCTAGATCTTCCCAGAACTGTATCTTGGTGCTCTCACTAAGGCCTACCTGAGGGGCATAGGCACTGATCACATTCAAAACCGAATCTCCAACTACCAACCGGATTAGGATAATCCGGTCGCCTTGCCTTCTAACCTCTACGACTCCATCCTTAAGGTTCCTATCAATCAAGATGCCTACACCATTCCTACCCGGAGTTGCTCCCGTGTACCAAAGCTTGAAGCCAGTATCCTCAACCTCCTTCGCCTTCTGGCCCTTCCATTTAGTCTCTTGAACGCATAGAATATTTACACGCCTCCTAATTGCTACATCATAATATTTGTTAAGCTGACTTTATACTATCATGTTAATTAATAGATCAGTAAAGGAAAATAGTTACAAAACAGCTTAGGTACTTATTGCTTGGCTCTATAATAAACACAGAGGAAAACACTGTTAAATGATGAATATTCCTACTGACATAACAAGATAGCACAGATTGCACATGAATAAAAGATGCACCTGACCATTACATATAGCCCAATATCTAAATATTCAACACATTCCAGTCTTGAACATAATGAGTTGTATCTATCTGCTTCCTGTCCTTTTCAGAAAGAGGCTGCAGTTAGTGTTTTATTTCTGTTCCATTTTCAAATCTCATGATTCCATCGTTTCACCCTCTGAAAAGTGCTTTTACCCTAGGTTTTTCTGACTAAATTTGTTTTTTCAGTGAGTAGGTTACCTGAATGTAAATTCAATCAGTGGTCGTATGGAACAAGATGAGTCCTCCATTGGATATTTAGGACTTCCAAGCAAGGATTATGGTGCAGAAAGTTACCTGGCTGAGCAGAACAGTTCAAGCATCGGAAAACTTCATCAAGCTCCGTCTTCATCCGTTTGGTAATTTTTTTTCCTAATTAGACAATCATTTGACCAATGCTTATCTTTTTTTTTTGGTTAATGTGTGATGATGTATTATTCTCTGTTGGCAAGCGTGGGAAATGGTGGTGATATGTCTATTGGCGGTGGGATTGGGAACCAAGATGAAGCATGGCAACATGTTTTAACTGTAGAGGAGGGAATTTTGCACCAACCTGACAATGATCCACACAGATAATGGATCTCAACCATGGCCAAAGTGTTATGCACTTACTGATTATTTTTTTGAAAAACAATTGAACTCATATCGGCATTGATTAACTGAACTATATTTGATCTTGTTAATGGATAGACCAACTAGGATAACATTACAAATTCGGTGTAGCTAGGCTGTAAAGTTTTCAAGAAAACATAATTATTTTCAATGCAGTTGTCTGCTCCTTAGCCAATCAGGTAGTCTTCACATAATGCTTGGAATGGCATATATTGAATTGCACATGCTGACATTATCAGTGAGATAGTGACCTACTTATGTATACATGAACCATTTGAATCCTGTTTTATTCAGGTGTAGTTATGTGATACTAACCTGGTAGAATGACTTCAACCTTTACTACCCTTGCCTATTTTCTTTTATTGCAGTAAGAGGTTACCGAAGGATGCACCTGAAGGGCGTACCCCAAGTTAGATGGGTGCCATCAAGATGGTGCTGCGCAATTCTTCTAATAGAAAGGGTAAATATATATTTGAGGTACCAACTGGGATGACTTTTCACAGCTTGAACGAAGACCCTGAGTTTTATAATATATACTCTTGGGAGGTTGGATTTGGTACCAAGGAGATAAATATGGGAAATTAATGCAAGAGTTCCAATGCCAGTGCCACGTGAGAGCTTGGTTATCTTGGTTTTACGAATTTTAGTGCATGTTTGTAGTCTTAATCTGCAAGGAAAATAATCAAACCAATTTTTTATCATGTTCTTTGTTTCAGGGTTCTGACAATCGAGAAGGTAAGCAAGAAGAAAAAAAAACACAAGTGCTGCGTCACTTGCGACCTTGATGATCATAAGATGCCGGCATGTGTAGCCAATATTGTTGGTATTAGTGACACAAGGGTGTAGGCATTGTATCTGCTAGAGTTATTGATATGTAGATGATCTTAAGCAGAAGGTGTTTTTGTACTTCAAGGTTCTACGGACATTGCATATGTCCTAGGGACCATTAGCATAGTCCACCGCTAGTTTGATGATTTAGCTAATTTCGAATGGATAGACAACTTAATCTCTCTTGTTGCTATCACAACTGTAGCTAATGTCGTTCCAATTAATGTACTTTTATCACATTTCATTTGATTTGTTACCAACCAGGACCCCGGCCCTGCAAATTTGGTTGGCTATATTTAACTAAGATGTTGCTACCGATTGGGTTTGTATTGTTACATTTGAGTGATATGGTGCCACCAACATAATCGTCCTAATCATCATCCTACTGTATGCAAGCTGCCAGGTAGCATGGTTTATGGAATTGACAATGGATTCTTTAACAAAGCTGATAGCAAACCACTGCCTTGTTTTGGCAAGAAATGCCAATAGAGAATGTTTAAAACAGACCTGACCAAATCATGATGATGTTCACATCAGAGGCATAAAACAATGTTACTGACAATCCACCAAAAGTACTAATCAACAGTTTAGGTATGGTGTGCTACTAAATGCTAGGCAATCTGCAAAATGTTTTGATTAGCTTTGGCGACATGAGACCACTCTCTTCAAATATCCAAGACGTCAATCAACAAGTCTGGTAGGTATGTTGCCCACATTCCCAGCCATGCTGAGAAGTTGGTAGACCATTGCTATGACCTTAAATACCAAATGTTTTGCGCTGGCCTCTGAAGAGAACTCCTGGAACAATACCAGCACATCTTAGCTTCAAACAAATCTATTTGTTGTGGAGCTAGAGAACACTAAACCATACATACATGTGACAGGTTTTGGGTGGTGGGAGCTTTCATTCTCCTTCCCTGGATGCTCCATGTATTCCTGCAGTTCAAAATAAAATAAAATAAAAATCAGAGAACAGCTCCAGTGATATGTATCTGGGCAAAACACAAATGTAAGAAAAATAGTGCTGATTACATGTGATCCATACCTTGGAGAAAACATTGATGAACTTGTTGTCGTCATAATCTCTAGCGGCCTATTATATGTATCTAGGTGAAACACAAATGTGTGGCCTATTATATAAGCACACTTCTCCTTGAAGTCAAACATTTCAAATCCTGACCAATACGCTGCATGGTTCGCTTCCTGGGACTCTTGCAACTTCACTTCCAACTCCTGGAGTTTGAGCAGCATTTTGGCCTCCATAGCCTCAGCTTCTTGGTAGACCCTACTCCCTAGCAAGCTTCTCCTCATTCACGACCAATGCTTCATGAGCCATGGAAAGTTGTTCATATGGAGGCAGTCATGCGTTGATGCGCTGCAGTACTAAACCATTTCATCCACAAATCGTAAAAGTATATCCTCCCAAATCCAAAGCTTGCAGCCCTATAATACCAAACAGAAAAAATAGATTTCGGTTGAGTGAAAAAAAAGGAGGGGATCAATCACATGGGCGGCGACACACACCCTCTCGAATCCTGCCTTGCGGCACATGTAGAATTTGCGGCCAGGACTCCGGGGTGTCTCTGAGGTTACGGACCAAGCGGGATCACCACAATAACAGCGGAAAACAGGTTCTTGTAATCGCTGCCCACAATCAGGCGCGCTTACAGGAGCAATGGTGGATGGCGATCCATGGTGGTAGGCGTAGGGGGGAGGTATGGCGTGCAAGGATTGGAGAAGCGGAAGAGGGAATGAAGGGGAAAGGTCTGGTTAGAGATCTGCAGCAGGAAAGAAAGGGGATCAAGGAGGACCCGGATCCGGTGACATCGCCACATCATGTCAACACGTAACATTGGGGGAACCTGAGCCGCCGAAAACAAATCGGACGTCTCATACTCATCCGGCTGAAGAATCCCGTTTTCCCCACCCCGTCGCATCGCACCGAAATTGGACGAGCGGACCCGTTTTCACCTCGCCGCGCGCCGCAGGGAGGGAACGGCTGGACGCCGTGCGAGGGCCGGGCGAGCGGGCGGGCGTCGCACCCCTGCTCTGCCGCCGCCGGCACTGGAGCCCGCCGGCCCGGCGCGACTGGGGAGCGCCGCTGCTGGAGCCGCCATGGGAGGCTGCAGGGGCCGCCGCCGCGGAAGCCGACGCGGAGGCTGCAGGGGCCGCCGCCGCGGGAGCCTGCAGGGGCAACGCACCACTGCTCTGCCGCCGCCGGCACCGGATTGAAAGGCAGGCGTGCCCCTCGCCGCGGAGGACTGGGGACGCGGGCGGGCCGCCGCGCGAGCCAGGGTCGACGCCGACGGGCTGGGGGACGGCGCCAGTGGAGTCCGCCGGGCCACCGGCGCTGGAATCCGCCCCTGGGACGGCACTGGGCGCGTGGAGGTGGACGCGGTGGTCGTGCCGCCGCGAGCAAAGGCGAGGACGCCGCTGGACGCCGTCGAAGCAGTGCAGGCAGTCCTACCCTGCTGCTGGGAAGCAAGACTCCTAATTGGAAGTAGAATTGGCAGTGCAAACCGATCCTGTAAACTGATTGAGAGTTGGGCAAATTGATTATGTAAACTGATTGTGAGTTAGCATTGTGAGAGTTGGCAAATTGATTCACTTGGGCAAACTGATTGAGATTGATTTGGTTCTATGACTCATGTAAGCTGTAATTTAAATGAATGAATGAATCAGTTACTTTTGTGATATTATATTCTTAAAAATTTGGCAGAATGTCTCCATAATTAGAGGTGCATAAGTAGAGCTGAAAGCAATCATCAAATTCAAAATACTGGTTCACGTATTTAACACATAACAAATGATGTAACCAAATCAGAATGCTCATTCTTGCATTGTCATTCATATATATCATTTGGAGCATACATGTCTAAGGGTAGGCCACAGTCACTTGTACAGTTTGGCCACAACATACTATAATTAGCTCTGTCCAAAATACTAAACAGAGATCACAAAAGACTATAGTTAGTGCTGTCCAAAAGGCATCTAACTATCCTATCCAAAAGCCATCGAACCTTCCTGTACAAAAGCCATGTAACCATCTTGCAAAGACTAAAACAGATCTTGATCACATAGAATATCATCACCATAATTTGGAGCTGTCACAAGCTGGGTAAGCTTGGAGTTCTGAAATTTTCCGTTGTGATTTCATCAAGTGGAGGGTCTGTGGTAAGTGGGGTGGGTGGTTGTGTTCAAGCACAACATCAATGACCTCATAATTTCCCGGACCTCGATCCAATGAAATAACCATCCGAGCTTTGCAATCAGTTCTTGTTTCATCTCTAAAACACTTTCTCGCATGTTCTGATTCCTTTTTTCTTCGATGACCTTCATTGGAACACACATATCTGCATGAAGTCACCTTACCATCCATTGTGCTTGTATTTGTGCATCTTTTCCTCACATCAAAACCAGTACGACCACCATATGCCACCCAAAAAAGCCAACCCTCATCTGGATTGCTAAACCTCAAACCAAGTTCAGCTATCTTCCTATCAACTTCTGTCATTGTCTTCCACAACAATTAAATGCTCGGTACTCGAATTTCTGAAAAAAATCGCAATTGTAATAATCAGAACACCTATTTCATCATCTCAAACATAGCATTGGAAGACTGAAACAACACAAAACATGTTTCATAAAAAGCAGCAAAGCAGGAAGCAGTAATGTAAGCAATGATAGATTTAAAATGCACTATCCTATTGGTGCTCATGATTAATCTTGTATGTTATACTTGGTCGATGAAAAGTCCATTAATCAAGAGCACATGGACCAGAATCAAGCACACATTATCCATCTGGAACTCTAGACATAGATCATCGATCGAATTTAGCCTCTAGCTGGCTGCTCAGATATGACACTCAGATAACATCATGGAGTTGACGTGCATTTATACCTGCTAAACAGCATGTAGCCTCCCCAAACGCGGCCTCCTACTCGCGCTCGCGCGGCGGCGGCGGCCTCCCTACTTGCGCTCCGGCGGCGGCGGGCTCCTCTTGCTGCTCGCGCGACGGCGGCGCTCCGGCGGCGCTCCGGCGTCTCTCTGCTCGTGCTCCGACGGCGGAGAACTCCTCCTTGCTGCTCGCGCGGCAGCGGCGCCCCGGCGTCTCCCTGTTCTCGCTCCCGCGGCGGGGGCGGCCTCCTTGGTCGCGCTCGGTGGCGGCGGCCCACTCCTTGCCGCTCGCGCCACGGCGGCGCCCCGGCGTCTCCCGTGGGATTGGGACGTCCGCGGGACGCGGGATGGGCCGAGTGAGGGAGCGTCGCGGGAGTTTGGCGCCTGTTTAGCCCAAACGGGATATGCCGGTCAAAACGGAGTCGAGGGGTGGGCTGGCGTAGAGGATCGTCCGATGCTCCTTCCACGGTTCAGATTCCCCCCAATGTTACGTGTTGACATGATGTGGCGATGTCACTGAATCCAGGTCCGATCAAGGAAGGGGATAGACTGGCAAATAAAAGAGAGAGAGAGGTTCGCATGCCAGGCAACGGAGGAAGGGGATAGAGCTGACAAATGGGCCCAGGGGGTGCCTCAGACTGAGGCAGAAAATGGACGAGGCGCACCGTCTGGCAGTGGCACGTATCTCGAAAAAAGAATCTGACGGCAGCAAACTTCACTTTCCGAGCCGGTACCACTGGAAAACATTCACTCGAAGAAGCACTTCTCTCAGAAAAAATTGTTTGGTGGAGCTCTCTTGGACTCGGCCTAGAAAGCTGCTCTAGGAGCTCTACCAAACAGGACCTTACATTTGATTCATTTTTAAAAGTAGTTTTACAGAGAATCCTAATGTTGAAATAGTTTACAAAAAGAATCGAACTGAAAAAAAAAACACTTGTCCACGGGATCAGGTATAAGTACATACGAGGCGTTATTGGCCCAACCAGCTCTCATCACGACGCAAGATCCTATTGATTGGTTGGTTGTATCATCTCCGTAACCTGGCTCAGCAGATGCAAGGGGGACAAGCGAGCGAGCGAGCACCAGGTAAAGAAGTGGATTGGCTGCTGGTCGAATAGGCAACCAAGCATAATCTTTAGATAGCCTGGCTGAACACGTCCGTCAACCAAACAAAACGCTGCTTTGCAGGTGCGGAAATTAATCACGCCCTACATGATGCGGGTGACTTGGCGCCGGCCTAGCTAGCTTTACATGGCCTGCAGCCTGGAGGAGCCCGGAGCTGAGAGCGAGAATAAAACTGAGAGGCTGAGGGGATCGGATTTCAATGGACCGGGCCGGGGGACATGGAGCATGTCCGGGCAGAGGCAGCTGCAGCTTTGCATCGCATCATCGTGTAAACACATGCAGGTCCAGGGCGCCTAGGTCAGCTACTCACCATCACCTTTACAAACGGAGCTTTCAGCTTTGTATGCCTTGACGCCTTGTGTTGTTCTGTTCTCCACGCATGGGTCCAGGACGACGGATACCGGCTGGGTTC
Source organism: Panicum virgatum (assembly GCF_016808335.1). Classification (NCBI taxonomy): domain Eukaryota; kingdom Viridiplantae; phylum Streptophyta; class Magnoliopsida; order Poales; family Poaceae; genus Panicum; species Panicum virgatum. The sequence goes on along the minus strand of NC_053136.1, from coordinate 31,112,319 downwards.
GGGGACAATGATTCGTGCATCATGGTCTCCCACCACTGCCGGGCAGATCGAGCAGACGTCCAAACGGAAGCAGCCTTTGGCCACCATCGCCCTCACTGCAACAGGATCTCCCTCATCTTTCTCGATCTCACTTGCCTTTATTCCTCAGCCTGTCCCGTCTCTGCCTCTTTATATCTCTTTTAATTTTCCCTTGTCTTTTTTTTTCTTCCTCGGATTATAGTACAAACATTGAAACAAAGATGCTCATATAAATACATGTACATTTGTTCTTAAACACCTCTAATATAAGAGACTGGGCCCACAAATTTGTAGTTTTCACATCCAAAAGGCTGCTAGATGGGACCAGCGTATAGTAATCCATGCATGGTAGAAGAAGCTTCTCCGAACTCAGAAGAGCACATGCATCGTGTAGGCGAGAAATCATGGGTCGCATCTGAAACCACCTCATGCCGACCTTAAAGTGCACAAAAGGAGCTCATATGCATGTGGATCAGAAGCACTTCGCGAGAGAGAGAGAGAGAGAGAGAGAGAGAGAGAGAGTAATTTGTGGGCTGCAAACAAAGCACTTGGAGAGTGATTGTAACAAAGCTATCTTTCTACCAAACAAACATTATTATTTGAGATAATGTCACGTGCATTATTCAAATCTTTATTTCGATCTCGATAAAGGCGCCGTGCAGCTGTCTCGTTCTCTAGCTCCAAAGGGAAAACCAATGAGAATTCCATGTCGTTTCAAAAAAAAAGAGAGAATTCCACGTGTCATCATCTCCAACGGTATATATACCTCCCCAAGTTCTACTGATGATCCCAAGGAGAAGAAACATATTATCATCTCCAACGCCGACCACACATGTATGCCGCGTCTTTCTCTGAGTGCAGCGCCAGGAACCGAGCCTCGTAGCTCATACTCCCGCATCCTCCCTCCACGACGCCGTCGAGCTTGACGGCGTGCTTAAGACGCCACCGTGCCACAGCGCAGCAGGTGATCAGTCGTCGAGCATCCAGACCTTGAGCTGCACGCCATTGTGCACGAGACGAAGCCCCACGCTGCACGAGACGGGGCGAGGGGGCGTTGAGGTGCGGCAGCCGAGCCGGGGCGAGGAGGATCGTGACTACGGCGGTGGGCCATTCCGCCATTGCGCCGGAGGCGGAATCACTGTGAGGGTCGCAGAGGATGGAAGCGTTTTTTTTTTTGCGAAGGGACCTGGAACCCATTTTATAAAAGCCCGGCTTTTACAACGAGTACCCTGGAGGAAAAAAAATTTACAATAAAGTCCATCATCCCCATCCTCCAGAAATGCAAATTTGCGTACAAGACCCTCAAACCATTCAAATTTAAGAATAAAGTCCTTGAATCTTCACGCATAGCTCCTGGACATCGCACCTCTTTTGAATCCGCCGGCATCGGGGAAGAAGCACACCGTCCAAAAGAGCAGCTCGCCCAAACCACCCGACGAGACCCCCAGCTTGTGGAAGAAAACGCAGAGGAGGACTTACTGCCAGGCATCGATGCCGAATAAACGGCCTCCCAAGCACATCGGCCATCATCGTCGAAGTCGAGGAAGAGCAGCAAGCGATCCTCCATCACCGAATAAGACACCAGTGACCGGAACAGGAGTCTGGCGCCGACGACAGAGCCGCCAACGCAAAAGGAAATGCTCATGGGGGAGCAAATTAGATCCATCCCCTTCACAAGAAGATAGACCACAGAGATGGCGTCGCCCAAAAACATCCCCGAAGAACATCCGGCGACCCAACTCAAGGCAAACTCTAACCAGGGGAAGAGAACAACTGTCGACTCCCCCATTATTAGAGTAGAGCAGACGCACCTGGCCTCCACCGTAGCAGGAAACTCGACGAACTCGAAATCCCCGCCATGATTGAGTCCCGGCGAGCAAAAGCCCCAATCCGACACCGATGCCGGAGGGAAAAAAACCGTCCTACCCTACCTAGGATGAGACTAGATAGAAGATATATGTACACCGGCCACCGGATCTGCCGCTCTCCATCACCTCCGGCGCCTAAGAGGCAGGCTGACGCGGTGGAGAGGCGGCGGATCCGGTGCCCGAGGGAAAGTCGCCTCGAATTCGCCCTCTTCTACTGTAGCAAGAGGAAAAGTCGAGAGATAGCGCGGAGTGACTTCCTCCAGAGGATGGAAGCGTTGGGAGGGGAGAGGAATAGGTGGATTAATCTTTTTTAGAAAGAGAGGAGGAAATGATAAGTTTTTTCTGGTGGTCCAGTTGGTCAGTGTTATTTATGTGATGCTAATGGCTCTCCCATCTTGTTCGAGCGGACGAGACTCGCCTGACGTCAAAGTCACAGGACATCGTCACTGACTGATGGGCCCAGGCACTGAGCTGGACCACATGCCGGCGACTACTTCTCCGTGGAGTCGACATCTGAGGAACTCGTTCCTCCGGTTGTGGAAGTAAGGGGATAAATCTTACTTTTAGATTCAATGGCAGTGAGGACCACCGGGGCAATTTAAAAAAATTTATACACAAGGAACACATAATTATTTATGGTACTGAAGGAATTTGCTAAAAAAAAGAGCAGAAGAGACTGAAATGCCTTTTGTATCCTTGACACATAAGCCCAAACCACACACCACGTGCTTGCTATCCCAATCACCTTGAGCGCAGTTTCACATGGTCTGCACTACTTGTGGTAAAAGCGAACGCTAGTACAAGTAGATTTCTGCTTTCCCTCTATCACATCGAGTCTAGTGTCTTATGATGCATCTATGTGTGAGAATAAATTAACTGTTTTATATGATGTTTTCTGTCTCGGGATGGCAGTAGGCAGGTTCTAAAAGGACTTTGTTTGTAGAAGTTCCAAATTATGTACCATTGCTACCGAATTCGGAACAGGCAGTAGATAATGAGCAGTGAAAATAGGTTTCCTATTGCTGCTGATTTTAGTACCAACAGTGATAGAATTTCTAGAAAACAAAAAATAAAAGAAAAATGGTTTGGCGTTCGAGTGAGAGGCGATGGAAGGGACTTCTGGTGGCAGTGTTGCATTGCATTGGTTGGACCATGGGTAGATGGTAGTTCAAGGAAAACAGTGATAAATAATCTATTATCTTATTATTTGGCCAACAAATGGAGTCTCCACATTCGCTCTCAAGATCTAGAAATTCTCACATTAATCAGAGAAAATAGAAAAATAAAAATTACCCACCACTGCCATTACGATAAAAATTAGCCTAAAATGCCCCTGTGCCTAATTAAAAATCACCCATCAATGCTATTATGAAAAATTAAATATAAAATACCATTTAGCTATGTATTAGTTACAAATATATAATATTAATAAAAACTAAAGCTAACAACAATCAATCAAAGTAAAATGAAAATAAGAATAATTATTTGCATAATATTATTAAAGCTCAACAAATCAAAATGTTATTATAGGTAGATCATAGTTGAATTGTTTTAATCGACATAATTTACGATAATGAACAGGATGATATATGGTAAAAAATAGTATAACCTTTAAGTAAGGATACAACGACATGCAAATTTTTTAATTTCAATACTAACCGCGCAAATGCACGGGCTATACGCCTAGTTATATTAATATTAATATCGGTGCACTCCGTGGACCTCCTCTACATGAATATGCATTTTCAATGTTAGTTCCAAACACCTAATAAAATGGTATGTGCCCCTATACACTTGCGTTGTACATTCGATCAATGGAATTATGCGACTAATCTTAGACAATTATATCAAAATGATAGAATCATCATACCAAGACCACGTCCTGTCCTCTACATAGCTACTTAGTAATATCTATTGTAGAGCATTTGTAAAAGAACAAATTAGTGCCCACACATTTTAAGCTTATGGAGAAACGTGATCAGATAAGGGAGAAGAGTTTAACTGCACACCCGGCTAAGGACGACCGTTACAAGGGCAAAATGGTCCGACACGTCCACTGCCACTCTAACAAATAGGACCACTGACTCAGACATGAGATGTATCATCGCATACACCTCCAAGAAGGTCTCAAACATTCCATGGCAGGACGATTTCACGGGCATGCCGGCTACCTGGAGCACTAGTATAGCACCAGTGGAGTGGATTGCAAGGGCTTTCTGGTAAAATCAACTGCCACTCTGCCAGTTTATATCGTATAAAGATCCGGTTCCACAATCCACACTACCAGCAGCACCAGCACCAAGCACGAGCCCCTCTGCCATGCTCACTCCCCTCTTCTCAGCGGCCATCATGGAGCCCCAGCGCGGCGAGAGGGAGCTCCAGCTTTTCCTCCTCCCCACAACCACGCCTCTCGACGCCGCCTTCCACGCCCCTCGGCCGCCTGCGAGCTCCTCCGACGACCACCCGCAGCTGGACCTGAACCTATCCATCAGCATTGGACCACCGCCTGTACCCCAGTCACCAGCAGCCGCCGCCGCCGACCAGATCAAGAAGGCGGCAGCGGGCGCCGCGGACGTGCAGGCGCTGAAGCGGCAGACGGCGGAGCAGGCCCGGATGGCGTCGGCGGAGCGGGCGTACGCGGAGCGCGTGATGGAGCTGGCGCGGCGGGAGCTGGAGCTCGCGGAGCGGGAGTTCGCGCGGGCGCGGGCCATCTGGGAGCGCGCCCGCGGCGAGGTGGACAAGGTGGAGCGCGTCAAGGCGATGGCCGCGCGCCGGATCGCCGCCGGATCCGCCGCGGCGCTCGAGATCACCTGCCACGCCTGCATGCAGCGCTTCCACGCTTAAACCACCGCCATATGGATGTTCTTCATGGCTACCTTAACTATTATATTAGCTGCTAATTAAGGGCTTTGTTTATGAGTGTTTTTGCGTCAGTTAATTCAGGCCTCGATCGCATCATCGATCATCTGTTAGCGATTCAGTGGAAAAGGGGAAGGACAGGAGCAGATCAATGTTCTTCGTTCTCTTGCTTTTCTTGTAGAATACAGCACCGTTTCCAGCCTAAAAGGAGAGGGAAAGGGAATCTAGCCAGCAGTTTAGCTTTAGCTAGTGGTGCGCAATTTGGATAAGCTGGCCTCCTCACGGTTGCGTTAATTAGTTGGCCTTCTTTAATTTGTGCAACACATGCATGTTTCTGGGACCTCTGACAACAAAGGATTCAGGACAGTTTGTAATTCAGGAATTCTGTCTAAAGTTTATATGAAACAGTTAAAATCCAAGGAGACTGATGAAATCTTTTTTTTTAGTTGCGGTATCCGGGTGGCAGTGTCAAGGCCAGGCCTGGACCACACGCTGGATCCAAAGCATGAAATCCGTACGGCAGCCAGTGATAGACACACTTGCTTAGACGACAGCGAAGGGTGGATACATAGCAGCCTGCAGCCCTGTAAAGATGGTTACGCAGAGGCAGAGGTAGAGACGAGCAGGAGCAGTAGCAGGCCGCACCGCAGTAGGCGTCAGCAGATTCTCGCAGCCATCCCATCACACACTCTTAGGCCTGTTTAGTTCCCACCCCATAAACTCTGTAAACAAAAAAAACGTCACATCGAATGTTTCGACATATGCATATAGTACTAAATGAAATTTATTTACAAAACTTTTTTCATGGATGGACTGTAAATCGCGACACGAATCTAATGAGCCTACATAATCCATGATTTGCAACAGTGATGCTACAGTAACCATCCGCTAATTATTAATTAATCATGGATTAATTATGATTATTAGATTCGTCTCGCGATTTACAACCCATCTGTGCAAAAAGTTTTGTAAATAAACTTCATTTAGTACTTCAAATTAGTAAAATTCCGTCGCAATTCTTTTTTGTATTTCATCTAAACACACCCTTACCCATGAACAGGCGGTGCGCCTGCAGCTGCAGTCTGAAAGAGACGACAGGGAATGGCTCGAACTCGCACGGCGTGTCGATGCTGCCAATTCCGATGCCAAGCCAAGATGTCGGCACTCGATCGGCAGAAAGGATCTTGCTGTGCTGCTACAGCTCGATCGCTCCTTGATTTTCCTTTCACCTTTTCTATATATTTCTTGTGATCGATCGAGTTAATTAATTTTGTGGTTGAAAGGGCACTTACGATTTGTTCCAGAAGTATGCCACGCTGCCAAGTAGTATGGTCAAATGATTGGCGTGTCATGCTTATGCATGCAGGGTGGAACGAATCAGAGGAGGTGCTGCTCCCTCTCGCTGCGGCTTTGCTCTGGACCAAGACATGATGAGGCCAGTGATGAACAATCTCTTGGAAAGTAGCCACCGCCTCCGAACCGAAACGTCGCTAGCAAAAGCCAACGACCCATGTGCGCGGCCGGCGGTGGTGCCTTTCGCACTCGGGAATCTTGTCCTCGCATCGCTTGATTTTGTCGATCCGGGCTTTCTCGAGCTTGATCAGGGACGGAAGAACATCACATGGTGGTCTACTAGCTAATTTGTACTGCATGCACATCCCTCTTCTGTTATCTTGTGTCTTGCAAAGATAGATTACTCGATGCATGTTGCTGTCATACAAGTTTCTCAGCACTGGCAATCAAAGTACATGCAGAGAGGATGAGCAGCACAGATCGGAATGGGCTATTGATGTTTCTATGTCGGCCGTTGAAAGATCCGCGGCATGGCAGCGCTGATCAGCTAGCACTAGCAGCATGAATGCGCGGCATCCCCGGCGAAAGCGTGCATACGGATGATCCAAAACTGGGAACCTGACAGACAGAAACTAACAGATGATCGAGTAGCAGGTACGTAGCTTTGGCTTCGCGAGACAAAAGGAAGGGGACAAAGTAGAAGCGGATGGATGGCCTGGGCTCGGGCTGATGAAGGATGTGTATGCAATCATAATGTGCTTCTACTGCCCTTCCACCGATGCAGAACTGCGAACTGTAATTGAGAGAGAATTTCAGCAAGTATGTAGTGCCAAGCACGGGAGAATAATATCGATCAAGAAGGTGAGCATGGCAGACAACAACAAAGGATTGGCTTGTAGACCAAAGTTTACCGACAGTGATAATATCAGAAAAGATCTTATTTGATCGAAGAAGAAAGAACAATATTAATGGGGTTTGTACGCTACTCGATCGTTCGATCGGGTCGGACGACTAGTGAGAGCGAACTGACATGGTGCTGGCATGGTTGAGCAATGGGGCTACCTGCGCGTCTCTGAATGAGCAGGGATGAGCGAGAGGGGTCCCCATGGCCGCTCGCGGGCACCGCAGTCGGCAAGGTAGGCTCCCGGCATGTGCAGGGCAGTGTTGGGTTCCATTTGGGTCACAGTGTGTCAGTCGTTCAGCAGCGTCGTCGACCTCGATCAACATTCTCGCCCCATTCTCTCATAGTCATCCCGTACATGTCCTGATGAGCAAGGAGCCGTGTGTGGTGCTGGAATCCTTAAAGCCTCACAAAGAAACTACCAGCAGAGAGATAGGCAATGAACACTGCTAGAAAAACTAGTATTTGTACCGGCGGGAACCCCGGTCAGTGAACCTGAGTAAATAAATTATTAGAGTGTCAAAATAATCTATTAGTAATATAAAATAAATACCAAGTATGTATCTCCATTTCACTTTCAATAATTATTCAATTTGACATTTCGCATTCTCAAATAAATATTCAAATTGAAATTTATCTATAGTATATACTGTTGGCGCAAATTTAGGGATAACACACACGAACGCGCTAGATCGCGCAGCAGCGACGGCACAAACGCAACGCCGATACTCAGAGCGGTCATACCGGTCAAAGGGACCGGTCAGACTGGTTCGCCGGTGAAGAACGGCGAAGTCCGACAGAACGCTCGCCCGAAAGGGATCCGTCAGGGCAGGCACACATAGGGTTGTTCTAGGATCAGCAGGCCACCTAGAACGTCTTCAGACGTCGCGGAGACGAAGGAAGAATAACAGATTGAGGTTGAAAGAGCTAGAGTTTGGAGATAAAAGTAAAGACAATAAATATAAAGAAAAGTAATGTATTGAAGTGTTTTTAATCGATTGGATCCCTCAATCGGTCGTGGCCCTTTATATTTATAGGGTGGGGAGGTCTTGCCCCGAATAGGGTTGAAACTCTAGCAAATCCCGTGCCAAAATACAACTTTTACACAGATTCTACAGACCGAAACCAGTTTGACCGCCCCTGCGAACTGGTCTGATCGATCTGTCCGGGGTGCAAATCTTCCCGAAGTCATATCTCCCTCATCCGGACTCCAAATTGGATGTTCTTTATATGAATCTTGATCTACTCGACGAGAGCTGTCCAATGGTGAAGTCTATTTTACATTTTGAACAAGTTGACCAGACTGGTCTGACCGGTTTAGGGAAGAGGTCTGACTTGTTCCACCAGTTGTGCCAATTTTGGTCGTCAACATATACCCCCCTGTTCTTTGGCAACTCTGGACCAAAATTGTCTAAGGGCGATGATTAACACATCGGCCATATATTTGTTCTAAGGGGGTGTTGGGGGAATGGCTCAACACATATTGTAAATGAGTCTCATGCGATGGCCCAAAGACCTATTTGTAAATATTGTATTCATCAAGAGGCCGGAGGCAAATTACCACCTCCCCTCCTATATTTATAGCTGACCCAAGGGGTCAAAGGGGAGACTGACTCTCTCTCTCTCTCTTGGAGCTCTTGATGTTCTCTTGGAGCTCTTGATGTCCCTCTCTCTCTACTGCTTGGCGGAGTCTTCTCCCCAACAGTTTGACACCCACCACGTATCTGGCATGAAATCAAAGCCCACGAGTACCACAATAATCAAAGCGGTGTGCTCCTTCGGCCTGCTACACCTTTGACCCACGACGAGCGACGTCTTCTTCGGCAGGCACAACGCGAAGACAGCCTCTTCGGCAGGCACAACGCGAAGACGGGCGCAACAGCTTTGGCTCGCCCTCCGCGGGCCTTCGATCCATCTTCAGCAAACAGTGCACGTCAGCTACTTGGCTTCGGCACACAAGGTCGCTCTCATGGTCTTCCTTTATTCTAGGCAAATGTGCCCGCGGCGAAGGTGGCCCAGCGCTCCCGGTCTTCGGCCTGCGGCGAAGGCGGCCACCGGCGGCCCAGCATGGCGCGCTCCAGGTCTTCGGCCCGCTGCGAAGATGGCCTAGTGCTCCCGGTCTTCGGCCCGAGGCGAAGGCGGCCACCGGCAGCCCAGCGCGCTCAAGGTCTACGGCTGCGGCGAAGGCGGCCCACGACAAGAAGCGCGGCGGCCTGCAGCGGCTACGCCGCCCCGCGCACTCCCTACGGGCTTCGGCCCGCGGCGAAGCGTACCCTCCGGCCCTCGACATGGCAGACGCGCCCCCCACAACTTAGACACGCGGCGAAGCGCGCCCCAACCAGCCCAGCGCATCCCTGACATCGGCCCATAATGAAGGCGCGGGTCCACGAGACTTGGACTCGCGCGTGCGCGCAGTCCGGAGGTAGGAATGGAACCCGCGACCTGCAGGTAACATCGTGAGCCAACTCAACCATTTCGTTTGTTGATGCATGCCTCTATGTAATATATTCAAGTCTTATATTCCGTAAAAACAATTGCCTGAACCGAACAACTTCGTTCACTCGTGGCTTTCTCAAGTTTTTGTTCTCAGCTAACACGAGAGTTTTTGTTCTGCTTGTCTTTTGCTACGTGAGAAAGGTAGCAAAGTCCGCTGCATATTGCCTTCGCTAGCCGGATCTGTTTTTCCCGTCGGAATGAATTTTTCACCCTTAAATGGTGATTCGGGATTGATTTTTTTTCTTTTCAAAATCAATTTTTTCATCATTCATTGGTAAGTGGTAACCCCCTTCGGCTTCCACCCAGGGGCATAGACCGGGGGGGGGGGGGGGCTGCCCCCTTATGGCTCCCAAATTTACATTGAAAATTTGAATTTTGATTAAATTTTTATATAAATTAGCATGGTTGGCCCCCCTAATAATGAAAAAATCCTGGCTCCGCCCCTGCTTCCACCGAAGATGCTGTCACTAACAGTGCTACGTCAATCACTAGATTTTATTTATCTACCAATATCTGTTCATGATTAACTAAAACTGTTGGAATCATTCATGAGCATTGCATCCCTTTCGGTCTATCATATTGGGGCTTCGGAATTCTTTTCATTTTTACAATGGAGCTTCGGTCATACTTATATATAATTCTTCTAGAGAATGGGTATATAATATGGCTTTCTGCACCCCATTTCACTTTCCCTATTTAAATTCAGTTTAGTTATAATTGCAAATTATGCCTTCGACCCACTCTCAGAAGTCGCCACTTATTCTTAGCACTACTAGTATTCTAATGCATTAATATACAGCTTGCACAGTTATCGAAGAATTAGTTTCTTATATACATATGGATTTGTCTAACTCTTTTGTTGGGTACCGAAGAGACTATATTACTACCTTTCGGTTCTCAGCGCTGAAGCAACCTACCCCTCTTATTCAAAGGGGTGTTGCCATCAGCTGAGGGGGCTGAAATGCCCAGAATAAGCGGGCACAGTCCGTCCTCATTTTTATGGCAAGGACGACCAATACCTTGCTTAATGGCTTACGCTTTACCCTTCGAAAAGCCTTGCTTAATCATATGCTTATTCTAACTTTTCGTTTGCAAGAATACCACATATTTTTTCTACAAGCTCTTCATCAAAGTGTTGTCGGTCAAAACCCACCGGCGAATAGTGACAGGCAACACGAGGAGCCGTGAGGCTGCTGGGGCGCTGGCTGGCACCGGTCCCTCGGTCAACGGCCCAGATCCTGGCACACGCCGTCGCTTCCGGAGATGCAGGGTGTGCCACCTGATCTATACCCGATCAGGAGGGTGCGAACGTGCCTTTGACGATTTGCCTACAAGCACAGACACGTGTAAACATTAGTCCGAGCTGTGGTCGGCTCCCCGGGACGACTCTTACATCGGCTTTAAAGAGCCGATCGAGTCCCGGTGTCAGATTGGATCTGCATATCCAGATGGTAATGGATAAAGCAAATAACTGCAAAAACTGCTTCAATTAAATCTAGCAAATCTAATCCACGACGGTAAAAAAGCTTCACTGCTAGATCGGAACATCCTACACGTAGTTAGGCCTAACAAGCGAAAAAGATAACCGAACCTTGACCAGAAAAGAGGCCTAAGAACAAGCGAAAGCCAATTCCCGGATCAATCCCTATTAAGATCAAGGCAAAGTATCTAATACGTCGCCGGATTGTCCAACCCGTTTGCAAGGCCTAAACTAGCAGATATTACGCCAATTCTTAAATATAAGAACTAACCATAACAGATTAGATCTACTAGATAAAAAAAGAGCAGAGTGTCATCTCTACGCGACTAATTCCATGCAACGAGAATTAGTATAAGATTAAAACATGATCGCGCAGAGATGACATGATGTTCGTAGATGATAAGCAACAAAAGCATGATGAATCTACTAAAAATCATGCTACGAAAATCAGGATAACTAGCACTACTCGCCATCAAAAACGCTTCAGTACGAGTAATACCAAGGTAAAAGCGAGAACAACGCTGCCCTGATCGCAAGAAGTGATCAGGGCAGCATGCTGCTTACTTGGACGAAATCCTAGAATTAGGAGTGGCGGTGCGCCGAGAGTTGTTGTTTGCAAAACGTAATGACGTTCCTCCTTTGACAAATGTCATAGAGTATATATTTATAGTCCGGAGACTTGGACAACAATCTAAACTAACGTGTCCATATCGGACTCTACCTCTAGCTCAAACTGAACTAAATCTAAAGATACATGGCCCACATGGCCCAAACGCTAATGCAGGAGGCGATTCGTTAGCCTCCTTTAATTTCTTCATTAAGCCCAACTCACTCGCGGCCCATTAATTAACAAGTTAATTTATGGCGATAACACAAAGGTATCATCTTCGGGCTATTTATTATATGGGTGCCCCCAGCCCATGACGCAGGCGGTCTTCGTCGGTCATAGACCGTCGTCGAAATTAATGGTCTTCGTCCAAATTATCTTGGTCACTATGGTCTTCGCCGAAATGGTCTTCGTCAAAACGGCCTTCGTCGAAATTATCTTCGCCGAAATTATCTTTGTCACAATGGTCTTCATCGACTTGGCTTCGTCAAAACGACCTTTGTCGAAATTATCTTCATCGAAATTATCATCGTCACAATGATCTTCGTCGAATTGGCTTCGTCGAAATAGCCTTTGTCGAGTTGTCTTCGTCGAAATTATCTTCGTCCAAACGGGTCTTCGTCGACATGGTCTTTGTCGAATTCTCTTCGTCGACACGGTCTTCAACGAAAAGTTTTCATCGAAATTATCTTCGTCGAAGTTATCTTCGACGAAATGGGACTTCGTCGAAAAGTCTTCGTCGACATAGTCTTCGTCAAAATTCTCTTGATTGCCCTTGAAGTTTTGATGATGAACTCATATTCTTGGCTTCACCTGATTGCTTCTTCTTCTTCTGAGCAGCTCCTTGCTTCTCATATTTGGCCAAGAGTTTCTTAAAACTCGTCCTTATCTTGCTTTTAGAGGAGCCCCCAGATTCATTGGACAGACCGGTCCGACTGGTCCTGGATCAGGTCAGACCGGTCGACTTGCTGTTGGCCTTCCTTTTGTATTGCCCCCCGAGCGCTGAAATAGCTCAAGATGTTTTATTCTGTAGCATCTTTTTCTCAGGCCTCTCTTCTCCAATAATCACATTTTTCCTTTTGTTGATTCGGCTTTATTCGGCCGAATTAAAACCTTGGGATTTTACAACTCAAGCACATGCGTATGCATTGGAAAAGAATTTTGATAAATTATTCAATTTGCATTCCAGAAATAACCAACCGTCCTTCATTTATAGCCGATTGAATTTGTCTACGAAGAATATTGCAATCATTGGTAGCATGGGCATTATGTAACTTACAATAAGCACGTCGCATCAACTCATCTACCGATGGAATAGTGTGAGAAAACTTAATCTTTCCAAACTTTGCTAACTCATCAAAGATTCTATCACACTTAGACACATCGAAAGTGTATTTAATTTCATCATGCCGATTTTTAGGAATCGGCTTTAAAGAAGCACAAGTGCTAGGTTTATCGCTAGGTGACCATACAAATTCAGCAGCATAAATTTCACTATTCTCATCGTCTGAAGAATCACCATATACCATATGCATACCAAGACGATCAGATTTAAATTTGGACTCTTTACTTCGGCTTTCTTGAGCCAAAGCCCTTTGCAAAACTTGATTAATGGTTAAGAACTCATCTTTCTAATTTTTTTAATATGAGACCTCAAACCATTAAGAGCTAATTTGGCAAGATCATTTTCAGAAATAACCAAGCTATAACATCGATTTTTTGTATCTCTAAATCAGCAACAGATTCATTATGTTTTTTTGCTTAACCGGTGTTAAATGACATAACCTCAACTCATTTTCACCATTATAAAAATAATCATGAAATTTACATTCTAATTGAAACCATGTTTGCACAGAATTAGGAGCTAATGCCGAAAACCATAAAAAAGTAGTACCAGATAATGATAAAAGGAACATTCTAATTTTCAAATGATCAAGACTTCCATAAATTCTCATCCGTGCATTAAACTGACTAATATGCTCCCATGTAGTTCTACTATTCTCTCCAGTGAACTTAATAAATTCTGACATCCTAATTCTGAGGATAAGAAATAGAACCAAAACTCTAAGGATAAGACTTTTGACAAACAAGAATTTTGTCCTTAAGTTCTATGCCGAAATTTTCTTTAAACATAATAGTCAATTTTTTCTTATGTTTCTCAAGTATTTGATTAAAATAAGAGTCATTTGGCTTTTGCACATTAACACTAGAATTATTCGGCATATGCGGTGCATGATTCGTTTGTGTATACAGTATTCGCTGCATATGACTATTATTTGGCACTGCACCGTATGAATTATTCATTCGGCTAAAGTCAGCCGAAACATGAGATATACTAGTAATTGGTTCAGGAGAAGATGGATATGCAACTAAAGCCCCAGAACCGGTCTGACCGGTTGGAACCGGTCCTAATGACTCGTCTGACCGGTCGGCGTGACCGGTCCGACTGCTCCATGCCCACGATAGTATTCTGGGTCTTTCTGATCATTATAAAAATTCATTGGCATGCCATGCATAATAATGTGCATATGCTGCCGATGATTCAGGAGGCATAGTATTATACTGAAAAATGCTATCAACATTAAAACCGGAAGCACTACCATCATCAGTCAAAGGTTGTTTTCCTAATGATTTATCAATCATGCCTTGAACAGTAGCAAGTATTTTTTTCTTGACCACTAACCACCAATTGAGAAATTTGCTCCAAAGTAATAGGTGATGTTGCAGCACTTACAGTGGCACTTGATTTGGCTTGTTCTTCTTCATCCGAAAGAATGACCACATCTTTGTCCTCGGAGATATCACCCTTCCGATTCTTGGAAAAGTGAGACAAGAACCACTGACGCTTTTCTTCAAGTTCTTTTTCCTTGCGCCGTTTGCTCTACTCTTCACTCCTTTATGAAGGCATCATAAGCTTGACGATCCTCGGGCGGCAACTCATCAATAGATGGTCTGCTGATGTTATCGGGATCGATCTCACCAGGATTTGACAGCTTCACCATGATAGTAGATGGAGTAGATTAGATCGGTTTTAAATAACCAAGATCTTTCTTCCCCAGCGTAGTCGTCAAAGTGTGTTGGCGCAATTTTAGAGCCAACACACACGAACGCACTAGATAGCGCAGCGAGCGACGGCACAAACGCAGCGCCGATGCTCAGGGCGGTCAGATCGGTCAGAGGGACCGGTCAGACCGGTTCGCCAGTGAAGAACGGCGAAGTCTGACGAACGCTCGCCCAGAAGGGACCCCATCAGGGCAGACGCACATAGAGTTGTTCTAGGATTGGCAGGCCACCTAGAACGCCTTCAGACATCGCGGAGATGAAGAAAGAACAGCAGATTAAGGTTGGAAGAGCTAGGGTTTGGAGATAAAAGTAAAAGCAATAAACATATAGAAAAGTAATGTATTGGATTGTTTTTAATCGATTGGACCCCCTCAATCGGCCGTGGCCGTTTATATTTGTAGGGTGTGGAGGTCTTGCCCAGAATAGGGTTGAAACCCTAGCAAATCCCGTGCCAAAATACAACTTTTACACGGATTCTATAGACCAAAACCGGTCTGATCGCCCCTGCGAACCGGTCTGACCAGTCTGCCCGGGGTGCAGATCTTCTCGAAGTCATATCTCTCTCAACCGGACTCCAAATTGGGTGTTCTATATATGAATCTTGATCTACTCGACGAGAGCTATCCAATGGTGAAATGTATTTTGCATTTTGAATAAGTTGACTAGACCGGTCTGACCGATTTAGGGAAGAGGTCTGGCCGGTTCCACCAGTTGTGCTAATTTTGATCGTCAACATACACTTATAATTTAAAAAAGCACTATAAATTAGCAACACTCAAACTATCCAATAAACCTTCTCTCAAATTCAAGTCATCGGTTCTATACATCTCAAATCAATATGCAAATCGTGCTCTTTCTCACTCTTTCTAAAAACCACAAATTTCTCTAACTATGGAGCATGAAACGAAGCATAAAGATCATAAAGAAGAGAGGATGAAGTTGCTAACCTTTGGCACACTTGGATGAGTGAAATTCCCACAAAACTTGAAAAAAATAGACATCATCTCCTCTCTAAAATGCTATGGAGAAGAAAAAGCCCGAGCTCGTCAAATGCTTGGCTCGGGCTTGGGAAGGAAATAGGTGAGCTGATATATAGAAGACGCATTAGTACCTGCTGGAAGCTCCAGCTGGTACTATAGCTCTTCACTTAGTAGTTAGTACCTGCTGAAGCCACCAACCGGTACTAAATGTCATTGGTGCCATTTAGTACCGGCTGGTCTCTCCAGCCAATACTAAGTTGCCCCTAGCCGTTGCGCGACGGTATCGATAGCGCACTTAGTGCCGGCTGGTGGCTCCAGCCAATACTAAATGCTTCTCTATGACATTGTTCTAACGTTCTGGTGCTAATTATAAATGTGTGTTAGTACCGGCTGAAAACGAGCCCGGTAAAATAAATGCTCCGTTTTCTGTCATTGGAAAGCCAGCAATGCTGATGCCCGGCCATCTCGGACCTGATCGAGATAGCATAGCTGAACCTTTGTAAAGGTCTGGCAAGCTCGAAGCCAACAAACAATGATCCAATCAAGATTGGGCTGCGCAGCCGATCGATCGACTGGCGGTGGAGGCAATTGGAGGAGGTGACACGGAGGCTCGAGCTCCATGGCCACTGATGGATCACCATGCGCCGTGGCCACTGATGGTGATCCATGCATCACATTTATGGTCCTTGAACAATGAACACCCAGTGGGACCTGAAACAGTGGTGGCCATGGCCTGATCGAGCTCGCTGCCTGCCAGTGCCATCCACGGCAGAGTGCAGGAGGAAGCAACGCGATGTGGTGGGCGCGCACGTGGTTCGGCCAGAAAAAAGAAAAAGAAAAAGCGACGGGTCGTCGGCGGCCGATTCCTCGACGCGGAAGCCAACAAGGAGAAGGGAGAAACCTGCGGGCGGTGGAGGGAACACGTACGAGAGGCTATATTTCTCTCCCACTTCGCCAACAGCAGGGGAACTGCATCCGGACACGGTGCACGCGGTGTTGCTGGCGCTCTCAACTTTCTAGCTCGCGTCGTCAGCTGCAGCGAAGCCTTCAGGTGCGGGTGGGAGCGACAGGTCCAATTGGTTGGTTCAATAAGTTACAGTGGATTGCATTGTTCGAGGGTTCGTTGTTCGTTCGGGGAGGATGGCAAGGATCAACATAGCGCCAGCGAGCGACCGTCTGTCTATACCTTGATGCAGAACGATTGCCGTGCTGTCTATCCATGATGGAGCTCACTCACCTGATCCTGCCTGGCTGCTCACGTGTCGGCAGGAACAATGGCAATTATGAAAGGGGTCCTAGTGAGCGTGGAAATGGGCCGCATTTGAGTCCGAGCAGTGGTTGGTTGGACTTGGAAGGCCCAATTTTCTTTCAAAAGAGTTCCAAATAAAGGCTGAATTTCTTGATGTGTCTATCTGACTCTATCTAATCTGAAAGGAAAAGAAATCATTTTTGCCTCCCTAAACTTTGGGCTGAGTCTGTTTTTCCTCCCTGAACTTTAAAACCGGCCGACTAGCCTCCTCGAACTGCCGAAACCAGTCGCACGACCTCCTTGAGCGGGTTTGAGGGTGGTTTTACTGTTTTTCTTTTATGTTTATTTTAACTGAATCTTTGAAAAATTATAGTAAATCACAAAAAAAATCATAAAATAGAAAACCTAATTTTATTGGACTCCACATGAGTAGATATACGCAGTGAATATATTATATGGTATATTTTAATACAATTTTTTTGTTATATCTTTAGATATATACTTTTCTGTTATTAATTTATAGCTACAGTTTCTGTCATCCAATTGTTGTGAAATTTTTATGGTGGGCTAATCATTATATGATTGAGTTGTAGTAAAAATTTTGTGATTATTTGATCATGTATGATTGAGTTATATATTTATCTAGGTTTATCTATAGATTCGTTTAGATTTTCTATAGATTTATCTAGTTTATATAGATAAATCTATAGATCAGTGAAATAATATCCAATAATTATAAAATTTTTACTACATCTCAATCATATAATGATTAGTCCGCCATAAAAATTTCACCATAATTGGATGGCGAAAACTGTAGCTATAAATTAATTACAGAAAAGTATATATCTAAAAATATAGCAAAAACTTTGTACTAAAGTATACCATATAATATATTCACTGCATATATCTACTCATATGGAGTCCAACAAAATTGGATTTTCTATTTTATGATTTTTTTGTGCTTTATTATGATTTTTGAAAAATTCAATTAAAATAAACATAAAAGAAAAATAGTAAAATCGCCCTCAAACCCGCTCAAGGAGGTCCTGCGACCAGTTTCGGGAGTCCGAGGAGGCTGGTTGACCGGTTTCAAAGTTCAGAAAAGAAAAGCGGACTCGCTCCAAAATTCAGAAGGCAAAAAGGACTTTTTTCAAAATGCAAACCCGATGGGCCTAAACTATAAAACATGCGGCGGGCCTTTGCACAATGCTCCTCACCTAGATAGGGCCAAACCAATTTGTGCGGCCCATTTGCAATTGCGAGGAAGGAGGCGGCGGCGAACGGCCCCGCGCCCTCCACACAGCACACACACAACGACAGAAGCCGGAGAGGCGGCGGAGCAAGAGGCTTCCGCCGAAATATCTTCTCCGTCCGAACAAAAAAGAAATCCTCGGTGGTCGCCGCCGGCGAGAGACGCGAGCACGGGACGATGGCTTGCTGCCGGGCCCTCGCGCTCCACCTCCTCCCCGCGTCCGCTCCCTCCCTCCGCGCTCCCCGCGCCCGGATTGGCGCCCACCGGCCCCGCCCTTCTCCCGTCCGGTGCTGCGCCGCCGCGGGCGACCAGGCGGAGCCGCCGCAGGACACCGTTCTCAAGGCCATCTCTCGTGAGGAATCTTCCTTCTTCTTTTTTTATCTTTCTCCCGGACGGTCGACGGATTACCCCAACTCGGAGTAGAAGGGGCAAATTTGGCACCAGTTGCCTGTGCCTCTACTTTGACATGGATATTCTCGATAGCTGCCGGAGAATCAGTTGAATGTACAGGTTCTGGTTAGTTGGGACAGGGATTGGGAGCTGTTGGCTAATGTGCCGACGTTTTATTGCCGTTTCTCTCTTATTAATAACTGCACAATTCAGCGTCAACGATCGTAGTTTTGTATTGTGATACTGCTCCATTGTGTTGTGCTAGGTTTTAGTTTGCAGCTGTGATGTGCTCGACGTTGCATTAATGTAGGCAAGGCAGCAAGTAGTGCCTCTATCTTCCGATTTGGCGGTTTCCAAACCCCCTCACTTGGTTAAAAAGTTAGGGAGAAAGTCACCAAAATTTTGCTTCCTCTCTTATTTTGGTGTCTATGTCGGAGTTACCATATTGCACGCGGAAAATGTCTTCCCATAACAAACTAGTACTTCTTTTTGGGTACACAATTCTTGAAACCTTTCAACTATTGTCAAATGGTTTGCCTTGCCTCAAGTCCTAATTTCTGAATTAGATCCTCTGAGTTTAAAAAAATTGAATGATTGTCGAGTTTATTGATTTGGACCTTCAGCATAATAAATATTATTCTTGTGACTTAACCTCTTCTTAGACAAATCAACTCATGTGCTTGATCATAGCTGATGGGTTACTGTGGATCCTATGTGTCGTGTTCTGCAAGAGTCCGTACTGGCTTGAGCTAATGGTATAGCACGTTAGATGAACTTGGGCCTAACCCCTCCCTCTGAAGCAACCAAAAAGGCAAAAACCACTTTTCAACAATCTGTCTGTTCTGTTTTCTTGTAGGATTTTCCACTACCACTTCTCAATTTTTTGTTTGCCATTGTACTATGTTTTTCAATGCACAATTTCCAGACGGGCCTTGAATACATCCAGCTTGCTTAATGTATAGCATTTTAATTATGAATGTTTTACATGATATGCGCACTTACATGCTTTCAAGCTTATTGCTTAGTTGATCCAAAGCATAAAGCAATCACTCCTTCCAGTGGCTCACATGTTTTATCTTGTCAAACAGTCACAATTCTTTTATTTCCAAAAACAGAGATAGCAAGCTCTACAGGAAGGGTTGCACAAACAACAAATGTTGTCATGGGTGGTACTGTAACAGATGACGCAACAGATGAATGGCTTGTTCTTGATAAAAAGGTGTTCTCTCTTCCACATTAGATTATTTGCTCCGCATCTGTGTGTTCTTCCTTTGGCAGTAGGTATATGAACACCATGTAGTTTTCTAAATCTCAACAGAGCCATCAGGCAATTTGGAGATGAAGCCATTTTGCTTGAATTCTGTTTCATGTTAATGATCCCTTTGGAGGAATGATGTGTGTGGTGTAATGTAAATAAACTATATGCCCCTTGTAGCTAATATTTCTGCATCGGCTGTCTGCACTGATTCACTGAACACTGTACTTTGGGTAGCCCAAATACACGAATCGCCATATCCTAGAGCTGTAAATAGCTTTTTGTGTAAGCTACTTTTTCAGTATCTTTTCTAAGCTATGTTAACACCATATGCACAAGGATTAAGTTGTCTTAAACTCAGCAGTTATTTGCAAAAGAGCAGTAGTTGTTTGAGCGTTGAGTTAGTAAATTATCATGGCACAAGATATTATGGTACGCAATGTGGGTTCTGACTTCTGAGTGACCCGTGATCCATTTTCTAACTCCTTTTAAAACTATGCCTGAGACTAAGAGAAAATGGGAACAGTGCTCTTGGATTTCACCTGATGCTTCATTTTAAAAGGCTTGCTGGTTCTATGTTGCAGGTAAATACTTATCCTACAGTTAGAGGGTTTACAGCAATTGGTACAGGAGGTGATGATTTTGTCCAGTCAATGGTTGTTGCTGTTGAATCAGTTATTGAAGAAAGTATTCCTAAGGTTGGTTTTTTCAGTGTCTTTGGTGCTCTGTTTTTAAAATTACAGCGTGTATTATTGATGAAAGTGATTCTGGTTGATTTGCTTGGATTTAAAATACTCCAATTGTTGCTGCACATATAATTTTACTATTTATTTTGGAAGTAAGAATACACACTAGCACATGCAGGAACTGTTGCCAGAACATCTGTTTGCATCTGAGCAAGCTCCCGAGTGCTTAGTTTCTTATGCACTTCAGTTTTAATTGTCTACATTACCACATGTGGTTCAATCCTGCCATTGTGTAACTATCCTGTTTCTGATGAACTGTTAACCCTGTATGTGTAGGGTCAAATATCCCAGAAAGTGTCTGCAAAGGGGAAATATGTGTCTGTCAAAATTGGACCTATCCGTGTGGTTTCCAGCGAGCAGGTAACCTGTCATTTCTCTTGTGATCAACATAAAACATAAGCCCAAGATCCAAGCCAAGACACATCGATAAGGCCTTTAATTTCTGCATTTCGGACCCTTCCATTTATGTGATGATGTTTTGTCACCATTTCATTTCCAGGTCCAAGCAGTGTACAATGCAATGAAGAAAGATGTGCGGATGAAATTCTTTTTGTGAATGACAAATAGGTATAGCTATTGTACACGAAATGCTGATTACACTTTCTTTAGCCGCATCATTTTATAGTGGTGGGCTGATGACATATTGCAGGTTCGGAGTGTTGTACCGCATGAGTAAAAGCTTGCAAAGCAGAGTTGCTTGCATTGCATGCTACATCACCTCTTGTTGGCGAGGTAATTTGTGAAGGACTAATATGACATGCCAGCCAGCTAGGGAAGGGATTAGTGGTCCGATCCATCATCTGCTGGAGTTTGTTCCGTTCCGTCGATGTAGCTCGAGATTAGTTTTGGAGACGTTTCAATGTTCAAAGCATCACTATTGTGTTGTAATTAAAAGGTGGACATAGAAACAAGTATAGAATGGAATGGGCAATGTATATGTCGTGTTCGGAACTCGGAAGTGATGATGTTGTAGCATTTGCAGCTGGGCTGTGCAGCAGCAGGTGTTGAAAACGTCAAAAGGATAGGTCGTATGTACAAGTCTTTCTCCATTGGTTGAATCGATGCAAGCATTCGGTAATAAACGGGGAAAAAGAGGAAAAAGTAGACGCAGCAGAAATTTATCGCTCGCTCTGAGTGGCCTAGTGAATAGCGATACCGTGTAGCAATTATAATCAGTCGCTGGTATGACCGTGAGGCAAGTGCTGTTCTATACCAGTGCGATATGCTAAAGTTGGGTGTTAAATTTAGCATGTATTAGCATTTATATATTTGATAAAGTTTTTAAGTTTTGATTAAAATTTAGTCCACCCTATTAAGTACACTACTATTTGGATGGACTAGTACTAAACTTTAGCACTTCTAGGTAAGAGCATTTAGACTCAAACACTCTCACTATCTTCAATGGTTCAACTAGTACACTAACTCTAAGTTATCCACCTCATACAACACGTAACAAAAAGATTACATATCCATTGGTTTATCCTATATTAGATTCATGCCCGTGCGTTGCTACGGGCAGCAAAAATATATAACAAACTACATAGAACATCACAAAAGACAATAATGCAATGCTATAGTTTTACTAAAAAAACAAAACTACATGCCCTATATTAGATTCATGCCCGTGCGTTGCTACGGGCAGCAAAAATATATAACAAACTACATAGAACATCACAAAAGACAATAATGCAATGCTATAGTTTTACTAAAAAAACAAAACCTGCTCTATATATTTAGACTCACGATGCGATTAAGATAATATTTTATATTAGTCGGAAGCATCTTCCGAAACCGATTCGCTTCATGTGCCAAGACATGAATATTTTGATTGTCAAATTAGAATAATTAGATCCATTATGAAATATGTTTTTACAATTTATTTATTTGATGTGTTAGATGTTAATATTCTTCTCTACAAATTTGGTCGAACATAGACTAATTTCAGTTAGGGCAAAGCAAAATGTCTTATATTTCAGGATGGAGGGAGTAGGCCAGCAGTGATGGTAGGAGACAACAGACTTGTTTTGCTGGACCTGCAACTGATAGATGAAGTCCATTGAGTCCAATTAATTAGTAGGGGTCTAAATCTGCAAAACCTATGAGAATTCACTCAAAGTTTTTTCTTACCTGATCAAATCAAGAAAGACATCAGTAAATATGTAACTTGCAAATCATATATGTGTACACTACCACATATGAAGAAAGATATATTGTCAATAAGTAGGATAGGTTTTCTGTACTTACCCCTATTTCATATTCTCAAATGCCATTTATTATGTAAAACAATCTATAACATTATGAAACTGCAAACATCCCATTATGAATTGGGCCAGGAATTGAAGTTTTGGACACAGCAGAGTGCAACAGGTTGCACTCCTCTTAAAAGTCTACAGAACTTAAGAGCTATGAAATTTGAACATTTTAATTCTTCAGATCCGGTATACTAATCAAACAAAAGCATCCGCTCCCATTGGTTTCCCGCACAACTTGGCAACCCCCCGCTCTCCTACTCGGTGCCTGACGATGGCCCTGATGTGCCACTGCTCCCCAGTGCTCACAGGGAGGTCTAGTATCAAAATAGCATGACAAATAATGTATGATTCCTTTAGTGGCAAAGTTTTGTAAACCAAGAACACATAATTTCGTTGGGAGACAATAAAAGGTACCAGCAATCTAATCATATAGTATAATGCCATATGCCCATATGAGTTCTTTTGAGGCATAAACCATATGATTTTGCAAATCAGTTGAGAATCAGTAAAGTAGACTAACATGAGTAATTATTTATATGAGCATTGTACAATAGAAAGAGAAAAAACACAGATCACCATCTCAATCCATGCGAAGCTGTTTGATATTGTCTAACTGTTATTTTTAAAGACAAGATCAACAGGACAACAATAAAAAATAAAGAGATGGTGAAATGCTAAAGAATAAAGATGGCAGGAGAGTCTGTGGAGCATGCATATTACCTGCAAGCATGCTCAAAGCCATATTTCCTTCCCACTGTTTTGACAATCTGGAGCACAAGACAAAGCAACTATATTTCGGATATTTTAGTCCTTACAAATATTGACACAAAAATTTTGATTTCTATTTCCTTTTTCTATATATGGATCCAAGTATTCAGTTGGATGTCAACTAAATTTCTATGTCAGTCATTATATGCTAAACAATGTGTAGCATCCTTTGATCTATAGCAGGTCAAAATAGAGGAAACCGATGCCTCACCTGGTAGCATTTGTTGATGCAGTGCAAGAACAGGTGAGAGGATCACCTCATTAGTGCTCGATCCAGCAGAACACCCATTGACGCTGGTGGGGGGAATAGGACGGGGCAGGAATTTCTCATAAATGCAAAAAGCAAAGAACAATTGGCAAATAAGAAAGGAAGTCATTTCACATGTGTCACTATAAGTTGGTGATCTGGTTCTTACTTGCAATGGTCTTCATCCTATCGAATGACCAATTCCTTCAGCCGGGTGTACAAGTACAAAAAATTTGGCTTGTAGAATGCATGTCAAATCCTAAATAATCTACAAGAAAATCTTTATAAGTTTCAGTTCTAAAATGTATCTGC
This sequence comes from Panicum virgatum, assembly GCF_016808335.1. Taxonomy (NCBI): domain Eukaryota; kingdom Viridiplantae; phylum Streptophyta; class Magnoliopsida; order Poales; family Poaceae; genus Panicum; species Panicum virgatum. Next base: position 31,088,283 of record NC_053136.1, on the reverse strand, counting down.
AGTGCATGCAAGGAAGAAACAAACATATCATACCTCGATCATAATGTTATCATTTCCATCCAAGGCTCCAATCATCTTCGACAATTCCACTGTGTTTTGAAAAGGACTGAAAGTTTTTTTTTTGAAGCAAAGAAAGGACTAAAAGTAAAAAGAAGGATCATTTACCACCAATTTAAAACATTTATACGCTATTTACCACCAAAAAATTGAATTGGCTAATAAAACAGAACAAAGGGTTCCTTAACTGAACAGCGAACACAGGTTTGTGAGAGAAACACATGGATGGGTTAATGTAGAGTCTAAACCCTAAACCGTAAACTAAGGATGGGATCCACGCGGCCTCCTCCCGCGGCCAGGCCGTGCCTCTGCCTGCCTCGCGCCGCTACGCGCCCTCCGCGCTGGCCCCGTGCACCGGCCGCCACTCGCTGCAGCACTGTCGCCGCCGCCGCGCAGACCTGCACGTCCCCACGCAGGCCGCCGCAGCCGGCCAGCAACTGCGTCGTCGTCCCCGCTCCCAGGCCACAGAAAGCCGCGCCGCCCTCTGGCCCCACGCGCCGGCCGCTGTCCACCGGGCCCAGCCGCCGCTGCTCTTGCCGCTTCTCCGCCGCCCGCAGCCGGCCACACCACCGCGCGCCTGCCCACCGCCGAATCGCTCCGGACACCGCAGATCCGGTCGAGGGGGCCCCGGATCCGCCGCCTCTTGCCCTCGCCGCCGCTGGGGAGGCCTATGCCGGCGAGGCAGCTCAGCCGGACGTGGCGGCCGCGTCCACCACGGATCCGCCCGAGGAAGAGAAGGGGCCCCGCCGCCGCCGTCATGGCGTGCCGCGCGGGCTTCCGGCGGCCCGCTCGAGCGACGGCGCGGCGGAGGGACGCAGGGGGAGGGGGGTTGCGGCGGCGGCGGCGTGACCGCCCGTGTCGCCCACGCGGGGGGCGACGCGGGGGGAAGGGTAGGAGAAGTTAACTTCGAGTATCACTCTTTAGCATCAGATGGAGTTGGCATTTCTTATTGTACTATGCTGAATGATACTTAAATCTCCTCTCTCCTATTCAGGCATCCGCATCAGTCTAGAACATATTGTGGCTCCACAATGTGAGTGAAGTTTAAAACTGTTCATACCAGCCACCTCATTAAAGTTAGCATCGATTCTCTCTCCTAAAAAGCTGAAAGCAACTCATCTCTCATTTCCTCTCTACACACCAGGTTCTCTCTCCTCCCATCCAATCTCTCTTCTCCTAAAATGTGCCAATACTCTAACTCACATAGTATGAATTTCTTATTCTAGATCACTTCTCATCTTCATGAACTTCACGTTTCCGCTTGCCGAGAACTGGTTTCTGCTTGCCGAGAACTGGTGTGACATCCTTAATTTGACTGTACACATCACTCTCTGAAAAATGTGCTGGAGGAGATCGTGAAGACCGTGACTCCCTTGTACCATCAAGCTATTTGTCCATGCTTCGGTACATGTGATTCCTCGAAAACATCATCTGTGACCCATGTATGCAAATTTGTTCAAATTCTGCGGCCACAAGGAGCATGTCTCTGACAAGAAATGGAGCAGCGTTGACCTTTTCTTTTGCTCTGCCTGGACAAATTATGATGAGCCGAATTATCACTGATGGTGGTCATCAGCATAGCATGCAAAGTGAAGCGCTGATTGACGACAGCATCCCTATCCTCCACACCTTTTCCAAAGGAGCTGAAGATCATCTATGAGGGGCCGAAGGAACACATCAATTCTATCACCAGGTTATTTCAGTCCAGAGACCAATGTTGACAACATGATATACTTGTGTTTATTACAAAGCTATGGCGGATTGACAATAGAACAGACACGTGCTATGTGAGGTACTCATGTTTTCATAGGATTCATTTCATCTGTGCTTAGAGAAAACCTGATATTCCTAGGATCATCCCCGAATCAACCATAGGTGTTATCAATCTGTCTCCATTGAGCACAATATACAGGGTGACGTAGCATAGTGTCTTTATTACGACCCTTCTCATGCCAATGTAACAACTTTGCCTCTTTGTTTGGGAACATCCACCACAGTCTAAAAATCAGAGGAAAGTACCATGCAACTTTTCTAGGAGTCCCCTTCTTCCTCTCATTGATGCTATCCTCTCCATCATCACCACCATTCTTTTGACGCTTGTACCTTGATGTTCCACATTCAGGGCAATGGTCCGGATCTTCATTTTCTCCACGAAACAGGACACAATTATGACAACATGCATGATTTTTTTCAATTTTTAATCCCATGGGACACACAATCTACTTGGCCTCATACACAGTATCTGGGAGCAAATTTCCCTCTTCCAGCATATCCTTCACGAGAAGAAGCAATGCTTTGAAACTCTTATCCATCCAACCAGGAGCAGCCTTTAGTTGCAGAAGCTTCAGGTCCCCGGTTACCCGCGACTACTTCTCACAACGGGAATAAAGCGTTTTTTAGAATCTTCAACAAATTGCTTGTATTTACGCAGCTCGGCTTCCGTCATCTCATCTTCTTCTCCCCTTACATCACGGATCATGTCTTCAACATTGTTAACCAATGCATCAAACTGGTCATCATTGCACTCCAAAATGCACTACTCACTGATGACACCATTGCCTTCTCCTGATCACCATCTTCCCTGCGGCTGGGCCCTTCTTGATGATCAGCGACCCATTCCCTCCTTTCGTTAGGCCCTTCTCTCTGTGCTTATTCCAACAAGTGTAATTTGGTACAAATCCACGAACGATCAAATGCACATATAACACTTCAAAGTCAGAGTATTTCTTATCATTTCCACAATCGAGGTACGGACAGTAGATTGTTATTTTAGACCTCGCTTCCATATGGGCTCTCGCAATCTCTATGAAAGACTTCAAACCCCTCAAGTATTGCGGACAACAATGGCTAGTAAGGCCTATTCAACTTTTATCCTCCATCTACATCCGCAAGAACACAAGATTTTTCAACAATTAACTGGAGATCGAGGGAGGGGAGGAGGGCAAGGAGAGGAAATAGGGGAGAAAAGAGAAGGAGAGGGGAATAATTTGGAGCTCTAACCCTGCACGACTTTAAAATCGCTCAAAATTGCTGCCGGCCCCGCAGTCGCTGGCTAGCGGCAATTACATGCCCGAGCGGCGGCTGCTAGAGAAAAATACTAGGTCAAGATCAATTGTGACGGACATCAAGAAAAATACATGTGTATCCTTTAAAGGAGACGGACGTCATGATAGGCCATCACTTATACCTACGAGGCCAAGGCCCGTCACCTATGACATGATTATAGGTGACGGGCTTCATTGGTTGCGTCACCTTTGATGTGTCAAAGGTGACAGGCAACTTTTTGTCGGGATCCCTAGGAGAATAAAAGATGACGCTTCTCATATGAGCTCGTCACTTTTCTTATATGGGTGACACGCGATATAGATATGTCACCTTTGTGCGTGTTACTATAGGGCGATTCTTACATAGTGCCAATATCTCTTCTCCTTTCAATATTTTAACAACAAGCACTGATGCCAGAACATTCACCGCTCTCATTTTTTGCATGCATGGAGATGGTGCCCCTACGGTCCCCCCTCACCCTCATTTACTGTAGATTAGGGGCACTTTTGTACTTTGTGAGCTTCATTTAATGACATTTAGTCCCTCTAGTCTCCCTAACCAAACAGAATAAGACTTACAATTTTAGTCTAGGGACTAAAATAAGTTCAGAGACTTATAGTAACCAAATAGAGTCTAATTATTGGCTGCTTGGTATTTGAAACAGTGGTATGTGCACGCGGCATCCCGTGTCACCGCGGAAAGCTAGGGGGGCTGGACCACGAAACCCCATTGTTTTATGCGGCAGCAAGCAGTAACCACCTGAGATGCACGACAACGTCGACGGAGAGTCGACACGTCGCGCCGCAGAGCAGCCGCAGGGCACGCGCAAAACCTCCCTCCAACCGCGGCGCCTCCACTGATCGACAGCCGGGCCCCGCGCCGGCTTGCGCCCGTCCCGGGCCCACGGTCCAGTGAACTCCCGTGGAACTCTGCCACAAAGCAATCCCCGGTCCATCCGGGTAGCCCGTCTCGCTGACACCACGGGCGCGCGGAGGTCGCCCGCCTGCCCGTGTGCCGCCGCGCGCGGTCGCCCGCCTGCCCGTGCCCGTGGCCGGCGGCGGCCCGTGCTCGCGGGTTGCGCTCTAAACGGAACGTCATGGAACGGACGGCCCAGATGCGCCCCGGAGCGGGTACGTGCGGCGCGGCGGGGCGGGGCGGCTTGAATCGTTTCCGTCTCGGTCGGGTATGTTTCTGCGCGGGCGGGCGGGCGGGCCGGTGCGACCGCGCCAGGAGCGCGCACTGCTGATAGGCGATTGCTCTGCGTCGCGCAGGGCCCTAGATTTTGGGAAAGCTACGCGCTGGCCTTTTTTAAACTGCTATATTGCATTGGACCCTCATCGAAATGACATATTGCATTAGATATTCTACGTCATAAAACCAGAGAGCACATGTTGCTTGGAGCAAACCAGGGAACGGGTGATTGCCTGGTTGGGATGAAAGCGGGACGGGAAATTCCCGTATCGACCGACATCGTATTCCGTATTATAATATCATTCCTGACCGTTTTCATTATTTGAAAAATATAAAACTATCATTTGCAATTAATTTTATAGTTATTTTTTACCGTATTTGATTTTGTTAGTTTGGAAAAAAAAATCCTGACCCGACCGTTTTCGTTTTCCGTATTGTAATACCGCTATTGACCATTCCCGATCGTTTTCACCCCTAACTGCCGCGCGATCACTCAAGTGCCTAATCAATGTGCCGTCAATGATCGGTTTCTGGTTTTGCCATTACTACATGTGATATACGCACAAAAGATCATAATTCCTGACGTAATTCGCACACGATAGAAATACTTCTTGTATTTGTTGCAACTAATAAAAGTGGGTGGCAGTTCAATGAATGACACCTCATATTTTTAGCTGATACCGCAACTGAAACCAAACTTTACTTGAGAGAAAATTTAGAAATACTTGAGAGAGAAAAAACAATAATTGTACACTTTAATAATAAGAGCAACTCCAGTAGGGCTTCTAAATTTAGGTGAGCAAATGTCTATTTAGAAACCCACTTCTAAATTTTACTCACCCAAATATAGGCATCCACTACAGCAAGCCGAGTAAATTGGGCTTCTATAGAGGGCTCATAGTTGGCAGACCAAATAGAGGGCCACTAAATTTTTTTTTTGTGAGGGAGAGATTTGGAAGGCCTACCAAAATGGCAGCGCATTTGGAAGGCATGCTGGAGATCAAATTTTTGCACACACCGAGCAAATATGAACATGACAGCACATTTAGTAGCTCTACTGGAGTTGCTCTAATGCTTGCATAGTAACTCATTCGTACTATGACTCATAAAAAAAATGATGACATAGCGACCAAGGCAAAAGAGATAGCATATCCTAGAATTTATACAATTCTAACTTTGGCGGGACAACATGTTCATATTGTGCCCGCGATGACTATAGCAATGATTATCTTTTTGTTGCTACATGTTATATTCTCAGTTTTGTTAAATTAAGGTTGGAAAGAAACATGAGCCACACCACTATTGCCACTAGAAACATTGCCCATGATTTTATTGATATCAACCATGATATTTATACGCAACAATATACTCATATACACACTCGTTACCACATTACAACACGTTTGGAAAGAGGCACCTGAGCCCACATATTTGAAAATGGGCTATTGTTTTCTTGCCCTTGTTTTAAACCTCAATTATAATTTTACCATAACTTTATTTCACTTTGCAGTTTTATTCTTACTGTTTGGAAACGAAGCCTCATTTTATTCCTGCTCCGTAAACAGTACATGGCAGTGTTAAAGAAGGCAACTTTGCCATTGCAAATATACTCCTATTTTTTTAGAACTTTGTGAATATACTTCTGTTTGCCATTATATTTCAGTAGCATTTCAACAAGAATATGAACAAGAATTTAAATTTCTTTAGAATTAGTTAGCTCTTGAAGAGCAACTTCCCCATCTATAAGCTACAAAGGCACCACAACAATCTTCTTTCATCGAATCTTGGACACACAAGACACTGACGATGGAGGGACTGCCAAGACACTGACACTTTCATCAATCGAGCACAAATTAAAGGAAGACAAGAACGCAGCCAAGAACAGACGGACAGAGATCAATGCGCGCGAGCGACGCGTGTAGAAGGTGTCAGGAGCTGTGGTGGATCGAGTCACCGGGTCTCCTCCTCGGCGCGCCGGGCGGCGCCGGAGAGCTCGTCGAGCGACAAGGAGGTTGAGGTGGAGGTGGCCCGCCTACGCCATCGGCATGTCTAAGGTAGCCGCCGCCACCTGCGCCTCCAGCGGCTAGAAGCCCCAGGCCTCCGTTGTCCGCGGCGGCGGGCAAGGCCGCCCAGAACACGGACGCGGGCACCGCGGCGGCGTCGCCTTCCTCGCGCGGGTGGGATTTTGGGAAGAGAAGCAAGGGCTCAGGAACCACACGGCCACACGGGTTGGGGGATAAGGGGTATTTTAATCTTTTTGCTATATTATAAAGTGTTTTCTTATTTTTTTTATTTTTTTAAATCCTTGATGCAGGTAACGGGGTCATTTCTTGGGATAAACGGAGGCTTCGGAGTGAGAAACTAGGGGTAAAAATGCAAAGTAGTAAAATATGGAGATAAAATCACAATTGGAGTTTAAAGTAAGAGAAAAACGCAATGTTCACATTCCAAAAATCAAGGGGAGGTCATTTTTCATCATTAAAGGTCATGTCCTCAGGTTTCATCTTAACATGAGCTATACTAATATCACACAAATCACATTGTATTCGGTTATATCTACACAAACTATAATCTTTTTTGGAGGCAAGAGGTTGGATTAGCCTCCATGTTCATCGAACCTTAAGAAGGAAGTCAGACTCTCTCCGCTATACTCCTATTTGGTGAAGATCTCACTCCCACCAAGATGCCCCAACCAGAATTCGAACCTAGCACTCTTGTTCCGGAGTTTGGCATAGAAGCCATCCAGGCTATCTATCCGCTCCCACGAACTATACTAGCACAATAACCCATAGCTTCAAATAGAAATATGAACTTGTAAGGTAGATATAAACCACATAAATTAATATATGATAAGAGTTATATATCTACTACCTCCGTTCTAAAATATAGATTGTTTTGACTTTTTTAGATTCATATATTTTGCTATGTACCTAGATATATGTTATATCTAGATGCATAGCAAACACTATAAATCTAAAAAACCAAAATGACCTCTATTTCGGAACGGAGAGAGTACAAACCATTTTATTTTTTTCTTACATCTCACACAGCCTCGTCGATACAAGGAGAGGGGATGAACCTTATAACTACAACATACGCGTAACCGTCATGCAAAACGTGAAAACTTGGAGGACTAACTCGAGAAAGCGCCAGAAATTTTTTTTTTATCACAGCGCCAGAAAAATTGTGCACCAAAGCGAAAGGAGCCGAACAACAGGCACTTTTAGGCGTTCTCCAACGCCTCCCCCCAAACCCCCCTCGCCCTGTGTAGGGGGAGCTTTAGAGGGGAGGGTGCCTCCAACGGCACCCCCTAAAGCTCCCCTACGTAGGGGTGGAGTTGAATCCTCCCACATATAGGGGGAGATTACAACTCCCTCTATACTCTAATCACGTCATTTATTTATGATAAAAAATTTATTTGAATTTCGTAACTTGATAATAATATGTATTATAGTAGTATAAATACAGTACTATTTTTTCAAAATTTAAAAATGATAAATAAATAGTTAAAGAGTGAGGTATAGTGTATATGGGGAATGGATATGAGGGGAATGGTTGGAGAGAAGGAGTTATAGGGGGAAGTATTTTTTGGAGGGAGGTAGTAAAATATAATAAATAGTACGTTTGGGGGAGTTTGGGGGAGTTGGATGGGGAATGGTTGGACGGGGCGCTCCTCCCGAAGCCCGTCATCCCCCACCACCACCTCCGCACACCCCGACCCCTCGCTTCTCCCCTCTTCTGCCTCAACCCCCAAACACTAACAGCCCACCACCGTCCCCGACGAGGAGGCCGAGGGTGGCTTAAGTCCAAGAGAGCGCGTGAGGCCCAGCGGCGGACCATGAAGACGCTGTGCCCCAAGCCCGGCAAGGGCGGCAAGATCCACCCGTCGCCCGCCGAGGACCCCATCGCGGCGGCGTTCCGCCTCCTCCCGGCCGCCACCCTCGTCCTCGTCGCCGGGCTGACCCCCGAGGACCAGCGGGTGCTGGCCCACCTGGTGACGCGCTCGTTCCTGGTGGGCTGGGACGCCGCCACGGCGCCGCCCTCGGAGCAGGCGTGCCGCGGCGGGCGGCGCCGGCGCGGCCACCCGCCGACCGTCGGGTGCCTGTGCTTCGAGTGCTACGGCAGCTTCTGGACGCGGTGGGGCTGCTCCCCGCAGCACGACCGCATCCACGCCGCCCTGGAGGCCTTCGAGGAGCACCTCAACGCCGCCGAGTCCGCCGCCGCCGCCGCCCCTCCCTCCTCCAAGCGCCGCGACAAGGGCAAGCGCGGCAGAGCAGCTGCCGCCGCCGCCGCTCCACCCCCGCCGTCCCCTCCGCCGCAGCCGCCGATTCGGAGCCGCCCCAAGTCGCCGGAGCCCCCGGCCGTGGCGGAGGTCGTCCCGGAGCCTGCGTCCCCGCCCCCTCCTCCCACGCTGCTCCCGGTTCCAGCGGCGTGTCCCTACGAGAACAAGGAGAATGTCCCGGAAGTCCCTGCGGAGGCCACGGCGGAGGAATGCGGCGGCGAGGTGGAGGCGGAGGCGGAGGCGGAGGCCGATGAGGAGAGGAAGCGCGGGTGGGCGGACGTGATGGGCGGGGTGCTGAACCTGCGCCGCTGGTGGATTTGGAGCCCCGCCGTGGAGAGCGCCACCTAGAGGAAGCTGCCGCCCGAGGGCATTCCTGTGGATGCCGGGCGTTCTTTTGGGGAAAAACCGGGCTGCGTAAACAGCAGCAGAGCCATAGATAAAAGAAGCGCTGGTAAATTCCTCTTCTCCCTGGAGGAAATTGGAAATCTTCGAGCGCTGCTAACCAGCTACTAGTACTGTAGATTGTAGTATGGGGTAACATTGCAACCAGCGATGATGCAACTGCAACTGAACGGGATGAACATCATTTGGTGCTTGATGATGGTGTGAATTCTGCTCGTCTTGCATGGTAACTTCTTGCTGTGTTCAAAGCTTCCTTGCTCGCTTGCCTTCCTGTCCCTGATCCTGCGTTCCTGCTGGAGGCGGGTTGCAGCCTCGCAGGAGAAGCCTCTTCCTTTTGTGATGTAATTTGGGCGGGTGGTTTTCTGATGCTCGATCATGTGCAGTAGTATTCTCTAGTCAATGCAGTGTTCGATTTCGACATTGTTGTGCTTCTTGGATGGGCGATCCCATTTCATTGGGATCTTCAGTTCTTGCCTAGCTTGTTTTGCTTTACTTGATGTGAATGATCTCATCCGGGAACTGACGTGGAAGAACCATTGAATGAACCGGCTGCTCGTTCCAGTTGAAGGCATTGCGTCAGGTGAACTGTAGTTCTTGCCAAGTTCTTCAGGTACAAGATGACCACTGCGGCTGATCAATTCCAATTGGTTTTCGCTGCGCTGTTGATTTGTACTTGCCTTATCCGATACGCCCTCCGGCCCTAGATCCGTATTGCGAGTTTTTTTTCCTCTGTAACCGTGAGTACTCCTAGAACATGGGACTCTGAAGAGATGGAGTGGTTGGGACTCTGAAGAGTGAAGAGCGAGTAGGGGGCTAGGGGCGTGATTAGGACTGGGCATAATTAACCGAAAATCGAACCGAAAAGACCGGGACCGAGACCGAAAAGATCGAGACCGAAATGTTCGGTCAGCAGTTCGGTCCCAGCCTCCAAGTAACCGAACTTTCTACGGTTCGTTCGGTCTTTGGGCTCGGTTAACCGAACTGACCGAACTATGTATGTATAAATACTATTACGTAACCTAAAAACAGCACAGCCCAATAGAAGTGTTAACCCTAGATATATAAACAGCTCCCAGTCCTCACCCCACGGCCCAAAAATGCTGTCAAAATTTCTAGTTAATTCTGCTGTCACATGCCTTTTTACTGGTTCCTACAGTGGTCGGTTAGTTCGGTCATGACCCAGACCGAACCTAACTAACCGAGACTGAAATGTCCCGGTCCTGTGTTTTAAATGTCCTGGTCCTGTGTTTTAAAAAAGACCGACGGTCTCATGTTTTTGAAGACCAAACTTTGAAAAAGACTGATGAACTGAACTGATCGGTTCGGTCTGAAAGATTGCCCAGCCCTAGGCGTGATTGGTTTGAGAACCGGCCTAGCCTGGCTCGCATCGACGATGCAGGCTCTGGCCAGGCTTACGGGATATCAGGGGTGTTTGGATACATCTCCTAAAGTTTAGTACCTGTGACATGGAATATTTATACATTAATTTGGAGTATTAAACATAAAGTAAGTTCAAAACTAATTGCCCAGATTGAGACTAATTTGCAAGATGAACCTATTAAGTCTAATTAATCAATGATTTGACAATATAGTGCTACAGTAAACATGTGCTAAGGATGAATTAATTAAGCTTAATAGATTAGTATCCAAACATTTGATGTGATATGTGCTAAACTTTAGCACCTAGATCCAAACACGCGTGGGCCTATTTAGTTCGCAAAAAGACAATTTTTGGGGTATCACATCGGATGTTCGACCAGATGTCGGAAGGGGTTTTTGAATACTAATAAAAAAAAGTTAATTTCATAACTTGCCTGGAAACCGTGAGACGAATCTTTTGAGCCTAATTAATTTGTCATTAGCACACATAGGTTACTGTAGTACTTATGGATAATTATAGACTAATTAGGCTCAAAAAACCCGTCTCGTCATTTACAACCAAACTGTACAATTAGTTATTACTTTTAACTATATTTAATACATGCATGTGTCCAAATATTCGATGTAATAGGTGAAGCAAATTTTTTTTGGAAACTAAACAAGGCCCAGAACACAATCTTAATAAGCGCGAGATAGACAAAGGCGCTTGCATTCGCTCCAATGATGGCTGCAGGAAGAATTCCATTGCTCACTCCAACATTTGTTTTGTCCGTCTTGCTGCCAATACTATTGCCTCACATCTTCTCTTCGTCCCCAAGCCTGGGTGCAACCAACGTTAACGGCAGCCAGACCGACCTCGCTGCACTGTTGGATTTCAAAGCACAGCTCTCTGATCCTCTCCGTGTCCTTGCCAAGAACTGACACCTCATCCTCCATCCATTAAAGGAGCAATTGAATTCATCTAGGTCCACCCAATCCCCCCCCAGATGTCCAGCTCGCACTGCACCAACTAAGTTGTACCTCAAATCTCGACTGTATAAAAATCAATGGCTCCCAACACTCTTAACATAGCTTCAACTCCATCCAACAGACCCTGTTATATGGATCATCCGCTTCAACGCGCGTTGAAGCGGACACCCCATTGCCCGCGCACCCGCCCTTCTGCCGCGCCCCGCGTTCGAATCTCTCCCCCACCCCGCACTCATCTTCTTCCCAAAATTGGTGTCGCCTGTTCTTCTAGACGGCGGACTCCCGCACGCCGCCCTTCAATTGGCAAACCCGCCCGCGGCCGTCTTCGAACTCCTGCGCGCCGCCGTGAACCGCGAACGGGGCGACCTCCGGACGCCGCCGTTAGCGCGTCCGGCCTCCGGGTCCGTCGCCTAAGGCTGTGGCCGCCGGGACCTCATCCGCGCCGACTGCGCCCTCCGTCCTGACGCGCGCGCCTCTGGCCTCCGGGTCCACCGCAGCCGCGCCGGACGCCGAGAACCTCAACTGCGGCGGCGGCGCCCTCCACCCTGACGGGCGCCGGTTGCCCCCTCCGCCGGACGCCGTGCCCCGCGAGCGGTGCCGACTGCGGGCCACGCCTCCACGCCTGACAAGAGCCGACTCCGGGCTACGCCTCCACGCGCAGCGAACGGGGCACCAACGGCGGCGGAGACGGTGGGCTCGGATCGACGACACAATCCCCTACGCCGCTTCCGTGAGGGTGACTGCATATTTTCCTGATTTGCTTTCTTACTTATTATTATATATTTTTCTGATCATGGTTTCAGTGCAACAATCGTTGCCGTACAGTGCTCATGCTAAGGGGGATTAATATTTCTGATCATGATTTTACTATAATTGGGGATCCCTGTATTTTGTTAATTTTTTTATTCTGTTTCATGAATTCTTTTGTTATTTTTCTAATTCTGTTTCATGAATTCACTACTATTGGGGATCCCTATATTTTGTAATTTTCCTGATCATGATAATGTATTCCAGTAATGCTAATGGCTATTCCTGTACACATATATTATATGCCTAATGGATCTCAGAATCATTTTCTCCTGCTAATGGCTATTCCTGTATACATATATTATATGGCTATTCCTGTAATCTCAGAAACATATGGTCATGCTAATGGCTATTCCTATAATCTCAGAAACATTTGGTCATGCTAATGGCTATTCCTGTATACATATATTATTTATTATATGGCTAATGGATCTTCTTGTACAAATATGTGAAACATTTGGACATGCTAATGGCTATTCCTGTAGACATATATTATATGGCTAATGGATCTTCCTGTAAAAAAACCCGGCGAGGTGGTGGCGGAGGACCTCGAGCCCGGCGAGGTGCGCGAAGGGGCGGGGCGCGAAGCAGGGGCGGCCTGCGGGCCGCGGCGGCGGCGCGGACGGCGGGCCTCGTCGCGGACCGGCGAGGCGACGCCTCACTCCGGCGGGCGGCGAGCGGGTGCTCCCTCGGGTGCCAGCGGCGAGCGGCGGCCCTCGAGCTGTATCCGCGCTTCTCCGATACGTATCCAAATAAGTATCCGGATTTTTTTCTTATTTATTTTTTTCCCGATACTCCTCCGATACGTATCGGTGACTAAAGATGGCAACGGGTAAAATCCGCGCGGATATCAACTTCATAAACCCGTACCCGCGTGCTAAAATCTGTGCCTGCGCCCGCGCCCGCGCCCGCAACCCGCAACGGGTAGAAAATGATACCCGTACCCGCTATCCGCGGATACCCGCATACCCGCGGGTACGCCCGCATACCCGCAAGTTTTAGAAAATCAAGCACACAAGCACATTTTAATAGCATGTAAATATTAATATGCACCTCTATATCTCAATATTAATAAATTATAACCTAATAATCAACACGTCAACACCATTTATTTGAGGAAACAAATAAATTTTAGCAAATAATGAACTAGTCTCATACATAATACATCACAAAAGTCATTATTTGCGGGTTTGCGGGTTTGCGGATTCGGGTATCAATTTTTCAAACCCGTTTGAAGATATCCGTTGGGTTTAGAGTTGTACCCGCGCCCGTACCCGCGGGCACAAACTCAAACCCGTATCCGCGCCGTCGGGTTTGGTATCCGCGGGTACGCGGATATTTCGTACCCGTTGCCATCCCTATCGGTGACGTATCGATGGCGTATCCGTATCGGATACATATCCGATACGGGATACGCCCATGCACCGGCGTATCGGGGTATCAGAGGTTTCAGCTACCATGGCTATTGTATTGGCAACAAAAAAATCATGAAGTGGTAATTAGCGATGGCTAGAGGGTGGTAACTTTATTTTCTTTTCAGTTGTCAGTATGCATATTTTCCATTCTTAAGCTCTGCATAGCTCTATATGTTTTAAGATTTATGCTTCTGAAAAAGGTAATGAAATACTGAATATGGAAAAAAGGATGTATAAGTCTGCAAGGTATCAATTAAGTGCACATGCCCAGCCATGCAAGCAATAAAGATTTGGGGATGCTTAATCTACTATGTCTGATTCTTCAACAATGACAGGTGATTTCTGCTTGGTGCTTCTTTATAACGATATGAGGAGGATTATAGTTTGCATAGTTTAATAGCTTTGTTGTGTTAATCCTGTTTTGTCTACTATCTATACAACACTAATTGAGATGGATATTGCTAGCAGCTAGCATTTACTATAGTGAAAAAGGTGGATGCTATTTGTGATGGAGCTGCCAGCTAATTACCCCCTACTATCTTCCTAATTAATGTAAAAGAATTCTATATATTATTTGTACAATACAATAAATACCAGTGTTTTGAATCACCAGCTAAGGTGTTTTAAAACAGCTGATGACAAAGCTAAATGGAGCTATAACAGGCTATAACAACTAAATTGTACATGATCACAGATAGTTGTATTCTTGGCAAATGATTGTATTAATGCAACCATGACTGAAGATGGGAGCAGCTATGATCCTAGGATTATGCTTTGGTTTTATGTTATCTATAAGCACCATAGTGCAAATTGCAGCTATAACTCATCGCAAAACTCTGAGTGAATATGGGAGCAGTTTGCAATAGAGAGGGGTATGGAGCAGAGGCAACAACGAGTTGGGCACCCGTGCAAGGCAGGCTATGGGCCTGTTTGTTTCAGCGTTGACTTCGATTTTGAGCGAAAGAAGCAAGTTAATCCCGCCAAACTGCTCGTGTTTCACGCGCGTTGTCCGGCCGCCGGACACGGAATAAGCGGGAGTTACAACGTACAGCCTCAAAATCGCGAGAAGCGAGCTCCCAGCCGCTTAACGCTTATACGCACCGCGCTTTTCTGGTACGCCGTCCCAAACAAGGCCTATATTGAGATGGTTGCTGCTTAATTTTTGAAGAACAATTTAACAGGACATATGCTAACTTAGCTGGATTTGAAGAGGGATTGAAGCTTGGTGATGTACCTACAATTTAGCTTCGGTAAAAGAAATAACTAGGTGTTATGCTATCTTTTAGAAATATTTACCTTTTTTTGTACAACTTATGTATACGTATTCGATGAATATAAAATATATGTTTAGAATTTTTATTAACACGTGCGTGCCGCACGTGCATTCTACTATCAGTTCAAATGTTGGTTGCAACTAAGGTCGAGCAACATACATGTAAGCACGCTGGCTTTCCCCATTTGCATTGAAAAAAATGTTTTACATACTAACATATTTTTTCTTAATAGAGAGGGAACTAGGAAAGGCCGATGTTGGAGAGACATTGCTCGATGCTGTCACAACTGGTGACCATCTCAATATGGATATTCAAATGAAGAAAATTTTACTCTGTGGATGTGATTGTGTAATCAACATAATAACTCTGTCCTTTGTGTGAAACAATTTGGACTATGGATCATGTATTGTTTGGTGTATGTTTGAAATTTACTCGTGGCGTTAGCACGACACCTTATTGGTCTAGGTAATCTCTCTTTCCACGCTCATCCTCATAAACACTGGCTTCGTCCGCACCATTCCTGCCGATCTTTCTAAGCTTCATCGTCTTAGATATCTCGTTCTCGCTAGCAACTGCTTGTCAGGGCCCATTCCTCTCACCCTAGAAAACCTCACAAGGCTAGAGTATCTTCACCTAGGTAACAACAGCCTCTTAGGGCAGATATTCCACCTCAGCTACCGCGGAACGTGAGAAAGCTTCAGGAGTCTTCTCTAACAACGAACGAAATGAGTAGCAATATCCCACCGGATCTGTTTAGGGCGCGTTTAGTTCTCCATCCAAAAATTTTTGGATGTCAAATCAGCACTTTGACCGGATGTCGGGAAGACTTTTCGGACACTAATTAAAAAACTAATTTCAGAACTCACTTGGAAACCACGAGACGAATCTTTTGAGGCCTTTGACCGCGTCATTAGCACATATGGGTTACTGTAGCACTTATGGCTAATCATGCACTAATTAGGCTTAAAAGATTCGTCTCGTCATGTACATCCAAACTGTGTAATTAGTTTTGTTATTTAATTACATTTAGTGCTTCATATATGTGTTTAAAGGGGAGGTGAAAATTTTTGGGTGAAAATTTTTAGGAACTAAACGCGCCCATCGGAAACAATAGCCTATCGGGTCCAATACCGCATGGTGTGGGCTCATTGCCCATGCTTGTGTACTTGTCCCTGCAATTCAATCAGCTCGTTAGCACAGTACCCCCAAGCCCTCTATAACATGTCCAGGCTGCAAGTGCTATTATTTGGATCTAAGAATTTAATTGCACTACCACACAAGTGACCTTTCGTCCACGTCCGTTAGTTCTGGCTGTTTCAGACCGGCTCTACATCACAATGCCTACGGAGGTATTTTAGTACCGGTCACAAGCCGATAATAAAAGGCGCCACCAACATCGGGTTGGGGGGGGGGGGGGGGGGGGGGGTGACTACAAAAAGTACCCGGTACCAACGTCCAGCGTGAGAAAAAAATCTGTGGACCGTGACCGAGCAGGTGCCAGCAGCGCTTCCTTATCTTCTCTCTCCTTCTCTTCTCTATCTTCTCATCCCTTCTCACTTCTCTCTATTGATCTTGGCCGTGTTTGGTTCTTGCTGGATATCTAGCACGCACATTTTTCGAGAGAAGAATCTTGCATACATGAGGTACTAAATGAAATCTATTTGTGAAACCTCTTTACGAATGAGTGTAACTTTTCGCGACGAATCTAATGACGGTAATTAATCAATGATTGGCTACAGTGATGCTACATTAACCATCCTCTAATCACGTGGTCAAAAGCCTCATTAAATTCTTCGAGGTTCCTAGCGCAGAGGTTCTGAAATTGCTTTTGTAAACTAACTTTATTTGACACTGTAATTAGCGGTTAAAATGTTACTATTTCTAGCACAAGAATAAACCAAACAAGACCCTTATCTCTTTCACTCTCCCTCTCAGGCGAGGCAGGCAGTAGGTGGGCGGCGCTATCGGCCCGGCGCGGGTGGGCAACGCGCTGCGGCGCTCGGCGCCTCCGGCCCCCGCGTGGGTAGATGCAGCTGGCACCCACCGCGGGCGGGCGGGCGGGCTGCTCCAGGTCTGCCCTGGCTCGCGCGGACGGCGCGGCGGAGGCCCGCACCGGCCGCGGCGGCCCCCTACAGGCGGGCAAGCAGACGGCGCAAGCCCCTGCGGCCGGCGGCGGGGCCCGGGCCGCCGCCGGCGGGAGTCCCTAGCGGCCCGCGGTGGAGGCCCTGGCCGGCGGAGTTATTGTTCTTGTGAGGTCCAACACAACCTGTACAGAACATTCTTTCATCCATTTTCTGTTCTCATTTCCTTCAAATTTCAGCAGGCTTTATCAACAAAACATTAGATAAAAGAAAAGGACAAACACCACAGAGAAACCCTATCGCATTTCTACTCTTGACAAGTTTGATCTCATCCTAGAGCTCAAGGAGGCGACTATCGAGGCAACCAAAGCACTCCATGTTCTCCTGATACAAATATAAACAATAAAAGATTAATAAACGTCTAAGGTACGTTGTTAATATTCCAGATCCATGAGTAAACGTATTTCGAAAGGTACAAGCATAACTTTCAAAATGAAAATGATATGATCGAACACAAATCCATTTCAATGTTGCTCAACTAAACAAGTACCAAAGTACCACCACCTCCCAAAGCACTCAATTACTATGGCCAAATAAATAAGGTCAACTTTTGATGGCCATGGTGTCCTCATACATGGGTCACAACTTTTGATATGCAATATTCAACATTAATAGGCATACAATATATAACTTATGCCGTACAACACTCTCTCAATATTTCGGAGCCTATGTTTATTTGCAAGAACTCGGATCCTAAGCTCATCAGCTGTCGAGAAACACTGTATCAACTCAACAAGATAATCACAAAGCACCCACATTGTGGATCCAACAAATAAAAATAATATAGGATCACATTAATTATCTGCCACATGGCTCAGGTAGTGTTTACCCAAGTGAATGTGTTTTCAAGAATAATCTGACACTTACCACAAACCCACATCAGAAATGACAAGACATGTATTTCTAAAAAAAACAGATAATTAATGGTTTGCAATTAATGCTGTGAACACTAAATTAGATCACAGTTACAGTTTTGGATTGAACAACTTACGTTTATAAAATCACCATAAATTTGCATTGAAGCGACCTTTTAAAAGGTGTTAACTCTTAAGATCCATACAAGACAATTTCTCAGAAAAGTCATAAGAAAAAAAGACATCAAGAGCATAATTATATATACTCAATCTTTCGATATAATCAATCAAGTCACAAGCATAGAGCTACCATAAAGCAGAAATAAAACTTACAGTAAAAGGGAAAAACACACGAAAGGTACTGGGTAACAAAAAGCCAAAACAACAAAAGAATACACTAGGTACATATGAGTTACACATGGATTTCACCATACCATGCAACGAATATTTAAAAGCACAACTATAGTTTTAACCACTATAATTTTCATTAATAAAGTTCACTATAAATTATAGTGAAGTAAACTATAAGTGGTAAATTAATACTTCAAATCCATTAGTAAACATAGTCAAAAAGTCACAATTACAGATGATGTAAATATAGCTATAAAATTAAATCATCACATTTAATTAGACAAATGCAAAACAACTCGTGTCCCTTCAACAATGCAAATGTCACACTTTTTAGTTATCCAATACAACAGATATCAGATCCACTTAAAAAATGGACAAATCCAAACTAACAAACTAGCAAATTTCATAATTTAAAGAAACTAAGCTCATTGTATTGGTCACTAAAGTTAGAGAGGTTCTCCCGTAGCAACACAACACAGTGAAAACATGTTAAAATGCAAAAAAAAAAGAAAAAAGAATCTAACCTTGAATGGGGAATCAGGCAAGGATAGCTACAGCAGCAATCGTCAAAGAGATGAAGACATACAACAAAAATAAGTAGAAAGGATCAAATCACAATATAGAGGCCACACTTCTCAATACATATCCTAGTGAGGCAAATCAATAAAAATATGCATTGAGCAATATCCGCAAGAAGGATAATGCATGATAAGGCAATTACAATGTGAATGAAGTCAACTTACAATACATATTTCAGTGTAAAAAGATCATTAAGAAAACAATGCCAGACGCAAATATACTATGATATCAAAAAATTTGGACAGCCTACTTATGACGTATCAGGCATGATCAGATATTAAAGATGTCATTCCTAAGCAAGAGACATAAACAGACTTCACAATATATAATCATGGATAGACATAACCATGAATTAGACAGAAGTTTCATATACCACACTTCATATAAGAGTATTAAACACCCTGCATTCCTCTCCACTTAGATTTTCTAATTTGCAGATGAAATATAATATAACAATATTAAACAATCCATTAAATATGAGGCAGCAGACATTATGATATCTAAAGAAGAAACAGATTGAGACACAGAAGCTTTGTTGTATTTTCTTCCTATGTGTTAAGTACTAAAGTATTGAACTCGATCATAATTGGACCACAACTACAATACGCAAGAGACAACTGTAGTTTCACACAGAAGCTAACATTTGTGTTATCTTGGTCAGTTGATTAGAATCAGAGGAGCGTGCAGCTACATGCTTGAATGAACTTGCATGTACATGCGCGAGGGTAAAGCGGGCCGGCCGGCCAGATGCGTGCGATGCGAGCGAGCGGCCGAGAAGGTTTTGCGGGAACCAATTAAGTGCAGTAAAATCCGCTTTGATGCCACGGCCAGAAAAAATTCAACTCAACCTGGCCGGAACAGATGAATCAAATGGAGAAAGGATCGGCAGCCGACAAACCTGAACCCAAATCGAGTGCCGCTGCTGGCCGCGCTCACTGCCCTCGAATCCTCGATTGATTATGGAATTGGATAAACCCTAGCGAGTCACCTGAACAAACTACAGACAACAAAAGAAAGAACAAGAGATCAAATCAGAACAAGAATCAAACGAATCAGTAAAGGAAGAAGAAATTCCATGAAAAAAATCTTTGATCCGCGGGCGAGATCAATGGAGCCATGGAGGAATTGGTCGCCCGCCGCTCTGAGGGAAAAGGAAGGGGCGAGAGAATAGATTGGATCTACAGTTTCGAGAGAAATGGACAATGGAAATGATGCGTCGCTTGGGTCCTGCTGCTGCCTGCTGGGATACCGGGATGCAATCCATGGGGACCGTATATGGTAGACAGATAAGACAACAGCACAAATCTCAAAGCATCATCATGTGGACCAAAATTTGACAGATTTTTCTCAAAATTTCTGTTGACAGATAAATAACTTTTCTCTAAAAAATGTACCTCTGTATCCTTGTGCACAGCAAATTACCGGCGTAATGCAATTACAGGTTATTAATAATACAATACTTCCAAACATGTTGCACCTAATTTTGCCTACGTGCACTGCTAGAAAATATGCCAAAGATAGATACCGGTTTATTTTTATACTGGTACTTTTGGGGTGGATGAAATTTATGGATGAGTCTTAGATATCGGTTGGTATCGGGTGGTAATTTTTACATTAGTACCGAGTGGTACTATCAACCGGTGCCTATGGATGAGCTTAGGTAGCGGTTGGTGTTATCAACCGATACCTTAGGAGGATTAGGTACCGGTTGGTAATACCAACCAGTACCTTAGGCTCATCCATGTGTTACTTCAAAAGGAAAATATCTCTCTTCTCGTCAGAAGTGATGTGTAGGTGAGATGGTAAGAAAGGTACACGCGAGAAAAGAGATCCTGAGTTCGAATCAATACAACCCTTAGGCACCGGTTATTTTATCCGGTGCAGATGACCGCAGCTTTAGGTACCACTTTCGGGGTACCGGTTTACCAATAGCCCTCCCCAACCGGTGCCAAAGGATTCTTTTCTACCAGTGGTGGCATTGTTTTGACCTTTTTTAATTCCTTTGACTGCCAGGTAATCTCGTCTGACGTGGAATACTTGAGGGCTACGGGCAGAGCTGAGCCGAGCCAAATAGCCGCACGTCTGCACGAGCAACTCCCATCCAGCGCTCCAGCAACATTTGAGCCGAGCCCTCCAGTCTCGAATCGCCTGCACAGCTGCCAATGCCTCACGTCATTATTTGTCAATCGGAGGCAAAGCCGAGCAGGCTTCCTTATGTTGAGTACGATGAGCCGATGAGGTGACAAGAAGTGGCAACAAAAGGCAGACCAGGCCAAACTGACGAGCAAACCTTAGTTGTTCTGCATTATTTTGCATTTACAGAGAACTATGCAAAGGCAAACTGACAAAGGCAACGAAGAAACACAATTCTTTTGGCATCTAAATATAGCCAAACTGATACGGCATTTCTGATACACTTGTCGAACACCATTAGAGTGCCATGAGTTCAACACTTATGAGAGAGGAAAACATTCAGTACTACTACTGTGCTTCGTTCCACACTTATGAGACAGTAAAACATAACATGCGAGTTAATGATTGGCACTGGCTCCACTCAAAATCTCAAATTATGCTAATCCTCAAAGTACCTTTATCACTTAACACAAGCATTCAGGAGAGGGATGTACAGGAACTCAAAATTTCATTAAATAATTGCAGTTTTCATAAGCAATGGCTGTCAGTTGACTGCTTCATTTTTTTTCTTTGCTTCCGAAACGACAACAGTCTCAGGTGATGGCTGCAGTTGGCAGTCTCACTACATGAGGCCTAGCCTAGCATGTCCTGCTTGTCAGTTTGTCCTCGTCGGCCTTGTGTCGCCGCTGCTCGTCACCTCATCGAAGCCTGCTCGGCTGGGCCTCCGATTCACAATGACAAGAGGCATCGGTAGCTGGCTGGAGCCTACACCCTACAGGGCACGGCTCGGACATTGCAAGAGCCGCCGGACGATGGGAGCTAGCTTAAGGGTGGCAACGGGGCAGGTTCGGATCGGGTGGATTGTTTGGGCACCCAAACCTGAAACCTGAAATTAAAACCCAAACCCGACCCGAACACTGATTCGGATTAAAATTCATCCCCGAACCCGAAATCCGCGGATCCCCGAAACTCGACGGATAATCCGAAACCCGAAATATATTTTCACAGAACAGCAACACACTACTCACCCAGGACCCAGCCCCGCAAACGGTCGACCGCAGCACTCACAGCTGACGCGCAGACCTAGGCGCCCAGCCTCCAACCGCACCAACCAGCAGCAAACGGCGTCACGCCCGCGAGCCCACTCGCTCAGTCCCTCTCAGGTTCAAATGCACCAACAAGCGGGCCCAGCGAACCACCCATGCAGGCATGCAGCCATGCAGCCATGCACTGTGCCGAATGGCAGGGAACGGATGGCTTAGGGTGCGCCCACTCCACTCCGGTCAAACCTGCGCCTGCGCATGTCGCCGCCTGCTCTCCCTGGGAAACGGGCGAGCCGGTCCCACCTCCCACGCTCCTGGCCAACCAGCGGTCCAGCGGGCAGTCAGTTAGAGAAGGCATTTTGGGTCAGCGACAATCAGCGTACTGCAGACGGTTGAATGTTTCGGGTCCCGTCGGAGATCCGCGGGTTAAATTAAAGATCCGCCCCAAACCCGCTGTATTTCGGATACCCGAACCCGAAAATCCGTGGGCGAAAATTAAGCCCCAAAACCGAAACCCGCGGACCCGAAATCTGCGGATATCCGACCCGACCCGAACCCACTGCCATCCTTAAGCTAGCTACCCAGTGCAGACGTGCGGCTACTTAGCTCGGCTCTGCCTGTCGGCCTCAAGTATTCCACAGACTACCTGGTGGTCAAAGGGATTAAAATCAGCCAAAATAATGCCACGTAGGCAAAATCAGGTGCAAATCCCGCTTAAGGGGTAAAGTAAGTCGGCATAAATAGAAAGGAGTAAATTGGGTCAATATTTTGGTGAGGGGGGAGGGATGGACAAATTGAATAGGTGAGAGGAGTAAAATAGATTTTTTCCTAATAATTTTGCATAATATTGCAGAAGGCATGTGGCCTGGCGGCTGCGTTCGAGTTCTGGGAGCAAGCCGCCCGGGGACGTACGTACGTACGTCAAACAAAGGAAGGAAGTTAATTACTATCTATTAAAAATACTATGCACAATATTATTGTTGTCGAGAAAATTACTATCTTTCTTTTCAAACGGACATGTCACCGGTTTCTTGCTGTTCTGTATCCACTCAGCCGATGCGACCGTTTCTTGCTCCTCTTCAGACTCATCATTAGCAGAATACTCCACATAGTTTATCTTTTTCTGAAAAGGCTTCTTGGACTCATAGGATCGAGTCTCCCCTGTCATCCGACTCGTGATCTGGCTAATGCTTTCAAACTCTTGTGATGCATACTTGTCTTTAATGTGTGTCAAGAGCCCATTAAATGCTGCATCGGCCAACTGCTGATCGGACAGAACTAAACTGTAGCATCGGTTCTTGACATCTATGAACCTTTGGATGAAAGCAGCAACCGATTCATCATTTCTCTGTCTCAAGCCGGTCATATTGGTCAACTTTAACTCAGTAACTCCAGAGAAGAAGAACTGATGAAACTGTCTTTCTAGATCGGCCCAATATAATATGGAGTTTGCTGGCAAAGTGGTGAACCAAGTAAAGGCCGATCTAGACAAAGACAAGGAGAACAACCGAACTCTGAGTGCATCATGGTTGCCTGCTTCTCCCAATTGTAGAAGAAACTTGTTAACATGTCCCATTGTAGAAATTTCTCCTTGACCTGAGAACTTCGTGAAGTCCGACATCTTGTACTTGTGCGGGAGAGGAATCTGATTGTAAGCTGGAGGATAGGGAGTCTTGTACATAACAGATTGTTGCTTTGGTCTCAAACCAAACTGCTCCCTCATCACTTCAGCTATTTTTGCGTTCCAATCAACTTGCTGATCAACTGCTGACATCTGCTGAGGAGAGGCCATGCTCGCTGTATTTGTCATCATTGTAAGTTGCTGAGTTATATGATTCATCAGCTGTTCAGCCGATTGCATCTGATGTGCATGTTGAGCTATTTGATTGGGTGTCTGTTGAGTCATCGTCGGTTGTGGAGCTGATGGACTAGCCGATTGTTGACCAGTAGTATCCATGTATGGTATGCTGACACATTGTATCTGTCCAGTTGCCTGATTGTGGAAAACTCAGTTGACTCCCTTCTGATGAGGAGATTGCGAAATCAATACTTCTGAAGGAGACTGGGGCTGAAGCAAGATAGCAAGACGCTGCTGTGGGGTCATTGGTGGTGGTGCCGATGCATCCTGCTGAGTACCCATCGGCTGGGTGGCCGATGGATCAGGATGAGAGGTCATCGGCTTAGAAGCCGATGCATTGAACTGTCCTTTGACTGGTGTGGTAAAGAAATCTGGATGCATACCATATCCAGTCATTGGATCCCATCCTTTGGGAAATCCAGATGCGGATCCACCCTGCACAGCTGTAGGGATAGGCGAAGTGGTCGTGTAGACAGGAGCTGTTGTAGCCACGGATGCTGTAGCAGTAGTTTGTGGTGGCACTTGACTGTTGCTCGTTATTGCCTGGCTATTTTGAGCCGACAGAGTTGCTGCCATAGACACTTCCAAGGGGACATATTGCATCTGATCTGGTTGTATGTAGCAAGGACCCATGCACCCCTGAAACGTACCTTCAGCGAAAGTTTTGACCACTGCGTTGTGCACTGTGTTGCCCATGACGGTCGCACTCTTGATGAAAGCTTGTGCCACAGCTTGGCCAACCGCATCTATCATCTTATTTTCACGTTGAGCCTCTGTCAATGGCTGGAAGGATGGGAGATTAAACTTCTTGATCACCTCGCCAGATCTGGTGACGCTGTATAACTTGAGGCATTCACTTTTAAACTTCTCCACCAGCACCCCTGAAACTGGTTTATATTCCTTCTTTTGTTCTTCTTTGAGCTTGTCTTCAGGAACATGAATCTGGTTCTCTTCACTGACCACAGATTTATCAGTAATGTCTATCATGTTGAAGCTTTCGGTCCCACTGGGCATGCCAAAAGATGTGTTGACACAAAAATCAACACACTGGAATCCGAGGGCAAGTGTTCGCCAAGCGCCGAAAAGTCAACTAAGCGTGCCAATCAATTTGACCTGAAATTGACAAGGGAGAAAACAAAGTCAAATTCGAGAACGTATCGGCTGGGATTCCAAATATCTCTCTCACAGGCGTATCGGCAAGCTTTGCCGATACAGGGGATGACAAAAAGATATTAAATGCGAGCGTGTAGTAAATGAGCGCGTCGGCAGGATCAGCCGATGCGCGTAACGACAAAACCGGCTTGAAGTAGCTGATTACGCGTGTTTGACAAAATCTAAGCTACGAATGTGCAACTTAGATGATGTAAACTAAAAACAAATCTAAACCGGCTCTTGAGATAACAAAAGTGTTACTGCAAAACCTAAAGCCGATCTAGTATGTTTTTAGCAGGTAGATCTGATAATGGCCAAAAAGCATAGGAAAACCTACAAATCTAGCCGATATCAATAATTTGTGAATAAATCTAGACGAGATGACAGTGATATTAAATGCGAGCATGTAGTAAATGAGCGTGTTGGCAGGATCAGCCGATGCGCTAAACGACAAAACCGGCTTGAAGTAGCCGATTACACGTGTATGACAAAATCTAAGCTACGAATGTGCAACTTAGATGATGTAAACTAAAACCAAATCTAAACCGGCTCTTGAGATAACAAAATTGTTAGTGCAAAACCTAAAGCCGATCTAGTATGTTTTTAGCAGATAGATCTGATAGTGGCCAAAAAGCATAGGAAAACCTACAAATCTAGCCGATATCAATAATTTGTGAATAAATCTAGACGAGACGACAGCGATATGCCCGGAAGTCAAAGCCTAGATAAACTTGATAACTTTTGAATAGATTTGAATGAAGCCACAGCGATGCGCCCGGTAGCTAAAGCTCAAATATACTCGGTAAAACAAAAACTCACCAGCAAACCAAGTCGCTCTAATGTGTGGCGTCCTTGATCAACTTGAAAGAACTCGTCGAAAAAGAAAAGAAAAGGCAAAGTCGCCGAAAAAGTGCAAAGGAAACGTAAAGTTTTGTTGTATTGGATGTGTATCAAGTTTTTTGGTCCCTTACAACTGATATTTATAGCCTAGCACTATCAAATTCTAGCCGATTATGGCAAACATTACTTGACCTAAAAGAAAGACTTACTAAAGATAAACTACTTTAAATATTACAACCGAATCATCAAGATTTTCGTAGAGTTCGGGTCTCCTTCTCCTTTCCTGACTTCATCGGCAACTCTTCATCATCCGAGCACCAGAGCTAGTGGATCAGCATCTTTGAAGCATATTCTTCTAGCCCATCGGACGGGCTCCATCGGCCGATTCCAACACTGTACATCTTTTGGTTTCTTCCAAATCAGCCACATTCCCTTCACTAAGATCACCTTCCTTGACATGTGTCAAAAAACGGTGTCAACAACATCCTTCGAGGTGCCTTATTCTGTGCATCCTTCCGGGTGCCTATGGTATTTTTAGAAAAATGTCACCCGCACTTTTCTTTAAGATAGATTAGGTTTGACGAGGTGACATGCGCAAGGGGAATTTTTCTTGTAAAAATGTCTCCCCCTTCCTTGCGCACTATTGCCGAAGTTGTTTTTTGAGAACAGCTCCGAGTGATGAGTACTGAGGTAAGAGAAAAATGTCTCCCCCCTTCCTAGTGCACATTGCTCAGAGGCTTCAGGAGGTGTTTTCCTTTTTGGATGCTTTATCCGAGGTGATGTGTGCAAGTTTTTGGAAAAACGTCTGCCCCCTTGCACGCCAGCTTGGGATTTTTGTTGGGTCGAAGGACCCTGGCTTAGAGCCTTTGCTAGGTTGAAGCTTCTTGGCCTCTTTTTGCGTTGTATCGTGCTGTTTTATTTGGTTGCCCCTTGGCTTTTTGTTTGCACTTGGTCATGGCATTTGTCTTATTTCCGAAGGTGTCTTTTGCTTCGAACCTTAGCTAGGTCGGAGCCCCTTGGCTTTTTGTTTGCTCTTTGTTGTGCTATTTGTTTTATTGACGAAGTTGTTTTTGCTTCTAACCTTCATTAGGTCGAAGCCCCTTCGCTTTTTGTTGCACGAAGTTGTGCTATTGGTTTTATTGCTAAAGAGGTTTTTGCTTCAAACCTTCGTTTGGTCGAAGCCCCTTGGCTTTTTGTTGCACAAAGTTGTGCTATTTGTTTTATTGCCGAAGGTATTTTTGCTGCGAACCTTGGCTAGGTCGAAGCCCCTTGGCTTTTTGTTGCACGAAGTTGTGCTGTTTGTTTTATTGCCAAAGGTATTTTTGCTTCGAACCTTGGCTAGGTCGAAGCTCCTTGGTTTTTTGTTGCACGAAGTTGTGCTGTTAGTTTTATTGCCGAAGGTGTTTTTGCTTCTAACCTTGGCTAGGATGAAGCCCCTTGGCTTTTTGTTGCACGAAGTTGTGCTATATGTTTTTATTGCCGAAGGTATTTTTGCTTCGGACCATGGCTAGGTCGAAGCCCCTTCGCTTTTTGTTACACGAAGTTGTGCTATTTGTTTTATTGCCAAAGGTATTTTTGCTTCGAACCTTGGCTAGGTCGAAGCCCCTTGGCTTTTTGTTGCACGAAGTTGTGCTATTAGTTTTATTGTCGAAGGTGTTTTTGCTTCAAACCTTGGCTAGGTCAAAGCCCCTTGGCTTTTTGTTTGCACTTTGTGCTATTTCGGATAAGTATGCTAAGTTTGCGGATACTGCAAACTTTGCAAACTTACTTTTAAAGCATATTCGAATGTGTGCCGAAGTTTGCCATTTGGGCTGCATCGGCGAAGGTGAGACAGTTTGGGGGAAAATTTCATTGTATTGACAGCATTTGCAATGGGTCCGCCTCGTTAAAAACCTCACCTCCGAAGTGGAGTTCTCCTATGTGAGGAAAAGACGGCCCTTGAAAGGAAAAAGGAAAAAAATAATATGCGAAGGTCCTAGGCCGCTTATATTTTTGCGACCTAGCCTTTTACATGTTTACATATAGTATTTTTTGAGGCTGTCAGCATTCCATGGATGCTGCATCTCGTTGCCTTGGGCATCAGACAGGTGATATGAGCCTGGTCTGTTGCTTTTGGTGACAAGGAATGGGCCTTCCCACTTAGATTGAAGCTTGCTTGTACCTTCGGCGTTTGGTTTTCTTTTTAGGACCCAATCTCCGATGGTGATGTTCTTTTTTACCACCTTTTTGTCTCTCCACTTGGCGGTTTCTTGCTGATATTTTTCAAGGTTCTCTGAGGCTTGGAGGATATCAAGCTCCTTGAGTTCTGCCTCGCCCGAAGGTTCTGTCTCTTTGTGTTGAGAGACTCTTAAGCTTCGGTTCTTGAGTTCTTCTGGTGTTATTGCTTCTGCACCATAGAGTAACCTGAAGGGCGTGAACTTTGTTGCTCTTGATTCTGAGGTGTTGTGGGACCAGATGACCTTCGGAAGCTCGTCTGCCCATTTGCCTTTTTTCTGATCGAACAAGCACTTTTTGATGCTGGTGAAGATTATGCCGTTGGCCCTTTCGACCGCTCCGTTGGATTGTGGATGGTAGACAACAGCAAACATGAGCTTCGTGCCTATGCTATGACAGAATTCTCTGAATAGTTGGCAATCAAACTGTTTACTGTTGTCCACTGTGATCTCTATGGGGACTCCGAATCTGCAGATAATGTTCTGCCAGAAGAACTTGCGGATTGCTTTCGAGGTTATGTTGATTAGAGGTTTTGCCTCGATCCATTTTGTGAAATATTTGACTGCAACTGTGGCATACTTGTAGTTGCCTTGAGCTGTAGGGAGTGGTCCCACAATGTCAATTCCCCATCTCTGTAGGGGCCAAGTTGGTGATATGAGTTGTGATGGCTCCGAAGGTCCTTTGGAGTTGGGACACATCATTTGGCAAGCTTGGCAGGTTTTGACGATTTGTTGAGCGTCTTGTAGTGCCGAAGGCCAGAAGAAACCTTGTCTGAAGGCCTTCGATACCAGTTGCCTGAAGCCAACATGGGAGCCACAGAAGCCAGAATGGATTTCTTTCAGCAATTCTATACCTTCGGAGGTTGGGATGCATTTCAGCCAAGGGCTTGTGATGCCTGACTTGTATAGCACTCCTACGGAGATTATTTAGCCCCTTGCCCTTTGGAACATTCTTTTTTCTTCTAGTTCATTTGCTGGCTCTAGGTTGCCCCGAATGTATTCCATTATGGGGGTTCTCCAATCTTCAGTAGAGATGGAGAGGATTTCCTTTTCCTTCCTTGCTTTGGATGAAGGTTCTGTAATTTCTTCAAAGAAGACATCTTGGGGTAGTGGTTCTTTTCTTGCAGCTCCTTTTGCTAACTTGTCAGCTTCTTCATTCATTGCCCTCGGGATGTGCACAATATCGAAGCCTTTGAAATGCTTCTCCATTGCTCTTACAGTGTAACACCCGGTTTATAAAAGGACATAAACCGAGCAATCATATATGTGCTAGGATCAAGTCACACGTATATACAACAGAATGAACAATATATCACAGCACATATCACGTAAAAAGATATAATAAAGCGAATACGAATGTTATTTATTATATTAATGACAAAATGTCGGATTCAGAGTATGCGGAAGCGTAAAACTTAAACGAAGCCTCTCGGAAGCTGGGCACCACAGGGACGTCGACTGGGAGACGAACGCCTAGAAGTCCTCGTAGTCCTGGTAGCGCTGAGCGAACTCCCTCGCGTCGGCAGGAACTGAGCAGCAGTAGAGTATCCCAAGAGGAAAAAGAGTAGAGTAGGCAACAGTGAGTACATAACTTGTACTCAACAAGTATAACACAAACTATGAGGCTCTAAGGTTGGCTGACTCAACTGCATTAGCTTTTAATCTTGGCAAAATTTTATTAAAGCTAAATACTACAAGTGGATGAATTACCATAAACCCAGTTACATAGTAATTAATCAAAATTAATCATGATACTACTGAGAACCAAACCAAACCAAGCCACCCGGGGAAACCTGCCTCGTCAAAGGAAGATAACCCCACTAATCAAAAGGAGGATCTGGGCCGCTCATGACCGTGAGCATGGCTAGTATACCAGTTTTACACTCTGCAGAGGTTGCACATCTTTACCCACAAGTCGTGGGCTACGCTAGTTGTTCATCACACTTCCTTAGGTGAGATGACTAGCAAGCACACTATGAGGCCTTTACAAAGAATCTCGTTGGTAAGGAGTAACCGCGAGGGTGGATCGGCGACTATGGAGCAGGTCTAGTGTGCGTCAAGACACAGGTGCACAGACCAAGCATAGACGAGGCCACTCAGTATGAGGGCCATAGAAGCTTACCTCCCCTGCCCCGCAGGTAAGTTACTCCAAACCAAAAAGACCTAATTATTACGCCAAGACCGTCCCATTCCAGTCTTGTGGTAGCGCTGTTGTCCCAGGTTGTCGCTCTATGAACCGGTCCTTATGGAGAGTGGCCAACCAAGCACTAAGCACTGTGCTGGCCCCCCTAAACCATGTTTCTAACAAAAAACCAATTTTTAACGAGACGTGAGCCACTCAAGCACAACACAGAGGGCCACTCTCAGAATTAAGTTGCATATACCATTAATAAAATTAATTAAAAAGGACCAAGTGTGTTATAGCGCGGCACCTAGCACAACTAACCAAAATGCAACCCAAGGGATATATATATATATATATATATATATATATATATATATATATATATATATATATATAAGATAATAAAGTGGCTAGGAAAATCCTTATAGGCATACAGTATTAAAATGCAGTATGAAAATGTATTTAAAAGTGATAGGTTGTTCATGTTATACTTGCCTTCCTCGTACTGCTCCTGCTGCTCAAACTGCTCTGAAGATGGCTCCTGGTACTAGTACTCCTTCGAAGGATCAACGTCTACTCACGAACACATGGCCAAAAACAAGGCACAATAGTAAACATACATGTAACCACTAGCAAAAACTAAGAAACAGTACAACAATACATGAAAACAACAAACAAAACTAGTCTAGAACTATTCTACGCGTTACAATGATCGCGTGGATATAAAGAACACCTAAAACGGAGCTAAAACGCGAAAACTATGCTTAAAACAAGATCCAAGGACCTATCTGCAAGAAAACTAAAGTTCCTGGGGGTTCTGGGCAAAAACCGGGGACTTATACGCAATTAACCCATAGACTCAGGGGCTAACGCGCAAAAAGTCGGGGGCTGGACTGCGGGTTTTAAAAGGGAAAAGTGCAGGGGTTTAAGTGATAAAAACTGGGCCTCAGTGTAATTACTTTTACACTGTCCTGGATGGCGGGTTTATTCTAGGAAAGCGCAGGGGTTCTTTTGCGAAATTGCGGGCGCTGACCGGTATCTAACTCGTTTGACTCCGGGCCGATCTAATCCGGGCCGTCCGATGGAGATCGCGCGGTCCAGGAGGGACTCGGCGCGCGGGGTCGGGGACGCGCGGCCACCGGCGACCAATCTCGCGGCGGCGCGGCTCCGGGCTCACCGGAGTTGAGCAAAGTGGGCCGCTCGGGGCTGGTTTGGCTCGGTTTTTGGCCGGGAAGCACAGGCGCGGGATGCGTAATCCACTGGAGCGGATAGCGCGGTGCTGCGGTGACTCTAGCATGGTGCGCAACGGCAGAGCGGCCATCGCGCTCCGGCGAGTAGGCGCATGGATCTCGGGTGTTGAGGAGGAAGGGGAAAAAGCGGCTGGGAGGATCCTTACATCTCGATGAAGTTCATGCGGTGCTCGAAAACGGCGTAGAGGGCTCGCAGCGGTGGATCCTTGGCGGCATGGCGGCTCGGTGATGCTCCGGCGAGCGATTCCCGCGCGGAGGTTGGAGTAGGGGCGGAGAGAGCGGCCGGCATCGACCTCCTCCACCTCACGATGCTCCTGCGGCGCTCGGTGGCCGGAGAGGGGCGCTGAGGAGGTGGGTCTGCGGTGGCACAGCGGCGGTTCTCGAGCATAAGGTTCTACGGCAGCGAGGTGCTCTGTGGCTAGGGTTTGGTTGGGCTGTAGAAGGAAGATGGGATGCGGGGGGGGGGGGGGGAGGCAAGGGCGCGTTTAAAGGGGGATGCCGGGCCTCGGCGTGTGGGTCGCCGGGGAAACAGACTCCGTGATCCACACGGAGTCGTTGCGGCTCGGGTCTATTAGGCCCAGGAGCGTGCTTCTAGAAGGGAAATGGGGTCGTTCCGAGTGAGGGCTGCAGGTGGGGTTCGTGCCCGGGGCGGCTCGGGTGAGGCAGGCGGCCCACGGAGCAGCGAGGCTCGAGCGGGGCAGAGGAACTCGGCGAGCAGAGACGCGCGGCACGGGGAAGAAGAAAGGAAGGAAGGAGGGGGGGCGCCGACATGTGGGCCCGGCGGGTCAGACACAGAGCGGAGACAGCGGCGACGCGCGTGATGAGAGGCTGGCGTGGGCTGACATGCGGGCCCTCCCTGTCAGTCGAGGGCGCGCGTGCGGAACGCGAGCCGAGCAGAGCGAGGGAGGAACGGGTGACGCGGGGCGAGCGGCTGCAGGCGCTGACGTGCGGGGCCAGAACAGCGAGGACGACGCGCGCGCGTGACGCGGGCTGAGCGGGGAGAGCGGGGGCGCGCACTAGGCTTCGGCGCATGGGGAACAGCTGGGCCGAGCTGGGGGAGCGGGCCGCGGGGTGAGGGAGAAGGAGGAGAAGGGCTGGGCCAACTTCCGGGTTGGGCTGAACGGGTTGCTGGGCCGCGGGCTGGAAAGGGAGCAGGCCGGGCTGCAACAGGTTTTGGGCTGGGTTTTCCTTCTCCTTTCTTTTTCTTTCTTCTTTTCTTTTCAAACTCCACTCAACTATTTGAATTCAAATCAAATTTGAATTCAAACTCCTATGCACTCAAACAAACAATGCACCAGCATGAATGCACAAACAAGTTAGCCCTAAAATAAATTTTAATTACTTTATGAAGCAGAAATAAATTATAAATGCAAGGCTAAGCAAATTAAATCCTAAAAAATTAAATAAATCCAATTAAATTTATTATTAATTACTGAAATTTGAATTAGGTTTCTGCATACCAAGAATGACTGGACTATTATCCCGAATGGTTTCTGCTGACACATGGTGAACTCTACCCTGGAGGTACTCTTTTGGTCCCTTCTTGGATTGCTCACGCTTTGTACGATCACTGCACACTGGTATCACTTGCTGCTGATCCTGATCATTCTGGGCATCTTGCTTGGAGCAGTTCTCGGAAATAAGGTGGGTCTCGTCACCACTGGTATGCGGGATTGTTGAAAGGTCCTGGACTGGTGCTTCTAGTGACAGCTGATTCTGAGGACAACTTTTGGCATAATGACCTTCTTGCCTGCATTGGTAGCACAGGCGACGGCGGTGAAAGACGCTACTTGGTTGACCTCCCTGTGAACTTAACCTCACATCTTGCATTATTTCTGCTGCTTGCTCTTTGGACTCCTTGTGACTGCGTGGCTGAATCACCTTCATAGTGATAGTCAACCCATCAACATAATCATAGAGTGCTTGGTTCTTGACCTGTGTATCTCTAGAGCACTTAGGATCCTTTCTTGTCTGGATGGTCTGTAGCTCATCGACCGATGGAGAGTCGAGGAAAAGGGAATCCTCTACTAGCTGCTCTTGATGAGACCTCTTTCTCTTTGTACTGGAGAACAACCTCTGGTTCCTCCTAGTTGTAGCTTCATCTTCAGTCGCACGAACTTGACGACAAGGAACGCCATAAAATTGGCAACACAGGCAAGCTTTCTCACCATTCTTCGGATGGTATGTTGTTTGCGAAGGCTGATCTTGTACCGTTATCGGTTGCTCCACCGAAACTGTTGCGTGGACACCATCACCCATTGCACTGTCTTCAAGGCCTTTTTGTTCTGCCGACATCTGAGCTGGGTAAAGAGGAAACACAGGTAAGGTCAAGGAAGAGAGAAAAACTCCACTATTTAAGGTTCTATCTTATCTAGACGACACTGCCCAAGCATCACTGCTGCTAACTCCAGATAGGTGTTACAGAAATCCGGAAAAAAGGAACTATAACATAACTGTTTTGCCTCGTCTGAGAGAAGGGCTGGGCCAACTTGCGGGTTGGGCTGAACGGGTTGCTGGGCCGCGGGCTGGAAAGGGAGCAGGCCAGGCTGCAATAGGTTTTG
The DNA here is from genome assembly GCF_016808335.1 of Panicum virgatum. Taxonomy (NCBI): domain Eukaryota; kingdom Viridiplantae; phylum Streptophyta; class Magnoliopsida; order Poales; family Poaceae; genus Panicum; species Panicum virgatum. Next base: position 31,054,361 of record NC_053136.1, on the reverse strand, counting down.
GGCTGGGTTTTCCTTCTCCTTTCTTTTTCTTTCTTCTTTTCGTTTCAAACTCCACTCAACTATTTGAATTCAAATCAAATTTGAATTCAAACTCCTATGCACTCAAACAAACAATGCACTAGCATGAATGCACAAACAAGTTAGCCCTAAAATAAATTTTAATTACTTTATGAAGAAGAAATAAATTATAAATGCAAGGCTAAGCAAATTAAATCCTAGAAAATTAAATAAAGCCAATTAAATTTATTATTAATTACTGAAATTTGAATTAGGGTGTTACATACAGCATCCAGGTATTCGATGAGCTCCGGCTTTCTAGCCTCAGCATCTTTTTCTATGTGATCTCTGATGTCCTTCGAGTCTGATTTTATGATGAAGTTTTGGTGGCCCAGAGCCTTCATCTTGCGGAGGCCTAGGAGTAGAGCCTCGTACTCTGTCGTGTTATTCGTTGATGGGTCGGGTGTTGCGAAGCTGAGTCGGGCTGCATATCTTGTTTTAGCACCGGAGGGAGACTCTATGATTGTTGCGATACCAACACCATCCTTGCACCATGCTCCATCACAGTGCACGATCCATGCTTCGGTCGGAGGTTCCTTCTTGAAGACTGGGGACGTCCAGTCAGCTATGAAATCTGCCAAGACTTGGGATTTTATTGCTGTCCTCCTTTCAAAGTCAATGTAGAACTTTGAAAGTTCCGAGGCCCATTTTGCGATTCTCACCGAAGCTTCTCTATTGTTGAATAAGTCATGTAGTGGTTGATCTGTCACCACTATTATCTTGTGTGCTCCAAAATAGTGGCGAAGCTTGTGGGCGGACATGATCACTGCGTAGGCTATCTTTTCAAGCTATGAGTACAGTAGTTTGGAGCTGGCCAGAGCTTCGGACACGAAGTATACTGGCAACTGTTTCTTTTGTCCTTCGATCTCTCGTTTGAGAACGAGGGCCGCACTGACAGCAGAGTATGAGGCAGCAATGTACAGAAGCAACACACCCTCCGTGTTTGGGGATGTCATCCTGGTCATGTTTTGTAGATGTTCCTTCAGTACTCGAAGGGCTTCACTTTGCTCGTCACCCCACTCAAATATGTTTGCGTTGCGTAGCACTTTGAAAAACAGTAAGCTTCGATCGGCTGACCGTGGAATGAATCTGTTGAGGGCGGCGATCCTTCCTGTTAGTTTCTGTACGTCCTTTATAGATCTTGGCTCCTCCATGTTCCAGAGTGACTTGACCTTGTCGGGGTTAGCTTCGATCCCCTTTGTGGAGACAAGGCAGCCCAGGACTTTTCCCTTGTGAACTCCGAAGATGCATTTGTTAGGATTGAGAGACAATCCTGCCTTTCTTAGGCTGGCGAAGGTTTCTGCCAAGTCTGCAACATGGTTTCTTCTAACTGAGCTGGCGACGACTATGTCATCCACGTAAGCCAAGACATTTCTTCTCAGTTGGTGCTCAAGAACCACTGAAAACATTCTGGAAAAGGACTGCCCCGCGTTTTTCAGACCTTCGGGCATCCTGACAAAGCAGTAGGTTCCAAACGGAGTGAAACTTGTTTTTTTTTCTCATCTTCTTTTCTCATCCAGATTTGATGATAACCGGAGAAACAGTCCAGCAGAGACATGAGTTGGCTGTTAGCCGCGTCATCGACGACCTTGTCTATTCTTGGGAGGGGGAAATCATCCTTCGAGCATGCCTTGTTCAGATTAGTGAAGTCAATGCACATGCGCCACTTGCCATTTTTCTTTTTGACTGGGATAGTGTTTGCCAACCATGTTGGGTATTTGACCTCTCGAATGACCTTCGCGTCTAGCAACCTTTGAACTTCGGCATTAACTGCTGCGACTTTCTCGTCAGCCATTTTGCGAAGCCTCTATTTCTTTGGCCTTATGGATGGGTCAATATCGAGGCGGTGCTCGATGGTCTCTGCTGACGCCGCAAAGGTCATTTACAGACCACGCGAAAATGTCTTGATTCTTGCAAGGAACTGGAGGAGCTCTGACTCTTCTTCTGGTTGCAGGGTTGCATTTATGATTACCAGCTTGTCTGGTAGGTGTTCGTCCAGGGGTACCTTCTTGAATTCGCAGTCCTCTTCGAAGGTTATTTTCTCTTTGTCTCTTTGCTGCTCCTTGAATGGCGCTGGCTTGGGATCGATTTGGAGGTTGTGTACATTCTTTTGTCCTGGGGTTACACCCCACTCAATATCTCTCGTGAGCTGCTGATTCCCGCAGACTGTTATGGTTCGTCTGGGTGCGGGTATTTTCATGCACATATACAACTGGTGGACAACAACTTCGAACTTATTGATTGTCCCTCAACTGAGGATTGCACGGTATGAGTAAGGCATCTCTACTACGTCGAAGGTGATGTGCTCTATTCTTGCATTTGTTGTATCTCCGAAGGATACGGGGAGTGATATTTTTCCTATGGCATTCACTCTTTTTCCTCCAAATCCCATCAGTGGGAATTCCGAAGGTTGCAGCAGATTTCTATCGATGTTCATCCTGTCGAAGGTATTTGAGAATATGATATCCGCGGAGCTGCCCGCATCGACCAGTATTTTGCCGATGGTCCACCCCTGGATGTTTGCTTCGATGACGAGGGTGTCTGTATGAGGATAGCTGATGAGGTTGACATCATCCTTTGAGAAGGCAATTGGGAAATGTGACCACTGGGTTCTTCTGGTTGGACCCTCGGAGACAATGCAGTGAACTTGTCTGAAGTAGTCTCTGCGCTGCCTTTTGTTTTCAAAATCCAAGGTTGAACCTCCGGAGATGGGCATGATCATCCCGAAGGTTGGTAGGGGCGAGGGTTGGCTGTTTGGTGTCTGGGTTTCTTGTTTTGGTGGTGGACCTGGCGGTGGTGGTAGGAGTTGCTCGGGTTTTGGGCTTCGGCCGGAGGTTGGTTGAATTGTCTTAGGGGGGTGCTGGTTGATGCTGCCAGTTGGGATTGTATGGGTTGTAGTATGTGGGGGCCGGTATGCTGGGGCGAATGGGGGTGGTGGGGGTAGGTATGGTATTTGTGGAGGCTGAGGCCATGAAGTGTGTCCAACTAACTTGGCCTTTTTTTCGGCCTCCATTCTTTCGAGGGTTTTCTTCTTTTTTGGGTACTGATTGGTTCTGTGGTCAGAATCCGTCCCATGGAAATGGCAGAAGAGCCTTTTCGGGTCTCGCGAAGGTCCGTGGCCCCTTCCTCTTCCTCTGCCACGGCCCCTGCCATGGGCTGCGGACAAAGGTTGGTTGTCATTTGCATGTTGCTGAGCTTCGGGTAGACTCGGCGGTGGTGTCATGAATGGATCATGAGCAAGCGGGTCTTCATCATCTTGCGAGGGTTCCACAGGCAAAATGAGCTGCTGTGCTGGTTGTTTTTGTTGCTGCCATGATTGTTAGTTGTAATTTTCTGATTGCCACATGATTCTTCTTTGCTCGACCCTTCTGCGATGGTCGGCATCTGACTTGGCATATTTCTCTGCCTCTATGTATAATTCATCGAGGATTCTTGGTGGTTCTCTTGAGTAGTGAGACGCCAGCTGACCTGGGAGCAGACCTTCGATGCATTTTTCGATTGCATCCTTCTCTGGGAAGTTTGGAATTTGAGCTTTCTTCTGGACAAATCTTCGGAAGTAATCATAAAGGGACTCTCTGTCATACTGATGGCATTCGAACTGCTTCACAGTATTTGTGTTTAGTCTCTTGAAGCCCTGGAAATCTTGGAGGAGCTTGCCCTTTAGCTGATACCAGTTTGTGACTGACTGTGGAGCGAGGTAAGAATACCAGTTGGCCACAGAACCTTCGCAGGCCATGACGAAGGACTTTGCCACAGTGGTGTCATTTCCACCAGCTGAGGCGATGGTTTCCTCGTATGCCATGAGGAACTGGGTAGGATCTGCAGAGCCATTGTACTTAGGGAGCTGAATGGGTTTGTAGCCGGGAGGCCATGAGCTTCGTTGCAGTGCAACAGAGAGTGGGGAGGTGGGGTCAAAGGTGAGATTGGCCGGAGGTTTGGGAGGTTGTTCCTCGTAGTGGCTGTAGTTGGTGTGCAAGATTGCGCAGTTTTCCTGTTGCGGCGATGAGCTTCCAGGGATTGCCTCATAGGCTTTTTGCAGGCTTGCAACCTCCGCTTCCATTGCTGCGAGCTTGCGTTTAGCTTCGTCTAACTGTTGGCCTGTTCAAGTGCTCTTTTCTTGGTGGCCATTTGGGCTTTTTTCATCTCCATGGCTTTGAGCCTCAGTGCGGTTGATGTGAGCTCGGAAGTTTGGGCGGTTTGAGCTTCGGTTTGTGCAGCCTCCTAGTCGGGGTCTTCAATCGGCTCTATTAGGGGCGGATCGCCGAGGGTGTTGTTTGTCTGAGGGGGGTTATTTTGTGGGTCAGCGGGAGCTTGCTTTTTGGATGGGGCCATCGAAGATTGTTTTTTGAGTTGGAACGGTGGGCGCCGCTGTTGGGACCTTCGTTTGGTGGTCAACCAAACAGGGAGCATGAACACGCGGGAACGGAAATAAAGCAACAAGTGAGCAATAATTCTCCAGTAATTAACTAGAAAATTCAACCTGTTACAATTTAGAGGGGAGGGGCTATTTATACCCTAGATCTTCACCTCATTCCCAATTTGCCCCTCTCCAATTCACAGCCAGCTCATAATTCACTGGGCATACAGTAATTACAAAGGGTAGGAGTGTACAAATCGGATTTTCTCACATGTTCATGTTTTTCACACACTCATAGGCCTATACGAAGGTTCCCATGACCTTCGTCATCCTCTCAGGACATGGTCCTTAACCTTCGGTCGTGCCGAATCTCCGGGGGCCCGAGGGTGGTGTCCGAACCCCCATGCACAATCACGCTTCGCTCGTGACCTTCGGTTGTTCGCTTGGGCCTCTCTCCGTCCGGAGGTGAGGCCCATCACGACGAGTGCCGCAATGCTTCGTGCTCACCCCTCGACTCTTCCTTCTGACGAAATCGTCGGTTCGTTCGCATCCTGCGCCAAAGAAAGGGAGATGTTTTTCTGCAACCACCGAAGGTAACCTTCGGGGGAGATACCCGAAGGTGTGATCCCCAACACCTTGCACATTAAACCCTACAACCCCCACGGCCTTCAAGCTAGAAGCGTCATGCACGTTTACTATTTTTTGCTCTCGATTTCTCCCATGCGCCAACCAAAAAAAAATCGCTAGCTACTTCAATAAAAAAACAATTTCCATGCACCGACCAAATTGAAAGAGAATTAGAAAATTGTTGGCTACTTCAACAAAAAAAAATATAGAAAATGCTAGAACTATTTACCACACGTAAAACATTAAAGCCATGGAGAAACACTTATCGATATCCTAATCTCTCTTTCATATTTCTTGTGTAAGGTATCCTAATCTCTCTTCTATATTTAATAGAAAAATCTATCCTAAAAGATCCTTAGTTAATACAACTCAGAAATTAGATCCTTAGTTAATACAAATACCCTATACGTGCATACATAAAAGAGAGCTGACGTCTTTCCAGAACCATACGACGATTTTGTGTTCTCCTTCCATCAACTAGAGTCTCCTACTTTCATCAACATAACTAGGGCCTACTGCTACTCAACAGGAAGGTAGGATCGACTTGCCTCTGATCGTTCTTCTGGAATTGTTATTTAATTTGTATTCAGTCTTCAATCGCACTAAGGTACCATCAACTTGCCTCCTGCGATCAATATGTGGTATTTCCGTCTTACTCCTCGCTAATGGAGATAATAAGTATTTGTAGCTAGAGATAGAGATAGGTGTTGACACAGAATCGCACCAACACACTCGAATCCGCTAGAACGCGCGAACGATCGTCAAAACGATTAACACCCGCGAAACCCTGGGCAGGCCGATCTGACCAGTGCCGCCGACCAGTCTAACCAGTGCAAGCAGGGCGTCGTCGGAAACCTAGAACAGCGAGCTCGGGAGGGACCCCGTCGGAGCTCGTGAACTTAGGATTGTCCTGAAGTCGACAGGCCACTCAGAACGTCTTCAAACACCGTAGAGACGAAGGAATAAAGCAATCTAGGGTTGGAAAAGGTTAGGGTTTGAGAGAGAAAAAAATAATGCGATATTTCGATTGATTCGATTGGAAATAACCTCAATCGGCTTTATCCTTTATATTTATAGGCCGGGGAAGACGTACCCCTTCACGCTTCACGAGTAGGATTACATGAGGACTCTTTACAAAAACTCTAATTTTACTCGGACTGTACAGATCAGACCGGTCGGCCTCGGCAGGTGCTAATTTTGGCTGTCAACAATAGGATGTTATTTGGTCATGATTTTCTCGTGATCTCGGTTAGTTGTTCGTACTGCATATGCGTGCTTCATCGGAGTGCATCTACGTGAATGGTTCTGCAGAGAAAGCAAAGGTGATGTCGACGAGTGTAAATGCGTAATAGCGGAAGTAAAGTGATGTTTGATCAACACCGTTCACTACTTAAAAAAATATTATTAGGGACGGGAAAAATCTATTTTTAGAAACGGATGCGCTACCCGCCCTTAGTTTTCGCAGCTAAAAATCGGATTTGTAGAAACGGGTAACATGACCTCCCCCACAAATGATTTGTAGCAACGGGTGAGCCCATGACCCGTTGCTACAAAGCGATTTATAGCAAGAGGTGAGCCCATGACCCGGCCCTACAAATCATTTTCCAGAATATAAAAAAATTAAAAAACTCTAAAATAGCAAAATAAAAAATAAAAAAATATGCCAATTATATTTCAGTGTATATAAAGATTAAGATTGTGGAAACCTCAAAGTATGACTTGTTATATGAGATACTATATAGTTATAGCTATTAGAGAACTTATAATAATTTTTTGGACTATTAGATGACCTCAAATGAAAAAGTTATCAACTGCAAAGTTTTAGATCTCATCATTCTCTACAATTTTGATATAAAGTTTGACTTCATCCGAGATCATATGAAAAAGTTATGATTTTTTTTACGTGGAACCATTTGTAGAGACGGGCCATGCCATCATCCGCCCCTAAAAATATATTTGTAGGAATTGGTGAGGTCATGATCCGCCTCTACAAATGACACCATTTTTAGAGGTGCTTCATGGCATCATCCGCCCCTATAAATACTCTTTTTAGGGGCGGGTGACGCCATGAACCGCCTCTGAAAATGACGTTTATTTTTTGGGGCGAGTGAGGGGCTGACCCGCTCCTAAAAATACTTTTCTAGGGGGCTACTGTAACCCCATTCTATTTGTAGCAACGGGTGACATTTTGGTCCGCTCTTAAAAAAATTTAGACGTTCTTACAAATCGTTTTTGTAGTATGCACGCAATAAATTGGGCCTCTCATTCACGGCTGCATGTGCTCCTCGCAACTATTACTGTCAGAAATCGTATGTTTAATTTTAGCATGCCGCTACTTTCATCGTAAAAATGGTACAAACAACTTACCTGTGACCATTCTTCTCAAACTATTCGTATAGAATATTCCTATCGGAATATGTTTTACAATTTACATTATTGTTGTTTGTATATCGTAACTTATGCATAGAAAAATAACTTAATTTGTATTCCTGCCAAATAAATGGCTGTAAAATTCCATGTTTGTATATCATGTCTTTTGTATTAAAAAATAGTTTAATTGGATCCATCACCATATTTTTCTAAGCAGTTGAACAAGTTGCGATAGTTAGAAAAAAAACTTAAGGAACAAGATTGAGTTCCTAGAACTCAATTAATATACATTTTTATTGTAGATATGTTCACAATTGAGTTCTAAAAGAGGGGCCTCCCACGTGCCCATATACTTAATTTGTTTTTTGCCATCTGCTGCAATGGAGCTCAAACTATACAAGGACAAGGCATGAAACATAGTGATTCTCTTTTTACGGTCACAGGTCTATGAGATAAGAACAAAGTCAATTGTGCTTATTAGCAATAGCATTTTTCAAGCATAGTATGCACTAAAATCTTAAATATGTATTTGTTTCGCTCTCCAATTATAATAAACTATGCTCATTATGTATTATTAAAATTATATATAATCTAAGCATAAAAAATATGTAATCCTTCTTATTATGCCATAAGTATCAAGAAATCAACATGTAAAAAAACAAAAAAAATTAACTCTACATCTTGATTTAAATAATATAACTAATAATATTTATGTCACCTAAAGTACTAACCTGTGCAGAGCACGGGTTGATGGACTAGTTACGCCAAATCGGAGTCAGCCACAACGCAAAGTGCCGCCCAGTGATTACCATGTACCCTTGTATACATACGCAGATACGCTCTGTTCATTTCTGCACTAGAAGAATAGCTACCTGCTATGATTTGTAGACACGCTCGCTGCCACGAGCCCACGATCGGCTGCTCATGAATAATGCAGCGAATTGTTTTCCCTGGGCTTGATCCGGGTCGGTGCTTCATGATTCTGATCGGGGGTGGCGGCGGCCGTCGGCGGATAGAACGGAGCCGGAAGCGCCGATCCATACCAAAGCATGGGCCGATATGCAAATACTCGGATCGCGATCAATAATTGCGATCTGGTTTAGGGGGTTATGTGTAAACTGTAGGGTCTCATCTGAAAATATTCGGATCGCGATTAATAATTGCAATCCAAATAAGGTGGTATATGTAAAACTCAGGGTCCAAACCGGGGTCTCTTCTGCAAAGCATTCAGCGGCGGCGGACATGGCGTCCGGCGGCACCGCGCTGCTGCCCGCCGGACACCGCTGACTTTGCCGCCGTGCGTCCTGCGCTCCCCTCCATAGTTCCATGCCACCACCACCTCCAGTCCACCGCGCTTCCGGCACCCACAAGCCACAATTACGTCTCCCGCCGGGGAGACGAAGAAAGAGGATCCCTCGGCAGTGCCGGCGCCGTCGATTGAGAGGTTGCGCCATGGCACCTGTAGTTGCTCTTCTTCTCAGGTTGCCTGCTGCCCTGCTGGGTTCCCCTCATTCGATTTGACACTGACAAGATATACGAAGATATCATGCACAGCATGTGCTCGATGAATTACCTACGAAGGAGCACTGATGAGGACAAGCTTGGTTCCATGCCGCTGCACTGATGAGAGTATGAGACCTGAACTAATGATGGCGAGATGGACATGCGCACTCCAAATGCCTCGGCTGCAACTTTAGTTCTGGTCATCAGTATTGTAGGCCATCTCGGTCGCTGGCAGCGCTAGCAAGCAACGGGTGTCACTTCGTTCTACTCCTTGATCAAGTTCAGGTCCAAGAGCAAAGGCATCGATGGCGGTGATTCTTTCAAGTTTTTTACTGTATGGGCTGCTGGCTTCCAAAAGGCAATTTCAGAATTATTAAGTTGCAGGTTCCAACCAGCTCAACCGAAAAACTTAAGCTGATGGGGAAATGTGGGCAATTTACTTATTCTCCAACACTCCTCCTCGCGTGCAGGCTCCCTTAAGCCGCATATGTGGAAATTGGAGTGAGCTATAATTATTTTATTTAATCGCGCTTGAGACCTCTAGCTTTGATACTATTTTTTTAAACGAACCAGGCAGGAGAGCTGCCGATTATATTAAAAAGAAGAAACAACATCCAGATTGGGCACCACAACGATCAACAAGGACACCATCACCGGCCAACACAGCCACACAACTCCTCTCAAACTCAACTCAAACAAACAACAACCGGTTGGATTGGGACATTAACACAGTTGCGCAACTCAAATTCGACTCCATACAAAACCACCACGCTGCGCCACCACTACCCGAGAAGAAGCCGACAAACAGCCCACCTCGTGAGCGCCGTCGTCCCCGACGATGTCCTGCACCGACCAGCCGCTGCCGTGCAAAACTGGCTGCCACAGTCCGCTGCAAGGTGGCCACCACGACTCCTCCACCATGCCACCATCGTCTTCATATCACGCAGACACGATCGCCAATATCCCAACTCCGGCCATACGTTAGCAGAAGAGCCCACCGCACCACACCAAAAGAGCCACCACCATGCAGGACCCCTCGTCGAAGTACCGCTACGGCACCATGCACTCCAAACACCGAAAAAATTGTCGGATCCTGGAACACCGAGACAACACCTCACCCAGGTCGGATTGGGACATCGACCCAGGCCTCAACTCAACACATGGGGGGCCTCGCCACATCCACCGCCGCACACCACTCCTCGGACACCACCTTAAAGCGCACGGGTCTCACCACCACCGCCACTGGACTCTCCAAGGATCCGGATTTGCTTCGGCGTCGAGGGTGATATCGTACCACCGAGCCACTCCTAAACCTCACCTTCGTCGTGCCGCCGTTGGAATCTCCGCTGCACTAACTACGCGACAGGAAGTCTCTAGAGACACGGCTCATCCTCGCTGACCAGGTCGGATTGGGACATCGACCCCGGTCTCAACTCGCTATGTCCAGTCGGATTGGCCTATCGACCAGAGCCTCTACACACCCTACCCGGTCAGATTGGGTCTCGACACAAGCTGCACCAACACAAGCAACATTTTATTTAAGGGAAGAAGAAAGGAAGAGAAGAGGTAGCACACCCTGTCGATGGTTGTCGCCGCCAACCGGATTAGCCTAGCGTCGCATTCAAGAAGGTCGCATCGCCGAAAGCGCCGCCGACGCCATCCCAAGATGGGTTGGGTTTTCACCCGCAACATCCGGCACGGGGAGGCCCAAAGGTGCAAAAGGACGCCTTCAAGGAGGGAGCGGCGTCCGCAAACATCGTCATCCAAGCTTTCGCCAGCACCCTGGGCAATCCCCTGAGGAACAGAAGCAGACCAGATTGCGGCCAGGCAAGAGAGGGCATCGCCCCCATCGCACCTGGCGCCGCCGGGAGCCGCGAGCGCCACCACAAGCGCCAGCATTGCAGCCGCCAACACGGCGCGCCGTCCACTGCGTCCGTAGGGCCGAGCCCCGTCGCGCTTCGGCCGCGGCATTGCCGTGCCGCACGCGGGCAGGCCGTGGGAGCCGCCGCCGTCGGGTCGTGCTGCCGCAGCTAGGCCCGTCGTCATAGCGCCCCGACGCGCGGAGGCCCGCGCCATGTCGAGTCCCGCTGCGTTGTCCATGGGCATGCCTCGGCGCCGAGCCGAGCCGTGCCGCCTACGCCGCAGAGCCCCGCTGCACAAAGGCCCCAGGGGAGCAGATCAGGCGGCCGTGTGGGCGGATCCGGACCCACACGGGGTGGATCCGGCCCTAGACCACCGCTGGGCCGTGCCGCTGCATACAAGCGCCGTCGTTCGCCATTGACAGGACCACCAAAGGGAGTGCGCGAGGGAGGGAAGGAGGAGGAGGGAGGGGGCGGAGCCCCGCCGCCGCCTTCCTTGCGGCCGCGCGGATTTTCGGTGGCCGCTCAGGCGACGGTGAGGGTTGGGGAGCGGCGCTAGGGGCGGCGGCGGCGGGCGTTGGGGGGTCCGCCCGAGCCGCCCCGGGGAGGAGCGACGCGGGAGTTGGGGTTTTGATACCATATTGAGTTGTATGCTCCAACAAGTTCAACCTAAAAACTTAAGCTAATGGAAAAAGATGAGCAATTCACTTATTCTCCAACAGGGATGATGTCAAAACATTTATTACGAAGAGGAGGCATTCATGACCAGCAAGCGGAGAGATACCAAAGCATTGATGTAGCATACCACACCGAAGAAAGAGGTTGAGGTGGATATACAGAGCATACTAGGATATCTGATTTCATTCAATTCGCATTGTGATACATATGTAGTATCCAAAAGCTATAAATCAGATCTGAGAGCCCAAGAATTTGTATCACACCATGTTACAGCCATTGCGGCCTAGGCTATATATATACGGGGAAGATTTATACACAAAGAGGCACCATCATATCTCCTCATCGTCTTCTTGTTCTCCGACAGATCGATCCTCATGGCGGCTCCGTTTAAGAAGATGAACACAGCGGAAGCTGCTGCTGCTATTTGCATTGCTCTTATCCTGATCATGTCTTGTGCCCTCTCCTCCAGCGGAGAGGAAGAAGAAGGTACGCATATGCACGCGCTGTGTGTAATATAATGATATGTTAAATAAACTGCTACCCTCTAAATATAATACACATATAGTATTTTGTGATTAATATAATTAATCTTCATAGTCTGACTGGCAATGGCATGTACGTGTTTTGTCCAGCTGAGGGGGGGGGGGGGGGGGGTCTCAATCGCAGCAGCGAGCTCCCCCGCCTCCGCCGCCGCCCTCCACTGCCGCCACGCTAACTGAGGTTGCATGCCCGCCCTCCCCTAACCTCTCCGGCGCCACGCCCCCACCCGGGACCTGGCCCGGCCGCCGCCCTCCACCACCCCGGCCGGCGGCGCTCCACCGCGCCGCCTCACCGCCCGCCCACACACCACCGCCCACCGCCGGTCGATTCCTCCCCTCCCCCCCACCCCACCACCTTCTCTTTTAGATCCGGCCATGGAGCCGCCCCACCCCAGCAACCCAGATCCTAAGACCGCCGCCGCCCTCCACCACCCCGGCCACAGCCGACCTCGTCGGCGGCCGCTCCCCCCACCAACCACCCTCGCCGGCCACCCCCTCTCCCTCCCCCCTTCCCTAGCTCGCCGGCGGGCGCTCCCCCCTCCCCTGGCTGGAGGTAGAAGATGAACAGGAGCTTCGCCGGCGGCCGGCCCCTTCTACGACGCGTCGCATGCCACCCGCACGCGTGATATATAGATTTGCCGGCTGAGACCACCTACTTCCCTGTACGACGATGCCAGGAGGAGACAGGCCAGAGGGCGTGCCGAGGCGTCTGCGGCGTCGAGGCCAAGAAAGCACGGGTACGAGCGGTACGACGGTGAATGCTACACACATGTCACACCTTACGAGTGCTGCTGCACCTTCTATTTGCCGCCTCCGACGGAGGCAATGGCATAGTATGCGGCGGCGGAGAGTTGCTCCATCTTGGCTTGATATATATGGGCTTTTTGGTAGTCTAGATCGACTAGAGAGCATAAGAATAATCTGTCAAAGTTAGCAAGCATATGTTTGCATTGGGATATCAAACGTATATGACAAGACATCTTTTAGAATGCCGGCTTCATCTTTTCATAAGTTTTGCAATTTTATTCTTAGTGTGCCCAGGACCTTTGCTTTTCATCCTTACATAAATCTGGTACGGCTGCAGCTCATTACATGCATTATAATAGTACATCAAATCTCTTCTCTTCTTTTGGCAGCAAAATTTGACTGTCAGAAAAAAAAGAACTAGAAGAAGCCCGTAATAAATCACATCCAAACATATGGGTTAAGGTATCGATTTACTTCTCACGGAAGGTTAAGGTATCAAAGTAGTAATCAAGAGATTCTGGTTTGACTTTTTGTGCCTCCCTTTTGCCTATATAAAATTAACCTGGGCCCCAGAAGGAGCAAATTAAAGCACAATCAAACAACACCACAGCTACCAAGATCCAAGCAGAAAGAATACAAGAGGCCTTCTTCTCCATAATCCACTGCTTGATCACCATGTCACATGCCAAGAACGGCACATGTGTTCTGCTGTTCGCAGCTCTCGTCGTGGCCATGGTCTTCTCATCTTGCCAAGCAGCAGGTAATAATGTGTAGTTAATGGAGCAGGTTCTGTTTTTTCTCCTGCGTACACTGCTAACAGTGCTTTGGTGACAGACTACTGCCACGCGATCGTTCCATGCTCGGACGAAACGTGCAGCAACTACTGCCAAAAGAACAACTACAAGAATTTCCAGACATACTGCCAGTACTACCCCACCTGCTGCTGCAGAGTGCCGGATACCTGAGAGCAACGCTTAGGAGCTAAGTATAGTGGAGGGCGCGGAGCAGGCTGAATCACCGCTTGTAGAAAGAGAAAAGGAGAGAGAATGCCGCGTGGGCATCTCACGAAACGCCGGCCGGAAGGGCGAACTGCGATCCCATTAGCTGCATGCGCTGCAGAGCTCCCTTCGCCTGCCCCGCATGCGGCTGCATGTGCTGCTGCGCAGCTCCCGATGCTGCTACCAGCCACGCTGGAGTCTTAGAGCAAGTATTATGACTGACTGAGAAGTGGCTGAGAGTCTACGTGGCACATGAGAGAGAAGCAACCGGGCGTCTCGTCAAGCGCCGGTGCAAGCCGGCTGAGAGGCTCTGCAACCCATTCTATTGGTGCAGCTAATGGGACCCGCCACAATCATGACCTCCCTCCCAGCCCGCAGCCGGCGCGATTATAAACCATGCTCGCTGGAGTCTTAGAGTAAGTATTATGACTGACTGAGAAGTGGCTGAGAGTCTACGTGGCACATGAGAGAGAAGCAACCGGGCGTCTCGTCAAGCGCCGGTGCAAGCCGGCTGAGAGGCTCTGCAACCCATTCTATTGGTGCAGTTAATGGGACCCGCCACAATCATGACCTCCCTCCCAGCCCGCAGCCGGCGCGATTATAAACCATGCTCTTATGGTTACGTCGGCCGCCGGCGGCAAGCAACGCCAGGTCACTCAGCTGGGCTGTAGAGAGGGAGGGTAGTGGTGGGACCTATAGTATCATTTAATGCCCTCTGCAGCTTCAGAGCCAATAGGAGTCTTCGCAGTGCCCAACCGTCGGTTTGAGCCGGCGCTTCACAAGTCGGCAACCTCCTTCTCTCTCCTTGTTCTCTCTCCGCCAGCTGTGCTTTTTCCGGATGTTTACAACTCTCAGCCGGCCTAACTGGCATTATTATACTTGCTCGAAGCAAGGATCAATGACGGCCGGCGGCCGGTCCGGCCGCCGCCCGAGAAATGGTTATCATGGAGCCGTGTGATTTATGTGATGACGACGTATAGGGGATTGGATTAGATTAGATATCCATGGATGTTAGTGATGCTATGACGTTCTCTCTGTCTTTGATAATGCACTAATGATGAGCAACAGCAAGCAGCATGTGCATGCATATTCAGTACACTGAGGTAGTGGGGTATCTGGGTATATACCATATAGTCCTACTATGAAATTATACGATTTATTTCCTCCTTTTTAGCACTAAAACCATGCGATATTAATGTAATGGTTATTAAGAGGTGCACTTCTTTTAAGTTTGCAAATATCCTGAGAATAATATTCAGCAGCTTTCCCTGTCAGAAGTACAGCAGAGTTGTCATCAAAGAAGGGAAGTAAATAGGTTAACAGGCCACATTATGCTGGGCCAGGCCAATTAAAAAGGAAACCTTTTTTTCATTTAACCAGCTCCGTTCAAGAAGATGAACACAGCGGAAGCTGCTGCTGCTATTTGCACAAAATATAAACTAAAACAAACTATCTAAATGTGCAACTACGGTTCTTTTAAGCGTTTGCACCCTATCCCAAAGAGTTTTGCGACCTAAAGCCAATCCTATCAAGATGCTACTCTATGTAAGTAAAAACACTCAAGTTGTAAGTAAGAAATGTGGAAACGTAAAGTAGAGGGTTAGGTAATGCAAACGTGACACGGTGATTTATCTCGTGGTATCGGTAGGCAAATGCCACCCCTAGTCCACGTTGGAGCTCCACGAAGGATATGCTCCTGGCCACCAAGGCGAGTGATCCGGTCAAGGTCTTGGTCTCGCCACGAAGGCTCTCACCAAGTGGGATGAGTCACTTTTCACGAAGACAAGACTTACCACTCCCTTCTCTTCCAGTCACCTTTACACCGTTTCCACTAAGGAGCTTCGGAGCTTCTCACGAAGGAAGGGGGTCTCCACGTCCCCCACACGGTCGCCGTCGCCACTCCACACCAAACTCGGAGGGTCGAAGACTTGCCGGCGAGTCACTAAAACTCCAAGGCGCCAGCTAGCACCTCTTGTACAAGATGGTTTACTTTAGAACCAAACACAAGGTAGCAGGACCTTGCACTCTCTCAATCTATGCCTATCTAGCACTAACACTCTTCTACGCTTGTGCTAATGGCCTTAGATTCATCTCTATAGCACTTAGGTGGGTTGGAAGTATTCTTGATGTAGCTTGAGCTTCAATGGACTTCTAGTTACTCCAACCACTTCAAATGGACTGAGTAGAGGGGTATAAATAGCTCAACAACTCAGGAGAACCGTTGCTCAAAAGCATCCCAACGGCTAGCTCACATTTGTATTGATCGGATGATCCGATTGCCTCTTTGATGCTTCGATCGGATCTTCCGGTCCCATACAACTTCCTACACACTAGTCGTTGCCCCACTGCCCATTCTGACGCCGTTCATCCGATCAATAGTCCGATCCTCACATTTTGCCTTTGATCAGATCTTCCGGTCGCTACATTTGAACTTGGAATATAGCCGTTGCATCTCTGTCTTTACTATTCATCCTCCAATCGGATCATCCGACCATCGGTCGGATATTCCAATCTAGCTATCTTGACTTCATCGCACTTGACATCGTCTCTGAGTAAACTCGATATTTTGATATTTTTCTCCGGTCGACACCAACTTTAGTCGATCGGATCATCCGGTCGCACACAGCTGACAACTCAAGGCCGACCGGATGAACACCTAATCATCCGATCTGTGTAAAGAGGCCTCGATCAGACATTCTGGTCACCTAGGGTTTGCTTCTCTGAATCTGCTCATCTTTCTTTGCGACCTATTTATCCGATCGTGCAACCAAGGGTCGATCGGATATTCCGATCGCCTTTATCCAGCAGAGACTCATCCAATTCAAAGCACCTTTAGTCCTTAGCCAAATCCACACTTGTTTACAAGAAACCACCATTTGAACGACCCAAAAGAATACTAACTCTGGATTTTGGGTACGGTTAGGATGAGAATACCGTGACTTGGATTTCATCCTTGGGGCCTAAAAATCCACAAATCACATGCTTAACAAACCATTAGTCTCAATGACTATGTTGTCATTCAATCACTAGAATCACAATTATATGGCAAATGGTGCCATGTTGGTTACAATAATAAGACTTGTTCATCCTCCATATGGCACCTGTCAAGAAGCAGGCCACGAATGTTCTGATGCTTGTCATGGCCATGGCCATGGTCTTCTCATCTTGCCATGCAGCAAGTAATGCAAATGAACACTGACCTGTGCCTTTCGAAACTAGCAGTCTGTTCTCATTGACTGTTCCATGTCCATTTCAGTATGTTTGGACTGGGTGCTTACTGCAGAGCTTGCTTGTTTGTTCAGTTCAAACAGGGTTCTGCAGGCCTGATCCAGACTGCGAGACAGCAGGGTGCAAGATTCAGTGCTCTCTCCCACGCATACAATTTTGCCAATCTGATGGCCAGCGGATGTACTGCTGCTGCGGTGATGGCGATAACTCACTCCTGATGGTGAATAGCAACAGCCATCAGTAGCTCTATACTCCTGCATGCAATAATTTGGCAGTAAACAAAGTGTATACGCATTACTGTTGTCATGCTTAATGCAAACCCAGCAATAAACTTGACTCTGCTCCGTTATGATGAATGAAGTTGGTTAAAGTACATTAATCTGGATTCGCAAGAAATTTGTGAACTATATGCTTCCCGTCCGTGCAATGCCTGTGAGGCCCGGCGGCGTTCCAGAAATGCACGCCCAGTTATACAAGCGACCGCTGAGCTTAACGCGACGTTTCTATTGGTCCAGGTTTCCTTGAAATCCGTGTCCGGGCCGGGCTGCATGCAGCATTTCCTGTTTTCTATTCGCGTGGGCTCCATCTTGGTCAAACCAAAACTTGCCTCGCCCGCCCGCTGTGCTGCTCAAGGTTCCAAAATTTGCCTCGCCCGCCCAAACACCGATTGTTCGCGGCAAGGTGATGAAAAGTTCCCTCTTGCATTTTGGAAATTTGTGTGGCCGCTGCTCTTTTTACCTTTGGACAAAGCTATTTCTTCCCCCAATCTCACATTCACCTTATGAATGGCGGCGGCGAATCTCGGTCTCCTCCCCTCGTCGTTGAGGTCTGGTTCGTGGCCAACGGCTCCCGTGAAGGTGGTCGCCCTGCATCCCGTGGTGGCCAAACACGAAGGATAATTCAGTACCAGCAAAACAACTCTGTATTCAACTATTGATCGCCATTGTTCTAGACTTCTAGTTAGTTGGGCTGCACATTTTTGCACAATCTTAGTCTTTTCCAAAAGCTAACTTAGTCATGATATTTCTGACCCCCCCTCCATGGTATATGCTAACTTAGTATCTATGTATATTTCTCATTGCATATAGGGGGAAGTGTGCTCATATTTGTTTTCTTTCGCACATCTGGTATTTATTATTGAACTTGTAAATCCATCGAAGCTACAATTTGGCAAATCTCATGACTTTGTATTTCCTTAGCTACATAATTGTAATGAATATGTGTTTTGCCTTTACATGCCCCTTTTTGACATATGTATGCTAGTGTCACTACGTAAGAAATTAAATGACCTATAGTGACGTGCACAAAGGTGATACATTGTTGTTGCACGTCACCTTTGTTATATGGGTGATGCGCGAAGATGATGCACGTCACCTTGACCCCTTGGGGGGCCCCTAAAATGTTACCCGTCACCTTTGTTATGACATAGGTGACGTGCAACATCAAAGCGTGTCACCTTTATTATAAGTGACGGGTCACATTTATGGCCCGTCACCTATAAGTGTGATATAGGTGACTGGCAACATTAAAGCACGTCACCTTTGTAGGTGACGGACTTTGATAAGTAAAAGGTGATGGGCAACATCAAAACGCGTCACCTTTGTGATGACATAGGTGACGTGTAACATCAAGGCGCGTCACTTTTGTGACTTTTATTAATATTTGAACATGCGATTTTTGAAAAATTCAAATTATCTCAGATTAAAAAATGGTCTATATAAAAGTTGTAGGTCTCAACCAGATCTACAATTTTGTAGTTGAAATTTTTTTTCAGTTGAGGTTGTTTTGGCACCCAAATACATGGTTTAAATTTTGAATTTCAAATTTTCAAAATTTTCAAATGACCTCGGATGGAAAAAAACGTATATATGAAAGTTGTAAGTCGCGACCAGATCTACAACTTTATAGTTGAAAAGATTTTCATTTGAGATCATTATAGCTGTGAAATAGATTATATAAGTCATTTGAAAGTGATGATGAAAGGAAAATATCTCATTATTGGTCACATGTGATGGTGTAGCCCAGTGGTAGGGAAGGGTACGCGTGAGGCAGAGGTTGTGGGTTCGAATCCTGATAACGCTGGAAAAAAAATCACACACGCGCAAATTCGCACAAAAAATCGCGCGAATTGCGACGCGAGCACGGTGGGAAAAAGAAAATATTTTTTTTATTTTTATTCACGCTGCAAATATTTATTTTAACACGCAAAAGAATGATACCCATTATCTATGTGTTGACATAGGTGACGAGCTAAGAATACCATAGGTGACGGACTAAGAATATCATAGGTGACGGGCTAATACTGATGCCCGTCACCTTTGTGGTGCATAGGTGACGGGCTTCTGCCCGTCACTTTTGAGTAGTCATCAGTGACGTGATAAGGTGACGGATATTGTGTCCATCACTTTAAGGAGACGATGCCCGTCACTATAGACTTTTTTTACATAGTGTTTTTTTTGGCACTTCCTTGTGCTTACCTTTTTTTTTCAAAATAGGTTGCACTAATCCATGTCTGGTATCTACTTTTTATTTATGTGGACATTGAGCGCTTGATGGACGAAAGCGCCAAAGGAATTAGGAAAAATGCTTCATCTAGTTACACTTAAGCTTCAGTAGCTGAACTTGATGACACCACTGATTCTGGTTCTCCTTCCGATGAAGAGCTACCTTTCTGATGCTGATACAAAGCTAAGAAACCTGCTAAATCACGTGGTGCAAAGGTCTAACTGTATCTACCACTGATGAATGGAATGATCTTTCTCATTGTTTGCAGGCACATTCAAACTCTGTTGGCCTGTAATATTTTTAGTTGATGCATACCATTTTGTATGCTCCGACAAGAAGTGCTATTGTAATGCCAGATTGTTTCTGATTTTTATGTATGCTCTGCCTATTTTGCTATTATATTCCACTACTATAATAAAAATTTGTAGGGACAAGTAAAACACTATTTTTAAGGGCAAGTAGAAAATACGTGACTAGTTCTCGCTGCTAAAAATTACTCCCTCCGTCTCTTTATATTAGCATTTGGAGCATTCAAAGTGAAAAAATAGCAGATATGTAAAATGACGCATGTGCCCTTAAAATGGACTTATGTGGTACAGTCAAAAGCAAGTGAAATATTCAATTAGCATGACACGTGCAAACAAAAGTACAACAGTACAAGGCCAATGCATTCATTCCAGCGTTGCACAGGTCCGCCAAAAGGGGGGCGCCAATTTCAAACTGGCAAAACGCAAAGAGTACAAAAGGACTCTTGGACCACCAACATTCCAGAATCCTCACAGCAACTCCACGCCACCATGGCTCTAGACCTCAACATTCCTCCAACAGCTGATGAAGAAGATGACCCTTTTGGGGGATGGAGCAGGACCACCCACCACCTGCTGGAGCACCCACCACCTGCTGGGCACAACCCATGGGAGATGGAGATGGAGCAGCTTCTTTTGACCTCAACATGGCTATGTATGACCCAGGTTAGTGAATTTGTTGGACCACAACACACCGCATTGATGCTTCTAAACACTTGGTTTGCTTTGGTTCTAGGTTTTACCTCAGACTTTATTTGAGCATCCAAACACTTGGACAAGCTTTGGTTATGGGTTTTACTTCAGACTTTTCTTACTCTGCTGTGTAGATGAAGTGGATGGCTTCAATGCCCCTGCAGCACCAGCAACCTTTGTTTCAAACATGGATTTCGAGCAAGAGGAGGCAGGTACATTACATGTAAGGTTAAAAGCAGTCGGCAACTAATTGATGCCTTTCATTTTATTGTCTTACCATTCTTCTTACTGCCACCATGTAGATGAGGACGCCGATGTGTATGCGGTCGATTTTCATGTCAGCTTCGCCGAAGACGAGCTCCAATGGTCCACTGATCATGGCAATCAAGGTATTTTCAATTACTCAATTTTTTTACTTCCATCAACTTCACGATTTAAGGCTTCGTGTAAAGGTTGTACCTCTGATTTTTCTTTGATTTGTACATCTAGCTTCTGCGTTCAATGTCGCCGATGAAACAACCACCTTTGATCTCAACTTTGCCTTGGACGAAGAGGCGCTCGACGGGTCCAGTGATGCAGAAAATGTTGATCAAAGTTAAAACAACATTAAAAAATGTAGTAGTTTCATAATAATCACATAATGACTTTGGAATGATAATGATGTCACAGGCAGCCAAACTGAACATGCCGCCATGGTGAACAAAAGGAAGAATTTGTCAGACAACGAAAGACAAGCAATTTATGAAGCTTTACTTCTCCAAAGCGTGAATGGCAAATTGAAAAGAAGGACCACCAGGATAGTAGCCCATTTGTTCAATATTAATAGGTGCTATGTGCAAGCTATATGGAGGACAGCAAAGCAGTGCCTTGTTGCAGGTGTACCAATCGATGTATCATGCAAAAGGAAAAAGAATTGTGGTCGCAAGAAGGTTGCCATTGATATGTCTAGAATTACAACAATACCTTTGAATAAAAGGACCACTCTTAGGGCTTTAGCTCATGAACTAGGTGTGAACAGATCAACGCTGCACCGCTTGTTCAAACAAGGCAAGATACGTCGACACTCTAACACTCTCAAGCCATATTTGCGAGATGACAACAAGAAGGCACGACTGCAATATTGTCTAGGTATGCTAGATGCAGGTACATTGCAGTTTATTGATATGAGAAATATTATTCACACAGATGAGAAATGGTTCAACACCACCAAAAAAGCAAAGAGATTCTACATGCTGCCCGAGGAAGAGGATCCATTAAGAACAATTCATACCAAGAATTCTATTCCTAAATGTATGCTCCTATATGCTGTATGTCCGCCACGATATAATGCTGAAGGGCAATGCTACTTTGATGGCAAACTAGGCATGTGGCCCTTTGTGAGACAGGTGTATCTCTAATGACCAATGCAGATGTTTTTTTGTTTGCGTTTCACCAAGGTAGCCAATTTAATTCTGATGTCCCATGTTTTAGGAACCAGCGCAAAGAGGCAGCAAATATAGAGACAAGGGTCCTCCAATCACAAAACCAATCAATGTGACAAGGGATGTTAGTAGAAGCTACCTTATCACAAAGGTTCTTCCAGCTATTGTTGCAAAGTGGCCCCGCGAAGCTAGAGGAGAGACAATCTGGATCCAACAAGAGAACGCACGCACACATATAGAACCAAATGATGAGGCATTTTGTCACGCAGTTCGCCAAACAGGGCTAGACATTCGTATCTTCAACCAGCCAGCTAACTCACCAGATTTGAATGTTCTAGACCTGGGTTACTTCGCATCCCTACAATCCAAGACCTTTCTTACAAGCTCCAAGAACATGAATGATTTAATTCAGAATGTACAAAAAGAGTTCAGTAATTATGATGAATCCAAAATTAGAAATGTCTTCTTGACTCTACAAGGCTGCATGATAGAAGTCATGAAAAAAGGAGGAGAAAACGGTTATAAGATCCCCCATATGAACAAGGAAGCGCTCGAGGCTGCAGGAATGCTTCCCAATAGCCTTAGCATCGATCGTGAGCTTTATCATGCTGTCCTACAACAATTGTATGCTGCATAATGGGGGAAGAAAGATGGATATGTCTTTTGGTGTACATATTGCTGGTTCATGAGAGGGGACGAGAGAAGGTTATGTCTTTTGGTGTAGATATCGCTGGTTCATGAGAGGGGAAGAGAGAAGGATATGTCTTTTGCTGTAGATATCACTTGGACAAGGTGGACTAGGACTAGGATTTTTGCTGGATATATTTTGTATATTGCAGCCTAGGCATTTGGATGTGGCTGCACAACTCGTTTGCATGTATATGCAATCATATTTTGTAAATGATTAAACTGTCCCGGCACAATGACCATGAATTATGTTAGACCTGTTACAACATCCAGTTTATTTGTTTGGACTTTGGAACAATAGTAGTATTAGTATCTGGCCATTCCATCACGCATTTGCAAGGATTGAAATAAGTCACAGTTGTTTGCATTGAAATACACAGAGTTAACACCACCGTCACTAAAGCACGTCAACATATAAACAAAAGCATCATCCAATCGACTACCACATTCAACTATCCTTGCTACTGGTACTAGCATCATCTATTCTACAGAGCATCATCCAAAAGAGGTCACATTACTTTGGAAGCTATGGCCATGAAGGATAGATGTAGTCGATTACCCATTTGATGAAGGCACTTAGACAGAACCATCGTCGGAGCACTGACGGTTGCACACCAAGTCAGTGGAGCTCCCCTTCGTAGGCACAAGATCGAGCCAGTGGCGGCCGCCAAGATGGAACTCCATGGCATCGTGCATAGAGACGATATCCTCATTAGGAATGACCGCAGCACAATCCCAGGCCGGAGAAGCTCCTGTCCGCTCTGCATCAGCCGGAGCCGCTGTGGCCGCAGCAAGGCCCGTGCCTGACGCCCCAGCTGCCGCTGCCACACCCGCGCCCGCCGGCAACACAGCCACAGCAGCCGCACCAGCCGCGGACTCGGCAGGGTGCCACACCAAGGCCTCCATAGCACGACTCAGCGCTGCCTCCCGACCACCCCAACGTCGCGCGACAGCCCTAGACCACCGCGCGAAGGCTTCATTCCGCCAGTAGCGCTCTCCTCGCCGGCGCCTGCACTCTTCTGCACTCGTCTCTTCCATGAGGGAGGACGAGATCGATGAGAGGCGGTGGGTGGGGAGATTCTGGTGGCGGAGGGGCGCGACACCGCCGGCCTTGATCGCGGGATCGGTGGGGTGGGCTCGTACGGCGCTGGAAGGCCGGAAGGGGACAGAGGTGCGGGGTGAGTGGGGAAAGGTGAAGTCCACATATTTTTTATGGGGAATTCGTGTGGGGCCCACAGGACACCCCCAAGTGCTTATATTATAGAAAAAATTTCAAGTGCTCCAAATACTAATATAAAGGGACAGAGTGAGTATTTCTTTTTCAAGGACGGGTAACAAACCCGTCCCTTAAAATCTATTTTCAGGAGCAGGTCACCCCCTCACCCGCCTCTAGGAGTCATTTTCATTTTCAGAGGCGGATGACGCCGCCAACCGTTCCTAAAAAGATTTGTGGGCTAGAAACTGAATAAAAAAAAGCAGCCCGGCGTCGCCGCGCTCGCGTCCGGCTGGCCTCGGCGTCCGCGCCATGCCTGTCGCAGGAGGCCGCGAGTGACTCCCCATGGCCACGACGCCCGTGCCGCCGCGACTCCCTGCGGCCGAGCGCGCTGCCCCGATGTCCTTGCGCGGCGGGGAAGGGAGAGCAGGGGAGACAGACATGGCGCCTGCGCGGCGCAGATCCATGCCGCAGCCGCCGTATCCAGTTTCGGAAAGGGCCGGGGAAGACGGCAGCCGGCCGGATCAGGACCGGGGAGGAGCGCCCGCGTCGTCGGAGGAGCACCGCACCCAGGACGCCGGAGCCGCACTGCGCCCAGGCCGCTAGATCTGCGGGCCCGCGCCACCCCTGTCTGCCGAAGAAGAGCCGTCGGAGCCGCGCCACGCCCCCACTAGCGGGCCCGCGCCGCCCCTGTCTGCCAAAGAAGCGCCGTCGGAGCCGCGCCACGCCCCCACCGAGCCCCCGCCGAAGATGCGCTCCCACGACTTGAGCCGTGGCCGAACAAGCTGCTTGTTGCTCCCCTTCGATGGCTGCTCGCTGTACCCTGCCACCGAACCAAATCAGAGTCTTTTACGTGTATATCCTTATGAAAGTTGGTGCCGACCTCGGTACCCTTAAAAACTTTGGTTGCACCTGTATGCCCTCGTGATTTTTGCTGTGACCCATGTGCCCTTTTGGATGGAATAGAGGGTTATGGTGGCTGACGGAGGTGGAGAAAGACGTATTTGCCCTTCTCGCTAACAGGCCGGAGAACGCCCAATCCCGCGGACCCATTCGCGCCCGCGCTTGCCTGGACGTCCGGCCGCTCTCGCGAGCAGAGGTGCCCGCCGCCGTGATGGGAGATCCGTGAGAGGACCGAGCGTCCGCCGCGCGAGGCCGCCAGGCCTAACGCGCACAGGCGCAGGCGGGCGGCCTCCTAGCGACCCAGCCCAGCATGTGGTGGAGGCGCTGCCCCTTCCCTTGCTGGAGAGCAGGCGACAGGCGAGCCGTCGAGGTCCCTCCCGAGGGACGCAGCAAGCGAGGAGGAGGGAGACCGCCGGGTTGCTGCTGCAGAAAGCTGGGGTCGTTGCCTCCCCTCCGTGCAACACGCCGCCGGCCGCCGACCAGATCACTCCTCGCGCCCCCTGTTCCCGCCCGTCGTACCCCTCGGTTCCGGGCGGGGGCCGCCGCGCGCCGGGCTGGGGCACGCTGGGGCAGGGGCGGTCGCGAACTGGGACAAGGGCTCGCCAGGGTAGGGGCCACCGCCGGTGAGGGCCGCTGCGCGTCGGGCAGGGGTGGCCGCACGGCGGGGTAGGGGCGAGCTGGCCACCGCATGCTGGGGGAGCCGCGCACCAGGGAAGGGGCTGCCGCACAACAGGGCAGGGGCGGCCACACGCCGGGCCAGCTTGGCGCCGCGCCACTCCGCCGGCCACCCGCGTCTGCCGGCGCGAGGCCAGCTCGCGTCCACCGAGCCCGCTCAAGCTCCCCTCCGGCAGAGGCGTGGTGAGCTCGGCGAGCGGCGCGCCCCGGGCGCCCTCGCAAAGCGCGGCCCGCTCACTCGCTCGCAAAGTGCAGCCCCCTCGCAAAGCTGGTGAGTGTGAATTGTAATCCTGAGAGGATGCAAGCAAGGTTCGAGCTGTAGCTTCTTGCCGATTTGGAAGAGGACATGGAGTGCAGGAGCTGCAGCTTGAATCGACGGGAGAGAAAGGGCAGCACAGGCTAGCTCGAGCTTCCGCCCGCGTCCACCAGCGCCCACCATGCCGCCGCTGGCTACCTACCAAGACTGGAGCAGAAGACAAGCCAGGGAGAGAGAGAGGGAGGTGAAGATGGAGACGGGGGAGAGGAGGGCAGTATGGACATTTTTCTTGCCAGGTCCCACCTGTAAGGGCTCTCTGCCGTTAACTCCTAACAGATTATGGATGGAAGGGCACACAGGTCACAGGAAAAAAACACGAGGGCATATACGTGCAACCAAACTTTTTAGGGGTACAGAGGTCAGCACCAACTTTCATAAGGGCATACACGTAAAAGACTCACCAAATCAGCTCCGACTCCGAGATCCTAGCGTGCCAGCCAACGCAGCGGCTACTTAATTAGGCGCACTCACCTGGGGGCAGCAATGTTTGAGGGGTCGTGCACTAGGATCAAGGAGAGAGACTTTTACCCGTATGCCCTTATGTAAATTTCACTTGACCCCTATACTCCTAAAATATTTGGTGTTGCCTCTATGTCCTGCCACAAAATTCTTTTTACCTCTGTACCCTTCTATCCATGTTCCGTTAAAAGATAACGGTACAAGAGCTCTGACAAGTGGGCCTCAGCAGGCGAAATGTCCATTGTGCCCCCTTTGAGTAAAATGCCCAGCTTGTAACCGGGCCGAGCCGGCCACCTCCCATTTGTGTCCGTTGAAATCCCTCTGCCACTCCCTTCTCTATCAACGAACCCTAGGCGGCCGCCGCCGGCGCTGCCCACAGCCGCCGCCGCCCCAGATCTGCGCTCCCCGGGCGGGCGGGCTCCTCGCCCCGCGCGCCAGGCAGGCGGGCAGGCACGCAGTGCCGCGTGGGCGCGCAGTGCGTGCATGGGGCCCTCGCGCCGCGCGGGGCCGCGCCACGCGGCGAGCCGCGGGGAGCCGCGGGGGGCCGCAGGGGGCCGCACCACGCGGGGGAATCGCCACGCGGGGAGGCACAGGCGGTGGATCCGCCCCCGAGCTGGGCGCCGCTGGTCGCGCCCTTGCCCCGGCCGCCGTGCGAGCTGCTCTGCTTCTTTGAGGTATGTACACATCTAATTTATTCTCTAAGCATTGATTTTGTTCTTGATGCGGGAGCAGTAATTTCTGTGGTACTAGACTAAGATGTGTTCCAAATGAACGTAGAAACAAAAAATTGTTAGGATGTTCTTCTTGTAATTAATTTTAGATGGCATTCTAGATTGTTTCATTTACTTGAATGTACTGCAGAATTGTAATGTTCGGCTCTTTTATTCATCTGTAGGATGGACGAAAATAGTCAGTTCAATCTAGAAATTCGGATTGTTGATTCCAAAAGTCGTGGTAGGTGGTACTGTTTGGACAAAGTCGTAGATGATGACTTCACCAATTTCAGAGATTTGATTAATGAGATTGTTGACAAGTTTCCTCCCTATTATGGAGACTTAGTGAAACTATTTTACACGTGCATGGATACAAAGAGCCACATCCCAGTTTGCTGTGACCAAGATTTGGTTGAAATGTTTGGAAAACATAAAGCTTCAAAGTGCTGCTTTCTGACTCTCTGTTATCATAGCCCTGATAGTGAGCCTCCTGAGATTCCTGCATGGGATGTTAGTAGTACTGGCCAGTCAGTGCAAGTTCCATTGACCCCTTCAATGGCATGTCCTAGCCTAGCAAAATCAAGCCTTGAAACTCATACTCAATGTGATGAAACTGAAAAGATACCTAACCCAAACCCATGTGTTGAGTTTCAATGTGATGGAGAAGGGTTGTATATTGACATTGGTCCCCAAAATCCAAAACCTGCCAATCCTCACAGCCAAAAAGAGCCTGAAACATCCCAGTCAGACAGAAGCCATGATTCAGAGGGTGATGATGAATCTTCGTCTGATGAGGAAGATGAATTAGATGACATAGATGAGGTTATCACAGACAGTTTGCCGCCTAGAGAATCCTGATGCTAATTATGACAAAAGTGATCCTCCTATGACTGTGGGCACTTTGTATTCGAACATGGATGCTTTTAAGCTGGCTTTAGCTTCCCATGCTACCAAATATGAGTTTCATTATAATATTGAAAAGAGTGATAAAACTCGGCACACGGTATACTGCAGTGGTAGAGATGTGGGCTGCAGGTGGAGACTTCATGCCTCTACACTAGGCGACAGGGTAACAGTAAAGGTAATTTTTATATTGTCCATATTTTGCATGGATTGATATTTTTTTCTTAAATAACCATTGATTTGATTTATTGGCAGGTGAGGAGGAACCCATATCCTCATGAGGAGTGTCATAGCACTAGAAGGGCAGGCACATGTGTAGGGGTGACAAAGTTTTGGGTTTGTGACCAATTGATTGATTGGCTAAAGGAAGATGGAAATTTGGGACCCACAGAGCTGAGAAAGAAGCTGAAGGAAACTCACAAAGTTGACATCACCTACAGGAAAGTGTACCTAGGTAAACATCTTGCTATGGATAAAATTTATGGCCCTTGGAACAAGAGTTTTGACAACCTTTATAGATTTAAGGCTGAGATAGAGAAAAGCAGTCCTGAATCCTTTGTTGTAATTGATCACCAAACCATCGACAACAAAATAAGATTCAATAGGCTCTTTTTTGCTTTGAAACCCTGTGTTGATGGCTTCCTAAGAGGTTGTAGGCCATATCTTGCTGTAGATAGTACATTTTTGAATGGAAAGGTTCAAAGGCCAGTTGTGCGTAGCTTGTGTAGTTGATGGGCATAACTGGATGTACCCAGTAGCTATTGGTGTCATTGACTCAGAAACGAATGAAAATTGGGTATGATTCATGAAGAGGTTGAAGGAAGCTATAGGCACCCCTGTTGGCCTAACATTCAGCACTGATTGTGGGCAAGCAGTGATGAATGGGGTCAGTGAGGTTTTTCCACAAGCTGAACATAGAGAGTGTATGTACCACCTAGTTCAGAATTTCAAGAAGAGGTACAGTGGTGAGATTTTTGATAAGCATTTGTGGCAATCTGCATATTCTTGGAATCCTTACATGTTTGAGAAACATTATCAAGCAATGGCTGCACACAATCCAGAGTCAATGAAATATCTTCAGGAAACTCACAAGAAACTGTGGACCAGGAGCCAATTTTTCCACCCTGTCAAAGGTGGATTATATTACCAATAACTTGGCTGAGGCCTTCAACAAATGGGTAAGCAATAAGTTTAATTTTAGATCACTTTATGTTGCAATAGATCTTTTGCATTAATTGCTAACCATTGATTGCTATATTCGCAGGTAAAGGAGCACAAGAGCAAGAACCTGGATGATCTGATGGATACAATTAGACAGATGATATTGATTAAATGGAATCAAAGGAAAAGGATTGTCCAAAAATTTGAAGGCAAGATTTTGCCTCATATAGTCCAAAAGTTGAGGGACGATAGCTACAACCTTGACATTGAAGTGATTACAAGCTCACCTGGATGGCATTGCTGAAATTTGTGCTAAGGAGCGTGAGGCCACTGCATACAGATTTGTAGTCAACTTAGTTGAGAGGACATGCACCTGCAGAGCTTGGCAAGGGTCAGGAATATCATGCAAACATGCCATTGCCTACATCACATCAATTCCTGGGGCTCACTTAGAAGACTATGTCGATGAGTATTACTCAGTTGAGAAATTCAGAGTTGCATATGAAGGTTCTATCCCTAGTATTCCAGACAAGTCCATGTGGCCCAAAGGCGCACATGGCTTCTTCATGCATCCTCCATTGCTCAAGTCAACTGCTGGAGGAAGGAGAAAGAATAGGATGAAGTCAGCTTTGGAGGGAGGTAATACCAGCAAGAAGAGAAAGAAGTGTCCAATATGCCATGACTTTGGGCACCACTGGTACAAATGTAAGAATGGGAACCCAGAAGATATAGCTGCAATGGAGGCTGTGAGGTAAACTTCATATACATTACTTCACTTTACCTCTCTAGCTTTAATAACTACACTTGTATATCAAATAAATTTTTTATTTCAGGGGTCCACCAAAGAAAAAGCTTAAGAAAGCAACTACTTGTAACACAGAGTCTAGTATTGTTGTGCCCACTCCTGCTTCAGGGATGGTCTTCCCACACAATGAGGCAGTGGCCAATGCTACCCACAAGACAAGGAAGAGAAAATCATCTACAAAAACAGGTGTCACAAAAAAGAAGGGGCCAACAACCACTACTTCAACAAGTACTGCTGATACCATGTCTGCCAGGTGTGGGCTTAATCTGTTCTTACTTTTCACTACTTTGTCCTTTACAATCACCTCACCGATACATGTTTCTTACTTTGTGTACAAGATCTAGAACTGGATCCAATGACCCTCTTCCTGTCCAAGTGGTGTACCCTGCACCTCTTCTTCGTGACATTGGGTGCCCTGAAGTCATAGAACAAATAGTGCATACACCAAAGAAGAAATGTGCCGTCAAGAAAAAGCTTACACCAAGGAGGGCTCCAGTTGTAGTACCCAGCCCATCCAGCCCAGCTTCAAATACCAGAAGCAAGAACCAACTTCAGCTCGAATAAAGTGTGATTCCTCAGTGTTATTTTGAGAGTACTTTTATGAGTTTCTTTTGGTATGTGCAGTACTTATGGTCTGGAGGAACTATTTCTTTTGTTATGATGTCTCTTGTCATGGTCATATACTTTAAGGCACTTCTAGCTTGCATACCTAGTACTTATGTTAGTGACATGTTGGTGAAATGAACAAGTATTTGGAATGGCCTTATTGCTGTTATATTTGAAACTCTTAAAAAAAATAGCACAATATGAGAGGCTCATCTTCTTCACGGACTCCTCATGATTGCTGTTATGTGTTTTTTATTTTTAATTTAATTCCATTGTTTTCCTTATTTTTCATTACCTCTGGAAATAAATAAATAAAATCAAAACAACCTAGTTTGGCTCCCTTACGTGAGACCCTAAGTACTGGGCATGCCGAACAGCCCTGCGAACAGACTCTGCGCCTCACAGACCCGTGCGCCTCTTCCCTCCCTGTACAGCAGCTCTCTCATCTAAGCTAAGGATAAAATGGTCTTTTTGCAAGTCCGTTAGTCTCCATTACATGCCATTCCATCCAAAAGGCTACAGAGGTAAAAAGAATTTGGTGGCAGGACATAGAGGTAACACCAAATATTTTAGAGGTATAAGGGTCAAGTGAAATTTATATAAGAGCGTACGGGTAAAAGACTCTCAAGGAGAAGACCTTCGATTTCTGGGAAGGAAGCAAGCATCTACACGATGGCTTCCGATGGGAGCAGGCACGCAGCTCGAACTCGCTCTCCGCGGCAACCGCGGCCCTCGCCGCCGCAACGAGCACAGAGGATGGTTGCCTAGCTCGCGTTCGCACGGGACGGGTAGCTGAGGGGAGAGGAGAGATAGAGAACCGAGGGGAGAGGAGAGACGAGATAGTTCGAGAGAGAGGCTAGAGGATAAGGCTTCAGGCGTGAGATGCGGTGCCACCGTAGTGTGGGCTAGGCAATCCGTGGGACAAACGCAAAATTTTGAAAAGGAATCTTACTAATTTGAAGTAATAAATGAAGTCTATTTACAAAAATTTTTATATGGATGAGTTGTAAATCACGAGACGAATCTAATGAACCTACCTAATCCATGATTTGCAACAGTGATGATACAGTAACCATTCGCTAATTATTACTTAATCATGAATTAATTAGCATCATTAGATTCGTCTCGCGATTTACAACCCATCTGTGCAAAATATTTTGTAAATACACTTTATTTAGTATTTTAAATTGGCAAGATTCCTTCGCAAATTTTTTTTTGCGTTTACATGTAAAGGGAACTATGGCTTAAAGACTTGTCTATTGCGTGGATACCTTATTTTTTAGGGGCGGGTGACTCCGCACCCAACAAATCACATTTATAGGGGCGGACAACCCCAAAACAGCTCACAATTGAATCCCCAAATGACCCTATTAGTCAGCCAAATCAACTGGCGATCCTTGCAAAGAAAGGAATTTGAAGGCTGAGATCTCTAGTTCAATTTGTATCCATTCACGCGACCTACACTTGTTTGGAACAATTTAGTTAATATTTTTACAAATAAATATTGAACAGAAAATGCATCCATGCTTCATTTCAAAAACCATGGAACACTTAGGCATCATGCCTACCCCGCAAAATGATTCCAACTGAAATTCCATCGTCTATCACCATTAGAGCTTGATTTTGTGTACTCTCCACCAAATACTTCCTTTTGTCTCTAGAAGCTCTCGTCCCATTGTCCACCCTTCAAACTGCTATGAACCAAGCTAGTAGACACTCAAATCCTCATCCTCATTCTGTAAATGATCCAAAGAAACAACAAAACATTATTAGCTAAGGAAAACGAAGTGGAAGAGCCAGATACAAATGCATATAACAAGAATTACGATAATGGATTTCATACATACAAATAAACCACCATATAGGCACGCTTTTTGAACCACGAAAGCATTGGCAAGCAGAAGTGAATGAGACAAGATAACCAAGAAGAAAAAAAGGCAACTGGTTCAACATCCAAGAGTTAAAGTGCATTGGTGAATTCTCTCATCTGGCAAGGATGGAAATATACAATTAAACATTCACACATAAAAAAAATTAAATTTGGTGCAGCAGAACAACAGAATTTTTGAGCCACAGAGCCAAGCCTTAGCAATCCCATTGGAGACTCCACCTGCTGATAAAAAAAAATGTACCTTGATAAGCAACGCCATTGGACACTCCACTGGTGCAGGACTGCTGAACTCCACCTGATGATGAAATCGGGTCACATTTAGGCCCTGTTTGTTTCCGCGTCCAGGAGACGCGCTTGCTGGGGACGCGCGGCACAGAGAAGCGAGCCAGAAGTCGCTTTCCGCTTTTCACCAGCCGCAGTACAAATTTCGCGTTTTGCTGCCGCTGCGTTTGACAGAAGCGAGAAAAACGCCGGGCGTTTGGCGGGATTTTTTCGTCGGCTCGCTTCTCTCCGTCGAGAATCCGATTATAAGCGGCCCCAAACAGGCCCTTAGACGAAGAGACCATGGAAGAAGAATAAAGTGGTAGGGGAATGAGATCTAGGTGAAAACGTTGTGCTGCACAACGGGAGGCGACTGCCAGCCACCAGAGGAGCATGGGGAAGTCATCTTCAGGAGAAATCCTTGGCTTTGCGCCGCCATTGCAGAACGAGGAAGAAGAGGACGGAGGAACAGAGGACTAGATCTCTGATGAAGCGAATGGCTCTATGGTTAGGGTGAAAGGGGAACGGAGGGTCTCGCAACTACCTGGACAATTGGCCCAGCAATCCCGTGATGCCAGGCACATTTTGTGCCCCCGGGAACCACAACCAGGCAGATTCCACTCGCGCGAGGCACAAAATTTTTTGTCCACATGGGTTCCACGGGCATAAACAAATGAAACAGTTTAGAACTTTTCAGTTCCACATCAGCACCTTTCGCGCATCCCTAGAATGCATGGCGCATGGAGACCATTGGATTCGTCCTGCGGCCGCTTGGGTAAGGGCGTCCACAGCGGTCTAGCGATTTCGTCCAAATCGCTGGCTGACTCAGCTTCACGTCCGACGTGGAGAGGGAAAAGGAGGAGAGAGACAAGCCGCTAGCGACGAACAAACCGTCCAAATAAGGAAGTTAGGAGATACACCATCTTTACAGTAGATGAAGTAATCTGGGGGAGCATGGTATACAGATATCCACTCCAATGTTTTGGCCGTGTTTGGTTAGGATTCCATGGAATTTTTTTTTCACCTTTGACCACTAATTTAGAGTACTAAATAAAGTCTAATTACAAAACCACCTCCACAACCCCACGTGTAAATCGCGAGACGAATCTAATAAGGCTTTTGACCGCGTGATTAGATGATGGTTAATGTAGCATCACTGTAGCAAATCATCAATTAATTACCGTCATTAGATTCATCGCGAAAAGTTATATCCGTCCCTGAAAAGGTTTTGCAAATAGACTTCATTTAGTACTTCATGCATACGAGATTCTCTTCTCGAAAAACGTGCACGAAAATAACCAAACACGGCCATAAGTGATAGATTGTTCAATACATGTTGATGTTGTATGGCCTATACAACACCTGTTGTTAGCACTACAAGATCTGAATTGATATGTATAATTCAAGGATGAGAAGATCTGAATTGAGTTCATCAACTCCTATTGCCCAATCCGTGCCCCATTCATCTTTGAATTCTATGCATTCAGTTCCATATAGAATGAGAGATTCATCTACAAGTGGCAGAGTGCCAATCTATGGTCCAAAAAAGACTTGTCAGCCATGGTACATTGTTCAGATCCGATGACTATGAAACTAATCCTAGGAAGATATGTGTCACGGCGCACGGGCCGACTGGTCCGCGCGGTTACTGTAGTGCACGGCTACTGTAGCACGCGGCACAATATTCCTATAGTCCCAGACTGGAAACGGAAAGGGAGTTGGACTGACTTAAATAGCCGGTCCCTGGGAAGCTAATAACTCCGGTTCGAACCTTTTGCGCGAAGCGAGAACGAAAGCGCAAGAGAGTTATTTAGCTGGTGTAGTCTACTCAACGTGTAGAGTAGATCTTAGCCGTTATCCTAGGCCGGGTCGTTACAGGGGTATCAGAGCCATACTCTCGCGGTTCACGCCACGTACGGGCAGAAGTGCGCGTACATGAGCACGTCGGCGTGTGGAAACACAGATGCCAATAGCATGTGGATGGACACACATGTGCTGCTGGCAGTGAACCCACGGGCGTGGCACATGGGATCGTAGCACTAGACGTATGGTACGTGGCCCAAGAGAGGGGATCCTGCTCCCTTGTCCTGTATGGGTAAGTTAGTTCGACGAGGACGTCGAACCCTAACGGGGGGAGATTGTCACGGCCCACGGGCCGACTAGGCCGCGCGGTTACTGTAGTGCATGGCTACTGTAGCACGCGGCACAGTATTCCTTTAGTCCCAGACTGGAAACGGAAAAGGGAGTTAGACTGACTTAAATAGCTGGTCCCTGGGAAGCTAATAACTCCGGTTCGAACCTTTTGCGCGAAGCGAGGACGAAAGCGCAAGAGAGTTATTTAGCAGGTATGGTCTACTCAACGTGTAGAGTAGATCTTAGCCGTTATCCTGGGCCAGGTCGTTACAATATGCGTTTCCAAGTCTGAGATTAAAAATTATAATATAATCTGCAGTTTATTATATTCTGAATACCAAGGGTAATTTTCATTTTATATTTTACTTCTTCTCTGTTCATTGTTGGTTTTTTCACATGATTGAGTATTTGTTTTGTTTACCTTTTTTGTTATTAAATAAATGCAGCGAGGATGCAGTGTACCTATACATTGTGTTCGCTGCACATAGGAAACTCTCTTAAACCTGGAGGCCATGTGAATACATTTGTTGTTTCTCTTTTCTTCTATAGTCTGTTTCACAAGCCAAATGGTCATCCAGATGTCTCTTAGAGGCACTATTTCTTTTCTAACATTGCTGCAAGTTTCTTTTTGTTCATTCAAGAATGGTTTATACTTCTATTATCACCTTTTTTCAAGATTGACACTTTCATAATAATTTATTATGTCAGGATAATCTTCTCAAGAAATGTGATGAAGCTGATGAAGAAGTACTCTCCCGCGCATTCAAAAGATCCTCGAAGGCAAGCCCAGTTAAAACTCAAATATGGTTCTATCTATCTATCTCTTTTCTACATGCTTATGTTTGAATTGCTTTTTATTGTCCTTGTTTTTCTAATTAGTTGAAATAATTCTCTTACATTGCAGTTGTTCTTCCTTGCATTTTTTGAAGAGCATTGGTTTGTGTTTATTGTTGACATTAAAAATAAAGGCTTTAGCAAATACATTGGACCTGGCCCATCATTGTGGTAGCCAAACAAGCACAAACATGTTAACGGCATTTCTCCTGCCCATTGGTATAATTTTTTTTCAAGTTACGGCCAATTTATATTTAGAAAATAATTTTATTTTTCAAATAATTGTACACACTTGCTAATTAATTCTAACAAGTTTTAGAAAAAATTTAAAATCCTAGCAAAATTGAAACTGGGGTGTTACAGATGCTTGTTAAGTTGGCTAGGCAATTAGCATATTGAAATGTAGCATAGACTTCCGTGCTAAGCTAAATGATAATCAATCTGTGAACAGAATTTTTGATGTGTTGAGAATACAATAAATACATGCCTAGTCATTCTTGTAAGTAACAATTACACACCCTGGTTTTGTGCTCTGCATCTTCTCTTGTGGACTTGCACAATGCACCTCAAGTAAATTCCAATACAATATAATTATTTTTGGAGCGAAGTTGGACTGGTAGAATTTTGTGTTTGGTGTGAAAGAGAAATTGTGCTGATATGTGAACACATGACCTTTGAGGGAAGAAATTGTATTTCAAATTTTTCAAAAAAAAATAAGGAACTGTATTTCAAGCTCAGTGCTGCCTGTAATACTGACTGGATGCACCAAGTCAGTCATCTCTGAAAAGGCCCAAGTTCTTGACTTCTTGCCACAGCTTCTGTGGTCACTATGCACCTATTCAGAAATTAGCTACATTGATTATGTCTTTCTTCTTTTTTATGCAGTTGGGAGCTGAGTGACATGATGCAGACGAAAGTTAAACAGAGGATGGCGATGCAGAAAATTGGCTTGGAGGCAGCGTCAGATCAATTTGCTGGATTGAAGATAGCCTCGTTATTTCTGCTATGTCTAGTCTGTTTCTTTGTACTCGGCCCTTCTGCTTGCTTCCGCGTGTGTGCGGATTGGAGCGACTTGTCGTAGTAACTCGCTTACAGCTGCTGGAGCTGGCTGCTTCTGCACCTCCAACTGCAACTCGCCTGCGGATCTTGCACTCAACGTCTACGGCCACGGGAACTACCACCTCGATGATCTCTCCGGCCACTCGCCGTCGGCAGCTCCGGCAGCGACTACTCGCTCTCCACCAAGCAGTCGGAGCTCGACGTCTTCGACCACCTGGAAAGCCTACCTACGGCCTGCTGGCGTAGGAGGAGCAGTTGATGGACTACCGGCCGGATTGTCTACCCCAAGGACCTCTACCCCAACTACGGCCGCGATCTAGGACCTCTGCTACAGAGACTACGGAATCAACTGGACTTAACTTTTTTTACTCTGAATTATTCATTGTGGCCGATCATCGATTTTGCATGCCTGCATGCAATTATTACACTGCTATCTGGAGGGTTGAATATCTGCAGCAGCACGTCCAGGGTTGATTAAGTTTGTAACAGAAGCCGGTGTTCGGAGGGAACATGTTCGCCTCGCAAACTTCGCTGCAGTGGGAAATATCGCAGGATTGGGGATCGACTGTAAGACTCTATGGATCGACTAGATATAGATCAGTGGGTGAACTCTTGACTAACTTGAATAAACAACAGTGTTTTTAGGTACACGAACTAGAGATATATACATCCGAGAAAGAGAGAGGTGGATCTACAGACCAGATCCCAAACCGGAGGCTTCAGCGTTGTGGACCATGTCGATGGAGAGGGTCCGTGGAGCGGCGGCGAGGTGGTCGGCCGGAGTCGTGGTGGACGAGGTCGGTGTAGCGCAGTGGCAGCGGCGTCGCAGTGCAGAGGCAGCGGCGCTTTCTGTCGCTCACAACGCTCCCAAGATTGGATTAGGGATGTAGGTGGGTTTTGGAGGGGGCACAGCGAACCTTGGCGTGCGTGCCCCTGCGGCCCCACCTCCTCTTTACAACGCTGCGCGATGGGGGCCCAGCAGCCATGGGTTGGCTGTGCGCCCCCGATCAGGGCGCGGATCAAGGCCCGACTTGGCCTTTGGGCCAAGTCGAGAGGAGATCAAACTAACATTCCCCCCCCCCTAATCTCATCTTACTTTCTTACTATTTATATTCCATCCCATCACAGATCAATGCATAGGGCATGCCTCGTCACAACAGTTAGTACTATTGGATTAACAACCACAACACATCTTTCTGTTTTGAAACAGAAACTTGACTTTTGGGCCCTTACTGTCTAGGAATCATAGGCCTTCCCTTAAACCAATGCCGGCTAAGTGTTCTTTGAACACATTGGGTGGTAGGCTTTTTGTGAGCGAATCCGCTAACATTTTCTTTGTGCTCATATACTCAAGACTAATGGTTTGATCCTGAATTTGCTCTTTAATAACATAAAACTTAATGTCAATATATTTGGCAGCACCACTTGACTTGTTGTTGTGAGCATAAAATACTGCGGGCTTATTGTCGCAGTACATCTTTAGTGGTCTCTCTATGCTGTCGACCACTCTCAACCCGGGTATAAATTTCTTTAGCCATTTAACCTGTCCCGAGGCCTCATAACATGCCACAAACTCTACATACATAGTAGATGATGCAGTGACTGTCTGTTTGAAGCTTTATCATGATATAGCTCCACCTGCGAGAGTGAATACATAACCTAACGTGAATTTTCTATCATCTATGTCTCCCGCAAAGTCTGAGTCTGAATAACCCTATCTATAGGGAATCAGATCTCCTATATGTCAGCATGAGGCCTTTTGTCCCCTGCACATAACGCAAGACTTTCTTAACCATTTTTCAGTCTTCTATCCCTGGATTACTCTGAAATCTGCCAAGTACCCCAGTAACAAAAGCTAAGTCAGGGCGAGTACATACTTGAGCATACTGTAAGCTTCTGACAGCAGAAGCATATGGTACCGCTTTCATCTGATCTATCTCATACTGATTTTTGGGACACTGAAATTTCCCAAAACTATCGCCCTTGACTATAGGAGCAGGTGTTGGCTTACTCTCATGCATACTGTACTTCTTTAGTATCTTTTCTAGATATGCTTTCTGCGATAATCCTAAAACCTCCTTTCTTCTATCTCGGTGAACGAATGATGCTTCACCAAGATTTTTCATATCGAATTTTGAGGACAAAGAATTTCTTTGTCTCCAGTAGTAGATCAACATTACTGCTGGCTAGCAGAATATCATCCACATACAGGATAAGGAAAATATATTTCCCATTCTTAAACTTTGCATAAATACAATTGTCCTCCTCATTTTCTATGAAACCAAACTTTCTTATAGTTTCATTAAACTTTAAATACGACTGTCTGGAGGCTTGTTTTAGTCCATAAATGGATTTCTTTAGGCGGCATCCCATTTTTTCTTTTTCTTCCATGACAAAACTTTTGGGTTGTGCCATGTAAACATTCTCATAAAGATCCCCATTTAGGAATGCTGTCTTTACATCCATTTGATGCAAACTCTAAGTCATAGTGTGCCCCTAATACCATTATGATTCTGAAAGAATCCTTACATGAGACAGGAGAAAATGTCTCATTATAATCTATTCCTTCTCTCTGTGTGAAGCCTTTCGCCACGAGTCGTGCTTTGTATCGGATCCTAAAGGACAGGCTCCTCATTATGATTTGTTGCCACAACGGGAGAACTAACAACGGGTGCTGGCACACCAGTGTCCTGCCCTAGTGGTGTAGCAGCAACAGGTATAGAGAAAAATGGTTCGTGAATCATCGGAGTAGGCACATAGACCCGCTTCTCCTCAAGATCAATTTCTCATGCTACCATGCTCCCCTTCATTATCTCGTCCTCCAAGAAGACAGCGTGTCTCATTTCTACAAACTTTGTGTATCTATCTAGACAGTAGAAATGATAACCTTTCGACTTTTCTAGATAGCCAATAAAATGGTAACTTATTGTCTTAGGATCTAGCTTCCCAATATTTGGGTTAAACACTTTTGCTTCAGCTGGACAGCCCCACACATGTAAGTAGTTTAGTGTAGGTTTTCTCACTGTCCATAACTCATATGGTGTTTTAGGCACTGACTTACTTGGTATACGATTAAGAATATGAATAGAGGTTTTTAATGCCTCCATCCACAAATAATTGGTAACATGGAGTAACTCATAATCATACTTCTCACCTTATCCATTAAGGCACGGTTATGCCTTTCAGCTACTCCATTCTTGCTGAGACTTGCCCGGTGTAGAGTACTGGACTACTATTCTATTTTTCTGTAGGAACCTCGCGTAAGGTCCAGGAACTTGGCCATACGGGGTATGTCGACCGTAGTACTCACCTCCATGGTTAGATTTTACTATCTTTATCTTTAAGTTGTGCTGATTTTCTACTTCAGCCTTGAATATTTTAAATTTATCCAACGCTTCTGATCTTTATTTTATTGGATAAATGTAGCCATAACGCGAATAGTCATCTGTAAACGTTATGAATGAATCATAACTGTCCACAGACTTTATGGGAAATGGACCACATGTATCTGTGTGTACTATCTCCAAAACCCCCGCACTACCCCTTTCTTTATTTGCTTAACATACTTTCCCTTAATGCAATCGATGCAATATTCTACATCTGAAAAATCTAATGGATGGAGGATATTTTCTTTAATCAAACACTCAATTCTTCCCCTTGAAATATGGCCTAAACGACAATGTCATAATTTCACTGACATCTCGCTATCGCATCGTTTGTGTTTATTCTTTCCATTCATAGACGAGGAAGACTCACGATTGCATGCAATATTTCTATCATTGCATACAACATTCACATTCTCATGCATGGACAACATATAAAGTTTGCCTTGTTAGAAGGCGAGACCAATACACTTATTATTAAACTGAATCTCACACTGTTCTTTGCCAAAATGGCAATCATAACCATCGTCTGCCAAACATGAGACTAAAATTAAGTTTCTAGACAAAGAGGTTACATAAAGAACATTATTCAACTAGAGTTTAAAGCCATTGTTTAATTCTAATGTGAGATCTCTTATCACTTCAGCATCGGCTTTAACTCCATTGGCCACCTTAAGCCATCTTTCTCCTCTTTGTAGGGTCCTCCTCATACTTATACCCTGTAAAGAATTGGTAACATGAACAGTTGCACCTGAGTCAATCCACCAAGTAGATTTATCATAACTTAAATATAGGGTTTCATCTATGAATGTAATAATGCCCTCACCTTTCTTGATTAAATGTTTCAAGAACTGTGGGCAGTCTTTCTTTTGATGTTCTTTTGAGCGGCACTAAAAACACTCATCTTTTTCAGCCGGTGGCTGATCTTTCTTTGGAGCCTTGCTAGGTGGGTGAGAAGAGGAGCCTCTTTCCCATTGAGGTTTCCCTTATGGTTTAGCATTCTTGTCCTGAAAATTCTGTCTTTTGTTTTGCTTCACAAAGTTGAGAGTGTCACCATGTGAAGCCTTAAGCCTCTCCTCTTCTTGCACACACATAGCAATAAGTTCTCCAAGTCTCACTTTTCTGCACTGATGTTGTAGTTAACAACAAAAGTTTCAAACTCTCTTGGCAACGAAGCTAAAACCAAATGGACAATGAAAGGAGCTGGGAGCTCCATTTCCATAGGTTTCAGCTTAGATGTTATGTTGCTCATATTCAGAATATGCTCTCTTATGCCACCACCAATGTACTTGCTAGTAACCATCCTCTGAATCAGAGCCTGAGCATAAGCTTTTGAAGAGCCAACAAATTGACTTTCCACTTTCTTTAGGTACTCAACTGCAGTGGTAGCATGTGGGATTGCTCCCCTTATGGCGTCTATGATGGAGCTCAAGCACTTGCGGTTCGATGAGTTCCACTTAGCTTTTTCTAGATCATACTTCATTTGCACTACACCATGTGCTCTTTGCCTTTCCTACCAATCGGCAGCCGTCTCTTCTTGACCCCTCACCAGTGCCACAGGTTCTGTGGGACATGGTGTGATAACAACTAAGTCTATGTCTGCCAGTGCAAGTGCCATCTCAACTTGCTTTGCCCACTTGCTATAGTTTCCTCCATTTAGGGGCTCAATGTTTGAGATGAGATTCATGGGGTTGGAGCCTGAAACAAAGTTCAGAAAAATGAGAACCTCAACTTAATAATAATTGCATATCTCAATTTAATGTTGGCCAAAATTAAGACATACAATTAACTTGATACATTGATTCCAAGTCATCGTTGGGCAGAAATAGAATGAATGCATGAAATATTGACTGAATAAAATTACAATATTGCTATAATCAACTTTGGTCAGAAAATAACAATATCATAATTAACTTAAACATGAATAAACTTACCACTCTAATTAAAATATCCCGTTGCTTCTAAATTAATTAGAGGATAAACTTAAACATAGCAGCAGAAACATGAAAATAATCTTTTTCTTGTTCAGAAGCATCTTACTAAACTCATATCTTCTCTAAAGAATTAAACATGTTGGTGCAAAATTAATTAGAGATGAAACTAGACATAAAAGCATCAAATAAAGCTTCTGAGAAAAATAAAACTGGAGCTCTCTACTCTGTGCGCGCGGGCCAAAACTTCTCGGCTCAGCGGCCCAAACCACACGGCCTGCTCGCGCGCGCGGCGCACCCCGTGCCCCAGGCCACAACCTGGGCCTGGGCCAGGATTCTATCCGCCCGCTTGGGCCGAATCCGGCTGGGAAAACGCTGGGACACCGCTGGCCGTCGATCTGCATCGGACAGTCGCTCGTGGTCCTCGCGGGATCAAAACCCCCAGCGGCCGGCCGCTCTCCCCAAACCCTAACGCCATTTGCTCTCCTCCCTTTCTCTTTCTCGCATATCACTGAGCGGCGGCTCCTTTCACTGGCGACTGGAGGGGATGGCAGCGCCGCCGTGGGCCTCCCTCGCCGGCTAGCGCGCCCACCGGAGGCCGGGTGAGCACGCCGCTGTCGAGTGGCTCCGTGTCGGTGCCCTAGCCCGCGCGCGCACAGCAAGATGGAGGCTCCTCGAGCGCGGCGGTTTGGCTCTGACCCGCGCGGGTCGGTGGTGCGCCGGCAAGCCGGCGCCTTGGGGTGGCTTGCCCGCACGGTAATGGCCAGCGGTGGTGCGCTCCGGCGAGGAATAGGTAAGTCCCCCCAGATCTAGGGTTAGAGTTTGACTTTCTCTTTGATTTGATTCAAAATCTTTCTTTCTCCTTCTCTGATTCATTCCCCAACTAGATCTACACCTAGATCTAGGCGACTGATACCAATGTAAGACTCTATGGATCAACTAGGTATAGATCAGTGGGTGAACTCTTGACTAACTTGAATAAACAACAGTGTTCTTGGGTACACGAACTAGAGAGATATACTTATGAGAAAGAGAGAGAGGTGGATCTACAGACCAGATCCCGAACTGTAGGATTCGGCATTGTGGGCCATATCGATGGAGAGGGTCGGTGGAGCGGCGGCGAGGTGGTCGGCCGGAGTCGTGGACGAGGTCAGTGTAGTGCAGTGGCGGTGGCATCGCAGTGCAGTGGCGGCAACGCTTCCCATCACTCACAGCGCTCCCTAGATTGGATTAGGGTTGTAGGTGGGTTTTGGAGGAGGCACGGCGAACCTTGGCATGCATGCCCCTGCGGCCCCCACCTCCTCTTTATAGCGCTGCGCGAAGGTGGCCCACCAACCATGGGTTGGCTGTGCACCCCCGATCAGGGCGTGGATCAAGGCCCGACTCGGCCTTTGGGCCCAGTCGGGGGGAGATCAAACTAACATCAACATCAAAGCAAAGGACTGGCCGCGGTGGGAAGACCCGGCCGGACACCATGGCACTTCCTCCTCTTCCTACAAAAACAAGTTACTACATTGTTATTATTGCTCGCTGCTTATAACTGATAAGTATGTTTTTCTCGACATCTCACAACGAACATAGCTTAATTAGTAATATGCACCATATCGTTCTTGGCTTGGCAGTATGCGGCGGAGGTCGACGACATGATTGCAAGAATCACCATGAAAGTTGTCAACCGCACGACCATCTTGGTGCAGTTGCTGTTGAGTGCCATGAGGAAGCAAGAGAATGCTGCCTCTTTTGATTTGAGGACAAGTCCCCTTCTATTTCGATGTTTCAACGCAATTACATATCTATACTATAAAGGTTGAAAGAATTGAATACAATTGTTCGTGGATCTGGTGGCGCCGCTGCTGACGATGTGCGGCGGTGACGCGGTGAAGCTCTTTGACATCAGGGTGGAGTCCGGCGACCCCTGCCTCTTTTGATTTGAGGACAAGCCCCCTTCTATTTCGCTGTTTCAACGCAATTACAGATCTATACTATAAAGGATGAAAGAATTGAATACAATTGTTCGTGGATCCGGCGGCGCTGCTGCTGACGATGTGCGGCGGTGACGCGGTGAAGCTCTTTGACATCAGGGTGGAGTCCGGCGACCCCTGCGTCCTTGCCTACGCCCCGCGCCCGGCAACCCCGTCAACGCTGTCAATGACGTTGTGGTGGTCGGCTGCAGGCCCGGATGGTGTGTGGCAGCAAACCCCTTCTTCCCTCCCCCTCGATTGGTGCCCCCTGATCCGCTACGCGCTCGCCGCCACCGTCGTCGTGTCGGTAAAATTGACTACCCGAGCTCCCCCTCCCTCCCCGCTCCGACCTACACAAGCGCCTCCTTGCTCTCCTTGGTGACCAGGTAACCCAATGACACACCCCTATTGCGAATCATCATGTGACTCTCCGGCTGTCCAGTTGATGGGATTGATGGGCTTGCGTGTTTCGTATGTGTCTTTTTTGCATCGAATCTGAGTATGATGTGGTTTATTTCTGAATCGATCCAATGGCCCCAGATCTAGGTTTACTCTATCGCTCTGTTTTAGAGGTCGAGCTTTATTTAGTTACTATGGGTTGAAGCACTGTACATCGCAGAGGCATTCAGAGAGTTCCAGTATGTACATGTTCTTGCTCCTGCTGTTTCTTTTCCTCTGAAATACTGCTGCATGTGCTATTGTGCGTAATAGTTGGTACTTATATATGGGTTACATTTCTAAATAAATGTTGTTAGGCGTAGCTTAGCTATGCTTAGTAGTTGCTAGGTGTTAATTTAGTATTATTATATCTTGACTCATGACTAACTTTTCTTTATTTGCAGGAATGAAATTTGCCATTTAGTGGCCATGAGATATATCCAGGGAAGAGTATTAGGTTCATTCATTCCGGTTCCCAGGTATTCCCTTTAGAAATATTGGTGGTCATCTTTATCAAAAATTGGAAGTTTATCTTAAATTTTGCTGTGTCATCGCCAGATGATCACCCCCTTATGCAAAATTCCTGTCTCACCTCTATGTTTCGATTATA
This sequence comes from Panicum virgatum, assembly GCF_016808335.1. NCBI lineage: Eukaryota > Viridiplantae > Streptophyta > Magnoliopsida > Poales > Poaceae > Panicum > Panicum virgatum. The sequence goes on along the minus strand of NC_053136.1, from coordinate 31,009,532 downwards.
TTAAATATGCAATTCTTTTGATCTTCACCTTTTGTGTTGTTTTTCTAAGCCTGGCTTATCTGTTGATCCTGCACTGCTGGGATGGGTACAGGAGGGGAGCAAAGGGAATGTTGGTGCCCGGATATCGACGAGAAGTGACTGCCCACACAGCCAGCTACACCAATTGTCGTCAAGGTAGCTTCATGCTCAGCGGCTAGCTGCCCTCTCTCCTCTTCCCACTCCTCTGCTATTGTTCGTCAGATGTCTGCATTGTTTTATTTGGTTTGCTATTGCCTCGGCGAATCGCAGTGACAGTTGGTCGTCGCAGGTTCTTCACTAATCCTTATCTCCCTTTCTTTAATTGATGTATTTTAGATTCACTCTTGCGCATGTCTGTGCAATGGAAGATAATCATGAAGATGGGTTTTTAGTACAGCACGGAAGTTGATCTATCTAAGATAATTAATTATCATCTTAGCAGAACGATCGATATTACTAGAACAATCTCTGCAAGGCAATTATCATGTGGAGGCTAATACTTACTAAGTGCCACTAAATGTGCAAGCTATGTTGTGTGAACTGGTCGGATGAAAAATGTTAGCTATGTTGTGTGTCATGTGAATTTTTTAGTAACAAAATACTTTTGTTTTAGGGTTCGTACTGACCCATTTCTGCACAGGTCACAATCAACATGCTACATAGTACAGTGCTGTAATCAATCAACGATGTTTTTATTCAGACTTGTGTTCTGATGGTGCCATGATCTATTGCAAAATTCATCTGTATGGACTGTTAGCTGAGTTCCCATATTAATGTTGACATACTTTACCTGTGCCAGGCTTAAGCACTTTGATCTCCATGCTATGTACATGCAGTACATGTTGCAAGATCTTTTCAGGTTACTCTGTTCAGCTAAGCAAAGCAACAGATCCAATTAATGTTTTAAGAACTAATGCTACATTTGTGGCAGAATATGTTCAATTCCTGGTTGATTTCGTATCTGAGTTTAGTCTCTGTATTCTTGTTTAGAGAAAACACCGACTGCCTGTACTTTGTGTATATGCAATCCAGTTGATTGTATACTCTAGGCATCATATTTTCATAATATGTTAGTTTCAAATGTGTCCTGATCATCGTAAGGCTTGCAGGCAAGTAGATGGATCCATTAAGAAATAATGGTGGTAGAGCTCCTTTTAGTGAAATGTCAAGCTCCACCAACATACATATGTGAGTTTCAAATGCGTTCTGATCTATGTTTTTAAAGCGGTAAGGCGAGACGATGGGGAACCGCTCAGTCGCTAGGCGGTTAAGGCGCGAGGCGAGGCGACGCCTTAATTACTTCTTTGACTAGATAAATATGCAAATAAATATGCAAATATACAAATAAGGGAAGAGAGAAATGAGCTGCCTTGCTCTTTGGCCCATGTTGACATCCAGCCCACCACATCCTTGCCATAAGCCAGCGGAAGGCAGGTCGGAGCCGCAGGCCAGCAGATTCGACAGCTCGAGGCAGGCAAGGTGGGGCAGGCAAGGTGGAGCAGGCGGCCGGAACAGAGGCAGGCAAGATGGAGCAGGCGGCCGGAATAGAGGCAGGCAAGGCCTCTTGGCGGCTGGTGGGAGCAGAGTGAGGACACGCTCCACTTCAATTGAACGGAGATACGCTGCCGGAAGGAAAGCAGAGCAGTGCGCAGGGATGTGCGGCTCCGCCGGCAGGGTCGCGCGTGCGAGATTGCGCCGCGCCGCCGCCGGGAGTCGCCGCGCGCGGGAAGGGTCGGGCTGCGCGGGAAGGGAAAGGTCTGTTTCTTCTCTCAATCCCTCTTCTCTCTCTCTTCCCTATCTCTTGTTATCTCGATTCCTTCCCGCGCAGCAGGTGGACGGCGGGAAGCAACGCGCGGGAGCCGATTCTTCCGCGCGGGAAGTCGATTCTTTCCGCGCGGGAAAGATTGACACTAGGCAGCGTCTGTTCCTCGGTTCCCGCGAGTGAAGCGTCCGCCCCAGCCTCCTAGGCGACGCTCGGACGCTTACCTCGTCAAGGCGGACGCTTACCTCGTCAAGGCGGACGCCATACGCATGCATCGTTAAGTGACCCCGACGCTTCCAAATCTTTTACCGCCTGGACGCCTAGGCGACGCCTTGAAAACAGAGGTTCTGATCTTGTGGTGCTTCATTATTTTTTTGCAGAGAAAAAAATACATTATTGGGCATGCTGCAACTCAACAATGTTCCTTTCTTCTGCAGTTCCGCTATAACAAAATCAAGTAGCTAGGTATGTTAATACACTGGCAAAATATGATCATCTCAACCCTTTTCAGGCCTTCGGGGACACATGAATTCCTTTAGGGACACATGAAGTTTTGTTTGGTTCTTTTGAATGTCATTGTCGCACATGATATATTGACGTGTCTATAACCAATGTGTTTCTATAGGAATGTCAGTAAAACGAAAAGTATTTTACGAGTTTGGTGTTTTCTACCTGCAGCACTAATTGTTATGTTGCTCTAATTATCCCAAATACATGGATCTGTATCTAATCTAAAGTAGGAGATGGCCTAGAGGTGAGACTGAACAAAGGAAGCCCACATGTTTGACTATCCCTTCCCATGTGTTTTTTATGGCACATAGAACTCACTGCATAAAGTTGCAGTAATATAAATAAAAGATGTTTGAGGTGTGAAAAGCAGCCTTCCACGATGAGAAGCTAATTATCCCTGTGATGCCTGGCTCTGATGTTTGGCAAGATTTCAAGCATCAATTGTGCTCCATTGGTTGATTAATTTGTATTTTCAGCGATTGATGTTTCTAATTAGATCTACCTTTCTTCAATTTGTTCCAGATAACATTCCTGACAGGGCGCGATGGCGGCGGACAGTTGGCTCAGGGCCTCATGCTTGTGCTTCATAGGCCGCAACTCCGCTAAGGGCGTGGGCACGACGGCATAGCTGGTCGCCGCTAGGGCGGGAGGTGCTGGGCAGGCTAGCAGCCCCAGCAACCAGGCCCTCGGCCAACAGCGGCAGGTCGCCAAGTGAGAGGAGGCGCCCGGCGGCATTTTGCATCCAAGCATTGCCAACGACAACTTGTACCTTTATTTCCTTGATTAACGATTATTAGTACTGACATATTGCGGACTTTTTTACTGTTCAACTGCTCTTTTTTCCAAAGGTGGGAATACCCAACTTTCGAATCCTGGCTCCGCCACTGATCCATGCAACCCGTGGAGCCGAGCTGTGCCGGCCAGCATCGCCGTGAAGTCGCCCCTGTCCGGCGGGATGAAGAACAAGGGACCCCCACTGAAGATGGCCATGCCCACGCTGTCGCCGCTTGTCATCTTGCCGTCGCTCGGGAGGCAGAGCGCCATCTTGTTCGCGACCTTCTACGTGCGGGCGACCTGTGCGGGGAGCGACGACCGGCCCGACGGCACCAGCCCTACGACGCCGACGACGGCGACGCCAACCGGCGGGGGGGGGGGGGGGTGGGGGCGGCGCAGCTGGCCACGGTGGGGAAGGAGACCGGGAACAGCAGGTTCTTGCCGTCGGTGGCGTTGGCGGAGAGCGTCGTCGTGACCGTTCCCTTTCCCTTCTTGGCATCGCACGGCAAGGAGATGGCCGGGCTAGAGAGGGCGAGGACGAGCGGGCGGCCGTCCTTGAGCGGCGCGGTGTAGAGGGAGGTGGAGGCGTCCTTGGTGATGGCCGCGAGCAGGGGCTTGCCGCCGCCATTGCTGGCCGCTGTCCATGTCGACAAGGAGGACATGCAGAGTAGTGAGATGATGAGGAAGGATTGGGATTTCGTCCAGTTGCAACAAGGGTGGGTTCATTGTAAATATACAGTAAGTAAGTAAGTATGTATGTATGTCTATTTGTGTGTATATATATGAGTATTGTGTTAGAATATTAAATAAGTGAGAGAGTTGTAGGTAAAATTTTATAAGAGTAAAGTGCACTGTAGGTCCATAAACTAATCGCGCGGTGTCAACTATGTCCTCAAACTCTGAAAACATCCATTCAGGTCCATAAACTCTTTAAAGGGTCCATCACAGGTCCCAAACGCGCCATGTAAGCTTGTGAGGCCGACGTGGCATATCACTGTAGCGCCACGCTGGAGTAAATGTGCAATAAAACCCCTAATTTTTAGGCTGCAGCTTGCCTGTCCCCGTCCGTGTCTCCGAACAAGCCCATTGATTCATTCCCCACAACCTTGATTCATGGTGTAAAATCATGTTTAGGGCAGTGATGTCTATTTTGCGGTTTCCACGTCACTGTATCTGAGAAATTTCGATATTTGACACTCAATTCGCACGCCTTACGCGATTTGACACTCAGTTCGCATGTCTTTTGAAATATAACCTCCCGCACGCGAATTCTTTCTATTCATGAGTTTTCATCCTGTTTTCTCTCCTTCTTTGATTTTCTTTCTCATTTTTATTTTTCAGCCCCCTGAAAAAACCGGATTGCCACTGGCCTTATCCTTTTCATCCATGAGATCCAATCGGGCCTCCCCCTCCCATGGCCTCTCTCTTGCATCTCTCTTTGTTCTCTCGCAAGAACAGGGCATCTACGAGTTCTCAAGCTACAGGAGACCGCGGCTCCTAGTTTTGCTCTTCTCGACGGGTGCGGTACTCCTAGTTTTGCTCTTCTCATCAATTTCAAATTTCATCATGGCCTGCTCCTCCTTCATCTCGACGGGTGCGGAAATCCTGCGGCATGGGGCCGCGACATTCGTGATACTTGGCTGAGGGGCCGCAGGATGGCCGCGTGATGGTCCTGGTCCGCATGATGCCGGCACGAGGTGCGGGAGGCAGCGGCACCCTGTTCGGCGACACAGAGAGGACCGAGAAAGAAGAAAGAAGAACGCACGGGAGGAGGCAGGAGCGGGAGAACAGAGAGAGAGAGGAGCGAGAGAATAGGGGGAGAGAGGCCTGATTGATCTCACGGTGAAAAGGATAAGGCCAGTGGCAATCCGATCTTTTCAGGGGGCTGAAAAATGAACACGAGAAGGAAAAACAAAGAAGTAGTGAAAATAGGATGAAAATCCTCGAATCGAAAGAATTTGCGTGCAGAAAGTTATATTTCAAAAGGTATGTTAACTGAATGTCAAATCACGTGAAGCGGGCGAATTGAGTGTTTTATATCGAAATTTCTCAACTGCATCCAATCAAGGTCACCATGGTGGGATATCGAGCTAGTAGGGTGATGCTTAGCTCGCTGACAGCAGGTTCTATGAAGAGGATGGTGTATCCTTCAAGGTTCTCTTCTCAGAGCAAGGAATTTTCCTCTAGACAAATTTAGTCGGACTGATGATTTTGTTTTTCCTTGACTTGGCTGTGAACGGAAAAAATAAGATGGCGTAGCTCTAGGAGGGGAACGAATCAATGGACTACATGTGTTCAGAGACACACGAATGGGAACACGCAAAAGGGGCAGGAAAGCTCGAGCCTAATTTTTATACATCTTTACTTGGATGCCCTCCCTAAAAGGATCGACACTAGGCCTAGAGGGGGGGTGAATAGGCCTGTTCAAAATTTTTCTTGAAAAATTTGGCAGACAAACGTCAGGGTCAGATGATCCGGCCTTATGTCGGATCTTCCGGTCTTGCCAGGCCCGGATGATCCGTCGTAGGGTCGGATGATCCGACAGGAGGAAAGAATCTTGTACGAGATTTGAAATCTACTTAGCTTATGACGATTCCCTTTGAATACAAAGTTGACAAGTGAAGTAACTAAGCCTGTAAGCATGTTCTACACAAGAGATATGCTACTAAAAGGTAGATCGGATCAAAACAAGCTCAAGAACAATATGAAGAACAATAAGTAAAGGAGACACGGGATTTGTTACCGAAGTTCACTCCACAAAGGAGCTACGTCTCCGTTGAGATGCTCACAAAGAGCCGGGCTGTCACTAGCCCCAAGTCTCCCTCAATCAACCACAAAGGAGGATTGAGTCACTTACTATTGCTCTCACAAAGAGAGGGGGTAATATAAACTTCCGGAGGCTCAACCACAAAGGAATGGGAGCTCACCGGCACCTCTAACCGTCTAGGAGCAAAGCTCCAAGAGTAACAAACGCAAATCGACGAATCAAAGGTTGCTTCAAGTGCTTCTTGAGATGAACAAGTACTAGCTCACAAAGTGCTCTCAACTCAACCCTCAAATCCCTAGGTGAATCCTTGCAAGAATCAAGCTCTTGCATGGAGAGGAGTGGAAGAATGAAAGCTTTGGAGACTTGTTTGGTCGGGGAGGAGAAGAAGGGTAAAAGAGGGGGGGGGGTGAAGGGGTATATATACTCCCATCCCCACAAGTGACCGTTATGTGTGTTTTCTGGTGTTCCCGGATCATCCGGGGTTACCTCGGATTATCCGAGTGGGTAACAGAATAGGCTAAAACACGCTCGAAAACTCCCAGATCTGGATCATCCGGGCAAGAGCCGGATCATCCGGACACGGACAGAGAGGTTTGGGCTCACAAAAACCACAAGGACCGGATCATCCGGCCTTGTCCAGAGAGGTTTCTGCAGGGCAAGCCGGATCATCCGACCCAGTGCAGAAAGCTTTTGTGCACAAGTGTTTTGTGAGTTAACAAGTGTCTCTCAAGTGTGAAAGTCATCTCAATAAGGCACTTTGACAACCTAGATCAATCAAATGCATCCCCCTTGATAGTACGGTGGTCCTATACTCAATTTCAAACCAAAAATTAAAATTAAATTTCCTATAGAATCCACCGTACGATAAATTTGAATTGGGGACATTCCTTTCATCTTCTTCTTGATTATTTCAATTATACCTGCACACATCTTATTGAAAGCATTATTGTAAGGATCGATGGACCAAGAGGGGGGTGAATTGGGCCTTTTTCAAATTTCTAAAACAAAGTAAAACAACCTTAACCTATGCAATACTAGTAAGGCTCAATTCACCAACCGGCTAGCTAAGCAAACTACACAAGCTTATGAAGATACAACTAGATATGAAACTAAGCAAGGTAGAGCTAAGCTATGATCTCTAAGGTCAAGCACATGAATAATTGCATGAAAGTAAGTGCTTGAAAGTAAAGAGTGGGCAAGAGAAAGCCAGATTTTTTCCCGTGGTGTCGATGTGTTGGCACACACCCCTAATCCACGTTGTGACACTCACTAAGAGTCTTGTCACCTCCCAAGTCACCGAGACGAGGGCGCTCACTAAGAGTCTCCGTTCACCATCCCGGCGTGGTGGAACTCAATCCACGTACAACCTTCTTCGGGCTCCCACAATCGTTGGCAAGCTCCGGAAGAAACACCTTCAATCACCAAGATCGCCTAGGTGCTGCCAATCACCAAGAGTAACAAGCTAGGGTCTTCACTTGAGCAAGAACCGATCACCAAGAACGTATGCACACAAACTTCTCTCTACTCAAGTCCTTAGTCTTGCTTCTTGAATGATTGAATGAACAAATATGTGAATGATGAAGCTCAAGATGGCTCTCAACAATATATGAGTGTATGAATGTTGCCTGGTGTCAAGAGAGTGCAAAATGACCCATTGGAGGGGTATATATAGGCAGCTCACTTGAATAGAGCTGTTGGAGAAAAGCTGCCAGAAAACTGCGTAGCGCCGGTTAATCCGACGATCCTCCAATAGCCAGCGTCGGTTTAACCGATGAAAGTAAACACCCATTCTGAAAACTAGCCATTACAACTCGGGCAAATTAACCGACGTATCATCGGTTTAACCGGTGAGTGTAGTTGTCCACTGATCAACTAAAAAACCAAGTCTCTGGACAACTGCACCGACGTTAACTCAAATCCATCGTCGGTTTAACCGGTGAGTAGAACTTCTGAAATCCCTGGAAAAACCATCTCACTGGTCAATTGCACCGACGTCTCATTTCAAATAGCGTCGGTTTAACCGGTGTATTGAACTTGAAATGCCCTGGAAAAACCAACTCTGGACTAATGCACCGACGTTAATTCAAACAACATCGGTTTATCCGGTGTATAGAACCTGTCCAGACTCTGCTGACTGCGTTTAACTGACGTATGGAAAAGTGGAAGCGTCGGTTAAACCGGTGTATAGACTTTTTCTGATTTTGCCTTTTCTGATTTGAGTCTTGAGTGAAATCAAAATATTCTTGAGATATAAGTTGAAAACCACTTATTTGAACTTCTAGAAACCTGAGTGACCATAGTGTGCATCCATTTTCAAATGACCATGTCCATGCTCAAGTTACTTGACCTTAACCCCTCTTAATAGTGCGATCACTACAAAACTATAAAACCTATACTAACCTAAGTGTCCTTCTCATCCTTACGACACTTAGGACTAGAAAGATCCTTAGTCTTGTTATATATTTGAGATGAATACCGAGATCGCCTTTTTGAATAACGAAATTGAGGGGCCTCTTTTGACATATGACCAAATGAGCGATAATGATCTATTAAGCTGCACAAACTCATTAGTCACAATAATGGTTGTCATTAATCACCGAAACATACCTTGAGGGCCTAGATGCTTACAATCTCCCCCTCTTTGGTGATTGATGACAACACAAACATAAATAACGAGAGAGCGAGAAAGATAAAACAGGATAAACACAAGCAAACTCGAAAAAGGACCAAAGAGCTCAACGGCTCAAACGAAATCCACAGATATGTCTCAAACCACAGCATACTCAAGCGACAAATGTACATATCCATGAATTAACATCAAATGAGATAAAATATCAAAGTCCTGATAACTACGAGCTCTCTCTATCTCTACCCTCCCCCTGACTCCAACTAACCCTGACTCTCTCCCCCTTTGGATCAAAGCACCAAAAAAGGTGAGCTACTGATCCGGCTGTCGTGGCACGGCAAGGAAGCGGTCCGGGTCGTCATCGTCGTCGGACGGTGAACCCTCGGTGACAGACGGAAGCTACTGGTCGGAGCTGACTGGGGGTGTAGCTGTCGTCGAGGCTCTCGTGCTAGCACTGCCTGGAAGGGGGTCCGTAGACGTGGTAACCGACTCAGCAGAGGATGTGTCAACATCTGAAGTAGTAAGTGCTGAAGCTGCCGGTTGTGTCGACTGCTGAAGTAAAGACCCTTCTCCTCCTCCCCCTGAAGGTAGTGCCTGTGGTACGACGGGGAGGGCGACTGACTGAACTGCCGACGGTGAGTCCTGGAAGAGTGAAGTTGCTGGCAGTGGTGAGAAGAGCGGACGACCGGCAGACCCAAGAAGTGCGGACATCGAGAATGTGGTCTCCGATGTCGCCGTAGTAGCTGGAGCTGCAGTAGGGGTTGGAGCTGGAGTGACTGCAAGCTGAGTTGCTCCAACACCCTGAAGGCCTGTCTGTCCTGGCTGCTGCGGGGCGAGTCCGGTGTGAGTGTAAAGCTGTGTGATCATCCCGAACATCGCCATCATGCCCTGCTGCATCTACTGGAACTGAGCGTCTGTCCTCTGTGATACTCGATCAATGAGCCCGACAAAATGCTCCTCTGCTGCAGCACGCTCTCGGGCAGCCTCTCTCTGAATGGCTGCTAGCTGGGCCTCATGGGCTCTCCTGGCCTCCTCCTGTGCTATCCGATCCTCTCGCTGCTGAGTGACAAGCTGCTAAAGAAGAGAGGTAAGCTCGGACGGCTGAGTCACCTGGGACTCTGTAACAGTAGCCGCTGCCGGTGACTCTGGAGCTGGCTCTCGGGACCCTCCTGCCTCGTGGTCGTGACTGGCGGGTGCTGCAGGAAAGTACTCGGCATCCTCGGAGGAGTCTGACTCAAGCTCAGACCAGTGTATCTCATCATCTCCTCCGGGAAGCTGTGCCTCGGCAGCTAGCAGTGCCTCATCCTCCTGTGCCACTCGGGCCTGTGCCTCAGGTGACAACTGTGCCATGGCAGCTCTCTCTGCCTGTCTGCCTCTCCTCCGGTCCTAGGGAGCTATCGGACGGTAAACTGGGAACCGGTGAGTCTCATCCTGACGGTAAACTGCACTGACGGGTGACTCCGCTGGCACAATCATAGAACAGATATAGCTGATCCAATGAGCATAAGGAAACTGACGCACAACACCCATCCCGTCAGTGATTACATCCTCGATCTCAGCCAAAATGAAGTCAACAATGTCAAAAGGCTCGTGAGTGAGGATGTGTAGAAGTAGTAGCTGCTGCAGCCCTGTAAACCCCTCTGGGTAGCCACTCCTCGGTAACAGAGTCCTCCGGAGTGCCATGTGAATAGCATACGCCTCTGGGGTCAGCAAGCTAGGTACTCTGGCATACGACGCTGGAAACGGCTGGCGGAAGCACTGAGAGATCGCCTCGTGAGAAGGTGCAATCCCACCAATCATAGCTCTGCGCGGTGGATCTGTGTCTCCGTATACCATCTCGTGCAGGGAGACGTCGTCCAAGTCAACTCCGAGAATCCCTGCTATAGTCGCCCTGGACAGACCAAAGACCTAGCCTCCAAAAACAAAGTGTACGGCTCTACGCTCGGGAGCGATCCAGGCTGTGGCATAAAACACTCTAACCCAGTCCTCTATGTACCTGTTCTGCTCCATCTGAAGTAGCCTGGGCAGACCTCTGAACTGTGCAAAGTACTCTCTGATATCTGCTCCCCCTGCAGCTGTCCTCAGAGAAACCCAGTCAAGCACCCTGTGCGGAAAGATCCTGTGCCCCCGCCTCTGGTAGGTCTCGTAGAAACTGGCCTGAAGGAGCATCCAGAACCTACGGTCGACCCTGCTGTCACGGGTCACGGGGAACCAGTCCTCCTCTCCAACACTCCACCTGAGTCTCTTGACCTTCGCCGCATTGGCCTTGGTCAAGTTCTGGAGCAACACACCTGGCTCCAGACGCACAACAGTGTCCATACGGAACACTGTGCGCTCGGCCTCGGCTCTACGGGCGGCTGCTGCTGCTGCTGCGGACCTGCGAGGCTCCTGTGGCTGGTGACCTCCTCGCGTCCTCGGTCCAGTGTGACTCCTGAGTGCTCTGCCCCTGAGACTGCTCAGACTGCTCTGCCTCTGAATCTGCATCTGACCCTGCAGCTGTATCTGAGTGATCTGACTCTGCTGCTACCTCAGTCGTGGCTCTGGTGGCCCTGGCACCTCTGACTCGGCCCATACCTCGGCCTCTGCCCCTGCCCCTGGCTGGCTGCTCTCTAATCGCGAACGGGCGAGCACGGCCTGATGCCTGCTCCTCGGCGGCCTTGGCCACCATCTCGGCCCTCTCGGCCTCTCTCTGCGCGAGTCCGCTTGCGGACTGGCTTCTCGACCACAACTTCCTTTCCCTTCCTCTTCTCGCGACCCATCTCGACTGGCGGTGGCGCGGGTGTGTGGGAATGCAAACGCGGCGCGAAAGCAGTGCGAAGAGCGGCTCAGGCAAATCGTCGAACACTTGGTGCACGGGCGGCGTGGGTGCGGCGCTGGCGGCGAGGATGGCCTGCAGTGGTGCGAGGAGAACGGCGCGGGCGCGTGCAGGCGGAGTACGGGCGGCGGCTGCGCGTGGTGGCAGCGGCTCGGACCGGTGGCGAGGGGAGCGAGCGGCGGCAGATGCGCGGGCGTGGATCGGCGGCGGCGGCTGCTCGAGTCGGGAGGAGACGGGCGTAACAGAGAAGGAAGGGAGGAATCGACGGCGCGCACAAGACACTTATATGGCAGGTGGGTCCTGCACTTTCCTTTAACACCTGTCGATCCGACGCTTAGGGTATGAATGCCGGTTGATTGCATCGGTGCAGTTCACCCGAGACTCCAGCAGAAATTCATCTGAACGCCGGTTGATCCGACGATATGTACTTTGAACTCGCCGGTTGAACGCAGCTAGCACCGGTTGATTGACAGGTCAGATCAGTGTTACGTTCACCGGTTGATCCGATGTTCTGACTTTTGTATACGCCGGTTGAACGCCTAGTTTGACTGAGCTGAGACAGAAACTTAGTAACGCCGGTTAAACCGATGGGTGTAGATCCATTGAGCGTCGGTTTAACCGGTGAACCGAAAAACCCCTCACTCAGCTCACTCTTCTATGCTAAGTCCAATAAACTTATAAAATTCAACTAAACACAAGTTAATGGACTTGCATAGGCGACTTTACCCCTCAAAATATTTAGGATAGCACACTAGCTTAATAATTTTTCTTTTTAGACACAAGGAAAAATCGCAAAGCGAGACAAAGCGCCAAATAAAATGTATGAGCCTTGTCATAGGAATATTGAAGATAGAGAGCTTCAAATTCATCATGACATGACTCACTAGGCAATAATGCACCTAACACTTTGCTCTTTTCACTTTTCATGAATTAAGATCTTTTATATGAAACAAGTCTCATTTTCATCAAGTGTTCTCCTTTGTGACCCTTACGCATGCAATGATGGTGCAAGCTACAACCACATGCGAAAGTAAAGTAAACATGAAGTGCACATCTATATGACAAGAAATGCATAACAAGAATTCAAGATCTACTTGTCAAGTTTGAACCCACGGGAAGCTTCTTCATGATGAGCCTTTCTACAAGCCTAGAGGAAAACAAGTGGACCACCACCTCTAGCTAAACCCTTGCTCATCACTATCTTACCATGGTTAGACAAGTGTCCTATATGTATGCATTTTTCTATATGACATGACAACTTACATGACGTTTGCCGCATCTAACACATTAAGCTCATTCCTTAGCCTAACAAAAGTACTCTCGTCTAATGGTTTTGTGAAAATATCCGCCAATTGCTCCTCGGATCTCACACCTTGAAGAGATATGTCTCCCTTAGCTTCGTGATCACGCAAGAAGTGATGGCGAATATCAATGTGCTTTGTGCGAGAGTGTTGAACCGGATTTTTGGCAATTTTTACGGCACTTTCATTGTCACAAAGGAGTGGGATCCTATCTAGTTTCACACCAAAGTCCAAAAGAGTTTGCTTCATATATAGGATTTGGGCACAACATGCACCGGCCGCTATATATTCTGCTTCCGCGGTGGACAAAGCCACGGAATTTTGCTTCTTACTCGACCAAGAAACTAGAGAACACCCAAGCAAGTGGCTACCCCCGGAGGTACTCTTGCGATCCACACGGCTTCCGGCAAAATCCGAATCCGAGTATCCCAAGAGATCTAAGCTAGCGCCTTTGGGGTACCACAAGCCTATGCTAGTGGTGTGCTTGAGATACCGAAGGATCCTATTCACAGCCGAGAGGTGTGATTCCTTTGGGTTTGCTTGAAAGCGGGCACACAAGCACACAGTAAACATTATATCGGGCCTAGATGCGGTAAAGTAAAGCAAAGACCCTATCATAGAATGATAGAGGGATTGATCAACCGGTTTACCGTCCACATCCAAGTCGAGATGCCCATTGGTTGCCATGGGTGTCTTGATTGGCTTGCACTCATCCATCTTGAACTTCTTCAAGATATCTTTAGTATACTTTTCTTGATGGATGAATGTCCCTTCCTTCAATTGTTTGACTTGAAAACCTAGGAAGAAGGTCAATTCGCCAATCATGGACATCTCGAATTCTCTAGACATCATGGTAGCAAACTCATGGCTTAGTGAATCATTAGTTGAGCCAAAGATAATATCGTCAACATAAATTTGACAAATGAAAAGATCCCCGTTGATGTCTTTTGTGAACAATGTGGTGTCCACCCTCCCAATCTTGAAGCCTTGCATGATTAGGAAGTCACGAAGCCTCTCATACCAAGCCCTTGGAGCTTGTTTGAGCCCATAGAGTGCTTTATGCAACCTATAAACATGGTTAGGATTCCTCGGATCTTCAAACCCGGGAGGTTGCTCAACATAAGCAAGTTCGTTAATAATGCCATTTAAGAATGCACTTTTTACATCCATTTGATATAACTTAATATTATCATGTGAAGAGTAAGCAAGAAGGATGCGGATAGCTTCAAGTCTTGCGACCGGAGCAAAAGTTTCACCAAAATCCAAACCTTCTACTTGAGAAAACCCTTTTGCCACAAGTCTTGCTTTGTTGCGTATCACCATCCCATGTTCATTTTGCTTGTTTCGAAAGACCCACTAAGTGCTGATGATGTTTTTGTCTTTCGGAGGAGCTTCGAGGACCCAAACTTCATTGCGGGTGAAGTTGTTCAATTCTTCTTGCATGGCCATCACCTAATCCGAGTCCTCAAGTGCTTCCTCTATGCTAGTGGGTTCAATACAAGAAACAAACGAGTAATATTCGCAAAATGAAGCATGCTTAGAGCGAGTTCTTACTCCCTTGGAAGGACTACCAATGATTTGACCAATTGGATGATTCTTGGAGATGCGACCATGCTTCACTAGCGGTACTTGCGTGGATGCTTGTTGGGGTGGATCATGGGTGACTTGTGCTTGTGGTGGAACATTTTGCTCTTCTTGTTCTTGGACTTGGGGTGTTGGCGTTGGCACATCTTCTTGAGGTTGTGGATCATCTTTTTCTTGATCTTCATCCACTTGGGGTGCCGTGGAGGTGCTTGGTGTAGATGAGGAAGGTCCTCCCCCTTGATCATTGCCATCATGCACCTCTTCCGGCTTGATATCCCCAATGGACATCTTTTTCAAAGCTTCATCAATCTCCTCATCACCTACATTGTTATAGCCAACAACCTCCTCTTGGGATCCATTAGATTCATCAAACTCCACATCACATGTTTCTTCAACTAACCCAGAGGTTTGATTGAATACTCTATATGCTTTGGAGTTTGATGCATAACCAAGAAAGAAACCTTCATCACATCTACTCTCAAACTTACCGAGCCTTTTCTTCTTACAAATGAAGCATTTGCAACCAAAGACTCGAAAGTAGGATATATTTGGTTTCTTCCCGGTGATGAGCTCATATGGAGTTTTCTTGAGGAGTCGGTGGGGATACACGCAGTTGGATGTATGACACGCCGTGTTGATTGCTTCCGCCCAAAACTTCTCGGACGTGCCATAATCATCCAACATTGCTCTTGCTAGAGTGATGAGTGTCTTGTTCTTTCTTTCCACCACTCCATTTTGTTGAGGCGTGTAGGTGGCCGAGAATTCATGCTTGATGCCCTCTTCATCGCACCATTCTTCAATCTTCATATTTTTGAACTCGGTGCCGTTGTCACTCCGGATCTTCACAATTGGGGAGTTGTACTCCCTTTGAGCTCTTCTTGCAAATGTCTTGAAGACTTCCGGAGTTTCACCCTTATCGCCTAGAAACATGACCCAAGTATAGCGTGAAAAATCATCAACGATTACTAGGCAATAGAGGTTACCACCAATGCTCTTGTATGTAGTTGGACCAAAGAGATCCATGTGTAGTAGCTCAAGCGGCTTGGAGGTAGACAACATCGTCTTGATGGGATGATGTGTTGCAACTTGCTTTCCGACTTGACATGCTTTACATAACTTGTTCTTGTCAAATGTGACATCCTTCAAGCCGGTGATCATCCCTCTCTTGTAGGCTTTCTTGAGGTTGCTCATGCCAATATGAGCAATTCTTTTATGCCAAAGCCACCTAAGAGACGACTTGGTGAAGAGGCATGTCATGGAGCTTGTTTGCTTTGAAGAGAAATCCACCAAGTAAATGTTACCATGCCTAAACCCCGTGAATACCAATGACTTGTCTTCTTCAAGAGTTACTACAACACCATTCTTGTCAAAGGTACACGTTAGTCCAAGATCACATAATTGAGCAATAGAAATGAGATTGAAACTAAGTGCTTCTACAAACAAGACATTAGAAATAGATAAATCTTTAGAGATTGCTATTCTACCCAAACCTAAGACTTTCCCCCTTGAGTTATCACCATAGGTGACATGTTCATGATCGCCGGGGTCTTCAAGAGAGGTGAACATGCTATCATTGCCGGTCATGTGTTGAGAGCAACCGCTATCAAGTACCCAATGTTTTCCACCGGCTTTGTATTTCACCTACACACATGAGAATTCACTTTTGAGTTTTAGGAACCCAAACAAGCTTTGGGCCTTGCACATGTGTGACAAGAGCTTTTGGGACCCAAAGTTGCTTGGGGAGCTTCTTCTTTGACTCCTTAGCGATTTTGCCAATGAATTTGGCCTTCACCTTGCCCTTCACTTTACTCAAGAGAAAATGATTATTTTGAAACATTGATGAGTAATTCTTAGGTAAAGTTGGGAAAGGACGTGATGGCAAGGTGCACTCCCTAGTGTGGTGCCCGGTGACTTGGCAATGTTGGCAATATGAACCAACTTCCTTGATGAAGCTAGTCTTGATCTTCGGAGAAGGAGTAGTGCCTTGATTTGGCTCCGGAAATGAACCAAGACCCTTTTTGCCATAGTCACGAGCATTGTTGAAGAGAATTTCCTTGTGGATGTATTCTCCTCTTGAGAGCTTCTCCACACTACTCTTGAGGCTTGCCACTTGATCCATCAATTCCTTTTCCCTAGAAGAAGCAAGCTCGGGCACAATATTAGTGGCATTTGCATTAATGAGTAGGTCATCACATGAAGTAGAAGCATTGACCTTTTCAATAGTTTCATTGATAAAGTTCTCAAGACTTGGGTCAATTGCTTCATAGGCAAATTCAAGTTCTTGATATTTGTGAGCCAACTCCCTATGCTCTTGTTTAAGTTTTTTATGGCTCTCTTCAACTTGCTTAGCAAGTACAAGTGTCTCATTGTGATTTTTGAGCAAGTCATTGTACTTGCCAAGCAAATCGGAGTGGGCAAGCTCTAACTTGGCATGAGTGCTCTCAAGAATCTTGACTTTGCCCTTTTCCCTCTTGATAACGGATGTATACTCATTAATGAGGTTAGTGAACTCATAAGGGTCAAGCTCTTTATCACCATCATTGTCACTATCCACCTCACATACCTTTGTTTTACCTTTTGCCATGAGGCACATGGGAGGTGGAGGTAGCGATGATTCTTCATTGGTGAGGGCGATGGTGATGATATCTTCTTCCTCATCACTTGACTCTTCGCTTGATGAGACATCGGTCACCCATTTTTGTTTTTCTACCAAAAAGCTTCTCTTGGTGTTGCCCTTTTTCTTTGGGAAGAGCTTGGTCTTCTTGTCATGGCTCTTCTTCTTCCCAAGTTTCTTTTTTTTGTTCTTCTTCTCATCTTCATCATCATCGCTTGAATCATGGCGATGCTTGCTCTTGTTGTCCTTCTTTCTCTTGTCCGGCTTGGGGCAATTTGGAGCAATGTGACCTTTTTCTCCACAATTGTAACAATTTTTTTTCTTAACATCTCCCCATGGCCGGAATATTCTTCTTTTAGGGTCAAAGTTGAAACCCTTCTTGTTGATCTTGTCATTCAAACGTGTGAACTTTCTCATCATGAGAGCAAGTTCTCCATCATCTTCTTCATCGGATGAACTTTCATGATGATCTTCTTCTTCATTGCTTGAGCTTGATTCTTGCTTGACCATCTTGAGCTTGCGGTGCTTGTTGGCCTTGGTTTTGAGAGCAATTGTTTTGCTTGTAGTTGGCTCTTCGGACATACCAAGGATCCCCATTTCATGAGCACGGATTTCACCCACAAGCTCTCCCACTTCCATTGTATCAAGATTCTCCTTTTGAAGCATAGCATTTATGATGTTGTATTTGGGCTTTGGTAGGAGCATGAGAATCTTGCAGTTGATGGAGCCACTGTCAATTTTAGAAACTTCAAGCGCATTAATGTCCTTGACAATGACATTCAAGCGAGAATACATATCATTGCAATTTTCATGAGCTAGCATCTTAAAGGAATCATATTTAGCTCTAAACAAGTGATACTTTTGCTCACAAACTTTTGTAGAGCCTTCATGAATTTCAATTAGCTCTTTCCAAATATCACTTGCTAAGTCCATGCCATTTACTCTAGCAAAGACTTCCTCACTAATGGCTTCAAAAATTGCATTTCTAGCCTTTGCATTCCATTTTAATTGTTCCGTGGTGGGAGTTCCGGTGAACCCGGTCTTAGTTTCCAACCACACTTCGAGGGCAATCGCATCAAGGTATGCGGCCATGCGAACTTTCCAATAAGCAAAGTTCTTGCCCTTGAAGTGAGGCGGCGAACCACCCATCTTGGCCATAGCTCTAGGCGGTGAAGCCTAATGATCCAAATGAGCAACGAAGCTCTGATACCAATTTAAGGATCGATGGACCAAGAGGGGGTGAATTGGGCCTTTTTCAAATTTCTAAAACAAAGTAAAGCAACCTTAACCTATGCAATACTAGTAAGGCTCAATTCACCAACCGGCTAGCTAAGCAAACTACACAAGCTTATGAAGATACAACTAGATATGAAACTAAGCAAGGTAGAGCTAAGCTATGATCTCTAAGGTCAAGCACATGAATAATTGCATGAAAGTAAGTGCTTGAAAGTAAAGAGTGGGCAAGAGATAGCCGGTTTTTTTCCCGTGGTGTCGATGTGTTGGCACACACCCCTAATCAACGTTGTGACACTCACTAAGAGTCTTGTCTCCTCCCAAGTCACCGAGACAAGGTCGCTCACTAAGAGTCTCCGTTCACCATCCCAGCGTGGTGGAGCTCAAGCCACGTACAACCTTCTTCGGGCTCCCACAATCGTTGGCAAGCTCCGGAAGAAACACCTTCAATCACCAAGATCGCCTAGGTGCTGCCAATCACCAAGAGTAACAAGCTAGGGTCTTCACTTGAGCAAGAATCGATCACCAAGAACGGATGCACACAAGCTTCTCTCTACTCAAGTCCTTAGTCTTGCTTCTTGAATGATTGAATGAACAAATATGTGAATGATGAAGCTCAAGATGGCTCTCAACAATGTAACACCCTAATTTAAATTTCAGCATTTATTAATAAATTTAATTGGTTTTACTTAATTTTCTAAGGTTTATTGTGTTTAGTATGGCATTTAATTCAATTTTGTTGCTTAAGTAATTAAAATTTTACCGTAGGTTTAAATTTTGATGTTGCATTCATGCTGGTGCATAGTTTTAATTATTTGAGTGTGGTTTGAATTCAAATTTTGATTTGAATTCAAACTTTGTTTGAAGTAGAAATAGAAAAGAGAAAGGAAAATAGAAAACTAACCCGGACCCAAACCCACCTCAGCCCAGTCCAACTCTCTCCCGCGGCCCACTTTTCTCAGCTCCAAACCCAGCCCGAACACTCTCTTTCCCGTGGCCCATCCCGCTCACCCGGCCCAGCAGACCACACGGCAGCCCAGCGAGCCAGCATGGCCCGCGCACGCCCCCACCCTCTGCCTTGTGGACCCCGCTTGTCAGCAGCACTCCCAGCGCCCCGCGCACCGCACTGTCAGCCAGCGCCCCCCCACGCGGTCCCACAGGCCAGCCCCACGCTCGCAAGCCACCCCGCACGCGCGCTCGCTTCGCCCACTGCGCCCCGGGCCCGCACGTCAGCGCCCGCTGCCGTGACCCCGCACTCGTCCGCGACCCTCTCCCCGTCTTGCTGACCCGCCGGGCCCGCCTGGCAGGGTCGTCTTCCCTGCGGGACGGCCCGCCGAGATCTCCGGCGAAACCCCCGGAGATTCCCTTCCCCAACCGAGCCCGCGATCCCCGGCTCCTCCCTTTAACTAGCGCTGCAACCCTCCCTGCACCCCATCCACTCCTCGCGCCGCCCGCAACCCTAGCGCATCGCCCCGCCTCGCCTCCACTCGGAGCAGAGCCCCCACGCCGCCGGTAAACTCCTCCGCCACTGCATTTCCTCGCCGCCGGTGACCCCGGAGCCCCCCTGACCCCCGTATCCTTCCCGCAGGGCCGCCTTGGGTCAAGTCGTGCCACCCAGGAGCCCGGAGAGCCCCTGCGCCGACCTCGTCACCGAGTTCCGCCTAGTGCCGCCACCGGTCCTCGCCGTCGTCACGTCTGCGCTGCGATCTCGACCACCCCGCGCCCTAGGTAAGCACCAGCTCGCCCCCTGGTCATTTTGCGCTAGAATGGACTAGGCCGTATGCCCATAGAGGCCATAGGACACCGCACGCCGGCGAGGTGCGCCGCCCAGATACTCCCTCGCCGTCGAGCACCCCGTCCCGCGCCCCAATTCCCTCCCATGAGTGTCCAGGAGGACTACTCATACCCTGGAGATGCTCCTAGGCCGAAGCCGCGTCGAAATCGAGCCCGGGAACCCCAGAATCGCAGTACTCCGGCGAGCCCGAGCCGAGCGCCGCTGCGGTTGCTCTGTTTCCGGCGACCCGCGCCGCCGCCGTTGCCCCTTTCACCCTGAGCCGCTCGATTAGAGCCCAACGGACGCGATTAGAACAAATCCAGTCCAAATCCGAGCCGTCAGATCCAAAACCGGCGGCCCAGATTAGAAGATACCCCTTCGCGCATTACTTTTGTTAAAGAGGCCCTCAGTTTTTCTTTATTTAACCCGCAGTCCATCTCAGTTGAAAAATAATTCCAAATCTGCCCTTCCTTTTATGTTTTAGACCCTGAGCTTCTTTAAAATAGAACCCGCCGTCCTGCTCTGGTAGATTTGCGAGTTAGACCCTGGGATTAATGTTTATTTACGTTTAGACCCTCGGTTTTAGCAGAAAAGTCCCTGGAACCCTGTTTTTATTACAAATAAGCCCCTGAATCTTGTTTTAGGCCTAGTTTACGCGTTTTAGCTCCGTTTTTAGCGTTCTTTATATCCACGCGATCGTTGTAATGCGTAGAATAGTTTTGGACTAGTTTAGTGTGCTGTTTTTATGTATTGATGTACTGTTTCTTAGTTTTTGTTAGAGTTTGCTCGTATGCTTATTATTGTGCATTGTTTTGGCCATGTGTTCGTGAGTAGACGTTGATCCATCTGAGGAGCCCCAGTACCAGTACCAGGAGCAGCCGTCTTCCGAGCACTTTGAGCAGTAGCAGGAGCAGTACGAGGAAGACAAGTATAACATGAACCACCTGTCACTTTAATTACAAATTCATACTGCATTTTAATACTGTATGCCTATAAGGACTTTCCTAGCCACTTTATATCCTTTATATATACCTTTGGGTTGCATTTTGGTTAGTTGTGCTAGGTTGCTGCGCTATAATATACTCTGGTCCTTTTCAATTAATTTGATTAATGGTTTACTTGAACTTAATTCTGAGAGTGGCCCTCTGTGCTTCGTGCTTGAGTGGCTCACGTCTCGTTAAAATATGGTTTTCGTAGAAACATGGTTTAGGGGGCCAGCACGGTGCTTAGTGCTTGGTTGGCCACTCTCCATAAGGACCGGTTCATAGAGCGACAACCTGGGACAACAGCGCTACCACAAGGCTAGAATGGGATAGACTTGGCGTAATAATTAGATCTTTTTGGTTTGGAGTAACTTACCTGCGGGGCAGGGGCGGTAAGCTTCTATGGCCCTCGTGTTGAGTGGCCTCGTCTGTGCTTCGTGTCTTGACGCCCACTAGACCTGCTCCATAGTCGCTGATCCACCCTCGCGGTTACTCCCTACCAACGAGTTTCTTTGTAAAGGCCTCGTAGTGAGTCGCTAGTCATCTCACCTAAGGAAGTGTGATGAACAACTGGCGTAGCTCACGGCTTGTGGGTAAAGATGTGCAACCTCTGCAGAGTGTAAAACTGGTATACTAGCCGTGCTCACGGTTATGAGCGGCCCAGATCCTCCTTTTGATTAGTGAAGTTATCTCCTTCCGACGAGGGAGGTGCTTCTCGGGGTTACCTTGGTGTCTTGGTTTTGGTTTGGTTCTCAGTAGTTGCATAATTAATTCTGATTAATTACTATGTAACAGGGTTAATGGTAATTCATCAACTCGTAGTAAATAGCTTTAATAAAATTTTGCCAACACTTAAAAGCTAATGCAGTTGAGTCAGCCAGCCTAGAGCCTCATAGTTTGTGTTATACTTGTTGAGTACAAGTTGTGTACTCACTCTTGCCTTTTCTCTACTTTTTCCTCTTGGCTACGCTACTGCTGCTCAGTTCCTGCCGACACGAGGGAGTTCGTCCAGCGCTACCAGGACTACGAGGACTTCTAGGTGTTCGTCTCCCAGTCGACGTCCCTGTGGCGCCCTGCTTCAGCTTCGGAGAGCTTTTATCGTATTTTGTACTTCGCTTCCGCTGTATTAGACATTTTTGTCATTATTGTAATAAATAACATTCGTATTCGCTTTATTATGTCTTTTACGTGATATGTGCTATGATATACTGTTCATTCTGTTGTATATACGTGTGACTCGATCCTGGCACGTATATGATTGCTCGGTTTATGTTTTTTTATAAACCGGGTGTTACAGAGTGGTATCAGAGCCGTATCGACTGTAGGACGAAGCCTAGATAGAACTGGTCGTGTTTTAGGACTTCTTCTCACCAATCCTTGCCTGCTGAAACTATTTTACTATTATACCCCTTGACTTCTATGATTTTTTACCAGTCTTGCCTTGATTTCTTTCTCTGAAGAATAGTTTTCGTAGATTTGGCCTGAATCAGTCATCTGACCACCATGAGTATTAGCTAGGTGACCCTTTTATAATAATACGATAGCACGTTCTGCGACGCGTTGTGTTAGTCGAGTCGTATGTTAAACTCGGCTAAGTTGTGAAAATTGTCTGCTGGTTATTATGCTACATGCTTGATTTGGATTTTTGAATGATTGTATAGCTTAGTAGTTTAAATTTGTTTAAAGAAAATCACTCTGATGTTAAAGTTAACTAATTAATAAAATGAGTTAGATCGTTGGGGGTAAAACAGTCCACTCTATCCTGTCTACTTTATCATGTCTGAGTCTTTTTCCGCAAAGAGTTATCATATCCATCTGAATTATTTCTGCAAATTCCTTACTCGTGAAATCTTTTGTCCAAAATCAGATGGTGAACACCAGGAGCACCGGTTCCGGTTCTGGCCAGCAGCAGGGTCAGAACAACCAGGGTACCGGGATACCGATGCCGCCGCCTTTGACTCCGGAGCAGTACTTCCAGCTCCAGATGCAGATGATGGCTACCCTGAACAACACGGTTCAGGCTCTTCAGCATGCTCACACTCAGCCTCCGCCTCCTCCACCGCCGCAGCCTCGGGACAGGCGTGCTGAGTTCCTGAGGGGTCACCCACCGACGTTTTCTCACACGTCCGACCCTCTTCAGGCTGACGACTGGCTCCGTGCAGTGGAGCGTCAGCTGGACATCGCCCAGTGCGATGATCGGGAGCGAGTTCTGTACGCAGCAGGACAGCTGCGAGGGGCAGCTTTGGACTGGTGGGAGTCCCACCCAGTTCACGACCGCGAGGCTCTCACTTGGCTCCAGTTCCGAGAGCGGTTCCGCAGCCACAACGTCCCCGCGGGCGTTATGAAGATGAAACAGAAGGAGTTCCTTGCACTGAAGCAGGTAATCTTAAGTATAATCATTCAGCGTTTTCTTTTGAGCTAATGCCCCTTGTTCTATCCTTATGAATCTTGAGTTAATCTTCCGATATCTATCTAGTCTTTGTGAATTCAAGGTGACTATGTCGGTCACGGAGTATCGTGATCGCTTTCTTCAGCTGGCTCGCTACGCCCCTGCCGATGTTGCGGATGACCGCAAGAAGCAGGAGCACTTCATGGAGGGTCTTGAGGACTACCTCCAGTACGCGCTGCTCAACCTCCGCTTCGACGACTTCAACCATCTGGTTGACAGCGCGCTCAACACTGAGCGCAAGCACTTGGAGATGGAGGACAAGAAGAGGAAGATTGTCCCCGTTGCTTCCGGCAGCAACACTCGTCCTCGCCTCCAGCAGCCCCAGCAGTACCAGCAGCAGTACCGGCCTCCCCAGCCGTACCAGCAGAGGCCGCAGCAGTACCCGCCTCGACAGCAGCAGCAGGCAGGTCAGGGCCCGAGGTTACCGGCACCTCCGGCTCGTGCTCTACCAGCTCCGCCAGCACCTCAGGCTCCACGTCCGGCAGCTCCTACCGGACAGCAGGCTTCGACACTTGCACGCGTCTGCTATCACTGCGGCCAGCCGGGGCACTACGCCAACACTTGCCCCCGGAAGGCGCAGGCAGGACAGCAGGGGCGCCCAGCTCAGCCCAGGGCGCCAGCACTGGCTCGAGTGAACCACATGACGGCCGAGTCAGCGGCCGAGGCTCCTAACGTGGTTATTGGTACGTTCATGGTCAACTCTCACCCCGCTACAGTGCTTTTCGATACCGGTGCTACCCATTCTTTCACTTCCAAGTCATTTGCCGAGCAGCATGGTATACCAGTTTCTTGTATGAGGACAGCTATGGTAGTTACCTCACCTGGGGATCAGATTCGTACATGTTCTATATGCTCCAGAGTTAGTATTGTCATAAAGGGGGTAGAGTTCCGCACTGGCTTGATAGTTATTGACTCCTCGGGGATAGATGTGATTCTGGGCATGGAGACTCTTACCAGATGGGGAGTCCGCATTGATTGTGCTCAGCGGACAGTTCACTTATCGGCATCTGATGGCCAAGAGGTGATAGTCAGTGCTTCAGAGCCTTCTGGATTTCTTCATCAGATGGAGGCTAGACCCACGGACGGTATTCGCGTGGTGTCTGAGTTCCCGGATGTCTTTCCGGATGATTTGCCAGGTATGCCGCCTGAACGCGCCATTGAGTTTTGTATTGATCTCTTGCCTGGCACAGCTCCTATTGCAAAGCGGCCCTACCATATGGCACCTATAGAGCATGAAGAAGTAAAGAAGACTATTGATGAGTTGCTAGCCAAGGGCTATATCCGTCGCAGCTTCTCTCCTTGGGCTTTTCCATTATTGCTGGTAGATAAGAAGGATGGCTCGAAGAGGATGTGTGTAGATTATCGGGAGCTGAATGCAGTTACCATCAAGAACAAGCATCCACTGCCCCGTATTGAGGATCTCTTCGATCTGCTTCGAGGTGCTCGTATATTCTCGAAGATTGATCTTCGTTCGGGTTATTTTCAGCTGAGGATCCGTCCTGGGGATATTCCGAAGACGGCATTCACCTGCAAGTACGGGTTATATGAGTATACGGTCATGTCCTTCGGCTTGACTAATGCCCCGGCTTACTTCATGCATCTGATGAACATGGTCTTCATGGATTATCTGGATGTCTTCGTGGTGATTTTCATTGATGATATTCTGATCTTCTCCAAGACAGAAGAAGAGCATGAGGAGCATTTGAGGCTCGTGTTGCAGAGATTGAGAGAGCATCAGCTGTATGCCAAGTTCAGCAAGTGCGAGTTCTGGATTGACGAGGTTCCATTCCTCGGTCATGTTATATCTCAGGGAGGCATTGCTATTGATCCGAGCAAGGTGAAGGATGTACTTGAGTGGGAGACACCGCAGACAGTAAAGGAAGTCAGGTCTTTCTTGGGCTTAGCTGGATATTATCGGAGGTTCATTGAGAATTTCTCCAAGATCGCGAAGCCTTTGACTTCTTTGCTGGAGAAAAATGTGGCTTTTGTGTGGACTGATGAGCGTCAGAGGGCCTTTGATGAGCTGAAGAAGAGGTTGACTACGGCGCCAGTCCTGACTCTGCCAGACCAGACGAAGAGGTTCACGGTATATTGTGATGCTTCGAAGGAAGGTCTTGGGTGTGTTCTGATGCAGGAGGGCAGAGTGATTGCTTATGCTTCACGGCAGTTACGTCGGCATGAGCTGAATTATCTCACTCATGATCTTGAGTTAGCCGCAGTTGTGCATGCTCTGAAGATTTGGAGGCATTACTTGTATGGGCAGCGGTGTGATATCTACACTGATCACAAGAGCCTCAAGTACATTTTCACGCAGAATGAGCTGAACATGCGGCAGAGAAGATGGCTAGAGTTAGTCAAGGACTATGACCTGGAGATTCACTATCATCCGGGCAAGGCCAATGTTGTAGCAGATGCTCTGAGCAGAAGAAGTTATGTCAACATGGCCGTGGCTTTCCAGATGCCTCCAGAGTTATGCGAGGAGTTCGAGCAGTTGAGTCTGGGCTTCTTGCATCATACTTCTAGTGCAGCATTCGAGGCAGTACCGACTCTAGAGTCTGAGATCAGGCAGCATCAGAAAGATGATGAAAAGCTGCAGGAGATTCGTGAGTTGCTCAAGAAGGGCAAGGCTCCCCATTTCAGAGAGGATGATCAGGGTACCTTGTGGTACAAGAACCGGATCTGTGTGCCAGATGTGAAGGATCTCCGGAAGTTAATTCTGAGTGAGGC
This sequence comes from Panicum virgatum, assembly GCF_016808335.1. Lineage (NCBI taxonomy): Eukaryota > Viridiplantae > Streptophyta > Magnoliopsida > Poales > Poaceae > Panicum > Panicum virgatum. The sequence continues at coordinate 30,983,595 of NC_053136.1, read as the reverse complement.
CCATGATACAGCTTACTCTATTCATCCGGGCAGCACGAAGATGTATTATGATCTGAAGGAACGTTTCTGGTGGTATGGGATGAAGCGTTCAGTGGCAGAGTACGTGGCCATTTGTGACACCTGTCAGCGTGTCAAGGCTGAGCATCAGAGGCCAGCAGGTCTGTTACAGCCTTTGAAGATTCCAGAGTGGAAATTGGAGGAAATCACGATGGACTTCATTGTTGGATTGCCTCGTACTCAGAAAGGGTACAACTCCATATGGGTAGTAGTGGATCGATTGACGAAGGTTGCTCACTTCATTCCAGTGAACACTACTTACTCCGGTGCTAGACTTGCAGAGTTGTACATCTCTCGGATTGTCTGCTTGCATGGTGTGCCCAAGAAGATTATATCTAACAGAGGGTCTCAGTTCACTTCTCGGTTCTGGGAGCAGCTCCATGACTCATTGGATACGAAGCTGCGTTTCAGTACGGCTTATCATCCTCAGACAGATGGGCAGACAGAGAGAACCAACCAAGTGTTGGAGGATATGCTGAGAGCTTGTGCCATTCAGTACGGCACTAGTTGGGATAAGTGCCTTTCATATGCTGAGTTCTCATATAACAACAGCTATCAGGCCAGTCTGAAGAAGTCCCCCTTCGAGGCATTGTATGGCAGAAAGTGCAGGACTCCTCTCTATTGGGATCAGATTGGTGAGAAGCAGCTCTTTGGCCCTGAGATCATAGATGATGCAGAGCAGATGGTTCAGGCTGTGCGGGAAAATCTGAGGATTGCACAGAGCAGACAGAAGAGCTATGCAGATGGCAAACGGAGAGACCTGATTTTCAGTGTCGGTGATTATGTATACCTGAAGGTGTCTCCGATGAGAGGAATCCACAGATTTAATGTCAAAGGGAAGTTAGCACCTCGGTATGTGGGGCCATTCAAGGTGCTTGAGCGGAAAGGCGAAGTTGCTTATCGCCTGGAGTTACCTCTCAGCCTCTCAGGAGTTCATGATGTCTTCCATATATCTCAGCTGAAGAGGTGTCTGCGAGTACCCGAGGAGCATGCACCACTGGATGGAGTAGATGTGCAGGAAGATCTGACATATACTGAGCATCCGGTGAAGATTCTGGAGACACCAGAGAGGGTTACTCGGAACAAGCGCATCAAGATGTGCAGAGTACAGTGGAGTCATCACAGTGAAGCTGAGGCTACATGGGAGCGAGAATATGAGTTGAGGAAGACCTATCCAGATCTCTTTGCTAGCCAGCCCAGCTAAATCTCGGGGACGAGATTTCTTTAAGGGGGTAGGGTCTGTAACACCCTAATTTAAATTTCAGCATTTATTAATAAATTTAATTGGTTTTACTTAATTTTCTAAGGTTTATTGTGTTTAGTATGGCATTTAATTCAATTTTGTTGTTTAAGTAATTAAAATTTTACCGTAGGTTTAAATTTTGATGTTGCATTCATGCTGGTGCATAGTTTTAATTATTTGAGTGTGGTTTGAATTCAAATTTTGATTTGAATTCAAACTTTGTTTGAAGTAGAAATAGAAAAGAGAAAGGAAAATAGAAAACTAACCCGGACCCAAACCCACCTCAGCCCAGTCCAACTCTCTCCCGCGGCCCACTTTTCTCAGCTCCAAACCCAGCCCGAACACTCTCTTTCCCGTGGCCCATCCCGCTCACCCGGCCCAGCAGACGACACGGCAGCCCAGCGAGCCAGCATGGCCCGCGCACGCCCCCACCCTCTGCCTTGTGGACCCCGCTTGTCAGCAGCACTCCCAGCGCCCCGCGCACCGCACTGTCAGCCAGCGCCCCCCCACGCGGTCCCACAGGCCAGCCCCACGCTCGCAAGCCACCCCGCACGCGCGCTCGCTTCGCCCGCTGCGCCCCGGGCCCGCACGTCAGCGCCCGCTGCCGCGACCCCGCACTCGTCCGCGACCCTCTCCCCGTCTCGCTGACCCGCCGGGCCCGCCTGGCAGGGTCGTCTTCCCCGCGGGACGGCCCGCCGAGATCTCCGGCGAAACCCCCGGGGATTCCCTTCCCCAACCGAGCCCGCGATCCCCGGCTCCTCCCATTAACTAGCGCCGCAACCCTCCCTGCACCCCATCCACTCCTCGCGCCGCCCGCAACCCTAGCGCATCGCCCCGCCTCGCCTCCGCTCGGAGCAGAGCCCCCACGCCGCCGGTAAACTCCTCCGCCACTGCATTTCCTCGCCGCCGGTGACCCCGGAGCCCCCCTGACCCCCGTATCCTTCCTGCAGGGCCGCCTTGGGTCAAGTCGTGCCACCCAGGAGCCCGGAGAGCCCCTGCGCCGACCTCGTCACCGAGTTCCGCCTAGTGCCGCCACCGGTCCTCGCCGTCGTCACGTCTGCGCTGCGATCTCGACCACCCCGCGCCCTAGTTAAGCACCAGCTCGCCCCCTGGTCGTTTTGCGCTAGAATGGACTAGGCCGTAGCCCATAGAGCCCGTAGGACACCGCACGCCGGCGAGGTGCGCCGCCCAGATACTCCCTCGCCGTCGAGCATCCCGTCCCGCGCCCCAATTCCCTCCCATGAGTGTCCAGGAGGACTACTCATACCCTGGAGATGCTCCTAGGCCGAAGCCGCGTCGAAATCGAGCCCGGGAACCCCAGAATCACAGCACTCCGGCGAGCCCGAGCCGAGCGCCGCCGCGGTTGCTCTGTTTCCGGCGACCCGCGCCGCCGCCGTTGCCCCTTTCACCCTGAGCCGCTCGATTAGAGCCCAACGGACGCGATTAGAACAAATCCAGCCCAGATCCGAGCCGTCAGATCCAAAACCGGCGGCCCAAAAACTATTTCTTAGTTTTTGTTAGAGTTTGCTCGTATGCTTATTATTGTGCATTGTTTTGGCCATGTGTTCGTGAGTAGACGTTGATCCATCTGAGGAGCCCCAGTACCAGTACCAGGAGCAGTCGTCTTCCGAGCACTTTGAGTAGCAGCAGGAGCAGTACGAGGAAGGCAAGTATAACATGAACCACCTGTCACTTTAATTACAAATTCATACTGCATTTTAATACTGTATGCCTATAAGGACTTTCCTAGCCACTTTATATCCTTTATATATACCTTTGGGTTGCATTTTGGTTAGTTGTGCTAGGTTGCTGCGCTATAACATACTCTGGTCCTTTTTAATTAATTTGATTAATGGTTTACTTGAACTTAATTCTGAGAGTGGCCCTTTGTGCTTCGTGCTTGAGTGGCTCATGTCTCGTTAAAATATGGTTTTTGTAGAAACATGGTTTAGGGGGCCAGCACGGTGCTTAGTGCTTGGTTGGCCACTCTCCATAAGGACCGGTTCATAGAGCGACAACCTGGGACAACAGCACTACCACAAGGCTAGAATGGGATAGACTTGGCGTAATAATTAGATCTTTTTGGTTTGGAGTAACTTACCTGCGGGGCAGGGGCGGTAAGCTTCTATGGCCCTCGTGCTGAGTGGCCTCGTCTGTGCTTCATGTCTTGACACCCACTAGACCTGCTCCATAGTCGCTGATCCACCCTCGCGGTTACTCCCTACCAACGAGTTTCTTTGTAAAGGCCTCGTAGTGAGTCGCTAGTCATCTCACCTAAGCAAGTGTGATGAACAACTGGCGTAGCTCACGGCTTGTGGGTAAAGATGTGCAACCTCTGCAGAGTGTAAAACTGGTATACTAGCCGTGCTCACGGTTATGAGCGGCCCAGATCCTCCTTTTGATTAGTGAAGTTATCTCCTTCCGACGAGGGAGGTGCTTCTCGGGGTTACCTTGGTGTCTTGGTTTTGGTTTGGTTCTCAGTAGTTGCATAATTAATTCTGATTAATTACTATGTAACAGGGTTAATGGTAATTCATCAACTCATAGTAAATAGCTTTAATAAAATTTTGCCAACACTTAAAAGCTAATGCAGTTGAGTCAGCCAGCCTAGAGCCTCATAGTTTGTGTTATACTTGTTGAGTACAAGTTGTGTACTCACTCTTGCCTCTTCTCTACTTTTTCCTCTTGGCTACGCTACTGCTGCTCAGTTCCTGCCGACACGAGGGAGTTCGTCCAGCGCTACCAGGACTACGAGGACTTCTAGGTGTTCGTCTCCCAGTCGACGTCCCTGTGGCGCCCTGCTTCAGCTTCGGAGAGCTTTTATCGTATTTTGTACTTCGCTTCCGCTGTATCAGACATTTTTGTCATTATTGTAATAAATAACATTCGTATTCGCTTTATTATGTCTTTTACGTGATACGTGTTATGATATACTGTTCATTCTGTTGTATATACGTGTGACTCGATCCTGGCACGTATATGATTGCTCGGTTTATGTTCTTTTATAAACCGGGTGTTACAAACAATATATGAGTGTATGAATGTTGCCTGGTGTCAAGAGAGTGCAAAATGACCCATTGGAGGGGTATATATAGGCAGCTCACACAAATAGAGAAGTTGGAGAAAAGTTGCCAGAAAACTGCATAGCGCCGGTTAATCCGACGATCCTCCAATAGCCAGCGTCGGTTTAACTGATGAAAGTAAACTACCCATTCTGAAAACTAGCCGTTACAACTCGGGCAGATTAACCGACGTATCATCGGTTTAACCGGTGAGTGTAGTTGTCCACTGATCAACTGAAAAACCAAGTCTCTGGACAACTGCACCGACGTTAACTCAAATCCATCGTCGGTTTAACCGGTGAGTACAACTTCTGAAATCCCTGGAAAAACCATCTCACTGGTCAATTGCACCGACGACTCATTTCAAATAGCGTCGGTTTAATCAGTGTATTGAACTTGAAATGTCCTGGAAAAACCAACTCTGGACTAATGCACCGACGTTAATTCAAACAACATCGGTTTAACTGGTGTATAGAACCTGTCTAGACTCTGCTGACTGCGTTTAACCGACGTATGGAAAAGTGGAAGCCTCGGTTAAACCGGTGTATAGACTTTTTCTGATTTTGCCTTTTCTGATTTGAGTCTTGAGTGAAATCCAAATATTCTTGAGATATAAGTTGAAAACCAGTTATTTGAACTTCTAGAAACCTGAGTGACCATAGTGTGCATCCATTTTCAAATGACCATGTCCATGCTCAAGTTACTTGACCTTAACCCCTCTTAATAGTGCGATCACTACAAAACTATAAAACCTATACTAACCTAAGTGTCCTTCTCATCCTTACGACACTTAGGACTAGAAAGATCCTTAGTCTTGTTATATATTTGAGATGAATACCGAGATCGCCTTTTTGAATAACGAAATTGAGGGGCCTCTTTTGACATATGACCAAATGAGCGATAATGATCTATTAAGCTGCACAAACTCATTAGTCACAATAATGGTTGTCATTAATCACCGAAACATACCTTGAGGGCCTAGATGCTTACAATCTCCCCCTTTTTGGTGATTGATGACAATACAAACATAAATAACGAGAGAGCAAGAAAGATAAAACATGATAAACACAAGCAAACTCGAAAAAGGACCAAAGAGCTCAACGGCTCAAACGAAATCCATAGATATGTCTCAAACCACAGCATACTCAAGCGACAAATGAACATATCCATGAATTAACATCAAATGAGATAAAATATCAAAGTCCTCACATAACTCTGGAGGCATCTGGAAAGCCACGGCCATGTTGACATAGCTTCTTCTGCTCAGAGCATCTGCCACAACATTAGCCTTACACGGATGATAGTGAATCTCTAGGTCATAGTCCTTGACCAACTCTAGCCATCTTCTCTGCCGCATGTTCAGCTCATTCTGCGTGAAAATGTACTTGAGGCTCTTGTGATCAGTGTAGATATCACACTGCTGCCCATACAAGTAATGCCTCCAAATCTTCAGAGCATGCACGACTGCGGCTGACTCAAGATCATGAGTGGGATAATTCAGCTCATGCCGACGTAACTGCCGTGAAGCATAAGCGATCACTCTGCCCTCCTGCATCAGAACACAACCAAGACCATCCTTCGAAGCATCACAATACACCGTGAACCTCTTGCTCTGGTCTGGCAGAGTAAGGACTGGCGCCGTAGTCAACCTCTTCTTCAGCTCATCAAAGGCCATCTGACGCTCATCAGTCCATATGAATGCCGCATTCTTCTCTAGCAAGGAAGTCAAAGGCTTCGCGATCTTGGAGAAATTCTCAATGAACCTCCGATAATATCCTGCTAAGCCCAAGAATGACCGGACTTCCTTCACCGTCTGCGGTGTCTCCCACTCGAGCACATCCTTCACCCTACTCGGATCAACTGCAATACCTCCCTTGGAGATGACAAGACCGTGGAATGGAACCTCGTCAATCCAGAACTCGCACTTGCTGAACTTAGCATACAACTGATGCTCTCTCAATCTCTGCAACACGAGCCTCAGATGCTCTTCATGCTCTTCCTCTGTCTTGGAGAAGATCATAATATCATCAATGAAGATCACCACGAAGACATCCAGATAATCCATGAGAACCATGTTCATCAGATGCATGAAGAAAGCTGGGGCATTAGTCAAGCCGAAGGACATGACCGTGTATTCATATAGCCCGTACTTGCAAGTGAATGCCGTCTTAGGAATATCCCCAGGACGGATCCTCAGTTGAAAATAACCCGAGCGAAGATCAATCTTCTAGAATATATGAGCACCACGAAGTAGATCAATGAGATCCTCAATACGAGGCAGTGGATGCTTGTTCTTGATAGTGACTGCATTAAGCTCCCGATAATCAACACACATTCTCTTCGAGCCATCCTTCTTATCTACTAGCAACAATGGAAAAGCCCAAGGAGAGAAGCTGCGACGGATATAGCCCTTGGCTAGCAACTCATCAATAGTCTTCTTGACTTCCTCATGCTCTATAGGTGCCATGCGGTAGGGCCGCTTTACAATAGGAGCAGTGCTAGGCAAGAGATCAATAGAAAACTCAATGTCGCGTACAGGCGGCATACCTGGCAAATCATCCGGAAAGACATCCGGGAATTTAGACACCACGCGAATACCATCCGTGGGTCTAGCCTCCATCTGATGAAGAAATCCCGAGGGCTCAGAAGCACTGACTGTCACCTCATGGACATCAGATGCTGTCAGGTGAACTGCCCGATGAGCACAATCAATTCTGACTCCCCACTTGGTAAGAGTATCCATTCCCAGAATCACATTGATACCCTTGGTGTCTAGCACCCTCAGATCAGCACTGAATGTTGCCCCCCTTATGGCTACACTGAATCGGGGGCAAACAATATGGGATCTCAACTCCCCTCCCGGTGAAGAGACTAGCAGACACTTCATTAATGCAGTGATAAAGAAACTATGCTTCTCAACATATGACTTGGTGATGAATGAATGAGTAGCACCAGTATCGAAAAGCACTGTAGCTGGATGGGAGTTGACCATGAACATACCAATAACCACGTTAGGAGCCTCGGCCGCTGACTCGGCCGTCACGTGGTTCACTCTGCCCTGTGCTGGCGCCCTGGGCTGAGCTGGGCGCCCCTGCTGTGCTGCCTGTGCCTTCCGGGGGCAAGTGTTGGCATAGTGCCCCGGCTGGCCGTAGTGATAGCACACGCGAGGAGGTGCTGGAGCCTGATGTCTGGGTGGAGGAGCTGCCTGCCGTGGAGCCTGAGGTGCTGGCGGAGCTGGTGGAGCACGAGCCAGAGGTGCCGGTAACCTCTGGCCCTGACCTGCCTGCTGCTGCTGTTGAGGCAGGTACTGCTGTGGTCTCTGCTGGTACTGCTGGGGAGGCCGGTACTACTGCTGCTGGTACTGCTGGGGGCGGCTGGAGGCGAGGACGAGTGTTGCTGCCGGAAGCAACGGGGACAATCTTCCTCTTCTTGTCCTCCATCTCCAAGTGCTTGCGCTCAGTGTTGAGCGCGCTGTCAACCAGATGGTTGAAGTCGTCGAAGCGGAGGTTGAGCAACACGTACTGGAGGTAGTCCTTAAGACCCTCCATGAAGTGCTCCTGCTTCTTGCGGTCATCCGCAACATCGGCAGGGGCGTAGCGAGCAAGCTGCAGAAAACGATCACGATACTCCGTGACCGTCATAGTCCCCTGAAGTGAAAAAGATAGATATATATCGAAGGATTAATTCATGATTTAGAAAGATAAAACAAGGAGGTATTAGCTCAAAAGGAAACGCTGAATGATTATTTCTGAGATTACCTGCTTCAGTGCAAGGAACTCCTTCTGCTTCATCTTCATAACGCCCGCAGGGATATTGTGGCTGCGGAACCGCTCCCGGAACTAGAGCCAGCTGAGAGCCTCGCGGTCCTGAACCCGGGTGGGACTCCCACCAGTCCAAAGCTGCCCCTCGCAGCTGTCCTGCTGCATACAGGACTCACTCCCGATCATCGCACTGGGCGATGTCCAGCTGACGCTCCACTGCACGGAGCCAGTCATCAGCCGGAAGAGGGTCGGACGTGAGAGAGAACGTCGGTGGGTGACCCCTCAGGAACTCGGCATGCCTGTCGCGGGTCTACGGCGGTGGAGGAGGCGGAGGCTGAGTGTGAGCCTGCTGAAGTGCCTGAACAGTGTTGTTCAGGGTAGTCATCATCTGCATCTGGAGCTGGAAGTACCGCTCCGGGGTTAGAGGCGGAGGCATCGGGATCCCAGTACTCTGGTTGTTCTGCCCCTGGTTGTTCTGCCCCTGCTGGTCAGAACCACGCCTGGTGTACACTATCTGATTTTGGACAAAAGATTTCATGAGTAAGGATATTGCAGAAATAAATTCAGATGGATACGATATTTTTCTGCAAGAAAGACTTAGACATGATAAAGTAGATAGGATAGAGTGGACGGTTTTACCCCCAATGATCTAACTCATTTTATTAATTATTTAACTTTAACTTAAAACTGATTTTCATTAAATAAATTTAACTACTAAACTATGCAATCAACCAAAAATCCAAATCATACATGTAGCATAATAACAAGCATACAAATTTCACAACTTAGCCGAGTTTAACATACGACTCGACTAACACATTGCGTCGCAGAACGTGCTATCGTATTATTATAAAGGGATCATCTAGCTTACACCTATGATGGTCAGACGACTTACTCCAGGCCAGAATCTACGGGATTCTATAGAGAGAAATCAAGGTGGGACGAGTAAGAATCTTGGAATTCAAGGGGTATAATAGCAAAATAGTTTCAGCAGACAAGGCTGAGAGAGAAAAAGACTTAAAACTCGACCTTTACATTAATGACAAAAATGTCTGATACAGTGGAAGTGAAGTACAAATACGATAAAAACTCTCTGAAGCAAAGCAGGGCGGCACAGGAACGTTGACTGGGAGACGAACGCCTAGAAGTCCTCGTAGTCCTGGTAGCGCTGAGCAAACTCCCTCGCGTCGGCAGGAACTGAGTTGCAGTAGAGTGTCCCCAAGAGGAAAAAGAGTAGAGTAGGCAAGAGTGAGTACACAACTTGTACTCAACAAATATAACACAAACTATGAGGCTCTAGGGTTGGCTGACTCAACTGCATTAGCTTTTAAGTCTTGGCAAAATTTTATTGAAGCTATTTACTACAAGTTGATGATTTACCATAAACCCAGTTACATAGTAATTAATCAAGATTAATCATGTTACTACTGAGTACCAAACCGAAACCACCAAGGTAACCCCGAGAGGCACCCCCCTCGTCGGAAGGAGATAACCCCACTAATCAAAAGGAGGATCTGGGCCGCTCATGATCGTGAGCACGGCTAGTATACCAGTTTTACACTCTGCAGAGGTTGCACATCTTTACCCACAAGTCGTGAGCTACGCTAGTTGTTCATCACACTTCCTTAGGTGAGATGACTAGCAAACTCACTACGAGGCCATTACAAAGGACAAGTTGGTAAGGTGTAACCGCTAAGGATTCAGTCAATGCAACGATGGTGCCCACCTCGAGGGGGTACAAGACAACATAGACCAGCCTCGTAGCGTAGGGACCATTGAAGCTCGACTCCCCTCTTGCCCCGTCGGTAAGTTACTCCCGAATCAAAATGACCTAATTAGTAAGCCAAGACCGTCCCATTCCAGTCTTGTGGTAGCGCTGTTGTCCCAGGTTGTCGCTCTATGAACCGTCCTTATGGAGAGTGGCCAACCCAGCAGTAAGCACCGTGCTGGCCCCCTAAACCATGTTTCTAACAAAACATATTTTAACAAGACGTGAGCCACTCAAGCCAACACAGAGGGCCACTCTCAGAATTAAGTTGCATATACCATTAATCAAATTAATTAAAAAGGACCGAGTGTGTTATAGCGCGGCACCTAGCACAACTAACCAAAATGCAACCCAAAGGATATATATAAAGGATATAAAGTGGCTAGGAAAGTCCTTATAGGCATACAGTATTAAAATGCAGTATGAAAATGTATTTAAAGTGATAGGTGGTGTTCATGTTATACTTGCCTTCCTCGTACTGCTCCTGCTGCTGCTCAAACTGGTCGGAAGACGGCTGCTCCGGGTACTGCTACTGGGGCTCCTCCGGTAGCTCAACGTCTACTCACGAACACATGGCCAAAAACAATACACAACAATAAGCATACAAGCAAACACTAACAAAAGCTAAGAAATAGTACATCAGTACATAAAAACTATTCTACTCATGAAACTATTCTACGCGTTACAACGATCGCGTGGATATAAAGAACGCCTAAAACGAAGCTAAAACGCAAAAATCTAGGCTAAAAACAAGATCCAGGGACCTATTTGTAAGAAAACTGGAGTTCCAGGGGGTTTCTGGGCAAAACTGAGGACTAAAACGTAATTAAATTAAAACTCTGGGGTCTAACTCGTAAAAAGACTAAGCCTAGATGGCGGGTTCTATTCTGAGAAAAGCCAGGGGGGTCCGTGCAAGTTTCTGGGCCGAACTGTAATTAGTTTTGACTTGCGATGGACTGCGGGTTGAAAACTAGGAAACGCAGGGTCTCTTTTACAAAAGGAACAGGGCTGACCGGTATTGACTTTGTTAGAACAGATTTGGGCCGTTGGATCTATATCTAGCGGCTCAAAGCGAAGGGGTAAGCCATTCTAATCTCAGCCGCGCGTCTCCGATCGGACGGCCCTGGGAGATTGGGCGCGCGGGCGGCGACGCTGGGTCGCTGGAGCTCTGCTCCGCAGCGGCGCCCGGCCGGAGCTAGTTGCAAGGATGCTACCGGGGTTCGTTTGGGGTGTGATTTTGGGCAAAAGAACGAGCACGGCATGGGTAGTCCACCTGAGTACACAGGACGGGTTCTCCGGGCTCGGACAGGGCTAGCCACGGCGCGGGGCGGAGCTGGGTCGCCGGTGTGCCGTGCGCTGGAAACTGGAAGGGGCCACGGCTGCTGCATCTTGAGCATGAGACCAAGGAAAGGTCGGGGGTGCTCACAGGGGTCGGACTTGGATGGAGGCGTGGCGCAAGGTCGTCGGCGTTGAGGTTATGCGGCGGCGGTCGGTCGGAGCCGGGGAAGGAGCTCGCGGTCCGGGCGGCACTGGACTCCTCCGGGCACTTGGGTGGCACGAATTACAACCAGGCGGTGCTGTGAAACCGAGCAAGGGGTCAGGGAGGGCCGAGGACCACTGGTGGCGAGGAATCGTCACGGCGGGTGGGAGCCCACCTCCGGTGGTGCCGATGCGATTCCGGTGGTGTAGCGACCTCGGGCCGACGCAGAGGATTCGGATAGCTTCGTGGGTCTACAGCGGAGCTATTGCGGGGGTTGTGGGCGCTCGGGTTGCGGCGGAGCAGCGTGGCCGCGGCGGCGCAGAGGAGCGGCGGCACGGCGGGGCGACTCTGTTGCGGCGGCTAGGGTTGTGGGTGTGGCGGCGAAGATGGATAGGGTGCAGGGGGTCCACTGGGTGAGTTTAAAGGGGCAAGGCGGGGCGCAGCGGCGGGGCGCAGCGGGATAAGGATCCCGGTGAACTCGCCGGTGATATCGGGCGCGCCGTTGCGCGGCGTGGAGAAATGAAAGGGAAGGTGGAGCCGCTGACGGGTGGGGCCTGCGGGTCAGGGACGAGGCGCGCGCGGTGCGGGATGAGCTGCTGGACTGAGCACGGAGGCGGGGGAAGAAAAGGCCAGCTGGGCCGCGCGCTGGAGACTTCCCGAGAGGAGAGGGGGAGGAGGGGAAGACGGGCTGGGCTGCTGGGCCGAACGGGGAAAGAAGCAACTGGGCCGCGGGCTGAGCTGCGGGAAAGGGAGAGGGAGAAGGGCTGGGCCGGTTTGGTGCTGGGCTAGGTTGAGTTGAGTGTGTGGGTTTAGGGGTTTAGGTTCTCTTCTATTTCTCCTTTTCTATTTCTAATTGAAACTAACACACAACTAGGTGAATTCAAATTCAAAATTGAATTCACAGCTAGCACTCAAACAAATAAAATAATGCACCAGCATGAATGCAACAACAAAGTTCAACCTTAGACAAAATTTTAATTACTTGAGGATCAAAATTTGATTAAATGCAAGACTAAACACAATAAACCTTAGAAATTTAAATAAAGCCCAATTAAATTTATTATAAAATGCTGAAATTTAAACTAGGGTGTTATATTGCACCCTTCTTTGAGCTTGTCTTGCGCTTGTGTTATCGCCATAAATTAATAGGTTAATTTATGGGCCGCGAGTGAGTTGGGCTTGATGAAGAAATTAAAGGAGGCTTACGAATCGGCTCCTGCATGAGCGTTTGAGTTAGAGATAGAGTTCGATATGGACACGTTAGTTTGGATTGTCGTCCAAGTCTCCGGACTATAAATATGTACTCTATGACATTTATCAAGGAGAACGTCATCATGTTTTGCAAACAACAACTCTTGGCGCACCGCCACCCCTAATTCTAGGGTTTCGTCCAAGTAAGCGCCATGCTGCCCTGATTGCTTCTTGCGATCAGGGCAACATTGTTCTTGTTTTTACCTTGGTATTACTCGTACTGAAGCATTTTTTATGGCGAGTAGTGCTAGTTATCCTGATTTTCGTAGCATGATTTTTAGTAGATTCATCATGCTTTTGTTGCTTATCATCTACGAACATCATGTCATCTTTGCGTGATCATGTTTTAATCTTATACTAATTCTCGTTGCATGGAATTAGTCGCGTAGAGATAACACCCTGCTTCTTTTTTATCTAGTAGATCTAATCTGTTATGGTTCGTTCTTATACTTAAGAATCGGCTTAATATCTGCTAGGTTAGGCCTTGCAAACGGGTTGGACGATCCGGCGACGTGTTAGATGCTTTGCTTTGATCTTAATAGGGATTGATCCGGGAATCGACTTTTGCTTGTTCTTAGGCCTCTTTTCTGGTTAAGGTTTGGTTATATATTATGCTCGTTAGGCCTAACTACGTGTAGGATGTTCCGATCTAGCAGTGAAGCTTTTTACCGTCGTGGATTAGATTAGCTAGATTCAATTGAAGCAGTTTTTGCAGTTATTTGCTTTATCCATTACCATCTGGATATGCAGATCCAATCTGACATCGGGACTCGATCGGCTCTTTAAAGCCGATGCAAGAGTCATCCCGGGGAGCCGACCACGGCTCGGACTAATGTTTACACGTGTCTGTGCTTGTAGGTAAATCGTCAAAGGCACGTTCGCACCCTCCTGATCGGGTATAGTTCAGGTGGCACGCCCTGCGTCTCCGAAAGCGATGGCGTGTGCCAGGATCTGGGCCGTTGACCGAGGGACCTGTGCCAGCCAGCGCCCTGGCAGCCTCCCGGTTCCTCGTGTTGCCTGTCACTACTCGCCAGTGGGTTTTGACCGATAACACATTCTGGCACGCCCGGTGGGACACTCATCAGCAACAACGTCCACCGCTGGAATGACTGGACCTCAGAGCCAAGCACCGGTCACCAGCCCTGTCACATATGAAGAGCTGACCCCCGAGCACAAGCAGAAATACGATGAGGTCAAAGCTCAGTTCGAAGCCGATCTCATCGGCTCTTTCGAGAGGACCCACAACCACGGCATCAGGTGGAAGGGGTTCTCACCCGAAGGCACTCTCGACAATGTTGACTTGTCCGTACCATCAGAGGAGCACACCAGAGCCCTGCGCTAGGAGATGAACTACATGGTGGCTCACACGCTTCATCGGCACTCAGAAAGCCTGGTGAACGAGCTCGAGCGTGTGGCACATCGTGTCGTCCAGGAGGTGATCAAGAACCAGTACTCCCCATCAGGACCAATCCTGCGGAGTCACAGGGGAGAGAATTCACTTCAGTCTAGGCCACCAATATCGTATTCGCTCACAAATCCAGGTCCGCAGGCTTCGCCGATCTACGTCGTCTACAAGATCGGCGGTGATCCCGGGGAGGGCCAGTTCCTGAACGAGCCGCCTAAGGAGATCCCGCATGGCTACATGTGCGTGTACATACCTGACAGCATCAGTCCAACGCGCGCGGGACATCTGGTGGGTACAGGAGCTTCAGGGGCAGATGCGGAGAAACAGGCATGGCTAGCGAAGTACGCTACCGGGCCAAGTGCTGAGCCCTCGGCCCCAGGAGTTCTTAGTGTGGATTAGATCTGCGCAATACTAAGGGATCAGTTCAGCATTCTGCCCAAGAGAAAGGCGATCAGCTATTTCAAGCCATACCCAAGCGAATACGACTTGATCCCGTTACCACCAAAGTATTGGCTCCCGGAGTTCACCAAGTTCAGCGGGTCAGAAAGAGCCAGCTCCATCGAGCATGTGAGCCGATACCTAACTCAGCTCGGGATGATTTCAGTATCGGATCCTCTGAGGGTCTGGTTCTTCTGCCAGTCTGTCACAGGCTCAGCCTTTGGATGGTACACATCATTGGCCCCAGATTCGATCCGCACTTGGAGGCAGCTGGAAGATTAGTTCCACACCCAGTATCACTCAGAAGCTGCTGAAGCCGGGATTGCCGACCTCGCCCAAGTCAAGCAGAAGCGAGGGGAAAGTGTGTCGGAGTACGTGCAGCGCTTCAGAGAGGTTAAGAATCGATGCTACTCATCGCGCGTCACAGAAAAGGAGGCAGTCGATTTGGCATTTCTGGGGCTCGCTAAGCCGATCAAGGATTTGGCTTTTCAGTTGGAATTCACCTCTCTGGCGCACATGGTACAGAAGCTCACGACGTATGAACACTATCACCCTGAGCTCTACCAGGAAAAATTCAAGCGCCATATGAATATGGCCCAAGCAGATGATTCTGATGATTCTAGCGGGGAACAAGAAGTGGCTGTGGCAGAGTGGACCCGGGGGCCAAACCCCGTCCCGTGCAAGTGGGTCAAACAGAAGGGGCTTGTGAAGGGCTTTGATTTTGACGTGGCCAAGGCAGAGCAGATATTCGACTTACTGCTCAAGGAAAAGCAATTGAAGCTCCCAGAGAATCACAAGCTGCCAACGACGCAAGAGCTGCAGGGGAGACTGTACTGCAAGTGGCACCACTCATTCACCCATGCCACGAATGACTGCAAGGAGCTGCGTCGGCAGATCCAATTGTCTATCGAGCACGGCCGATTAATTCTGGCCCAACACACGATGAAGGTGGACAGTCAACCATTCCCACAAGCTAACGTGGTAGAGCTGTCGGATTTTAGACCTGAGGGCCAGAACTTGGCGTTCCAGATTAACATGGCGGGACCCATGCGCCGCCGTGACGAGCAAAGGAAAGAGGCCGCTTCTGGCAAATGGCCCCAGGATGAATACAAGCCGGAGCAGCAACATGTTACTGAAGAATGAGTGCGTCACATCCGCAATCAACTCCCAGCTTCCAATCGGCTTCTGGAAAAATACCAGTATCAGTACAAGTTGCGCCGCCGATATGAATCGGAAGAGGAGGAGTATGAGTACTGCACAGGGAGGATGCTGGGGAGGCGCCAGGCTATGCGCGACCGCTGGCATTGCCCGTTCTTCAGGTACTGTTGGAATTCTGGCATGAGCCGATTGCCTACTATCGATGATTGCTTGGAGTGCAGGCCTCGGGGACGCCATCCAGGCGAGACGTCGGTGTTCCAGCGCTTGGGGCCTAAAGCACGTCACGACGACCATATTTAGCGGCCATCCAGGGATGATCTTGAGCTAGAGGGGTAAGATAAGTATCATCGTCCATGATGGTGTCCTGACGGGCTCAGCCGCTCACAGAAGTGCAGAGTGCAGCGCTTACGCAACCTTGAGGAGGCAGAAGCAAGGTACCTCGACGTGCTGAGGAAAGCACGTTCGGATCTCGCGGAGCAAGTCAGGCACCTGCGAAGGGTGGAAAGGCGCCATCCAAGGATGGAGTGGTGCCCCAAGCAGCCAAGAGCCCATGAAAAGCCATCGGCTGATGTGAATATGGTGTTCGTGCTCCCGTCGGAGTTTTGGGCGCCCCAATCGGAGGAATTGGCCGTCGCGCAGCTGGATCTTGGCCCATGGCCGATCATCTTTGAGAAGCCCAAGGAGAAAAGCTACAAGCACCTGAAGGGATTATATCTCAAGGGCCTCATCGACGGCAAGCCTGTGAACAGGATGTTGGTTGACACTGACGCCGCGGTCAATCTAATGCCGTACTCAGTACTGCGCCGATTGGGTCGTTCTGCTGCTGATCTTATCAAGACCAATGTGATGCTCAATGATTTCAACGGCCAACCATCGGAGGCACAAGGCGTCCTCAATGTGGAGTTGACAGTTGGCTGCAAGACCGTCCCAACCTCGTTCTTCATCGTCAACAGTAAGAGTACGTACACAGTGCTGCTTGGGAGGGATTGGATTCATGCCAATTGTTGTGTTCCTTCCATGATGCACCAGTGTTTGGTCCAATGGGAAGGCGATGAAGTGGAGGTGGTCTGTGCAGATGACTCCAGCGAGGTTTCGCTCGCAGACATGAACACCTGGGATGCGGAAGGGCAAGAGCCGATCTCAGGGATCGCGCTGGAAGACTGTGATCGGATCGAGGCGACAAAAAATGGATTGAGGCTGGTCTTATCCTCTGGCCTCACAGAATAAATAATTCCTGGCATGCTACGGAGCCTAGCAGGTTTAGAGAGGCCGGTCCCAGCGACCGGCCCCAAAAAATAGACGATTCTTGTTTAGAGTCGAAACTGTTACATTGCGGACAGACTTTAGCCTGTTCTGGCAGTTGGTTAGTTAATGAGCATTCTGTTTCGAGGGGTAATATAGAGACGGCCGGCCCGTGCGGTCGGCCGAAAATTTTCTTTTGTCATCTCCCCGTGTTTGCTGTCGACGTGGCAGATGATGACGAGTCGCCTGCATCCACAGTCGATTTTACAGGCGACGGCAAGTTGGGGTACGGGTTTACATCAATTGATGATTTGGAGGAAGTTGATATCGGTCCCGGGGATAAGCCGCGACCAATATTTATTAACAAGAAGCTAGACCCGAGCCTGCGTGAGCTGATGATAGCACTGTTGAGGGAATACCGGGATTGTTTCGCGTGGGATTATACTGAAATGCCTGGTCTATATAGAAGCATCATCGAACATCGGCTCCCGCTTAAGAAAGGATTTTGGCCGTTTCAACAACGAGCAAGGCAGATGAAGGCTGATGTCCTGGAGGAGGTCAAGAAGGAGGTGCAAAAGATGTTGGACGCAGGGTTCATTAGGCCATGTAGGTATGCAGAATGGATCTCCAGTGTGGTCCCTGTACAGAAGAAGGATGGCCAGTGGAGAGTCTGCGTGGATTTCAGAGACCTCAACAGAGCGACGCCAAAGGACGAATATCTGATGCCCGTGGCAGAAACATTGATCAACGCCGCTGCCGGTCACAAAATGCTGAGCTTTATGGATGGTAACGCCGGCTACAACCAGATCTTCATGGCCCTAGAGGATATAAGCAAGACCGCGTTCAGAGTACCAGGCACTGTCGGCATGTTCGAGTACTTGGTTATGACTTTTGGATTGAATAATACTGGCGCAACGTATCAACGCGCCATGAATTACATTTTTCATGATCTCATCGGCAAGCTGGTAGAGATCTACATTGATGATGTCGTGGTCAAGTCTACATCGGTTGGGGGGCATCTGGAAGATTTGCGTAAGGTTTTGGAGCGGACTCGGAAGTTTGGGCTGAAAATGAACCCGAAGAAATGTGCCTTTAGCGTATCGGCCGGTCAGTTCTTAGGATTCCTGGTACATGAGCGAGGAATCGAGATCGGTTTGAAGAGTCAAGAAGCGGTAAAGACAATGAAGCCGCCTACTACAAAGAAGGAGTTACAGAAGCTCATCGGCAAAATCAACTTTGTTAGACGATTTATCTCCAATCTGTCTGGGCGTATCGAGCCGTTCATGGGTCTGGTGAAGATCAAGTCCGAGGATGAGTTTCACTGGGGGGCAAAACAGCAGCAGGCTCTTGATGAAATCAAGGAATATTTGTCGAAGCCTCCAGTATTGGTTCCGCCTCAACAGGACTTGCCTTTCTACGTGTACCTGTCCATGGGTGACACTTCCATCGCCTCGGTTCTGATTCAGAAACATGACGATCAAGAGGGGGGGTTGTCTTCTACCTCAGCAGGCGAATGTTGGACGCCGATACCAGGTGTCTTGAGATTGAAAAGCTTTGCCTTTGTTTGTTCTTTACATGTACAAAGCTTCGACATATCTTGCTCTCGGCGGAAACGATCGTCATATGTAAATCGGATGTCATCAAGCATATGCTGTCGGCTCCTATTCTAAAAGGCTGACTAGGAAAATGGATGTTTGCCTTGTCAGAGTTCGATATCCGATATCAACTTGCAAAGGCAGTCAAGGGGCAGGCACTGGCGGATCTAATTTCAGATAGGGTCAACACTGACGTGTCTGCACTTTTTGTATGTGCCTGGGCCATGTTTTTCGACGGATCGGCTTGTGATGATGGGTGCGGCATAGGAATTCTTTTGGTATCGGCATGTGGCGACTTATTCTTTTTCCATCAGGATGGCTACTCCATGCACCAATAATTTAGTAGAGTATGAGGCCATTCGCAAGGGGATGGAATTACCCTCTGGAAGCTGGTGCAGAAGCAGTGGAAATATTTGGGGATTCGAAACTGGTGATTTCTCAGCTCACAGAAGAATATAAATTTGTGAGCGAGCCTCTTTTTCCGATATGGATGCAGTGCCGCGAGTTGAAGTCACAATTCAGGTACATTAATTTCCACTGGATACGAAGGACTTTGAACAGTGAAGCCAATGACTTGGCACAGATGGCTACCGGATACAAGAAAACAGTCGATGGGGTCGATGTAGAGGTTCAGTTTCTAGAACATGGAGACTGGAGAGCCGATATCTTCAATTATTTGAAGGATTCGGCTCGGGGGGCACCCAGAAGGATAAGACTCAAAGCTATGAAGTATGTTCTGATAGGGGACGACATGTTCTACAGGACTTTGGAAGGTCTGCTGCTTAAATGTTTGGGGCCTTCGGAGTTAAATCGGCTCTTGCATGAGGTTCATGAAGGAGCCTGCGGTACTCATCAATCGGCTCATAAGATGAAATGGCTGATTAGACGATCGGGATATTACTGGCCTACCATGCTTGAGGATTGCTTTAAATATTACAAGGGATGTCAGACATGTCAGAGATTCGGCAAGATTCAGATGGTGCCGGCATCAGTAATGAATCCTATCATTAAGCCATGGCCGTTCAGGGGTTGGGCCATGGATATGATTGGCCAGAATAACCCGCCATCTAGCAAAGGTCACTAATGTGTGTTAGCTGTCACGGATTATTTCACAAAATGGGTGGAGGCGGTACCCATGGGGTCGGTGGCATCGAAAGATGTGATCAGTTTTGTTAACGAGCACATCATTCATAGGTTAGGGATTCCTTAGACCATTACGACCGATGGAGGATCGGTCTTTATATCGGAGGAATTTAGAAAGTTTGCCGATGACACGGGGTTCAAGCTAATCAGATCATCCCCGTATTATGCCCAGGCTGAAGCATCCAACCAGAGCCTTATCAAGCTGATCAAAAGGAAGATCGATGAATATCATAGGCGCTGGCATGAGGTGTTGTCAGAGGCTTTGTGGGCATATCATATTTCATGTCACGGATCCATCAAGACGTAACCATACCATCTGGTCTACGGTAAAGACGCTGTGTTGCCATGGGAAATCATAGCCGGATCAAGGCGTGTTGAGTTTCAGAATGATCTATCGGCTGAAGAGTATGCAGCCTTGATGAGCAATAATGTGGAGGATCTTACAGAGCTAAGACTTTGGTCACTCGAGAAGATCAACGAAAACAAGGCTAAAGTTGCTCGTGCATACAACAAAAAGGTCAAGCCGAAAGAATTCCATGTTGGAGACCTAGTTTGGGAGGCAGTGCTACCATTAGGAACTAAAGACATGAAGTATGGTAAGTGGTCTCCTACCTGGCATGGACCGTACAAGGTTGATCAGGTCCTGCCTGGAAATGCGTACATGCTTGAAGAATTAGATGGTGTCAAGTTTCCTGTAGCCGTCAATGGCCAACACCTCAAGAAATATTTTCCAAGCATGTGGGAAGGCGACTAACAAGAGCCGATGAGATCCATCTGGCTGCATTATAAAAGGCCAACACGATGAGTTGGCCAGTAAAAAAAATGAGATAGGTCAACACGTTGAGTTGGCCAGTAAAAAAAGCAAGAGAGAGAGGCCAACACGTTGAGTTGGCCAGCAAGTTGTGACACCCTAATTTAAATTTCGGCATTTATTAATAAATTTAATTGGCTTTATTTAATTTTCTAAGGTTTATTATGTTTAGTCTTGCATTTAATCTAATTTTGTTTCACAAGGAATTAAAATTTTTCGAGGATAAATATGTTTGTGCATTCATGCTGGTGCATAGTTTTATTTGATTGAGTGTAGTTTGAATACAAATAGTATCGAGGACCAGCCCGAGCCAGCCCAGCAACCCAACTCGCAGCCCGAGCCCAGCTCCCTTTCCTTTCTTCCCGCATCTGGCCCAGTCCACCGCTCGGGCCAGCCCGGCGTCCCTCACCCCGCGCCACTGACCGCCCGGGCCCGCTCGTAAGCAGCCTCCCTCCACTTTCCTTTTTTCCTCCTCGCGCCGATCTCCTCTGTCGCTGGCCGCTGGTCCTCCGCGCCACGCGAACCTCTGCCCGTGGACCGTCCGACCTCCGCAGGCCCATCAACTAGCCGCCCAGTGCCGCCCGCCTTCTAGAAGCCGCACGGGATCACGCCGAACCGCTCCACGATCCGCCTTCCCCGGGCTACACCGAACCCGCCCGAGATCGCCGCCGTGATCCTCGCGATCACCTTCCCGGGCACACACGCCCAAATCATCGGCCCTCCCTTTATTTGGCTCCTGCGCACCCCCAGTGCTCTATCCTGCCTTTCCAGCGCCGCACCGAGCCCGATATTTACCCCGCTGCTCTACCCCGCCGCGCCGTAGCTCTGCGCCGCCGCGGGCACACCACCCCACTCCACCGAAGCCCCGGCCAGACCCCGCAGCCGCTCTGCCTTGGCGCCAGAAGACTCCTCGGGGCCTCCTTCCTCGATTTAGGGCCCTGCACGTGCCGGATTTCGCCCCGAAGACATCGCCGCCGGTGAGTCCAACCCCAAAACAATTGCTCACTGTCAGCGAGTTTCAGCCCTTCCTGACCCCGCCGCACTTCCTCAGGGTCACCCCGAGACCGTTCGTGGGATCCAAGAGCCCGGAAGCACCCCGCGTCGACCCCGTCACCGCACTCCGCCTAGCGCCGCCGCCGGTCCACGCCGCCAGCCACCTGCGATGCATCTCCGCCCGGAACAAACCCTCGGTGAGCCGCGCCACGTCCTCCTATCCCTTTTGCACCAGCTAGCACGGCACGTAGGCCATCCCCGAGACCAGAACGCCTTGCGCCGGTGAGTCTCGCCACTCAGAGTCGCCGCCCCGAGCCTTCCCTAGCCCCGCTCAGGCCCTAGGTGGTTTACTCATGGCCTAAAGAACCTCCTTCACCCGATCACTGGTCGATTTGACCCCCGGAGCGTCGAATTCGATGAACTCCGGCGAGCTTCACGCCGCGCCGCCACGGACAGAGTCGCCGGCAGGCGAGTGTCGCCGCCCCCACGCGCGGGATGGTTCCCCGCCGTCCGATCCCGAGTAGACGCGTAAGATTAGAAGCCCGTACCCCTTCACTCTGAGCCACTAGATCTAGATTCAACGGTCCTCATCGCCAGATACCGGTTCGGCCTATCACATTTGTTAAAGAGGCCCTGAGTTTTCTCAAAATCAACCCGCGGTCCTGTTAGTTCAAAAGTATTTCCAAATCCACCCCTGTTTTTACGTTTTAAACCCTGTTTTTCTATAAAATGTAACCCGTAGACCACCCAGCCGTCGCCCCTGGTCTTTTTGCGTCCTAACCCCCGCGTCTACCCTTTAATTATGTTTAGACCCTCGGTTTTTGTAGAAAACCCCCAGAAACTCTGTTTTTCTTACAGTTAAGCCCCTAGACCTTGTTTTAGGCCTAGTTTTTGCGTTTCAACTCTGTTTTAGGCGTTCTTTATGTCCACGCGATCGCTGTAATGTGTAGAATAGTTCTAGCATAGTTTTGTTTGCTGTTTTCATATATTGTTGTACTATTTCTTAGTGTTTTCACTTGTTTACTTGTATGTTTATGTTGTGTATTGTTTTTGGCCATGTGTTCGTGAGTAGACGTTGATCCATCTGAGGAAACCTAGTACCAGTACCCGGAGCTACCAGGAGTACAAGGACTTCTAGGCATTCGTCTCCCAGTCGACGTCCCTGTGGCGCCCTGCTTTCGAGTGTTTCTCGTATATGTTTTTACGCTTCCGCTGTATCAGACATTTTGTCATTAATGTAATAAATAACATTCGTACTCGCTTTATTATATCTTTTTACGTGATATGTGCTGTGATATATTGTTCATTCTGTTGTATATATGTATGACTTGATCCTGGCACGTATATGATTGCTCGGTTTATGTCCTTTTATAAACCGGGTGTTACAGAGTGGTATCAGAGCTATATCGACTATAGGACGAAAGGCTAGATAGAACTGGTTGAGTTTTAGGTCTTCTTCTCTCTAACCCTTGTCTGCTGAAACTATTTTGCTATTATATTCCTTGAAATTCTAAGATTTTCACTCGTCTTGCCTTGATTTCTCTCTATAGAATTAGTTTCCGTAGATTCTGGCCTGAAGTAAGTCGACTGACCATCATAAGTATAAGCTAAATGACCGCCTTTATAATAATGCAATAGAACGTTCTGCGACGCGTTGTGGTTAGTCGAGTCGTATGTTAAACTCGGCTAAGTTGTGAAATTTGTATGCTTGTTATTATGCAAATGTTTGGTTTGGATTTTTGGTTGATTGCATAGTTTAGTAGTTAAATTTGGTTAATGAAAATCAAATTTAAGTTAAAGTTAATTAATTAATAAAACGAGTTAGATCGTTGGGGGTAAGACCGTCCACTCTATCCTGTCTACTTTATCATGCTTAAGTCTTCCTTGCAGAAAGATATCATATCTGTCTGAAATTATTTTTGCAATATCCTTACTCATGAAATCTTTTGTCCAAAATCAGATGGTGAACACCAGGCATGGTTCTGATCAGTTGGGCCAGAACAACCAGGGGCAGAACAACCAGGGTACTGGGATCCCGATGCCTCCGCCTCTGACCCCAGAGCAGTACTTCCAGCTCCAGATGCAGATGATGGCTACCCTGAACAACACTGTTCAGGCACTTCAGCAGGCTCACACTCAGCCTCCGCCTCCTCCACCGCCGCAGACCCGCAACAGGCGTGCTGAGTTCCTGAGGGGCCACCCGCTGACGTTCTCTCACACGTCTGACTCACTTCAGACAGACGACTGGCTCCGTGCAGTGGAGCGCCAGCTGGACAGCTGCGAGGGGCAGCATTGGACTGGTGGGAGTCCCACCCAGTTCAGGACCGCGAGGCTTTCACCTGGATCCAGTTCCGGGAGCGGTTCCGCAGCCACAACATCCCCGCGGGCATTATGAAGACGAAGAAGAAGGAGTTCCATGCACTTAAGCAGGTAAACTCAGATATAATCTTTCAGCATTTCTTTTTGAGCTAGTACCCCCATTGTTCTATCTTTCTGAAGCATGAGCTAATCATTCGTCATACATCTGCCCTTTTCACTTCAGGGAACTATGACGGTCACGGAGTATCATGAACGTTTCCTCCAGCTCGCTCGCTATGCCCCTGCCGAGGTCGCAGAGGACCGCGAGAAGCAGGAGCACTTTATGGAGGGTCTTGAGGATTACATCCAATACGCGTTGCTCAACCTCCGCTTCGACGACTTCAACCATCTGGTTGACAGCGCGCTCAACACGGAGCGCAAGCATCTGGAGATGGAGGACAAGAAGAGGAAGATTGTTCCCGTTGCTTCCGGTAGCAACACCCGTCCTCGCCTCCAGCCGCCCCAGCAGTACCAGCAGTAGCTGTACTGGCCTCCCCAGCAGTACCAGCAGAGGCCGCAGCAGTACCCGCCTCGATAGCAGCAGCAGGCAGGTCAGGTCCTGAGGTTACCATCACCTCCGGCTCGTGCTGCTCCACCAGCTCCGCCAGCACCGCAGGCTCCACGGCAGGCAGCTCCTCCTACCGGACAGTAGGCTCAAGGACCCCTTCGCACCTGCTATCACTACGGCCAGCCGGGGCACTACGCCAACACTTGCCCCCGGAAGGCGCAGGCGGGACAGCAGGGGCGCCCAGCTCAGCCCAGGGCACCACTTCAGGGGAGGGTGAACCATGTTACGGCCGAGTCAGCGGCCGAGGCTCCCAATGTGGTTATTGGTACGTTCATGGTCAATTCATATCCAGCTATAGTGCTTTTCGATACTGGTTCTACACATTCCTTCATTACACAGTCTTTTGTTGAGCAACATGGTATTCGTACTAGCACATTAAAGAGGTGCCTGTTAGTATCTTCACCGGGAGGATAATTGAGGTCTCATACCTTCTGCCCCAGAGTCAGTGTATCCTTAAGGGGGGTAGAATTTAGTACAGATCTGATGGTGCTAGACACCAAGGGCATCGATGTCATTCTGGGGATGGAGACTCTTGCTAAGTGGGGAGTCCGGATAGATTGTGCTCAGAGGACAGTCTTGTTATCGGCTTCCAGTGGTCAGGAGGTTACTATCAGTGCAGTGGAACCTTCTGGATTTCTACATCAGGTGGAGGCTAGACCCACGGATGTTATTCGCGTGGTGTCTGAATTCCCGGATGTCTTTCCGGATGATTTTCCAGGTATGCCGCCTGAACGCGACATCGAGTTTTCTATTGATCTCTTGCCTGGCACTGCTCCTATTGCAAAGCGGCCCTACCACATGGCACCTATAGAGCATGAGGAAGTAAAGAAGACTATTGATGAGTTGCTAGCCAAAGGCAATATCCGTCGCAGCTTCTCTCCTTGGGCTTTTCCATTGTTGCTAGTAGATAAGAAGGATGGCTCGAAGAGAATGTGTGTCGATTATCGGGAGCTGAACGCAGTTACTATCAAGAATAAGCATCCACTGCCCCGTATTGATTATCTGTTTGATTTGCTTCGAGGTGCTCGTGTATTCTCAAAGATTGATCTGCGTTCGGGCTATTTTCAGCTGAGGATCCGTCCTGAGGATATTGCGAAGACGGCTTTCACCTGCAAGTACGGGCTGTATGAGTACACAGTCATGTCTTTCGACTTGACTAATGCCCCGGCTTTCTTCATGCATCTGATGAACATGGTTTTCATGGATTATCTGGATGTCTTCGTGGTGATCTTCATTGATGATATTCTGATCTTCTCCAAGACAGAGGCAGAGCATGAAGAACATCTGAGGCTCGTGTTGCAGAGATTGAGGGAGCATCAGCTGTATGCTAAGTTCAGCAAGTGCAAGTTATGGATTGACGAGGTTCCATTCCTCAGTCATATCATCTCCAAGGGAGGCATTGCAGTTGATCCGAACAAGGTGAAGGATGTGCTCGAGTGGGAGACACCGCAGACGGTGAAGGAAGTCCGGTCATTCTTGGGCTTAGCAGGATACTATCGGAGGTTCATTGAGAATTTCTCCAAGATCGCAAAGCCTTTGAATTCTTTGCTAGAGAAGAATGCGGCATTCATATGGACTGATGAGCGTCAGATGGCCTTTGATGAGCTGAAGAAGATGTTGACTACGACGCCAGTCCTTACTCTGCCAGACTAGAGCAAGAGGTTCACGGTGTATTGTGATGCTTTGAAGGATTGGTTGTGTTCTGATGCAGGAGGGCAGAGTGATAGCTTATGCTTCACAACAGTTACGCTGGCATGAGCTGAACTATCCCACCCATGATCTTGAGTTAGCTGCAATTGTGCATGCTCTGAAGATTTGGAGGCACTACTTGTATGGGCAGCAGTGTGATATCTACACTGATCACAAGAGCCTCAAGTATATTTTCACACAGAATGAGCTGAACATCCGGCAGAGGAGATGGTTAGAGCTGGTCAAGGATTATGACCTGGAGATTCACTATCATCCGGGTAAGGCCAATATTGTGGCAGATGCTCTGAGCAGAAGAAGCTATGTCAACATGGCCGTTGCTTTCCAGATGCCTCCAGAGTTATGCGAGGAGTTTGAGCAGTTGAGTCTGGGCTTCTTGCATCATACTTCGAGTGCAGCATTCGAGGCAGTACCCACTCTAGAGGCAGAGATCAGGCAGCATCAGAAAGAAGATGAGAAGCTGCAGGAGATTCATGAGTTGCTCAAGAAAGGCAAGGCTCCTCATTTCAGAGAGGATGATCAGGGTACTTTGTGGTACAAGAACCGGATCTGTGTGCCAGATGTGAAGGATCTCAGAAAGTTGATTTTGAGTGAGGCTCATGATACAGCTTACTTTATTCATCCGGGCAATACCAAGATGTACTATGATCTCAAGGAACATTTCTGGTGGTATGGGATGAAGCGTTCAGTGGCAGAGTACGTGGCTATTTGTGACACCTGTCAGCGTGTCAAGGCTAAGCATCAGAGGCCAGCAGGTCTATTACAGCCATTGAAGATTCCAGAGTGGAAATGGGAGGAAATCACTATGGACTTCATCGTTGGGTTGCCTCGTACTCAGAAAGGGTACAACTCTATATGGGTAGTAGTGGATCGTTTGACGAAGGTTGCTCACTTCATACCGGTGAACACTACTTACTTCGGTGCCAGACTTGCAGAGTTGTATATCTCCCGGATTGTCTGCTTGCATGGTGTGCCTAAGAAGATCATATCTGACAGAGGATCTCAGTTCACTTCACGGTTCTGGGAGCAGCTTCATGATTCTTTGGATACGAAGCTATGCTTCAGTACCGCCTATCATCCTCAGACAGATGGGCAGACAGAGAGAACCAACCAAGTGTTGGAGGATATGCTGAGAGCTTGTGCTATTCAGTATGGTACTAGTTGGGATAAGTACCTGTCGTATGCTGAGTTCTCCTACAACAACAGCTACCAGGCCAGTCTGAAGAAGTCCCCCTTTGAGGCATTGTATGGCAGAAGGTGCAGGACTCCTCTCTATTGGGATCAGATTGGTGAGAAGCAGCTCTTTGGCCCTGACATTATAGAAGATGCAGAGCAGATGGTACAGGCTGTGCGGGAGAATCTGAGGATTGCACAGAGTAGGCAAAAGAGCTATGCAGATGGCAAACGGAGGGACCTTACTTTCTGTGTTGATGATTATGTATATCTGAAGGTCTCACCGATGAGAGGAATCCGCAGGTTTAATGTCAAGGGGAAGCTAGCACCCCGGTATATTGGTCCATTCAAGGTGCTAGAGAGGAAAGGCGAAATTGCTTATCGCCTGGAGTTGCCGACCAACCTCTCCGGAGTTCATGATGTCTTCCATATTTCTCAGCTGAAGAAGTGTTTGCGGGTACCTGAGGAGCAGGCACCACTGGATGGGTTAGATGTGCAGGAAGATCTGACCTATACTGAGCATCCGGTGAAAATTCTGGAGACATCAGAGAGGGTTACACGGAACAAGCGCATCAAGATGTGCAGAGTTCTGTGGAGTCATCACAGTGAAGCTGAGGCTACATGGGAGCGAGAAGATGAGTTGAGGAAGACATATCCAGATCTCTTTGCTAGCCAGCCCAGCTGAATCTCGGGGACGAGATTCCTATAAGGGGGTAGGGTCTGTGACACCCTAATTTAAATTCCGGCATTTATTAATAAATTTAATTGGCTTTATTTAATTTTCTAAGGTTTATTATGTTTAGTCTTGCATTTAATCTAATTTTGTTTCACAAGGAATTAAAATTTTTCTAGGATAAATATGTTTGTGCATTCACGCTGGTGCATAGTTTTATTTGACTGAGTGTAGTTTGAATTCAAATTCAAATTTGAATTCAAATAGTATTAGGTTGGTTTGAAAAAGGAAAAAGAATAGAGGAAAGGAAATAGAAAATAGAGGACTAGCCCGAGCCAGCCCAGCAACCCAACTCGCAGCCCGAGCCCAGCTCCATTTCCTTTCTTCCCGCGTCCGGCCCAGTCCACCGCTCGGGCCAGCCCGGCGTCCCTCACCCCGCGCCACTGACCGCCCGGACCCGCTCGTCAGCAGTCTCCCCTCCACTTTCCTTTCTTCCTCCTCGCGCCGAGCTCCTCTGTCGCTGGCCGCTGGTCCTCCGCGCCGCGCGAACCTCTGCCCGTGGACCGTCCGACCTCCGCAGGCCCATCCACCAGCCGCCCAGTGCCGCCCGCCTTCTAGAAGCCGCACGGGATCACGCCGAACCGCTCCACGATCCGCCTTCCCCGCGCTACACCGAACCCGCCCGAGATCGCTGCCGTGATCCTCGCGATCACCTTCCCAGGCACACACGCCCATATCATCGGCCCTCCCTTTTATTTGGCTCCTGCGCACCCCCCAGTGCTCTATCCTGCCTTTCCAGCGCCGCACCGAGCCCGAGATTCACCCCGCCGCTCTACCCCGCCGCGTCGTAGCTCCGCGCCGCTGTGGGCACACCGCCCTACTCCACCGAAGCCCCGGCCAGACCCCGCAGCCGCTCTGCCTTGACGCCAGAAGACTCCTCGGGGCCTCCTTCCTCGACCTAGGGCCCTGCACGCGCCGGATTTCGCCCCGAAGACATCGCCGCCGGTGAGTCCAATACCAAAACAATTGCTCACTACCGGCGAGTTTCAGCCCTTCCTGACCCCGCCGCACTTCCTCAGGGTCGCTCCGAGTCCGTTCGTGGGATCCAGGAGCCCGGAAGCACCCTGCGTCGACCCCGTCATCGCGCTCTGCCCAGCGCCGCCGCCGGTCCACGCCGCCGGCCACCTGCGCTGCATCTCCGCCCGGAACAAACCCTCGGTGAGCCGCGCCACATCCTCCTATCCCTTTTGCACCAGCTAGCATGGCACGTAGGCCATCCCCGTGACCAGAATGCCCTACGCCGGCGACCCTTGCCACTCAGAGTCGCCGCCGCGGTTGGATTCGCCGCCCCAAGCCTTCCCTAGCCCCGCTCAGGCCCAAGGTGGTTTACTCATGGCCTAAAGAACCTCCTCGACCCGAGCGCTGGTCGATTTGACCCCCGGAGCGTCGAATTCGATGAACTCCAGCGAGCTTCGTGCCGCGCCGCCGTGGACAGAGTCGCCGGCGGGCGAGCGCCGCCGCCCCCACGCGCGGGATGGTTCCCCGCCGTCCGATCCCGAGTAGACGCGTAAGATTAGAAGTCGTACCCTTCACTCTGAGCCACTAGATCTAGATTCAACGGTCCTCATCGCTAGATACCGGTTCGGCCTGTCACATTTGTTAAAGAGCCCCTGAGTTTTCTCAAAATCAACCCGCGGTCCTGTTAGTTCAAAAGTATTTCCAAATCCGCCCCTGTTTTTACGTTTTAGACCCTGTTTTTCTTTAAAATGTAACCCGCGGTCCACCCAGCCGTCGCCCCTGGTCTTTTTGCGTCCTAACCCCCGCGTCTACCCTTTAATTATGTTTAGACCCTCGGTTTTTGTAGAAAACCCCCAGAAACTCTGTTTTTCTTATAGTTAAGCCCCTGGACCTTGTTTTAGGCCTAGTTTTTGCGTTTCAACTCCGTTTTAGGCGTTCTTTATGTCCACACGATCGTTGTAACGCGTAGAATAGTTCTAGCATAGTTTTGTTTGCTGTTTTCTTGTATTGTTGTACTGTTTCTTAGTGTTTGCTCTTGTTTGCTTGTATGTTTATGTTGTGTATTGTTATTGGCCATGTGTTCGTGAGTAGACGTTGATCCATCTGAGGAGCCCTAGTACTAGTACCCGGAGCTACTAGGAGTATGAGGACTTCTAGGCGTTCGTCTCCCAATCGACGTCCCTGTGGTGCCCTACTTCCGAGAGTTTCTCGTATATGTTTTTACGCTTCCGCTGTATCAGACATTTTGTCATTAATGTAATAAATAACATTCGTACTCACTTTATTATATCTTTTTACGTGATATGTGCTGTGATATATTGTTCATTCTGTTGTATATACGTGTGACGTTATCCTGGCACGTATATGATTGCTCGGTTTATGTCCTTTTATAAACTGGGTGTTACACAAGTAAAAATTATATGAGAAGCAAGGCAGCTGATGTGTAACCATCGACTTAAGATGTTTTTAATAGATACGAGTTTTTGTTTAACATGCAATGTTAAATGTTTTCTGAATTATTCTACTAGTTCAGTAATCCTTCTATGGCATAGATGGCTTCTGCGCGTATGGCGTCGGCTCTTGCTATGATTGCTTCGTCATTTTTGTCATGGCCCGTTACTATCTGTTGACTCAAGGTGTTGATTTCTGCAAATTCTGCCCGTATTTGCTCGGTTATTTCTTGGGCTTCTTGCTTGGAGTTTGCAATCGAGGCTTTCTCCTCTTGGATCAGTCTCTGTGTAGTGCGGACTTTTTCTTCTAGTTCTGCCAGTTCTTTCTCCAGGAGGCTGAATCGCCTTGTACTCGCTGAGATATCGGCTTTGGCATCCAGAGTTGCCTTCTTCTGGTTTAGCGTCTTGTACTTTTCAGTGATGTCGGCTTTCAGAGGGATTTGAGAATGCCTTAGTTCTATCCTTTGTTGCACTGCTTTCACCTCTGCCCGAAAGAAGGGAAGATGGCCGGCTGGCCAGAGCTTGACCTGAAGTGACTCTGGGAGTTGGGATTCTATCTGCTCGAGAACTTTCTGTATTTTGCTGGAGTCATCGACCAGGGTACTGATTGGAACAGATAGCAGATTTTTGATGTGTTGAAGCTGATCCGCGAGGTAAATCGGCTGCTGTGGTGGTGGTACCTTCGCTCCAGGGGCGATCAGACCCATTGATGCCGTGTCAAAGAAGAGCAAATCTGAAATATTGAAGCCCTGTGGAGATATCAGAGTTAGTCTACGTAGCAAGGTATAACAACAGAGTTATCGGCTGATTTAGAATCGGCTCATGCGGTGCTACCTATTGTGAGGAAGAAATGATGGTCGGTCCGAGTGTGATCGGCTCAGTTGGGGCAACAACAGCGACATCGGCCGTTGCAGTTTCTTCACTGCGAATTTCTTTTGGGATGATGGGTGGTTCTCGCTGTTCTTGGACTTCCGTTGTTCCAGTATCGACTTCATGAGCGACGGTTCTCTGTTGTGAT
Source organism: Panicum virgatum (assembly GCF_016808335.1). Lineage (NCBI taxonomy): Eukaryota > Viridiplantae > Streptophyta > Magnoliopsida > Poales > Poaceae > Panicum > Panicum virgatum. Next base: position 30,952,223 of record NC_053136.1, on the reverse strand, counting down.
GGGCTTCCAGTGCCAAGGATGTCTTCAGCTGTGTCTTGGAGGAAAGATTACAATCAACCAGAGTACATGTGCATAAGAAAGGAATTTTTCAGAAAACTTTCGGAGAGTGAATTACCTGGTTGGTATTGGATTCTGATCGATCTGAGGGAGACTGTGCTGTCTTCTTGATGATTCGTCGTGTGAAGATCTTCCTTTTCTTAGTTGGGACTCGGGGGGGGGGGGGCAGTACTTTCAGAGATTTGTCTCCGCTTAGAGGCCGACTGGGATGAGTCTGGCTATACAGTCATTATCACTTTCTTCATTGGCGGTGATTCCTTGCAAAAAAGAACATCAGGGGCGGTTGGGAGAAAGTGGAATGGCTCCCCATTACTGGTCATGTGTTCTGGACCATCTTGTTGCTGTAAACAAGGTGATCAAGGTTAGCCAAGTAAAGCAATAGAAGGCTTAGAAAGAATAGGTGCATGGATCCAGTACCTCTGCCTCGGGGATTGTATATTCAGGATCAATTTGTTGTAGTAGAGGGCCTAAAGCTCTTCTGAATACATGAGTTTTCCACATTCCCCACCATGTGTTAAAGCCGGTTGACGAGGGAGTAAAGGATAGATCGGCTGGTATTGGAATGTGGAGATTGTCAAACATGCTGTATCATCTTGAATTGGTAAGACCATTAGGTAGATCGGCTCTACTCTCCACCAAGTGGTGAATATGGAAGTGGGGAGGGACTTGTCCTAGGACGAATTGCCGAGATGCTATGACTGGTTGATAGGTTTCATAACCTGGTTTGATGATTCTGTTGGAAGTGCTTATGACGATAGGAAGGAAGCCAGGTCGGATCATTAGAGAATATAGATGTCGAGTGCTGTTGTCATCGGCAAAGCCATCCAGCTTGAAGGTAGTTGGGTTCTCAAAGGCTTCAGATTCAGTGAATGGAAAGTAGAGGGGATTCTCTAGGTCTTTGTAGAAAATTCTAAACCATTTTGCTGCATCTGTTGAGTTTAGTTTACTGCCAGGGAGGCTGAATAGGGCTTGGCCATAGCTGGTGCATCTAATTGGCTTGCCATTCTCGTCAGGGAAGGAATTCTTGGCTAGGCTTTGAAAGTTTGGAATCTGGTGCTTGAAATAGAGTTGTGCCCATAACTGAATGAACCACCAAGGGCCTCCAGTTCTGAGTTTCCTTTGGCTGAGCAAGCTAGTTGTCATCAAATGGAGACATCTGTATGTTTCTCCGAGGAAAAGCTTGCCTAGGCTGGTGCGGTTGCCATGGGCCAGATGGTAAGCCAAAGGAAGATAATTCTTGGTTGGGGCTAAGGAAGGACCACAAAAGATGAAATGTTCTAACCAAAGATTTAGAAAGACTGTGTGTTCCTTTTTACCTACTGGACCTTTCGTTTTCATGTGCTGGTTCATGTAAGTGCTCCAATTTGTGCAGTCTGTTTTAGATGAAAGTTTGAAGGGGACTTCTACCATTCTGTGAGCTGCAGGATCAGGGGACCTAATGTCTAGGCCAGTAATCATGGTAACATCTAACAGAGTAGGGGTCATGGGTCCATGACCAAAGAGGAAACAGTTCAGAGCGTCGGACCAGAAATAGCCAATGGTCTTCAGAAGGTTTTCATCTTTATCTAGGGGGTATAGTGATAGACTGAGTGCATCAGCTATGTTCAGTTCTTGCCACAAGGGCATATAGGTTTTTGCTACTCTGCTATACCAAGTAATCCAGCTTTCAGGTGGATTAGGCCAGACTCTTAAGCAGTCGGCCCAGAAATTTAAATAGATGTCTTGACTCATGAAAGGGATTCTATTCGCTTCACAGGAGATAAGATCTGTGGGATTTTCATAAGCTCGTGGACCAAGACAAAAGGAGTTGAGATTGGAAGGATGCGGCAAAAGGATGTCTGAAGCCTGGAGTTTCAAAAATTCTGAAATTTGTATATGGTGTCATATTTCAAAGCTTAATTTGTTCGGAGGATTGATGAGCTGAAAAAGTTGAAAGGATGGGCTAAATATTACCTTCAAGCCGAAAATTGCCGTATCGACGTTTGGAGATCTCGCTGTTTGAGCTTCAGAGTCCGCCATGGTTCAGATCTACTAACTTAGGGTTTGGTTGTTTTGCGGGCTCTGGTTCAAGTTTTGGATGCTGTGAGTTTTCATTCAAACTTATGAAGCGGGATTTTCGAATTGCGCTCGGATTTGGAATATCTGTTTCGAGTTGGGTTCAAAGTGGAGGTGATGTTCTGTTCTTATACTGGTTGCTTCCAATTTTGAATCCTGTCGGCTCTTGGTTATTGGTAAAGCTCGATGCGGTGCCATCGGCTTTTGGAAGGTTGTCCGAGCAAGAAACTAAGAGATGAGGGACTTTATTCATCAAGGGTAGAGTCTTTACAAGGGAAAGAGCCGATTTGACAAAGGAACGAATCCTTCGGCTCAATCTATGCTACAATACTACTCCTACAGTACTTCCTACCACCCGTAGGTGCCTAATGCCTATGGCACTTGGGGCCTCGCGCCGGCATGTCTCCGTCGCTGCTGTCGTCGCCGTCGTCGTCGCTGCCGCTGCTCTCGTCGGCGCTGCTGCCGTTGCTGGCTTCGTCGTCGCCGCTCCAGCCGCCGCCACCGCCATCACTATTTTCCTTGCTTTCCTCCTCGGAGGAGCCAAGGAACCGGAAGGCCCTTTCGGCCATCGGGCCCTCCTCAACAGAGGGGTAGTCGATTTCTTCTTCCGAGGAGGAGTCGGTTGTGACACCCTAGGTGTCTGCACAGTAGTTGTGTATTTTATGCATTATGTGCTTGAATTGCTTGAAAAAGGATCTTTTTGTAAATATAAAGGTTATCTGTGTAATTATGATTTTATGCAAGGTCCTTTCTATAGTTATATTTGAATAGGTTGTGGAATTATAGCTTTTGTGGAGGGTGTTTTTGCAAAATGTAGTGCAATCATTGCATGGCAGGAAAACTTTCATTTCAGCCTAGTTTTAAGTGAATTTACTTTGAAAAAGACAAAAATCCTTTGAATTCAAAATCCCTTCTATGTTTTCAAAAATATCACTTTATACTTTGGTCAAATCAATTTTTGCACAACATCAAAGTTGTAGATCATGAAAAGTTGAACAACTTTCATGTTGGGCACTTTTTCATTTGAGCTTTAGTTTAAAAGTTATTGCTGTTTTACAGTTGGGTCCCTGGAATTTTTGGAAATTGCAAATCGGCCCCTTTTCCTCTTCCTCCTGCCTGCTTGCCTGCTCTGCTCACCGCCGGCGCACTGACGCGCCGCCCGCCGCTCTGGGCCGCCCCCGAGCCACCTCCTGCTTCGCGGTGGCGCCCACGCGTCGCGCTGCACCTCCTCCACCGCCCGTTGCCCTCGCGCTGGCGCTCTCCTCTCCTTGCCACGCTCCCAAAACCGCCCGCGGCCGCCACCTCGACGCCGCCGTGGAGAGCTCGGGATAGAGCTCGCCGCTCTCTCCTCTCACACACAGCAGCCCTTCAAGAACCCCAGCAAGCCGTTCCCCTCACTCTTTCGCTCATTCCTCACACCCAGATCACAGAACGCCGTCGCCGTCCACCCACAACCCTGGCAAGCTCGACGCCGCCGCGGAACCGCCATTGCAGCCCTCCTCCGCCCGCTCTGACCCCCTAGCAAGCTCCACCGTGGGCCCGCGAAGCTCTCCGACCCTAGCCGCCGTTGAACCTCCGCCGCCGCCGCCCTACTCCGTCGAGCCGCAGCCTCCGAGCACCTCCCCGCACCCCAAGACCACCCAGAGGTGCGCCTTGACCCGGTGAAGCTCCCACGCCTCTTTCCCCTCGCCGCCGCCGACCCCCTTGCCGGGATTTGGCCGGTCAACGCCGCGCCCCTGCTCTGACCTCGGCCAGGGACCTCGGGTTGAAAGAAACAAAAACCCAGGGGGTTATTTGAATAGCCGTAGACTCAAGTGAATAGTAGCAGCAACGGCCCCTTTGTATTTTTTGCTGTAAACTTTGAAATTCAATAGAAATTTGTAGAAAATTCGAAAAATAGCAAATCCAGTTGTTCTGGAATCCTTGTGTACAGATCAATGCAGTAAAATCAAAATATGATGGGTGTTAGTTGAAAGTTTTTGCTGTAGAGGTAGATTTGTGTCACTAGGTATATAAAGACTAGTTGTTTTATCTTTTTCTTAACTATTGCTTGAGGCCATGTCTTGCAGTGAAATTTTTATGGTGAATTACTCATGTGAATATAGTAGTTATATAAAAATTCCGTGGTCAGTTGTCATGTGTAGCTATTTCTTTGATTTAATGCTTGTTTAGTAGACTTTAATTATGATAAATATTTTTTTTGATGATAAATCATGAAAATATTTATGAGTGTTAATTTTGTATAGTATAGCTTGTCCATGAAGGTTGAGCCCCAGTTCATGACTAAAACAGAAGTTAAAAATGAATCTTTTTAGATTGATGTATCTTTTGTTTATTTTCTCAGAATTAATTTTATATAGATAAAATCATGAAAAATTCAGATTAGCTAAATAATCTCTGTATAGACATGGTGTTAAATATTTAGCTTCTGGTTTGCATTGGTTTGTTCTGTATAATTCGATCTTGATCTAGGTGCTATCTGAATAATTGTTTTATTATAATTAAATGACTGCATGAGTTGGCATGATTTTTAAAAGATAGATCACTCTGTTTACCTTCTGTTTGATGTAATTTTTTCTGAATTTACTACTGTATGTGTGTTGAGTTGTTTATTTATTAGCAAACCATAGTTTACTTGTTATAGGAAACCACTACAAATTATTTTATGAAGTTAGTAAGCTTCTTTTGTGCCGTTGATCATGATGCCTTGTGTAGTTAGATATGTTGAGTTACTACTCTATAAACGATTGCCCATGTGTGTATTAATTTTGTCTGCTCTATCAGACGGGACGTACGAGCTGATCCCGGATTCCGAAGGAGGTGATCTCGAAGCTCAAGTAAACACTGCTGTACTAACTGAAGCCCCGGACCAAAGTTCGGAAGAGCCCAGGGCTGAAATAGTTAGTGACTACCAAGAAGGCAAGCCCCGGACATAACCTATATTTCAAATTATTGCCATTTACTGTTATTACTTACTTGTGCATTTACAGTTCTTAGGATTTGAATTGAAACCCTAGATGCATGATCCTAGGAACCTATGTACTGAACACTAGACCTGAGTTCGATTAATTGCTAAACTTATAGGACCGGTAAAAGTCGAGTGATTGCCTGTCACTCGCGAGCTCTAGGTATTGCTTGTTTATTTTCTGTTATCAATATAAGGACGACGGACGGGGTTGTGTTCGATATCATGACTTTATGTGAGACCCCGTCTGTGTCGATGAACTTGCTAAGGTCGCGGTGTGTGGTAGTGCTGGTTAAGTTTTTGAACGTACTAGCCACATGCCGTAAATATGGTACGCGGTAAGCCTAGTAACCGATTGGACCGGGGAGTGGATATACTGACACTCTCTCTTTAGAGATAGGTTTTTATGTTTATGTTGATCAACACCATGACTAGGAGGGACAAGGTTGGACCTTGGAGCCCTGTAGTCGGGGAGAGTGTTCCTATCCACAAGCCGGAAAGAAAGGCAAATGGTTGTTTGGGAACGACCCGACGGTGTTCCAAACGTGTGTGTTAGGTCTGCCAGGCCAGGTTAACAAATTCGATTCGAATCGTCTGCTTCCCACAGTTTGGGACTGCTTGATCTCTTTGCCACACAGAGTAATAAGGACAACATTATGATATTCAATTTTGATGTTTGCTTAAAGATCTACCATGATTGGATAGTAGTTGCTTACATAGAATGGTTAATCAACTAGAATCTTGGAAGCTAAAATTTGAAAGTAAGGACCTACTCTTTATTGCTTTTCAGCAAAAGGAAAACCAGAGGCTCTCAGAACCTTGCATAGTCTAGTTAGGTGGGCTACGTATACCCATTGACGGTTAAGTATTTCTGACTATTAGAATACTTAGCCTTGCTGTTGAAACCCTTTTTCAGGTATGAGTTTTGAGGACCAGGTCGCTAGTTTGTCTTGGCCCTGCTCTTTGCCTCCTGGCTGGTCCGTAGAGTGGGATACTTCTTCGGCCGGTAATGACCCTGACGAGTGATACCATACTTGGGCTAGCCTAGTATACTTTTGCGACGTGTTGTAGCCGTCGTGTGTTATCTTCCGCTGTTTAAACTCTGAAGCTTTACCCTTATGGCTTGTATAACTATTTTACTAAGTTTGGTTTTGTAATAATGTCTTGAACTGGCTGTAATCACTACTTTGCCTGTGTTGTAAAATTGTGGTTGTAATATCTCTGGACTCGCCTTCGTGCGGGGTATGCTTGTTCGATCCGAGAACCGGTGGTTGTATCGGGACGTTACCCGACAGACCAAGAATTGTTCCGTTTGAAGTGCGTTTGAGCCGGTGTTGCCTTTATGGTGATGGCCTGCGCACTTGAGCCGGGATAATTCAGGTGGTTCTGCCACAGCTGGTATCCGAGCTGCAAGCATACACCAGAGGTGTTGGAACCTTAAAAATCGCTTTCCGTATAAAATTTGACCAACAAGGTATTTCTAAAAACTACGTTGGATTCGTTAAGGGTTGTGCATAGAACGTAAAGTCCTAGGGAATTTACGGGAATTACTAGGTGGCTATTTATGTATGGTTTATGTTATCTGATTTCCAACACTTTACATTTTTGTCAAACCATACTCACAAGCAACCCTTAATTTTTGTAACGACGCACCTACGTTAAGGTAAGAAGGTAAGGATCCTCAGTCAGCTAAGGGAGTCTGACCTTCCCGTCGGTGATGCGAGCCGAACGCTGCCCTCAAGCAGTGGCTTACTTGAGGTGCTCCCAATATACCAACTATTAGTTGACTATATTGGAAGTAAAGTGTACTCGGTCAGTTGAGGGAGTCTGACCTTCCCGTCGGCGATGCGAACTGAACGCTGCGCTCAAGCAGTAGCCTACTTGAGCTGCTGCCAATATACCGACCTCGGTCGATTATATTGGGAGTAAAGGAACTTGTGAATACACCACAGAGTAGCGTATGTTAACGTTGGCCATACGGCGGAAATTGTATGGCTGCCGCTTCTATAGTGAGCGGTACTATATGGGGACGCTTTCATGAGTGCTGGCATGAAAGGTTCAATATATATATATATACATATATATATATATATATATATATATCTGTGTGTGTGTGTGTGTGTTCTGTCAATCTTCTGCAGGTACACTAACCGCGATTCGATAAGTTAAGAATGGTTAGAATTTATCGACTAGCTATATAGGGAGAGCCGTATCTATGTTATGCCACCGTGCTAACCACGTAAGTCCAACCATAGTTGCCAATTGTTTATCTTGTGAGGAATGAACAAGACGTGCATGCATATTTGGTTGATGTTTACTTTGATTCCTAGAATTGGAAATTGTTACATGAGTCTTCTTAAGGAATCTCTAGAGTTGTTTTCATGAATATGTTTAGTGTGGTTAAACAAAGGGTTGAATGAAAACTTGGTTTGAGAGAGGGAGTTTGAGTCATGTCTTTATCCATAGTTCCATCTTGATGTCTTGATGATCTTTTCGTTCCTTAGAATCTCAAATGATGAACCAGTACCAATGGTGGTTTGTTTACTTCCTGAGCCTAGTAAACTTTGGAGTTAGAATCACATTTTCCCGCAGTCTTCTTAAAGTTATATTTGAGAAGTCTTGAGATAATCATATTACTCACATTTGAATCATTTTTGATTCAGATGGCGGGCTGTCACCATATCTTTTGGGATGAGGAGGGATGTGCTCATACTGATTGCTTATACTGGGAGGGCTTTCCGAGGATTTTGTGGGATACACTCCGTATTTTTCACTACAGAGACCCACCCCGGCACAAGGGACGCCAGTTTTCTGAGGATGGAGTTCAGAAGAACAGAGTTACCATGACCATTCCTCAGCACCCCACCTTGGAGTGGCCACCTATTGAGATTGAGGTGATTAGGTACCGTCTTGTGGATGCTTTTGAGATAGCAGCTCTCAAAGCTATCACTACTTTTTGTGAGCACCATCCCGAGGAGGTAGCTGCGTATCCTATTGGTTTGTTTCCAGCAGTCAATGCTGGCAATGCAGAGTGGCTTTTCAGGATCACACACTTCGGGCACTTAGTTGGAGATGTAGCGGATGAGACTATTCAAGCTGTGACTAGATATATGAATGCTCAGTCGCACTATCAGATTCTTCAGCAGCGACATATGGACCAGGTGATAGACTTGGCTCAGACCTTCCAGCGAGGCCTTCGTTTGAGGGATACTCAGATTCAGGGGCTTCAGGATGCTGTTGCAGGAAGAGATCATGCCATTGCACAGTTTGAGCATCAGGCTATGGAGCATGGTGCTGAGATAGTGCAACGTAATACAGTGATTGGTTTTCTTCAGGGGCAGGTGCATGAGCTTCAAGCAGATCTGGATGATGCTATGGCCCATATTGGTATCCTCCAGGAGGAGCCAGTTGTTCCAGCCGCGCCTGCAGCAGCAGAAGAGGATCTAGAGCAGATTGAGGGAGTTTCTGATTTAGATTCAGAGCACGCACTTGCTGAGCCTAACCCTCAGCCGGACGACTCTTCTTCTGGCAGTGCTTCCTCTATGGGCAACCTCGACGACTTCTAGGCACCTTAGATGGTCATACTCGTGGAACGCCTGATGGCTTCGGTCGTGAAGCTGGCAGTGGATCTCAGCAGCCACCGCCACCCTCGTCAAATCTGGCTGAGTTAATGGCCATGCAAACAGAATTGCTTCGCCAGCTGGTCCAAGGGCAGCAGAATCAACCACGCCAGCAGCATGGAGGACGGGATGCACAACTAGCGGGTTACCAGGAATTCTTTGGTACCCAACCTCCGCTTTTCAGCAAGGCTGATGACCCACTGGACGCCGAAGCTTGGCTCCGTACTATCAATTCTAAGTTTGCTTTGCTAGCAGTACCTTGTGCGGACGCAAACAAGGCCCACTTTGCCGCCCAACAGCTTCGTGGTCTGTCACGTATATGGTGGGATCATTATTGTGCAATGCAGCCTGCTGGACATGTCATCTCTTGGGACGAATTCCGAAATGTCTTCCGATCACATCATATTCCTGAGGGACTGATTGAAAGAAAGTTGAATGAGTTCTTGGCTCTGAATCAAGGAACCCGCACTATTCTACAATATGCACAGGTCTTCAATCACCTGTGCCAGTATGCGGGCCATCATGCAGATACTGATGCTAAGAAGCGTGACCGTTTTTGTCGTGGCCTTAATACCAAGCTCAAGGAACGTCTGAACTTGGTTCAACCCAATACTTATAATGAGCTGGTTAATATGACCATTACTCAAGAGGACTGTATCACAGCACATCGCGCCGAGAAGAAGCGAAAGGCACCAACAGGACCCTCGAGTGCTCAGCCTTCGAGATATCGTCTGGTGCAAAATACTCCACCAAGACCTCCACAGAGAAATGCCCCAATGGACAGGCTTGTTTTTAGGCCGCCTCAACAGCAAGGAGGATTCAGACCTCCAGTACCTCAGCAGCAGCAGTTTGGCCCAAGGCCGAATGCCCCACAGTTCAATCGTGGGAATGGCAACAATCGGTGCTATAACTGCGGCAGTACTGATCATTTCGCCAGAAATTGTCCGCGACCCAAGAGGTCTAATCCAAGGCAGAACTCTCACCAGAACAACAACAAGGGAAATGGCAAAAGGCAAATGGTGCAAGTTCGGCAAGGGCGAGTTAACTTTACTACTCTTGCAGAGCTTCCCGAAGGAGCACCAGTCATGACGGGTACTTTCTCTATTCACAATAAACCCGCAGTCATATTATTTGATTCTGGTGCAACTCATAGTTTTATAAGTGCCAAATTTGGAGCAAGAATAGGATTGGACTTTTGTCATACTAAGGGATCTTTTATGATAATAACTCCTGGTGGGAAGATAGCTTCCAATCAAATCACTAGACATGTGCCAATTAAGCTGGGTAGCAATTTGATCAAGACAGATTTGATCTTGTTAAATTTAGAAGGCATGGATATTATATTGGGCATGGATTGGATGATTAAATATAAAGTACTGTTAGATATCTCTTCCCGAGCTATCGAGATAGATTCACCATATCAAGGAGCCACCATACTCTATCTACCACAACAAGAGTGCTTCAACTCTTGTGCCTATGCTACAAAAGAAGTTAAGATTGAAGATATTCCTGTTGTGAGCGAGTATGTGGACGTATTTCTAGATGATTTACCTGGAATGCCCCCTGATAGAGATATCGAGTTCGTTATTGAACTTCAACCCGGTACCGCCCCTATTTCTAAGAGGTCGTACCGAATGCCTCTAAATGAGTTAGAAGAATTGAAAATCCAACTTCAAGACCTTCTTGACAAAGGTTTTATTCGTCCAAGTTCTTCACCCTGGGGATGTCCAGCCCTATTTGTGAAGAAGAAAGACAATAGTTTGAGGCTATGTGTTGATTATCGACCACTTAATGCGGTTACTATTAAAAATAAGTATCCTCTTCCCCGCATTGATATCCTGTTTGACCATTTAGCTGGAGCCAAGGTATTCTCTAAAATTGACCTTCGTTCTGGCTACCATCAAATAAAGATCAAGCCTTGTGATATTCCAAAGACTGCTTTCTCGACCAGATATGGACTCTATGAGTATCTGGTTATGTCTTTTGGTCTTACTAATGCCCCGGCATATTTTATGTACCTGATGAATTTAGTCTTCATGCCGGAGCTAGATAAATTCGTCGTGGCATTCATCGATGACATTTTGATCTACTCCAAGAATGAAGAAGATCATGCTGAACATTTACGTATCGTTCTTCAACGATTACGAGATCATCATCTTTATGCCAAATTCTCCAAGTGTGAATTCTGGCTAGATAGTGTGAAATTCTTAGGCCATACTATCTCCAGTGATGGTATATTAGTTGATCCAACTAAAGTACAAGAAGTGATGGATTGGGAATCTCCTACTTCAGTTCATCAAATTCGCACTTTTCTGGGTTTAGCTGGATATTATCGTCGATTCATTCTTGATTTCTCCAGAATAGCCAAGCCTATGACGGAGTTATTAAAGAAGGGAGTGAAGTTTGTTTGGAATGACAAATGTGAAGAAGCCTTTCAAACTCTCAAAGCACGACTCAGTACTGCTCCAGTATTGGCTACACCGGACAGTACCAAACCTTTTGATGTCTATTGTGATGCTTCTGGTACGGGACTTGGTTGTGTACTTATGCAAGACAACCGGGTGATCGCGTATGCATCAAGAGCTCTCCGGAATCATGAAAAGAATTATCCAACACATGATCTGGAGTTTGCAGCTGTTATACACGCTCTTAAGCTCTGGATACATCATCTTATGGGAACTCATTGTAATATTTATACTGACCATAAGAGCCTCAAGTATATCTTCACCCAAGCTGATCTCAACATGAGACAGAGACGCTGGCTAGAGTTGATAAAGGATTATGATCTAGAAGTGCACTATCATCCAGGAAAGGCTAATGTGGTTGTGGATGCACTCAGCCGCAAGTCACAATGCCATTGTCTATCTGTAGAGCCATTCAATGAAACTCTATGCCAGGAAATGATGAAATTAAATCTAGAAATGATACCACAAGGAAGTTTGAATCATATATCTATTGAGCCTACACTTCATGATAGCATCATCATGGCACAATTACATGATGAAGGTATCAAAATCATCAAAGAAAAGTTATCCCAAGGAGAAGCAAAATACAAATGTTTCTGAGTGGATCATAGAGGAGTTTTATGGTTTGAATCTCGACTTGTTGTACCCAAGAATCATCAGCTTAGAAAGCAAATCCTTGATGAAGCACATCTATCGAAGTTTTCGATTCATCCCGGTAGCACCAAGATGTACCAAGATCTTAAACAAAATTTCTGGTGGACTCGAATGAAAAGAGAGATCGCCAGATATGTTTCTGAGTGTGATGTCTGTCAAAGAGTTAAGGCTAGTCACTTGAAAGTAGCTGGTACTCTCCAACCTTTACCCATTCCATCCTGGAAATGGGAGGACATCAGTATGGATTTTATCGTTGGCCTACCCACTACTTCTCAGAAGCATGATTCTGTTTGGGTAATCGTTGATAGACTCACCAAGACCGCTCATTTTATTCCAGTGCATACAACTTATTCTGCCAAGAGGTATGCAGAGATCTATCTTGACCAAATGGTCCGTAGAGTGGGATACGTCTTCGGCCGGCAATGACCCTGACGAGTGATACCATGCTTGGGCTAGCCTGGTATACTTTTGCGACGTGTTGTAGCCGTCGTGTGTTATCTTCCGTTGTTTAAACTCTGAAGCTTTACCCTTATGTTTTGTATAACTGGTTTACTAAGTTTGGTTTTGTAATAATGTCTTAAACTAGCTGTAATCACTACTTTGCATGTGTTGTAAAATTGTGGTTGTAATATCTCTGGACTCGCCTTCGTGCGGGGTATCCTTGTTCGATCCGAGAACCGGTGGTTGTATCGGGACGTTACCCGACAGACCAAGAATTGTTCTGTTTGAAGTGCGTTTGAGCCGATGTTGCCTTTATGGTGATGGCCTGCACACTTGAGCCGGGATAATTCAGGTGGTTCTGCCACATTGGCTCCGTCCCAGGAGAAGCGATCATCGCTGTTCTCCTCTGGCTCTTCCTGGAACAGGAGCCAGAGGTCTTCGTCGTCGGTCTTGGGTTCGTCGTCCTTGGAGACGACTTCAAAGTCGAACTCCTCTACGTCCCAATGCAGAGAAGCGAGTGCCTCGTGCGCCGCCGTCGGATCATACTCTGGCGTCAGTTCCCAGCTCTCGGAGATGGGGTCGAGGGAAGAGGCAGAGGAACTCGAGGAAGAGGGGGAGAGAGGAGAGCCGATTGAGTTGGAACCAGAGGAGGAGGAGATCGCCATGGCTACAGGAAGTTGGGGTTTTATGCGCTGTTGGCTGAGGGAGGAAGATGAATTTGTGGCGAAAGGAGTCAGTTCAGGGTAAGATTAAATAAGAAAAAAAATGGAAGATGAATCGGCACTTTCACATTCCACGAGGAGCCAGTTGCAGAGACGTTGCGTCTTCCATGGTGGTTATAGTGCGTTTTAATGAGCATCAATGGGAAGATGAAGCGACGAAGTGGTTTTGGAATTATCATTGCCAAAACCAGGGGGGCATGTGTTAGGGCCGCGAGTGAGTTGGGCTTGATGAAGAAATTAAAAGAGGCTTACGAATCGGCTCCTGCGTGAGCGTTTGGGCCATGTGGACCATGTATCTTTAGATTTAGTTCAGTTTGAGTTAGAGATAGAGTCCGATATGGACACATTAGTTTGGATTGTCGTCCAAGTCTCCGGACTATAAATATGTACTCTATGACATTTGTCAAGGAGAACATCATCACGTTTTGCAAACAACAACTCTCGGCGCACCACCACCCCTAATTCTAGGGTTTCGTCCAAGTAAGCGCCATGCTTCCCTAATCGCTTTTTGCGATCAGGGCAGCGTTGTTCTTGCTTTTACCTTGGTATTACTCGTACTGAAGCATTTTTGATGGCGAGTAGTGCTAATTATCCTGATTTTCGTAGCATGATTTTTAGTAGATTCATCGTGCTTTTGTTGCTTATCATCTACGAACATCATGTCATCTTTGCGCGATCATCTTTTAATCTTATACTAATTCTCGTTGCATGGAATTAGGCGCGTAGAGATAACACCCTGCTTCTTTTTTATCTAGTAGATCTAATCTGTTATGGTTCGTTCTTATACTTAAGAATCGGCTTAATATCTGCTAGGTTAGGCCTTGCAAACGGGTTGGACGATCCGGCGACGTATTAGATGCTTTGCTTTGATCTTAATAGGGATTGATCCGGGAATCGGCTTTTGCTTGTTCTTAGGCCTCTTTTCTGGTTAAGGTTTGGTTATCTATTACGCTCGTTAGGCCTAACTACGTGTAGGATGTTCCGATCTAGCAGTGAAGCTTTTACCGTCGTGGATTAGATTAGCAAGATTCAATTGAAGCAGTTTTTGCAGTTAATTTCTTTATCCATTACCATCTAGATATGCAGATCCAATCTGACACCGGGACTCGATCGGCTCTTTAAAGCCGATGCAAGAGTCATCCCGGGGAGCCGACCACGGCTCGGACTAATGTTTACACGTGTCTGTGCTTGTAGGCAAATCGTCAAAGGCACGTTTGCACCCTCCTGATCGGGTATAGATCAGGTGGCACGCCCTGCATCTCCGGAAGCGACGGCATTGTAACACACGGTTTATAAAAGGACATAAACCGAGCAATCATATACGTGCCAGGATCAAGTCACACATATATACAACAGAATGAACAATATATCACAGCACATATCACGTAAAAAGATATAATAAAGCGAATACGAATGTTATTTATTACATTAATGATAAAATGTCTGATACAACGGAAGCGTAGAATACATATGCGAAGAACTCTCGGAAGCAGGGCGCCACAGGGATGTCGACTGGGAGACGAAACGCCTAGAAGTCCTCGTACTCCTGGAAGCTCCGGGTGAACTCCCTCGCGTCGGCAGGAACTGAGCAGCAGTAGAGTATCCCCAAAAGAACAAGTGGAAAAAGTGTAGAGGAGGCAAGGGTGAGTACACAACTCGTACTCAACAAGTATAACACAAACTATGAGGCTCTAAAGTTGGCTGACTCGACTGCATTAGCTTTTAATCTTGGCAAAATTTTATTAAAGCTATTTACTACAAGTTGATGAATTACCATAAACCCAGTTACATAGAAATTAATCAGAATTAATTATGATACTACTGAGAACCAAACCAAACCAACCACCCGGGGAAACCCTCCTAACCAAAGAAAGATAACCCCACTAATCAAAAGGAGGATCTGGGCCGCTCATGATCGTGAGCACGACTAGTATACCAGTTTTACACTCTGCAGAGGTTGCACATCTTTACCCACAAGTCGTGAGCTACGCTAGTTGTTTATCACACTTCCTTAGGTGAGATGGCTAGCAAACTCACTACGAGGCCGTTACAAAGGACCACGTTGGTAAGGTGTAACCGCTAAGGATTCAGGCAATGCAACGATGGTGCCCACCTCCCACCTCGAGGGGGTACAAGATAACACAGACCAGCCTCATAGCGTAGGGACCATTGAAGCTCGACCCCCCTCTTGCCCCGTCGGTAAGTTACCCCCGAACCAAAATGACCTGATTAGTAAGCCAAGACCGTCCCATTCCAGTCTTTTGGTAGCGCTGTTGTCCCAGGTTATCGCTCTATGAACCGGTCCTTATGGAGAGTGGCCAACCCAGTAGTAAGCACCGTGCTGGCCCCCTAAACCATGTTTCTAACAAAACATATTTTAACGAGATGTGAGCCACTCAAACGGGCCACTCCCAGAATTAAGTTGTATAATCCATTAATCAAATTAATTAAAAAGGACCATGTGTGTTATAGCGCGGCACCTAGCACAACTAACCAAAATGCAACCCAAAGGATATATATATATAAAGGATACAAAGTGGCTAGGAAAGTCCTTATAGGCATACAGTATTAAAATGCAGTATGAAATTGTATTTAAAGTGATAGGTGTTGTTCATGTTACACTTGCCTTCCTCAAACTGCTCTTGCTGCTGCTCAAACTGATATGAAGATGGCTGCTCCGGGTACTGGTACTGGGGCTCCTCAGATGGATCAACGTCTACTCATGAACACATGGCCAAAAACAATACACAACATAAACATACATGCAAACAAAGGCTAACACTAAGAAATAGTACAACAATACATAAAAACAGCGAACAAAACTAAGCTAGAACTATTCTACGCATTACAACGATCACGTGGACATAAAGAACGCCTAAAACGGAGCTAGAACGCGAAAACTAGGCCTAAAACAGGATCTAGGGGCTTTAACTGTATGAAAAACAGAGGTTCTGGGGATTTTCTGCAAAAATCGAGGACCTAAACGTAAAAACTGAAAAGATCCAGGAGCTAAAACGTGAAAAAGCCAGGGGTGGATGGCGGGTTCAATTTCTGGAGAGCTCAGGGTTTAAAACGTAAAAGCAGGGGCTTAACTGGAATTACTTTTGAACTAGGATGGACTGCGGGTTGATTTCTAGAAAACCTAAGGGCTCTTTAGCAAAAGTGCCAGGGCGAAGGGGTATGTTTAGATCTGATCCACTGAATCTCGATTCTGCGGCTCAGATCTGATGGGCTCTGGATCTAATCGTGACCATTGGCCTCAAATCGGGCGGTTCGGATCAGGTCTGCGCATGGGGCGGCGGCGATGGTCGCCGGAACAGGCTTTCCACGGCGGCGCGCGGCTCGGGCTCGCCGGAGTTCACCAATCTTGGTGCTCCGAGGGTCAAATCGACCCGAGCTTGGGTCTGGGATGCTAATCACGCCGTGCGTGATCGACCTAGGGCCACAGCGAGGGAAAGCGAGGCTCAGGGCGGTGGATTTAGCTGCGGCGGCGGCTCTGAGCGGCCAGGCTCACCGGCGTGCGGCATTTTGGCCGTTGCAGTGGCCTACAGGCTACTAGAACTAGCGCAGAAGAGAGGGGAGGTCGGGGTGTGCTCACCAAGGGCTTGGGGCAGCCGGATTGCGCAGCGCAAAGAACCGGCGGCGAGGATGACGTGGAGTTCGGGGAGGAGTCGCTGCGGGGGTTCTCGGGACTCCTGGGCTCCTCGGATCAGTTCGTGAAGGTCCTGCGAGGGAGCCACGGGGGTCAGTAGGCACGGAGCGGAACCAGAGGCGTGGAAATGCGGCGGCGGACCGGCTCACCTCCGGCGGCGTCCGGTGCAAATCTGATGGCTTCACGGGCCGGGGTCGCGGGTGCAGGCCTGGGGAAGCTTTCTGGTGCCGAGGCAGAGCTACGGCGGGGTTTCGCCGGGGCTAGGATGCGGCGGTGCAGTGGTACGGCATGGCCACGGCGGCGCACGGCGCTCTGCGCGGTGGGGCGAGGTGGAGGGTGCTGGATCTCGGGCTGGCGGCGCGGGCGTAGGAGATAGGTTTCCTGGGGGTGCGGCGTGGGTGGTTAAAAGGGCAGGGCCGGGGATCTCGGCGCCTGGGCTCGGGAAGGAAGGCCGGCGAGATTGGCGGGGGCCGTTGGGCACGGGCACGTCGGGGAAGGAGGACCTGCTAAGCGGGCCCGGCTGGTCAGCGGGTGCTGGCGAGGCGCGCTTCTGCGGCTGACTAGCGAGGGCCACTAGACAGAGGGGAAGGGCGTGCGGGGCGCTCGGGTCGGGCTGAAGGCGGGGGCGCGGGCGACGCGCGCAGTTGCTGGCCAGCTGGGCCGCAGCGCTGGAGCAGGCCCGGGAAGAGAGGGAGACGGGCTGCACGCGGGAGAAGGGAAAGAGGGAGTGGGCCGAGCGGGGATAGAAGAGAGTTGGGCCGGGTGAGCGGGATGGCCACGGGAAATAGAGGAGGTCGGGCTGGGTGCTGGGCCGCCTGGGTTGGATTGGTTTCCTGGGCCGGGTTTTCTTTCCTTTTCTCCCTTTCTATCTCCTATTTCAAACACCACTCAATCTAAAACCATTTGAATTCAAATTCAAATTTGAATTCAAACCTAGCACTCAAACAAAAGAACAATGCACCAGCATGAATGCAACAACAAATTTTAAACTTAGACAAAATTTTAATTACTTGTGATACAAAATTAGATTAAATGCAAGACTAAGTATATAAAACCTTAGAAAATTAAATAAAGCCAATTAAATTTATTATTAAATGCTGAAATTTAAATTAGGGTGTTACAGGCGTGTGCCAGGATCTGGGCCGTTGACCGAGGGACCGGTGCCAGCCAGCGCCCCGGCAGCCTCCCGGCTCCTCGTGTTGCCTGTCACTACTCGCCGGTGGGTTTTGACCGACAACAGCTTGACATAGATATCCCCATCAGAGCCCGTTTCATATGCCTCACTGGATTCAGAGTCATTGGGGTGACCCTTCTTCTTGGTAACCTTTTCTCTAACCATCTAGATCAAAAGACATGGAAACATGATTTAAGATATGATGGAGGAAGGGTGGCGAATTCATGAATGAGGTGTTCTTTCCTGAGCATAGCCGTATCATCCGGCATAGGGTTGGATCATCCGGCCCTGTCTAGGGTTGGATCATCCGGCCTATGCCCGGATCATCCGGCTAGGCGCGGGGAAGAACACCACTCTCATGAATTCGAGGATTCGACCCACCAAAACATGTGAAACTCTAGGCATGACCTCTAGATAGATAAAGGAAGTGATTCATCGGAGGAAATCGCCTAGAACTTCCTACATTGAGAGATCAGGGTGAGAGGATTTTGAATGAAATACTTTGAGATTTCCCGCGCAAATCCAAGAAGTTCCGGTGGGGTTCTGGGTCTTCCGAGGCGTGGGAAATCAAAAGACAAGAGAGCTCCACGAATCCTTGGTTCAATCCCCAAATCACCGCGCGTGGGTTTGGAGGAGAAAAGGGGCGGTGGCGCTAGAAAGAAAATAATGAACTAGGGCTCCAACTGCTCAGGCTTTATATCGTGGAAACTGTCGGGGCCGGATGATCCGGGGTAACACCGGATCATCCGGGACCTTCCAGAGCTGAAAACAAGCAGTGGAGCCGGATGATCCAGGCAAGGGCCGGATTATCTGGGATCTACCAGAGACGAAATGACCTAAATGGCCGGATGATCCGATGGAGGGCCGAATCATCCGGTTTCTTCCACAGAGGATTTTAACTAATACTTGATGAGAGATTTTGGATCCGAGGAGAATGATAAAAGGTGTATGGACATATAAGACCCTTGACTCAAAATGATCAGCCACAATCAACAATACATAACAATGATCATTTGAGGCAAGGAATGACCCAAAGATCATAACATCAGTAATTTTGAAAAACTCACACAAATAAGATATTTCTTAGTTTAGGCATCAATACAAGGCGCATGCAACAAGTCAAGCCAAGTTATGAGAATCTAAGATATTTAGCTCAATCCTAAGAAGACAAAATCTTTGCTCATCGAGAGGCTTGGTGAAGATATCGGCTAGTTGTTTATCGGTACTCACATGACTTAGAGTGATATCTCCTTTGGCTTCGTGATCTCTTAGAAAATGATGTCTTATGTCAATGTGCTTGGTTCTTGAGTGTTGGACGGGGTTGTTGGCTAGTTTAATGGAACTCTCATTGTCACACAAGAGAGGGATCTTTTTGTACTCATAGCCAAAGTCACTCAATGTTTGCCTCATCCAAAGCAGTTGAGCACAACAAGCACCGGCTGCAACATACTTGGCCTCGGCGGTGGATAGCGCAACAGAATTTTGTTTTTCTTAGAGCTCCAAGACACCAAGGACCGGCCAAGAAATTAACAAGTCCCCGTTGTACTCTTTCGATCTACCTTGCAACCGGTATAATCCGAATCGGAATAGCCAAGTCGATCAAAAGTGGAGCCCTTGGAATATCACAAGCCAAGGTTTGGAGTATGCACTAAATATCTCAAGATTCGTTTAACAGCTACCAAATGGCATTCCTTAGGATTAGCTTGAAATCTTACACACATGCACATACTAAGCATAATATCCGGCCTAGATGCACAAAGGTAAGGCAAAGAACCAATCATGGAGCGATATACCTTTTGATCCACGGATTTTCCATCTTCATTTAGATCAAGATGTCCATTCACGGCCATAGGAGTCTTGATAGGTTTAGCATCGGCCATGTCAAACTTCTTGAGCATGTCACTTGTATATTTGGTTTGATATATGAAAGTCCCTTCCTTTAATTGCTTGATTTGAAAACCAAGGAAGAACTTCAATTCACCCATCATGGACATCTCAAATCTCTTGGTCATGATCCTACTAAACTCTTCACAAAACTTTTCATTAGTAGAACCAAAAATAATAT
Organism: Panicum virgatum; assembly: GCF_016808335.1. Classification (NCBI taxonomy): domain Eukaryota; kingdom Viridiplantae; phylum Streptophyta; class Magnoliopsida; order Poales; family Poaceae; genus Panicum; species Panicum virgatum. Next base: position 30,932,353 of record NC_053136.1, on the reverse strand, counting down.
CATCAACATAAATTTGACAAACAAAGAGATCTTTGTCTATTTTTTGAGTAAAGATAGTAGAGTCGGCTTTGCCCATTACAAAGCCGTTCTTGAGAAGGAATTCCCTAAGGCATTCATACCATGCTCTAGGAGCTTACTTAAGCACATAGAGCGTCTTATGGAGCTTGTACACATAGTCAGGATGCTTAGGATCTTCAAAGCTCGGAGGTTGCTCAACATATACTAGCTCGGATTGAGGTCCATTCAAGAAAGCACTCTTGACATCCATTTGATATAGCTTAAAATCATCATGAGCGGCATAGGCTAGTAATGTCCTTATTGCCTCAAGCCTAGCCACCGGAGCATATGTTTCACCAAAATCCAATCCTTCAATTTGAGTGAAACCTTGAGCAACCAATCTAGCTTTGTTTCTTGTGACAACACCATGTTCATCTTGCTTGTTACAGAAAACCCACTTGGTTCCAATCACATTTTGCTTGGGTCTTGGCACTAATTCCCAAACTTTATTTCTTGTGAAGTTGTTCAACTCTTCTTGCATTGTCATCACCCAATCCGGATCACCAAATGCTTCATCTACCTTAAGAGGTTCCAAAGAGAAAACAAACGAGTAATTTTCACAAAAATTTGCTAAACGAGATCGAGTAGTTACCCCTCTTCGAATACTCTCAAGGTATCAACGGGATGATCCCGTTGTATACTTTGATGCACTCTTGGATGAGACACTTGATGTTGAGGTTGAATAGGTCCATCATCATCATCATTTTCAGATTGAGGTGCTTCTTCTTGAGTTTCTTCACCTTGTGCTCCCCCTTGATCCATGCCATGATCATGATCGTTACCATGAGCATGACCTTGATCTTGAGGGACTTGTGAACTTGGTGGCTCAACTCTAGTGGATGATGATGGATCTTCATTTCTTGCTTCAACCGTAGCATGATCCCCTTCTTCTCGTGGCTTCACTTCATCTAAACCCATTCTCATGATTGATAAGTTTGGAGGTTCTTCATCATCTACAAGGTTTGTAACAACTTGCTCTACTTGAGGGCCGTTGGATTCATCAAACTTCACATCTACCGTGGTTTCAACAACACCGGTGGTTTTGTTGAAAACACGATAGGCGTGTTCATTAGTATCATAACTAAGTAGAAAACCTTCATCAACCTTTGGTGCAAACTTTGAACTTTTGGCTTTCTTGTTAAGTATGTAACATTTACAACCAAAAACTCTAAAGTAGTATACCTTAGGCTTGTTACCGGTGATTATCTCGTAGGGTGTCTTGCACAAATATTTGTGGATGTAGAGGCGATTGGTTGCATGACATGCCGTGTTGATTGCTTTGGCCAAAAAGATATCCGGAGTCTTGTACTCATCAAGCATGGTTCTTATAGCTTTAATCAATGTCCTATTCTTCCTCTCCACAATACCATTTTGTTGAGGGGTATATGGAGCAGAGAATTCATGCTTGATCCCTTCTTCATCAAGAAATTCTTCAACAATCGTGTTTCGAAATTCCGATCCATTGTCACTTCTAACATTCTTGATCTTCAACTCAAATTCATTTTGAGCTCTTCTAATGAATATCTTGACAATTCCTTGAACTTTGCTTTTGTCATGCAAAAAGAATACCCAAGTGAAACGAGAAGCTTCAACAATTACAAGACCATATTTGTTACCGCCAATGCTAATGTAGGTAATTGGTCCAAATAGATCCATGTGTAGAAGCTTCAATGGTCTTGATGATGTCAAGATGTTCTTGGCAGGATGTGGAGCACCAACTTGTTTCCCCGCTTAACATGCGCTACATAACATGTCTTTCTCAAAAACAACATTGGTTAGTCCTAGGATGTGCCCATCTTTTTGAAGTTTGGCCAAGTTCCTCATGCCAACATGGGCTAGTCGGCGATGCCAAAGCCAACCCAAGTCGGATTTTGCCACCAAACAAGTCTTGGGCTCGATTTTCTCTTTCAAGAAATCAACAAAATAAACTTTGCCCTTCAAAAGACCCGTAAAAGCAATAGAGGAATCCTCCCTTCTAGAGACGGCCACACCCTCGTTAGTAAAGAGACAATTGTAGCCCATCAAACAAAGTTGTGAGACGGACAACAAATTATACCCCAACTTTTCAACCCAATAAACATCATTAATTAAATTATTATGAGAAAGAGCAATTTTACCCAAACCAATCACTTCTCCTTTGCTATTGTCTCCAAAGACAATAGTTTCTTTAGGAGTGTCATCCGTTTTCAAAGAAGTGAACAAGTTCTTCTCCTTGATCATATGATTTGAGCATCCACTGTCAATCAACCATGCGCTTCCACCGGAGGAGCATGCTTACAAAACAAAGTGAAGCTCAAGTTTTAGGTACCCAAACTTGTTTGGGTCCTTGGAGGTTAGAATAAGCCATCTTAGGCACCCACACACTCCTCAATTTCCTAGTATGAGCACCAATGTATTTGACCACCATCTTCCCATTTTGAATCACAATCGTGTAGTCAATGGTGTAGTTGTGTGGTATGAGAGATGATGCATTCTTGTTGCTTGTGTTGACCTTTGTTGTATCCTCAACCTTGTTCTTACCTTGGTCAACACTCTTCTTTGTACCATGGTGAGCCATGTTCACCAAGTCATCAAGGTTGGCTCCTTTCTTCCAAAGTAGGATGGCTTGTGTAACACCCGGTTTATAAAAGGACATAAACCGAGCAATCATATACGTGTCAGGATCAAGTCACACGTATATACAATAGAATGAACAGTATATCACAGCACATATCACTTAAAAAGATATAATAAAGCGAGTACGAATGTTATTTATTACATAAATGACAAAATGTCTGATACAAATATGCGGAAGCGTAAAACAAGTACGAAACTCGGAAGCTGGGCGCCACAGGGACGTCGACTGTGTAACAACCTAATTTAAATTGCAGCATTTAATAATAAATTTAATTGGCTTTATTTAATTTTCTAAGGTTTTATATGCTTAGACTTGCATTTAAATTAATTTTCTCTCACAAGTAATTAAAATTTGTCTAAGTTTAAATTTTGTTGTTGCATTCATGCTGGTGCATGTTTTATTTTGCTTGATTTCGTAGGGGTTTGAATTTAAATTTCATTTGAATTCAAATAGTTTGAGTTTGGTTTGACTTAGAAAAGGAAAGAGAATAGAAAAGGAAAGGAAACCCAGCACTCAAACCCCATGGCCCACTTCCCTTCTCCCCATCCCAAACCTGGCGGCCCACCTTCCCTTACCAGCGGCCCAGCAGCCCAGCCCGCAGAAGTCAGCGCCCCTCCCCGCGCGGCCCACACCCGCGTCGCCCGTTCCTCCCTTCCCTCCCGCATGCCCCGCGCGGCCCAACACCCGCTCTCCTGGCCCAGCGAGCCGCTCGCCCGCTCGCCGCTCAGCTCGTGCGCGCGCGCTGTCCCTGACAAGGGTGGCCCTCCTGTCAGCCCCTCTCCCGAACGCAGCCACGTCCCGCGCGCGCCCGCGCTGTCTTGCTGATCGCCCGGGCCTGCATGTTTGATCCTCCGGCTACCTCGCGCAATGGCCGGCCCAGTCTCCGCCGTGATCCCCGCGCCGCGTCAGCACCCTGGGCAGGCACGCCTAGGCATCAGCCGCCCTATAAATGGGATCCCCGGCATCTCCTGCATCTCATCTTCACCCCGAAGCCGCCGCCTCAAACCCTAGAGTGCTGCCCGCCTTGCGCCACCGCACCGCACCCCAGTGCTGCCGCGGCCAGGCCGTTCTGCTGCACCGCAGCCGCCAAGAACCCCCGCTGGAGCTCCGTCCCGTACCCCAGGACCACCTACGAGCTTGCTGCCCCGACCCCGGACCTCGTCTGCACCGGGATTTTGCCCGTACGCCGCTGCAGGTAACATGGTCGCCGCCCCGTTCCTCGCCGCCGTTGATCTCCGGACCTCCTTAACCTCCGCTACACCGTCCCAGGTCCACCACAAGTGGAGCCGTACCGCCCAGACGCCTAGAGGCTCCCTTCTTCGACCCCAGCCACGAGCTCCGTTCCCCGCCGCCGCTAGAGTTCACCGCCGACGTCCCTCCGCTGCAACCACGGACGCCTCAAGCCCTCAGTAAGAATCAGTGCCGCCGCCTTGTCCTTTTGCGCTAAGTTTTAGGTTGCGTAGCGCACCGTAGGTTCCAGTGCACCGGTCACTGGCGACCCTCGCCGCGAGCCCGCCATGCCAGACCTTGCTGCAGCACGGTCTAGCCCCACACGAGCCTCTTCCTGACTTGCACTAGCTCAGCGCACGTACGCAGAACCCCAGCACCCGGATCCGAGCCCCAAAGCCACCCAACGCGTGCACTCCGGCGAGACTCGCCGCCCAGAGCCACCATCGTCGCCAAACACCCCGCTCCGAGCCTTCATGTGCCCAGCTATTTCCTCAAGTGAATCAGGCATGGCGTGATGAACCTCCTGGGCCAAACTGCGACTCAAACCGCTGTGGGGCCCTGGAACCCCGGAAATGCCAAACTCCGGCGAGCATCAGCCCGCGCCGCCGCAGAACAGAGTCGCTGGCGGCCTTCCGCCACCGCCCGCACCCCAACCATCCTGAGCCGCCCGATTAGAAGCCAACGGGTGAGATTAGATCAGATCCAGATCGGGTCCGGATCGTCAGATCCAAAACCAAATGCCCAGATTAAAACATACCACTTCGGGCTGGCAAATTTGTTAAAGAGCCCCTCAGCTTCTTCAAAATCAACCCGCCGTCCTAGCCTGTTCAAAAATAATTCCAGAAAGGCCCAGTTTTTAATGTTTAGGCCCCTGACCTTTTTAAAAATCTAACCCGCAGTCCAGAGCTGTAGTTTTTGCACGTTAGACCCTGGATCTACCCGGTAATTATGTATAGGTCCCTGGTCTTTGCGTAGAAGCCCCTAGAAACCCTGTTTTCTTGCAATTAAGCCCCTAGATCTTGTTTTAGGCCTAGTTTTCGCGTTCTAGCTCCGTTTTAGGTGTTCTTTATGTCCACGCGATCTTTGTAACGCGTAGAATAGTTCTAGCTTAGTTTTGTTTATTGTTTTTATGTATTGTTGTACTGTTTCTTAGTGTTTGCCTTTGTTTGCATGTGTGTGTATGTGCTGGACTTGTTTTGGCATTGCAATCGTGAGTAGACATTGATCCTTCGGAGGAGTACCAGTACCCGGAGCAGCCACCATCTTCTGAGCAGTTTGAGCAGTAGGAACAGTTTGAGGAAGGCAAGTATAACATGAACACTACCTATCACTTTTAAATACATTTTCATACTGCATTTTAATACTGTATGCCTATAAGGATTTTCCTAGCCACTTTATATCCTTTATATATATCCCTTGGGTTGCATTTTGGATAGTTGTGCTAGGTGCCGCACTATAACACACTTGGTCCTTTTTAATTAATTTGATTAATGGTATATGCAACTTAATTTCTGGGAGTGGCCCGTTTGAGTGGCTCACGTCTCGTTAAAATATGTTTTGTTAGAAACATGGTTTAGGGGCCATCACGGTGCTTACTGTTGGTTTGGCCACTCTCCATAAGGACCAGTTCATAGAGCGACAACCTGGGACAACAGCACTACCACAAGACTGGAATGGGACGGTCTTGGCTTACTAATTAGGTCATTTTGGTTCAGGAGTAACTTACCAACGGGGCAAGAGGGGGGGTCGAGCTTCAATGGTCCCTGCGCTACAAGGCTGGTCTGTGTTATCTTGTACCCCCTTGAGGTGGGCACCATCGTTGCATTGCTTGAATCCTTAGCGGTTACACCTTACCAACGTGATCCTTTGTAACGGCCTCGTAGTGAGTTTGCTAGTCATCTCACCTAAGGAAGTGTGATGAACAACTAGCGTAGCTCACGACTTGTGGGTAAAGATGTGCAACCTCTGCAGAGTGTAAAACTGGTATACTAGCCGTGCTCACGGTCATGAGCGGCCCAGATCCTCCTTTTGATTAGTGGGGTTATCTTCCTTTGGTTAGGAGGGTTTCCCCGGGTGGTTGGTTTGGTTTGGTTCTCAGTAGTTCATAATTAACTCTGATTAATTACTATGCAACTGGGGTATGGTAATTCATCAACTTGTAGTAAATAGCTTTAATAAAATTTTGCCAAGATTAAAAGCTAATGTAGTTGAGTCAGACAACCTTAGAGCCTCATAGTTTGTGTTATACTTGTTGAGTACAAGTTGTGTACTCACACTTGCCTTCTCTACTCTTTTTCCTCTTGTCCTTTTTGGGGATACTCTACTGCTGCTCAGTTCCTGCCGATGCGAGGGAGTTCACCCAGAGCTACCAGGAGTACGAGGACTTCTAGGCGTTCATCTCCCAGTCGACGTCCCTGTGGCGCCCTGCTTCCGAGAGTTTCTCGTATATGTATCTTACGCTTCCGCTGTATCAGACATTTTGTCATTAATGTAATAAATAACATTCGTAATCGCTTTATTATATCTTTTTATATGATATGTGCTTTGATATATTGTTCATTCTATTGTATATACGTGTGACTTGATCCTGACACGTGTATGATTGCTCGGTTTATGTCCTTTTATAAACCGAGTGTTACAGACTGGGAGATGAACGCCTAGATGTCCTCGAGACCCTCCATGAAGTGCTCCTGCTTGTCGCGATCATCTGCGACCTCGGCAGGGGCGTAGCGAGCGAGCTGAAGGAAACGATCACGATACTCCGTGACCGTCATAGTTCCCTGATGCGAAAAAAGGCAGATGTATGTAGAATGATTAGCTCATGCTACAGAAAGATAGAACAAGGGGGATATTAGCTCAAAAGGAAACGCTGAAGTATTATATCTGAGTTTACCTGCTTAAGTGCAAGGAACTCCTTCTTTGTCTTCATCACGCTCGTGGGGCCGTTGTGGCTGCGGAACCGCTCTCGGAACTGGATCCAGGTGAAAGACACACGGTCCTTAATCCAGTTGGACTCCCACCAGTCCAAAGCTGCCCCTCGCAGCTGTCCTGCTACATACAAGACACACTCCCGATCATCGCACTGGGTGATGTCCAACTGACGCTCCACTGCACAGAGCCAGTCGTCTGCCTGGAGTGGGTCAGACGTGTGGGAGAACGTCGGCGGGTGACCCCTCAGAAACTTCGCACGCCTGTCACGGGCCTGCGGTGGTGGAGGAGGCGGAGGCTGCATGTGAACCTACTGCAGTGCCTGAACAGTGTTGTTCAGGGTAGCCATCATCTGCATCTGGAGCTGGAAGTACTGCTCCGGAGTCAAGGGTGGAGGCATCGGTATCCCGGTACCCTGGTTGTTCTGCCCCTGCTGCTGGCCTTTACTGGAACCGGTGCTCCTAGTGTTCACCATCTGATTTGAATAAAAGATGTATGAGCAAAGATATTGCAGAAATAATTTCAGACGGATATGATATCTTTCTGCAAGGAAGACTTAAGCATGATAAAGTAGACGGGATAGAGTGCATGGTTTTTAACCCCAACGGTCTAACTCATTTTATTAATTAATTAACTTTAACTTAAGACTGATTTTAGTTAATCAAATTTAACTACTAAACTATGCAATCAACCAAAAATCCAAATTAAACATGTAGCATAATAACAAGCATTCAAAAGTTCACACTTTAGTCGAGTTTATCACGTGACTCGACTAACACAACGCGTCGCAGAACGTTCTATCGCACTATTATAAAGGGGTCATTTAACTTACACCTATGATGGTCAGTCGATTTACTTCTGGCCAAAACCTATGGAAACTAATTCTATAGAGAAAAATCAAGGTAAAGAAGTAAAAGTCTCAGAATTCTAGGAATATAATAGCAAAATAGTTTCAGCAGACAAGGCTTAGAGAGAAGAAGACCTAAAACTCGACCAGTAATATCTAGGCTTTCGTCCTACAGTCGATATGGCTCTGATACCACTCTGTAACACTCGGTTTATAAAAGGACATAAATCGAGCAATCATATATGTGCCAGGATCAAGTCACACGTATATACAACAGAATGAACAGTATATCACAGCACATATCACATAAAAAGATATAATAAAGCGAGTATGAATATTATTTATTACATAAATGACAAAATGTCTGTTACAAATATGCGGAAGGGTAAAACAAGTACGAAACTCGGAAGCTGGGCGCCACAGGGACGTCGATTGGGAGACGAACGCCTAGAAGTCCTCGTACTCCTAGTAGCTCCGGGTGAACTCCTCCGCGTCGCCGGGAATTGAGCAGCAGTAGGGCGTCCCCAAAGAGAACAAGAGGAAAAGAGTAGAGTAGGCAAGAGTGAGTACACAACTTGTACTCAACAAGTATAACACAAACTATGAGACTCTAAGGTTGGCTGACTTAACTGCATTAGCTTTTAATCTTGGCAAAATTTTATTAAAGCTATTTACTACAAGTTGATGAATTACCATACCCCAGTTACATAGTATTTAATCAGAATTAATTATGATACTACTAAGAACCAAACCAAACCAATCCAAACCGCCCGGGGAACCCCCCTAATCAAAGGAGAATAACCCCACTAATCAAAAGGAGGATCTGGGCCGCTCATGACCGTTAGCACGGCTAGTATACCAGTTTTACACTCTGCAGAGGTTGCACATCTTTACCCACAAGTCGTGAGCTATGCTAGTTGTTCATCACACTTTCGTAGGTGAGATGACCAGCAAGCGCGGGGTGCGGGCTGGCGTGAGGGAAACGGACCGAGCGGGGAAGGAAAGGAGCTGGGCCGTGCGCGCGGTTTGCGTGCGGGCTGAAGTGGGAGGAAGAGTGGCTGTCAGCGGGCCCAGGGTGTGCTGCTGTGTGTCTGGTGCGTGGGGTCAGCGTCGCGTTTGCATGCTCGGACTGGCGAGAGTGCGTCCGTGCGCTGAAGATCTGGCGAGCGGGGCCGGCTGTCAGAGAGGTAAAGAGGGCGCTACGCGTGGTGCTGTGCGGTGGGGCTTCCTGGTTAGAGAGAAGGGACGTTGGCCCTTCTACGGCTGAGGGAAGGCGCGGTGCTGGGCCGGTTGAGCTACACTGTCGGGCCGCGCTGGGGAAGGGCTGGAGCACTGGGCTGGGAAGGTGGGTTCTGGGCCGGCTCGGGAGAAAAGGAAAGGGGGTCGTGGGCTGGGCCAAGGCTGAGCTTCGCTGGGCTTTGGGTCTGGTTTGGGTTTCTAGTTTCCTTTCCTCTTTTTCTTTCTCCTTTTTCAAACTCAACTCTAACTATTTGAATTCAGGAGGATTTGAATTCAAACCCTACAACACTCAAGTAAAACCATGCACCAGCATGAATGCACAACATATTAGCCCTAAAAGAAATTTTAATTACTTTATGAAGCAAAATAAATTATAAATGCAAGGCTAAGCCAATTAAATCCTAGAAAATTAAATAAAGCCAATTAAATTTATTATTAAATAGGAAAATTAAATTAGGGTGTTACACGTGCTGGGCCGCGCGCGGGGGAGCGGGCCCAGGGAAAAGATGGAGATGGTGGAAGTCGAAGATGGAGAGCTCTATGAGTTTTGGACAAAGATAGCAAAAGATGTCAACCGCCAAAGGAAGAATATAAGTAATGTGATCCTCCAAATATTCCACTCTTGGGTGAGCAAAAGAATTCTCGGGAGGATGAGAGAATCAAAGGTCACCGACCAAGAATTGAATTTAATGTATGCAGCATTGGTGAAGAAGCAAGTGATTGATCCCACCTACATCATGGTTGAAAGGTGGATTTGTGAAGCATCATCCGGCACGGGAGAAGTTGGTTCAGGGTGTTATCTTACACTAATAGCCCCAGCCATGAATGCGGGGTTAGCAGTGATCCAAAAATATTATGTCCCGGGAAGAGGTATAGGGATTGAACATTTGAGGCAAGGCCATTATATCGGAGGGGATGAAAAGAAGGGATTCACTATTTCCGAGATGGATATTTACCTCCCCGATCAAAGGCATAAATTATTTGCAAGAGGAAGGTCAATGATACCTTTTGCAATTGCTCTACCCTTCTAAAAGCCTAAATGTTATATCATGACAAACCATAGAGCAAGATTTATTTTCAGGTGAATTAATTCAAGAATTATCTTCTTTGGTACGAGACTAAGAAGTTGACCATTCTGTATTTTTGTGTACCTCTCTTTTGCTTGCCATTCTATCCATGCATTGTGAGTTTCTATACCGGGAACATCGCAAACCTCGCTGGATATCCACCCTTAACCAAAAACATCTTTTTGTGAAACACCTCCTTGACCACAACCTATATATTGAGTATATATTATTATTTCGACGGCAAAACATTGGAATCAAGAGCAAAATTCAGTAAAACATAAGCTTGGGAAGCATCAAAGAGTTTGCAGCAGAAAAATCCGAAGAAGTGGAGGCCTATAGGCAGTAGGCCGGCCGGCCTGCCCCTTTTCCTCCTCTGTTGGCTTCAATCTTTTACAAGGAGATGCCCCATTGAATTCCAAAGTTGAGTCCAGAGAATTGATACGAGTTTTGTGCACTCACTCCATCAAGTTATCATCACTTCATTGCTTGAGGACAAGCAAACGTTCAAGCATGGGGGGAGGTGGAGTAAGTGCATTGTGTTGCCAACGGTTCTGAGGAGCAAAAAGAAAGAAAAGAAAAGAAAAAAAGAGAAAAAAAGAATGATGATGAAAAGCTCCTCGATCCTGTTTGCTTCATTAAACTCCAAGTACTTTGAAGATTATTCTATACTCAATTATTCCAACCATGTGCAATCCGATAACAAGGACTTCAGTTGTGCCTTGGGATCAACCGTTGCCATTTGCACATGTCTACCATCTAAAGTGTGTGTTCCATTCTCTCCCTCTCCACAAAGAAATTATTTTCCAATGGTCTTTTTGGCGAGTCTCGGTAAATCCATAAGAAGTATTTCTTGTTTTGATAATATCTTGATTATAATATCTTTTGTTAGGACTAACCTTTCTAGAGCTCCAGATAAAGCCTCACACATACATATGAGAGAAAGAAAGGAGAAAGTTCTAGCAAGTTTGAGAGAGAAGATGAGCTGAGAGTTTCCATGAGCAAATTGCAATGAGGTTTAAATTATTGATCTTGGTTTAGCATTATTTATGGAACTTACTTTCTTAATTCTGATACTTGTTTAATTTTGAGAGTATGTGCTTAATAATTGTGGGGTAGCATTTAACTTGTATCTACCTTCCATATTGAAAAAGCTGGTTACAACTTGAACTATTAGCTGCAAAATATTTTTGGGAGCATTGTGTTTTATCGTGTATGATCAAGTGCAGGGATTGGACACCGAAAGGCAACGCTGATTTTTATCAAAGACTTACTCGAGGACGAGCAAGGTTTAAGCATGGGGGGAATGTTGGCGCTCCTTAAGTATCCATTTTATCCCCTATTTAACTTTGATAATGGCATGAATTTAATATCAAAATCACTAACCATCCTAACCTCGGCACGATTATTGGTCGTTTTCGCATTTGCACATATATTTTGGAGGTACTTTGTTTTTGCAGGTTTTTGACCAATTTTGGAGCATGAAATGATGAGGCCCACGATCACGCGATGACATGAAGAAAGACGAAGGCCAAAGCCCGAACAAAGGACCAAAGGCCATGAAGACTAGAGGCCCATTCATGCACATCTACCCTCCAATGAAGCCCAAAGGACAAAGCCCACAAGATAAGATCAAGATACTTCGGGGCTAAGCAAAGCAAAGAGAGATTTAAGGAAGGATTTTCCATCCTATCCTTTTCCTCGAAGATATCTCGAAGATAACGACGTCCCACGGGGTGCAATCGTGAAAGGCATAAACTCTAGAAGACTCCAGAAGACTTGGGGAGAAAGGAGGACGCGAGGCGGCAAGGAAATGGGCCAGGCCGGTGTAACACCCGGTTTATAAAAGGACATAAACCGAGCAATCATATACGTGCCAGGATCAAGTCACACGTATATACAACAGAATGAACAGTATATCACAGCACATATCACGTAAAAAGACATAATAAAGCGAGTACGAAAGTTATTTATTATATTAATGACAAAATGTCTGATATAGCGGAAGCGTAGAATACACGAAGAACTCTCGGAAGCAGGGCGCCACAAGGACGTCGACTAGGAGATGAACGCCTAGAAGTCCTCGTACTCCTGGTAGCTCCGGGTGAACACCCTCACGTCGGCAGGAACTGAGCAGCAGTAGAGTATCCCCAAGAGGAAAAAGAGTAGAGTAGGCAAGAGTGAGTACACAACTTGTACTCAACAAGTATAACACAAAATATGAGGCTCTAAGGTTGGCTGACTCATCTGCATTAGCTTTTAAGTCTTGGCAAAATTTTATTAAAGCTAATTACTACAAGTTGATGAATTACCATAAACCCAGTTACATAGTAATTAATTAGAATTAAATTATGAAACTACTGAGATCCAAACCAAACCAAGCCACCCGGGGAAACCTGTCTCGTCAAAGGAAGATAACCCCACTAATCAAAAGGAAGATCTGGGCCGCTCATGACCGTGAGCATGGCTAGTATACCAGTTTTACACTCTGCAGAGGTTGCACATCTTTACCCACAAGTCGTGAGCTACGCTAGTTGTTCATCACACTTCCTTAGGTGAGATGACTAGCAAACTCACTACGAGGCCTTTACAAAGAATCTCGTTGGTAAGGAATAACCGTGAGGGTTGGATCGGCGACTATGGCGCAGGTCTAGTGGGCGTCAAGAATACCACAGACGAGGCCACTCAGTACGAGGGACATAGAAGCTTACCACCCTTGCCCTGCAGGTAAGTTACTCCAAACCAAAAAGACCTAATTATTACGCCAAGACCGTCCCATTCCAGTCTTGTGGTAGCGCTGTTGTCCCAGGTTGTCGCTCTACGAACCGGTCCTTATGGAGAGTGGCCAACCCAGCAGTAAGCACCGTGCTGGCCCCCTAAACCATGTTTCTAACAAAACCATTTTATAACGAGACGTGAGCCCCTCAAACGGGCCACTCCCAGAATTAAGTTGCATAAACCATTAATCAAATTAATTAAAAAGGACCAAGTGTGTTATAGCGCGGCACCTAGAACAACTAACCAAAATGCAACCCAAGGATATATATAAAGGATATAAAGTGGCTAGGAAAGTCCTTATAGGCATACAGTATTAAAATACAGTATGAAAATGTATTTAAAGTGATAGGTGGTGTTCATGTTATACTTGCCTTCCTCAAACTGTTCCTACTGCTCAAACTGCTCAAAAGATGGCTCCTGGTACTGGTACTGATGCTTCTCCGGTAGCTCAACGTCTACTCACATTCGCAACGCCAAAACAAGTCCACAATCATATACATACATGCAAACAAGAGAAAACACTAAGAAACAGTACAACAATACATGAAAACAGCAAACAAAACTAGGCTAGAACTAATCTACGCATTACAACGATCGCGTGGACATAAAGAACGCCTAAAACGGAGCTAGAACGCGAAAACTAGAGCAAAAACTAGGTCTGGGGTCTAACTCACAAAAACACCAAGGCTGGATGGTGGGCACTATTTCTGGAAAGATCAGGGGCCTAAACATTAAAAACAGGACCTATCCGTAATTACTTTTGAATAGACTTGGCCCGCGGGTTGATTACAAGGAAACGCAGGGTCTCTTTTGCAAAACGGCCAAGGTGAAGCGGTATGCGCGGCTCTGATCCGTCGGATCGGGATCTCGCGGCTCAGATTAAAAGGGTTAGAGATATAATCGGAGCTGTTGGTTTTGGATCGAGTGGCTGAGATGCTTCGCTCGCGGGAGCGGCGGCGGTAGGTCGCCGGAGCTCTGCTCCGCGGCGGGGGGTCGCCGGGGTTGGCCAAACCGGCGACCCAGGGGTCAATCCGACCCGGCTCTGGGTCTAGGATGAACTATGCGCCATGCGTAGTCCACCTGGTGCTTTTGCTGGCCTCGCGGAGGTAAGTGGCGGCGTGCGCACCGGCGGCGGTGAGTTTGTGCGGCGGCGCTTGCCGGCGTGCTCGTTTGGGCAACTATAGGGACGTTGCGGCCTACAAGAGCTTGCGCAGAAGGGAAAATGGTATGTGTTGATGCTTACCGGGGGTCGGAACGGGCTGGCGCGGCCGGGCAGGGTGGACGGCGACGACTTCGAGCGGCGGGTCGCGGGCGGTGCTCGCGGGGGTGGCCGCTGAAGGGGTGCGCCGGGCCTGCTGATCCACGGAGGAGGTCCGCACGGGCCCTATGAAGGTCTACAAGGGGTCAGAAGGGACTGGGCTTCTCCGGCGGCGAGAAATCGGGGCGGATTCCGTGTTACCTGCAGCGGCGGCTCCAAGGGAAATTCCCGGGTGTGGCGCGACGCAGAGGGCTGAGGAGATGGCCGGTGGTGCTCCTGGTGCCAAGGCGGCGATCCTGCGGTGGTCCTTGATGGCAGCAGAGGTCTAGGGCGCTGGCAGCACGGCGGCGCAGAGCTCTGCTCTGCTCTAAGATTCAAGGCGGCGGTGGCTAGGGTTTGGGGGCGCGCTGGTGGATGGGAGGGGGCGCAGGGGATCGCGGGCGGTTTAAAGGAGGCAGGCCGGAGATCTCGGGGTTCGGGCTCGGGAAGGAAGGCCGCGGTGGTTTTGGCCGGAGATCTCGGCCGGTCCGTTGCGCGGGAGAGGAACGGGGAAGAAGGAGGAGCTGTCGGGTGGGGTCAGCCTGTCAGCGAGGGGAGGGGAACGCGTGTGGGAGTGCCGCTGATAGGTGGGGGCGGCCGCCGGTGCTGGTCTGCGCTTGCGCCGAGCGTGGGGAGGGAGGCTGGGCCGCGGGTGTTGGTCTGCTGGGCCAGGGAGAGAGGAGGGCGCGCGCGTGGGACCGCTGGGCTGCGGGGTGAGCGGTGAGAGGGAGCTGGGCCTAGCGCTGGGCCACGCGGAAGGGGGAAAAGAGAGCTGGGCCGCGGGGCTTGGATTGGGTTGCCATTTGGGTTTTGGGCTGGTTTGGGGTTTGGGTTTCTTTTCCTATTTCTTATCTCTTTTCTAATTCAAACCAACTAAACCTATTTGAATTCAAATTTGAATTTGAATTCAAACCACACTCAATCAAACAAAATTATGCACCAGCATGAATGCAACAACAAATTTTAAACTTAGACACATTTTAATTACTTGTGGAACAAAAATTAGATTAAATGCGAGCTACTCATTCTTTCATTTCCAAGTCATCTGCCGAGCAGCATCGTATACCAGTTTCGTGTATGAGGACAGCTATGGTAGTTACCTCACCTGGGGGCCAGATACACACATGCTCTATATGCTCTAGAGTTAGTATTGTCATAAGGGGGGCAGAATTCGGCACTGGTTTGATCGTCATTGATTCCTCGGGGATAGATGTGATTTTGGGCATGGAGACCCTTACCAGATGGGGAGTCCGTATTGATTGTGCTCAGCGGATAGTTCACTTGTCAACATCTGATGGCCAAGAGGTGACAGTCAGTGCTACAGAGCCTTCTGGTTTTCTTCATCAGATAGAGGCTAGACCCACGGATGATATTCGTGTGGTGTCTGAATTCCCGGATGTCTTTCCGGAGGACTTGCCAGAAGAAGGAAGAGGAGTTTGTGAAGACATATCCGGATCTCTTTGCTAGCCAGCCCAGAATCTCGGGACGAGATTCCTGTAAGGGGGTAGGATTTGTAACACCCTAATTTAATTTTCCTATTTAATAATAAATTTAATTGGCTTTATTTAATTTTATAGGATTTAATTTGCTTAGCCTTGCATTTATAATTTATTTTTGCTTTATAAAGTAATTAAAATTTATCTTAGGTTCAACTTGTTTGTGCATTCATGCTGGTGCATGGTTTTTATTATGTTTGAGTGCTAGGGTTTTGAATTCAAATCTGAATTTGAATTCAAATAGTTTGATTAGTTTGAGTGTGTTGGAAAAGAAAATAGAAGAAGAAAACCCAGCCCAGTAGCTAACCCAGCCCAACCCCTCCTCTCAGCTCAGCCCGCGAAGCGCAGCGGCCCAGCACCTTTTTTTTCTTTTCCCTCCTCCCGCGCGGCCCAGTCCAGCGCCAACAGCCCAGCTCCCCTTTCTCCTTTCCCTCTCACCGGCCCAGTTCCCTTTTTCCTCGGCACACCCTTTTTCCCGCACGGCCCAGCGCAAGCCTGGCCTGCCCTCCAGACGCCACGGGCATGCGGCAGCCTGCATGCTGCATCCTGCATGCACGCATGCGCATGTGACGCAGGGCACACAGCCTGAAGTGCCCCTTAACGCACACATGCACGACCCAGGATGCAAGTGGCGCGGGCCAATCTGCAAACCCGCCGGCTCCACGCGCGCCGCAAACCCACATAGCCTGCACCGCGAACCCACCAGTTGAAGCGGACTTTGCGGGTTAGCTTGCGATACCCAGCGGCGCCGCAAAGACCGCATAGCGTTTCCGTCGGCAATAAGCTGTTCGGCATTACGGGGCGACGATTAGCTGCAGACACCACGAAGTAGTGAGCTCACGCCCGTACCGCCTGTCGCGCGCAGCTAGCCAGCGTCGTCTGGACGTCGTTCGCGGCAGCGAGTGGCATCGAGGCGGTGGTAGACGATGACGTGTTCTTGCCCGATCTCGTCGTCGACGGCAGCGTTGAGCAGCTATTCCTGTACGATGACTTCTACGCTGGCCTGCAGGACCAGGTCCTGCTCTTGATGTGCTACTTGCCGAGATGTGGAGCGTCACTGCCTCTGACGCCAAGCCGCATGGCCTCTGCAACGCCTTGACATACGAGCAGAACGCAGGAGGAAGCAAGCATGATCTTCAAGTCAATTCAGCTAGGACTCACCCTTGAGATGGAGAGTTTGAGGTCCTGAACCATGGCGTCCGGATCGTGTGCAGAGGTACCTCCGTGCAACTGTGAGAAGCCGCCGCCGGGGGTGAGGCAGCAGGGACAGGGGGTCGTCCAGGTCGCCGGCGCTACGGCTGCCGTGGGCGAGGCGGGATATACGGGCTGTGCAGGATTACCCGCACGTAACCCATTCACCGAAGTGGGCTGGGATACAGAAATATGTGGGCTCACGACGCTGTCTGGCCCGGCGGGTTAGCCAAATAGTCCGCGCCGCTTGCATCATGATCCCCTACCTTCCTTTCCCGAGCCCGCTGCCGAAGGCCCTCCGCTCCACGCCGTGACCCCGCTGCGTAGTGGCATGGCCCACTCGCAGACCCCTGCACGCCATCTTCCTTCTAGAAGCCGACCCCGAGTCTGGGATCAAGCCGGCCGTGTGGTTTGAGCGATCCGTATCCCCCGCGCATGATCAGCACCCGTGCGCCACCGTGATCTCCGTGATCACCTTCCGCGTGCCCCTCTCGCTCTATAAACCGAGGCACCGCCAGTCGCCCTTCCCATCTACTCGAACTTCCTCCCATCACCGAGTCATCATAGCCCTTCCTCTCGGTTCCAGTAAGTTGCCGTCGCCGCCACCACTTCCTGTCCATCGGCGCGACGCCGCTACGGCAACGTCTCATCCATCTCGCACCCTCTTTCTCATCACAGGACCACCAGAAGGAACTGCCGCCGCTCGACGTCGCTCGTTGTCGCCATTCCAGGAAGTCCCAGTTCGAGCTCTCCACGTCCCGCGATCAATCCGCGCCGTCGCAGCTTCCCCCAGTGCCCTAGGTGAGATCCCCATGCCGAGAGCTTTCCGTTTTGCCGCTTCCGGGCGTTTTCCGTGGTGCCTAGACCGATCTAGGGTTGTAGCATAGAGCCTCTGTAGGTGCGTTCAAGGAGTATGCGCTTGTTCATCACGTTCTGATGACCAGAGGTAGAAGAAGCACTATGAGCCCTTGGATCTGAAATCTATGGTTCATAATAGATGTGGTTCATACCCCTTCGTGTGGACCTAGTTCACCGTAGACCGCAGTTCACTCTTCTCTGGTCCATGGAACCCGTAGACTGAGTTCACAGAACAGTGCCCAACACATCCACGTAAGGGCTGCTGTACACATGCACTTTTGCAATTCAGACCTTGTCCTTAATTGTTATTGCGGCACAACTTTTCTGTGTCATGCTAATTTTTCCTTGTAGCCCCTGAATACCTTGTTAATCACTGATTTGATCCTAATTCCGGGGCGCTGCACACCAGAACATGTTCTGATGCAAGTTTTCGGGTTACTGTTCACGCTACAGTATGCCCATTACAGTTTAATTCTTGTTATTTGTGCAGTATTTCATATAAACCCTTGTATCTTACAACGCTTATATCTTTTTATCTATAGCTCCGTTTTTATTGGTTCTTGCGCTCACGCGATCGTTGTAACGCGTAGAATAGTTCTAGCATGGTTTTGTTTGCTGTTTTTATGGATTTTTGTATTGTTACTTAGTATATGCTATTGTTTGCATGTATGTTTATGTTGTGTATTATCTTTGGCCATGTGTTCGTGAGTAGACGTTGACCCATCTGAGGAGCCCCAGTACTAGTACCCGGAGCAGCCATCTTCAGACCAGTTTGAGCAGCAACATGAGCAGTTTGAGGAAGGCAAGTATAACATGAACACCACCTAGCACCTTTAATTATAATTTCATACTGCATTTTAATACTGTATGCCTATAAGAACTTTCCTAGTCACTTCATATCCTTTATATATATCCTTTGGGTTATATTTTGGTTAGTTGTGCTAGGTGCCGCGCTATAACACACTTGGTCCTTTTTAATTAATCTGATTAATGGTTTATGCAACTTAATTCTGGGAGTGGCCCTCTGTGCTTCGTGCTTGGGTGGCTCACATCTCGTTAAAATATGTTTTGTTAGAAACTTGGTTTAGGGGGCCAGCACGGTGCTTAGTGCTTGGTTGGCCACTCTCCATAAGGACCGGTTCATAGAGCGACAACCTGGGACAACAGCGCTACCACAAGACTGGAATGGGACAATCTTGGCGTAATAATTAAGTCTTTTTGGTTTGGAGTAACTTACCTGCGGGGCAGGGGCGGTAAGCTTCTATGACCCTCGTACTGAGTGGCCTCGTCTGTGCTTCGTGTCTTGACGCCCACTAGACCTGCTCCATAGTCGCCGATCCACCCTCGCGGTTACTCCTTACCAACGAGATTCTTTGTAAAGGCCTCGTAGTGAGTTTGCTAGTCATCTCACCTAAGGAAGTGTGATGAACAACTAGTGTAGCTCACGACTTGTGGGTAAAGATGTGCAACCTCTGCAGAGTCTAAAACTGGTATACTAGCCGTGCTCACGATCATGAGCGGCCCAGATCCTCCTTTTGATTAGTGGGGTTATCTCCTTCCGACGAGGGGGGTGCCTCTCGGGGTTACCTTGGTGGTTTCGGTTTGGTTCTCAGTAGTATCATGATTAATTTTGATTAATTACTATGTAACTGGGTTTATGGTAATTCATCAACTTGTAGTAAATAGCTTTAATAAAATTTTGTCAAGACTTAAAAGCTAATGCAGTCAGTCAGCCAACCTTAGAGCCTCATAGTTTGTGTTATACTTGTTGAGTACAAGTTGTGTACTCACTCTTGCCTATTTTACTCTTTTTCCTCTTGGGGATACTCTACTGCTGCTCAGTTCCTGCCGACGCGAGGGAGTTCGCTCAGCGCTACCAGGACTACGACGATTCTAGGCGTTCGTCTCCCAGTCGACGTCCCTGTGGCGCCCTACTTCCGAGAGTTTCTCGTATATGTTTTACGCTTCCGCATACTCTGTATCCGACATTTTGTCATTAATGTAATAAATAACTTTCGTACTCGCTTTATTATGTCTTTTTACGTGATATGTGCTGTGATATATTGTTCATTCTGTTGTATATACGTGTGACTTGTTCCTGGCACGTATATGATTGCTCGGTTTATGTCCTTTTATAAACCGGGTGTTATAGAGCCTAAACACAATAAACCTTAGAAATTTAAATAAAGCCAATTAAATTTATTATTAAATGCTGAAATTTGAATTAGGGTGTTACAAATCCTACCCCCTTACAGGAATCTCGTCCCGAGATTCTGGTCTGGCTAGCAAAGAGAAACAAGGATGGGATTAATTTCTACTCACTTCGGAGTCGGATTCTCATACCCACATGACTTGAGTTGGAAGTATGTTGAACCTCATGCTCAATTTGCTCTCCTGACGAGGTCTGGACCTTTACCACTCTTTTGGTAGGCTGCATCACAAGTTTGTTTCGAGCTGACCAGTCTTGACCAAGAATGATGTCAATTCCTGTTGACTCCATTACAATAAGGTTCTCAGGGAAGGTTGCCTCGCATATCCTTATGCTGACTCGAGAACATATGTAATTGGAGATCTGTTCCTTTACTGATGATTTGACGACCATTCTCTTCCTCATGGGAAGCTTCAATATCTCATGCTTAGCAGCAAACTGCGTGCTGATGAATGAATGTGTAGCACGAGGATCTATCAACACTGAAGCTGGAAAAGAGTTGACCAGAAGCATACCAAGAATGACTGGACTATTATCTCGAATGGTTTCTGCTGACACATGGTGAACTCTACCCTGGAGGTACTCTTTTGGTCCCTTCTTGGATTGCTCATGCTTTGTACGATCACTGCATACTGGTATCACCTGCTGCTGATCTTGATCATTCTGGGCATCTTGCTTGGAGCAGTTCCCGGAAATAAGGTGGGTCTCGTCACCACTGGTACGCGGGGTTGTTGAAAGGTCCTGGACTAGTGCTACCGGTGACAGCTGATTCTGAGGACAACTTTTGGCATAATGACCTTCTTGCCTGCATTGGTAGCACAAGCGGCAGCGGTGAATGGCGCTACTTGGTTGACCTTCCTGTGAACTTAACATCACATCTGGCATTATTTCTGCTGCTTGCTTTTTGGACTCCTTGCAGCCGCGTGGCTGAATCACATTCATAGTGATAGTCAACCCATCAACATAATCATAGAGTGCTTTGTTCTTGACCTGTGTATCTCTAGAGCACTCAGGATCCTTGCTCTTTTGGGTAGTCTGTAGCTCATCGACCGATGGACCGTCAAGGAAAAGGGAATCCTCTGCTAGCTGCTCTTGATGAGACCTCTTTCTCTTTGTACTGGAGAACAACCTCTGGTTCCTCCTAGTTGTGGCTTCATCTTCAGTCGCACGAACTTGACGACAAGGAACGCCATAGAATTGGCAGCATGGGCAAGCTTTCTCACCATTCTTCGGGAGGTATGTTGTTTTCGAGGACTGATCTTGTACCGTTGTCGGCTGCTTCACGGAAACTGTTGCATGAACACCATCACCCATTGCACTGTCTCCAAGGCCTTTTTGTTTTGTTGACATCTGAGCTGGGTAAAGAGGAAACACAGGTAAGGCCAAGGAAGAGAGAAAAACTCCACTATTTAAGGTTCTATCTTATCTAGACAACACTGCCCATGCATCACTGCGTTTCAGAGAGGATGATCAGGGTACTTTGTGGTACAAGAATCGGATCTGTGTGCCAGATGTGAAGGATCTCCGGAAGTTGATTCTGAGTGAGGCCCATGATACAGCTTACTCTATTTATCCGGGCAGCACAAAGATGTACTATGATCTGAAGGAACGTTTCTGGTGGTATGGTATGAAGCGTTCAGTGGCAGAGTACGTGGCTATTTGTGACACCTGTCAGCGTGTCAAGGCTGAGCATCAGAGGCCAGCAGGTCTGTTACAGCCTTTGAAGATTCCAGAGTGGAAATGGTAGGAAATCACTATGGGCTTCAATGTTGGATTGCCTCGTACTCAGAAAGGGTACAACTCCATTTGGGTAGTAGTGGATCGATTGACAAAGGTTGCTCACTTCATTCCAGTGAACACTACTTACTCCGGTGCTAGACTTGTTGAGTTGTACATCTCTCGGATTGTCTGCTTGCATGGTATGCCCAAGAAGATCATATCTGACAGAGGGTCTCAGTTCACTTCTCGGTTCTGGGAGCAGCTCCATGACTCATTGGATACGAAGCTGCGTTTCAGTACGGCTTATCACCCTCAGACCGATGGGCAGACAGAGAGAACCAACCAAGTGTTGGAGGATATGCTGAGAGCTTGTGCTATCCAGTATGGTACTAGTTGGGATAAGTGCCTATCATATGCTGAGTTCTCTTATAACAACAACTATCAGGCCAGTCTGAAGAAGTCCCCCTTCGAGGCATTGTATGGCAGAAAATGCAGGACTCCTCTCTATTGGGATCAGATTGGTGAGAAGCAGCTCTTTGGCCCTGAGATCATAGATGATGCAGAGCAGATGGTTCAGGCTGTGCGAGAAAATCTGAGGATTGCACAGAGCAGACAGAAGAGCTATGCTGATGGCAAACGGAGAGATCTGACCTTCAGTGTCGGTGATTATGTATACCTGAAGGTGTCTCCGATGAGAGGAATTTGCAGATTTAATGTCAAGGGGAAGTTAGCACCTCAGTATGTGGGGCCATTCAAGGTGCTAGAGCGGAAAGGCAAAGTTGCTTATCGCCTGGAGTTACCTCTTAGCCTCTCAGGAGTTCACGATGTCTTCCATATATCTCAGCTGAAGAGGTGTCTGCGAGTACCCGAGGAGCAGGCACCACTGGATGGAGTGGATGTCCAGGAAGATCTGACTTATACCGAGCATCCGGTGAAGATTCTGGAGACATCAGAGAGGGTTACTCGGAACAAGCGCATCAAGATGTGCAGACTTCAGTGGAGTCACCACAGTGAAGCTGAGGCTACTTGGGAGCGAGAAGATGAGCTGAAGAAGACATACCCAGATCTCTTTGCTAGCCAGCCCAGCTAAATCTCGGGGACGAGATTTCTTTAAGGGGGTAGGGTCTGTAACACCCTAATTTAAATTTCCGCTTTTATCAATAAATCAAATTGGCTTTATTTAAATTTCTAAGGTTTATTGTGTCTAGTATGTCATTTAATTCAATTTTGTTCCTTAAGTAATTAAAATTTTATCATAGGTTTAATTTTTGTTGTTGCATCATGCTGGAGCATCTCTTTTATTTGATTGAGTGCTAGAGTTGAATTCAAATTTGAATTTGAATTCAATTTAGTTTGAGTGTGTTGGAAAAGAATAGAAAAGGAAAGAGGGCCCAAACCCTTAACCCAGCCCAAACCCAGCCCGACCACTCTCTTTTCGTGGCCCATCCCGCTCACCCGGCCCAGCAGACCACACGACAGGCCCACACTCGCACCTCACTGCGCCGGCCTAGTCCCGCAGCGCCCACTCTCGCGCGTCGCCCTCCACTACGCCTGTCCCACCTGCCAGTGCTGGGCCCACCCTTCAGCCGCAGCCCGCGTCGCACGCACACGTTCCCCGCCCCGTCTCGCTGCGCCCCTGGGCCCGCCTGTCATCCCTCACCTCCCGTGTTGCTCGCCCGCGCAACGGAAATCGCCCGTGATACCCGGCGAAGCCCACGCCGTGATTCCCCGCCCGGGCGCGCACGCCAAGGGCGCTCCGCCGCCCTATAAATACCACCCGCGGACCCCCCCTGCTCCCTCCAACCCTAGCCGCCGCCCCCACGCCGCTCTGCTCCGCCGCGCCTTGCTCCGCCGCACCGCACGCCGGCGCTGCCACGGCCACAACGTCCTGCCGAGCCCCACCAGAGATCCGCCCTGAGCCCAGGGTTCACCCTGAGCCCGCTTGCCCCGGCCGAGCCGCACCCTCACCGGAATTTGACCAAGTTTCGCCACAGGTGAGCTCGACCGCCGCCACGATTTCTCGGCGCCGGTGGCTCTCCAGCTTGCCTGACCACCTATGCACCTCTGCACCTCCACAGCACGTCTCCGTATCTCCTCGACTGGATCCAGAAGCCGGGGGACCTCTGCAGCGACTCCTCCCCAGATTCCACGAACGCCGCCCGCCTCCACCGCCGGTCTTCGCCGCCGGGCCCCCTGCACGACTCCTTGCTCAAGCCCGAGCCCCGGTGAGCCTCCGCACCCCCTCAGGCCCCCTTTTTTGTGCTGGTTTAGGTAGGCCGTAGACCCTGTAGACCCCCGAACGGGTTACTCCGGCGGGTTCCCGGTGCCCAGTGCCGCCGCCGCCGTTGCTAGCTTAGCTCCGCGCACCACCGTGCCCCGCTAATGCCCTAGGTGGATTACACATACCACGAAGTCCACCCCAGACCCAAGTCCGGGCCTATTTGACCCTCGGAGCGCCGGATTGGGCGTCTCCGGCGAGCCCGCCGCCGCAAAGCTCTGCTCCGGCGTGTCCCGCCGCCGGCCGCTCGCCCTTTCAACCTGAGCCGTCCGATCGAGAATATGCGCCCAAGATTAGATCCAGCGCCCTTAAAACCCAGGCCATCAGATCTGGATCCAACGATCCAGATCAGCGCATACCCCTTCGCCCTGGCTTACTTGCTAAAGAGACCCTGGGGTCTTTCAGATTCATCCCGCAGTCCTGTGCAGTTCAAAACTAATTACAGATCGGCCCAGAACTTTGCACAGACCCCCCTGAGCTTTCTAGAAATCAAACCCGCCATCCAGGGCCACCGGTTTTGCGCGTTAGCCATTAGATTTAATGGTTAATTATGTTTTAGTCCTCGGTTTTTGCAGAAAACCCCCTGGAACCCTGTTTTTATTACAAATAAGCCCCTAGAACTTGTTGTTAGCCTAGAAAATGCGTTTTAGCTCCGTTTTTAGCGTTCTTTATGTCCACACGATCGTTGTAACGCGTAGAATAGCTTTAGACTAGTTTAGTGTGCTATTTTTATGTATTGATGTACTATTTCTTAGTTTTTATTAGTGTTTGCTTGTATGCTTATTATTGTGCATTGTTTTGGCCATGTGTTCGTGAGTAGACGTTGATCCATCTGAGGAGCCCCAGTACCAGTACCAGGAGCAGCCGTCTTCCGAGCACTTTGAGTAGCACCAGGAGTAGTACGAGGAAGGCAAGTATAACATGAACAACCTATCACTTTTAAATACAATTTCATACTGCATTTTAATACTTTATGCCTATAAGGATTTCCTAGCCACTTTATATCCTTTATATATATCCTTTGGGTTGCATTTTGGTTAGTTGTGCTAGGTTACTGCGCTATAACACATCCTGGTCCTTTTTAATTAAATTGATTAATGGTTTACTTGAACTTAATTCTGAGAGTGGCCCTCTGTGTGGATGAGTGGCTCACGTCTCGTTAAAAGATGTTTTTGTAGAAACATGGTTTAGGGGACCAGCACGGTGCTTAGTGCTTGGTTGGCCACTCTCCATAAGGACCGGTTCATAGAGCGACAACCTGGGACAACAGCGCTACCACAAGGCTAGAATGGGATAGACTTGGCTTACTAATTAGGTCTTTTTGGTTTGGAGTAACTTACCTGCGGGGCAAGAGTAGTAAGCTTCAATGGTCCCTGCTCCTCCGGCTTGGTCTGTGCTTGGATTGCGCTCCTGTGCTTGTACCCCCGGAGGTGGGCCCCATCGTCGCTGACCTAACTCTCGCGGTTACGCCTTACCAACGAGATTCTTTGTAACGGCCTCGTAGTGAGTCGCTAGTCATCTCACCTAAGGAAGTGTGATGAACCCCTAGCGTAGCTCACGACTTGTGGGTAAAGATGTGCAACCTCTACAGAGTGTAAAACTGGTATACTAGCCGTGCTCACGGTTATGAGCGGCCCAGATCCTCCTTTTGATTAGTGGAGTTATCTCCTTCCGACGAGGGAGGTGCTTCTCGGGGTTTCCTTGGTGGTTTTGGTATGGTTCTCAGTAGTTTCATGATTAAACTTGATTAATTACTATGTAACTGGGTTAATGGTAATTCATCAACTCGTAGTAAATAGCTTTAATAAAATTTGGCCAACACTTAAAAGCTAATGCAGTTGAGTCAGCCAACCTTAGAGCCTCATAGTTTGTGTTATACTTGTTGAGTACAAGTTGTGTACTCACTCTTGCCTCTTCTCTACTTTTTTCTCTTGGCTACGCTACTGCTGCTCAGTTCCTGCCGACACGAGGGAGTTCGTCCAGCGCTACCAGGACTACGAGGATTTCTAGGTGTTCGTCTCCCAGTCGACATCCCTGTGGCGCCCTGCTTCAGCTTCGGAGAGTCTTTATTCGTATTTGTACTTCGCTTCCGCTGTATCAGACATTTTGTCATTAATGTAATAAATAACATTCGTATTCGCTTTATTATGTCTTATTCGTGATATGTGCTGTGATATACTGTTCATTCTGTTGTATATACGTGTGACTTGATCCTGGCACGTATATGATTGCTCGGTTTATGTTCTTTTATAAACCGGGTGTTACATAGGTGTTACACAAATCCGGGAAAAAGGAACTATAGCATAACTCTTCTTCCTCGTCCGAGAGATTCTCAAATTCTCCTGTACTATCTGTAGGCCGGGGTGTCACATCCCTACCCCCCTTACAGAAACCGACGTCCTCATCGGTGAATCTCTGGATATCACCTTCTCTTCGCGCTATCCTTCTTCTCAACAAGACAGAAACCCAAGGCATGATAAGGTAGAGAGGATAGAGTGGATGGTTTTACCCCCAACGATCTAACTCATTTTATTAATTAATTAACTTTAACTTAAGACTGATTTTCTTTAAACAAATTTATCTACTAAACTATGCAATCATTCAAAAATCCAAATCAAACATGTAGCATAATAACAAGCATACAAATTTCACGACTTAGCCGAGTTTAACACACGACTCGACTAACATAATGCGTCGCAGAACGTACTATCGTGTTATTATAAAGGGGGTCATTTAGCTTATACCTATGATGGTCAGATGGTTTTCTTCAGGCTAGAACCTATGGAAACTATTCTATAGAGAGAAATCAAGATTAGACGAGTAAAAATCTTAGAATTCAAGGGGTATAATAGCAAAATAGTTTCAGCAGACAAGGCTGAGAGAGAAGAAGACTTAAAACTCGACCAGTTCTATCTAGGCTTTCGTCCTACAGTCGACACGGCTCTGATACCACTCTGTAACACCCGGTTTATAAAAGGACATAAACCGAGCAATCATATACATGCCAGGATCAAGTCACACGTATATACAACAGAATAAACAGTATATCACAGCACATATCATGTAAAAAGACATAATAAAGCGAGTACGAAAGTTATTTATTATATTAATGACAAAATGTCTGATACAGCGGAAGCGTAGAATACATATACGAAGAACTCTCGGAAGCAGGGCGCCACAGGGACGTCGACTGGGAGACGAACGCCTAGAAGTCCTTGTACTCCTGGTAGCTCCGGGTGAACTCCCTCGCGTCGGCAGGAACTGAGCAGCAGTAGAGTATCCCCAAGAGGAAAAAGAGTAGAGTAGGCAAGAGTGAGTACACAACTTGTACTCAACAAGTATAACACAAACTATGAGGCTCTAAGGTTGGCTGACTCATCTGCATTAGCTTTTAAGTCTTGGCAAAATTTTATTAAAGCTAATTACTACAAGTTGATGAATTACCATAAACCCAGTTACATAGTAATTAATCAGAATTAAATTATGAAACTACTGAGATCCAAACCAAACCAAGCCACCCGGGGAAACCTGCCTCGTCAAAGGAAGATAACCCCACTAATCAAAAGGAGGATCTGGGCCGCTCATGACCGTGAGCACGGCTAGTATACCAGTTTTACACTCTGCAGAGGTTGCACATCTTTACCCACAAGTCGTGAGCTACGCTAGTTGTTCATCACACTTCCTTAGGTGAGGCTACTAGCAAACTCACTACGAGGCCTTTACAAAGAATCTCGTTGGTAAGGAATAACCGCGAGGGTTGGATCGGCGACTATGGAGCAGGTCTAGTGGGCGTCAAGAATACCACAGATGATGCCACTCAGTACGAGGGACATAGAAGCTTACCACCCTTGCCCCGCAGGTAAGTTACTCCAAACCAAAAAGACCTAATTATTACGCCAAGACCGTCCCATTCCAGTCTTGTGGTAGCGCTGTTGTCCCAGGTTGTCGCTCTATGAACCGGTCCTTATGGAGAGTGGCCAACCCAGCAGTAAGCACTGTGCTGGCCCCCTAAACCATGTTTCTAACAAAACCATTTTATAACGAGACGTGAGCCCCTCAAACGAGCCACTCCCAGAATTAAGTTGCATAAATCATTAATCAAATTAATTAAAAAGGACCAAGTGTGTTATAGCACGGCACCTAGCACAACTAGCCAAAATGCAACCCAAGGATATATATAAAGGATATAAAGTGGCTAGGAAAGTCCTTATAGGCATACAATATTAAAATGCGGTATGAAAATGTATTTAAAGTGATAGGTGGTGTTCATGTTATACTTGCCTTCCTCAAACTGTTCCTACTACTCAAACTGCTTAGAAGATGGCTCCTGGTACTGGTACTGATGCTTCTCCAGTAGCTCAACATCTACTCACGTTCGCAACACCAAAACAAGTCCACAATCATATACATACATACAAACAAGAGAAAACACTAAGAAACAGTACAATAATACATGAAATCAGTAAACAAAACTAGGCTAGAACTAATCTACGCGTTACAACGATCGCGTGGACATAAAGAACGCCTAAAACGGAGCTAGAACGTGAAAACTAGAGCAAAAATAAGGTCTGGGGGCTTTTCTGCAAGAAAAACTAGGTTTCTGGGGTTTTTCTGCAAAAACCGAGGGCCTAAACATAATTAAACTATAGATCTAGGGTCTAACTCACAAAAACACCAAGGCTGGACGGCGGGCACTATTTCTGGAAAGATCAGGGGCCTAAACATTAAAAACAGGACCTATCCGTAATTACTTTTGAATAGACTTGGACCGCGGGTTTATTACAAGGAAACGCAGGGTCTCTTTTGCAAAACGGCCAAGGCGAAGCGGTATGCGCGGCTCTGATCCATCGGATCGGGATCTCGCGGCTCAGATTAAAAGGGTTAGAGATCTAATCGGGGCTGTTGGTTTTGGATCGAGTGGCTGAGATGCTTCGCGCGTGGGAGCGGCGGCGGTAGGTCGCCGGAGCTCTGCTCCGCGGCGGGGGGGGGGGGGGGGGGGGGTCGCCGGGGTTGGCCAAACCGGTGACCCAGGGGTCAATCCGACCCGGCTCTGGGTCTAGGATGGACTACACGCCATGCGTAGTCCACCTGGGGCTTTTACGGGCCTCGGGGAGGTCCGTGGCGGCGTGCGCACTGGCTGCGGCGAGTTTGTGTGGCGGCGCTTGCCGGTGTGCTCGTTCGGGCAACTATAGGGATGCTGCGGCCTACAAGAGCTTGCGCAGAAGGGAAAACGGTGTGTTTGATGGTTACCGGGGGTCGGAACGGGCTAGCGCGGCCGGGCAGGGTGGACGGCGATGACGTCGAGCGGCGGGTCGCGGGCGGCGCTCACGGGGGTGGCCGCTGAAGGGGTGCGCCGGGCCTGCTGATCCACGGAGGAGGTCCACACGGGCCCTGTGAAGGTCAACAAGGGGTCAGAAGGGACTAGGCTTTGCCGGCGGCTATGTTACCTGCAGCGGCAGCTCCAAGGGAAATTCCCGGGTGTGGCGCGGCGCAGAGGGCTGAGGAGATGGCCGGTGGTGCTCTTGGTGCCAAGGCGGCAATCCTGTGGTGGTCCTTGACGGCAGCAGAGGTCTAGGGCGCTGGCAGCACGGCGGCGCAGAGCTCTGCTCTGCTCTGAGATTCAAGGCGGCGGTGGCTAGGGTTTGGCGGCGCTGGTGGATGGGAGGGGGCGCAGGGGATCGCGGGCGGTTTAAAGGAGGCGGGCCGGAGATCTCGGGGTCCGGGCTCGGGAAGGAAGGCCGCGGTGGCTTCGGCCGGAGATCTCGGCCGGTCCTTTGCGCGGGCGAGGAACGGGGAAGAAGGAGGAGCTATCGGGTGGGGTCAGCCTGTCAGCGAGGGGAGGGGAACGCGTGTGGGAGTGCCGCTGATAGGTGGGGGCGGCCGCGGGTGCTGGTCTGCGCTTGCACCGAGCGTGGGGAGGGAGGCTGGGCCGCGGGTGCTGGTCTGCTGGGCCAGGGAGAGAGGTGGGCGCGCGCGTGGGACCGCTGGGCTGCGGGGTGAGCGGAGAGAGGGAGCTGGGCCTAGCGCTGGGCCGCGCGGAAGGGGGAAAAGAGAGCTGGGCCGCGGGGCTTGGATTGGTTTGCCATTTGGGTTTTGGGCTGGTTTGGGGTTTGGGTTTCTTTTCCTATTTCTTATCTCTTTTCTAATTCAAACCAACTAAACCTATTTGAATTCAAATTCAAATTTGAATTCAAACCACACTCAATCAAACAAAATTATGCACCAGCATGAATGCAACAACAAATTTTAAACTTAGACAAATTTTAATTACTTGTGGAACAAAAATTAGATTAAATGCTAGCCTAAACACAATAAACCTTAGAAATTTAAATAAAGCCAATTAAATTTATTATTAAATGCTGAAATTTGAATTAGGGTGTTACAGCCGGCCGGCCTGGGCCCATTGAGCCGGCCGGCCTGGGCCCATTGAGCCGGCCGGCCCAGGCCTTTTCGAGGGCTTCTCGGCCTCCCCTTCGACCTAGGGTTTCTTGGGGCTATTTAAAGACCCCTCCCCGAGGCTCAAGCAGGGATCAATTTGCGAGACGACGCCAAGGAGCAGAGAAGATAGAGGGACACCTCTCGGAGAGCCGAGGGTCGTGCTAGATGTCTAGGGGCTTCCCTAGCTGACGTGGGAACCTTGCAAGGAAGACCACGTCGGAGTTCTGGAGCTAGGATCATCAAGATCAAGGTAGGGCCCCGGTTGTGATCTTGTGATGTACAATCATTCATGGTGAAGTTATTTGTGATTCCGAATGTTTAGCGACCATGTTCTCTCTTTCGATTTCGTTCTTTTCTTTGGGTTTGCTTCATCCTAGATCTATTATCGATATAAATCGCTTAGCATGATCTTGTAGTCATGGTGGCTAGAGGTTCATGGCGGAACTACCAAAGGGGGTTCGACTTGCTTCAGTGTGGTTTCGTCCAAAGGGGTCGTCGTGACAGGGCGTTTCTTTAGTAGATGGGGGTATCGAAGGATCGGATTGGAGATTTTGGGTTTAAAGATGCTTTTCATTGAGATTCACATCTATCTTGCTTCACTACATCTAGCTGGAACTACAACATATGCATGATCTAGGTGATCTAGATTGGTTATCTCTAACTTTCTCTTGCTACCTTCGGTGTTTGTCGTTTTAGTAGATTAGATTCGTTTTTCACCATCCCAACACAAAGGAATCTCTATGTTAGTAGATTTTTTCTTGTATCTTTGGTTCCGTGGATTGATAAACCTTGGGGGAATACTCTAAGGGAAAAGCTATACGAACCGTGCGCTTGTGGTATACAAATCGGGACGCTAAGGAGCGTCAACAAGATTTTCTGGCGCCGTTGCGGGAGAACCATCGATTTAAGATCCAATCTTACTTGGATTCATAAATATTTATTTTTCTTGATTTTTCTTTTTGACCTTTTTAGATCCCTTTTTTTGTGCTAACTAAAAAAACGGATCTATTCCACGAAAATCAATCTAATCTAGAGTTTGCTTTATTTTTCTTTTATGTTTTAGATCTTGTATATTCATCTTTTAGATCTCGTATATATTTTTCTTTTCACTAACCCCTAATAGGAGATGGACGGGAGCCTCTCCAACAAACCCGAAAATTTTGTGGATGATCCAGAAAAAATTTAAAGGCCGAGGAGACGAGAAGCACGATCAAGGAAGCTGGAACTAGTAGATCCAAAAGAAGAAGTCGCCGGTTCATCGTCTTCACCTAAAGCGACTCCACCAACAAGTCCAAAGGAGGTGCCACTTCACCAAGGGATGGCGCTACTGGAGCAGGAGCGTACAATCGGAGAGCTATGCACTCCAGAAATTTGGGACTTGCCGATCCAAAATCTCGACAACATCGGAGTTCCATTCGAGATCAAGACTTCAATCATAAGGATGGTGCAAAGCTCGCCCTTTGTAACACCCTAATTTAAAATTTCAGCATTTACTAATAATTTTAATTGGCTTTATTTAAATTTCTAAGGTTTATTGTGTTTAGTAGGGCATTTAATTCAATTTTGTTCTATAAGTAATTAAAATTTACCATAGGTTTAATTTTTTTGTTGTTGCATTCATGCTGGTGCATACTTTTATTTGAGTGTGGGTTGAATTCAAATGTGAATTTGAATTCAAACTTTGTTTGAATTAGGAATAGAAAAGAGAGGAAATAGAATAGAAAGGGAAAGGGAGTAGAAAAAGGAGCCCAAAACCCAGAAAACCCAAAACCCTCTCAGCCCGACCCAGCTCCCCGCGGCCCAGTCACCCGGCGCCCAAACCCGCTCGGCCCATTTCCTCACCCCGCTACGGCCCAACCAGCCGCCTCCTTCCTTCTCCCGTTCGGCCCAGCTCATTTCCTCTCCACGTCGACCCGCTTGGCCCAGCCGCGCACGCGCTTCACCCACAGACCCCCTGGGCCCGCACGACAGCGCACCCGCGCCTCAGCTCCGCTTCGCCCGCGCGCCGCTCACCCGAATCTCACTGCCAGCCCGGGCCCGCTCGCCAGGTTCGTCCTCCTCCTCCCGCAACGCCCGCCCGCGACCCCCGCCTGGGATCTCGCCGGCCTTCCAAACCGGGCGCGCACGCCCAGGTCACCCGCCTGCCTTTAATTAGCACCCCACGGACCCCCCCTGCCTCCTCATTCCACCCCGCCGCCACCCCAAAACCCTAAGCCGCGCCGCCTGTGTTCCCGGAGTCGAAGCAGAACCACCCGCCGCCGCCGGTGAGCTTTTCCTCTCACGATTTCTTGCCGCCAGCCTTGCTCTGGCCACGCTGACCCCCCCACTGCCGCCGCAGGAGCACCCCGCGTCGATCTGAGGCGTCCAGGAGCCCGGCGCACCCCTCCCTCGACCCCGGACGCGAGCTCTGTTCTCCCCCCGCCGCCGATCCTCGTCGCCGAGCACACCGCGCCGGCCTTCCCTTCAATCCAAAGCACGGTGAGCACCCACTCAACTCCCCGCTCCCTCTGCACTAGATGTAGTGGTCCGTAGGCCCCTGTAACACCCGGTTTATAAAAGAACATAAACCGAGCAATCATATACGTGCCAGGATCAAGTCACACGTATATACAACAGAATGAACAGTATATCATAGCACATATCACGTAAAAAGATATAATAAAGCGATTACGAATGTTATTTATTACAATAATGACAAAAATGTCTGATACAGCCGAAGCGAAGTACAAAACACGATAAAGCTCTCCGAAGCTGAAGCAGGGCACCACAGGGACGTCGACTGGGAGACGAACACCTAGAAGTCCTCGAAGTCCTGGTAGCGCTGGACGAACTCCCTCGTGTCGGCAGGAACTGAGCAGCAGTAGCGTAGCCAAGAGGAAAAAGTAGAGAAGAGGCAAGAGTGAGTACACAACTTGTACTCAACAAGTATAACACAAACTATGGGGCTCTAAGGTTGGCTGACTCAACTGCATTAGCTTTTAAGTGTTGGCAAGTATTTTATTAAAGCTATTTACTACGGGTTGATGAATTACCATTAACCCGGTTACATAGTAATTAGTCAAATTTAATCATGATACTACTGAGAACCAAACCAAAACCAAGCCACCAAGGTAAACCCCGAGAAGCACCTCCCTCGTCGGAAGGAGATAACTTCACTAATCAAAAGGAGGATCTGGGCCGCTCATAACCGTGAGCACGGCTAGTATACCAGTTTTACACTCTGCAGAGGTTGCACATCTTTACCCACAAGTCGTGAGCTACGCCAGTTGTTCATCACACTTCCTTAGGTGAGATGGCCAGCGACTCACTACGAGGCCTTTAAAAAGAATCTCGTTGGTAAGGCGTAACCGCGAGAGTTAGGTCGGCGACGATGGGGCCCACCTCCGGGGGTACAAGCACAGGAGCGCAATCCAAGCACAGACCAAGCCGGAGGAGCAGGGACCATTGAAGCTTACTACTCTTGCCCCGCAGGTAAGTTACTCCAAACTAAAAAGATCTAATTATTACGCCAAGTCTATCCCATTCTAGCCTTGTGGTAGCGCTGTTGTCCCAGGTTGTCGCTCTATGAACCGGTCCTTATGGAGAGTGGCCAACCAAGCACTAAGCACCGTGCTGGCCCCCTAAACCATGTTTCTACAAAAACTATCTTTTAACGAGACGTGAGCCACTCATCCACACAGAGGGCCACTCTCAGAATTAAATTCAAGTAAACCATTAATCAAATTAATTAAAAAGGACCAAAGTGTGTTATGGCGCAGCAACCTAGCACAACTAACCAAAATGCAACCCAAAGGTATATATAAAGGATATAAATTGGCTAGGAATGTCCTTATAGGCATACAGTATTAAAATGCAGTATGAAAATGTATTTAAAGGTGATATGTTGTTCATGTTATACTTGCCTTCCTCGTACTGCTCTGGCTGCTGCTCAAACTGCTCCGAAGACGGCTGCTCCGGGTACTGGTACTGGGGCTCCTCAGATGGATCCACGTCTACTCACGAACACATGGCCAAAACAATGCACAAAAATAAGCATTCAAGCAAACACTAACAAAAACTAAGAAACAGTACACCAATACATAAAAACAGCACACTAAACCAGTCTAAAGTTATTCTATGCGTTACAACGATCGTGTGGATATAAAGAACGCTAAAATCGGAGCTAAAACGCATAATCTAGGCTAAAAACAAGTTCTAGGGGTTTATTTGTAAGAAAACTGAAGTTCCAGGGGGCTTTCTGCTAAAACCGAGGGCTAAAACGTAATTAATCGTTAACTCCAGGGTCTAACTCGCAAAAACTACCAGGCTGGACGGCGGGTTGTATTTTAAAGAAACCCAGGGTCTAAAACGTAAAAGCAGGGGCGGGTTTGGAAATATTTTTCTACTGGTGTGGAGCGCTGGTTCATTTCGAGGAAGTTGGGGGGCTCTTATGCAAAAAGAGCAGGCCGAACCGGTAGGAGCGGTTTCTGGCCGTTGGATCTAGATCTGAGGGTCTAGATCTAATGGATCCAAGATCTAATCCTGGACACACACTTCAGTTCGGACGGTCCCAGGTGATTGGGGCTCACCGGCGGCGCTGGGTCGCCGGAGCGCCTCTGCTCCGCGGCGGCGCGTGACCGGAGAAGGCCAAGGCGGCGCTCCTGGGCTCATTTTGGGCTGCGGCTTGGCTCGGGAGCTTGTCCGTGGCACGCGCAAGCCACTGGGGCACTCTGGGAGAGGATTGGGGCGCGGGACGCTGTGAGCGGCGGCGATGGCGGGCGGACGCGGCGGAGTTCGCCGGCTCGAGCGTTCTGGGCGACGCCAAGGGCTACAGACCACGAACTCTAACGCCAAAAGGAATGGGGAGGGCTGTGGGTTCTCACCGGGGCTTCTGGTGGCCGGAGACGTCGCGCAGGGTGGACGCCGGCGTGGTCGTGCGGCGGCGGTGGGGCGGGTCTTGCGGTCCGGGCGGTGCTGGGCTCCTCCGAGCTCCTGGGCCGCACGGATCGTCGAGTGGTGGCACTGCGAAGTGAACTAGGGGGTCAGGATGGCCGGAGCTGGGCCGGCGGCGAGGAAATCCGGTGAGGAGCCAACTCACCGTGGCGGCGCTCAGGTGGAAAATCAGAGGCAGGCGAGGTTCGAGGTCGGGGATGGCGGCCTCCGTAGTGCTCCTGGGGTCGCGGCAAGGCTGCTGCGCGGCCTAGCTGGGACTCCGGTGCGGCGGGGCAACGTGGACGCGGTGGCGCAGGGTCTCCGAGCGGCGGGGTTGTACTGGTGCGGCGGCTTAGGGTTTGTGGCGGCCTTTGGCTTGGGGTGCGGGTGCTGGGGGTCCCCTGGGGCCAATTATAGGCCGGCGGTGATCCTGGGACCTGTGGGTTATGGGCGCGGCGAGATCTCCGGCGGGGGGATCGGCTTTGCTGGCGCGCTAGAGAAGGAAGGGGGGGCGGGGAAGGGGATGACGGGCGGGCCCGGGGGCTCAGCGGGGGCGACGCGCGCGCGGCCGGGGTAGCTGGCGTGCGGGACCAGGCCGTCAGCGCCGCGGAGAGGGGAGAGCGAGTGCGGGCGGGTTGGGCCGGCGTTCGCGTGTGAGCAAGCGGCGTGGCGCGGGCCGAGCCGGGGTGCTGGCTGGGCCGTCTCGGCTTGGGCCGAGGGGAAAGGAGAGGGAGGAGTGGGCCGGTGCTGGGTTGATTTGGGCCGGGTTTTGGCTGGGTTTTGGGCTTTCTGGGTTTTGGGTTTTGTTTTGGGTTTTTCCTTTCTATTTCTAAACTTTTCTCCTACTAAATCAAACAAGGTTTGAATTCAAATACCAATTTGAATTCAACCACACTCAAACAATTAAAGTTATGCACCAGCATGAATGCAACAAAAATTTAAACCTATGATAAATTTTAATTACTTAGGGAACAAAAATTAGATTAAATGCCAACTAAACACAATAAACCTTAGAAAATTAAATAAAGCCAATTTAAGTTATTAATAAATGCTGAAATTTAAATTAGGGTGTTACAGACCCTACCCCCTTAAAGAAATCTCGTCCCCGAGATTTAGCTGGGCTGGCTAGCAAAGAGATCTGGATAGGTCTTCCTCAACTCATCTTCTCGCTCCCAAGTAGCCTCAGCTTCACTGTGGTGACTCTACTGAACTCTGCACATCTTGATGCGCTTGTTCCGAGTAACCCTCTCTGATGTCTCCAGAATCTTCACCGGATGCTCAGTATATGTCAGATCTTCCTGGACATCTACTCCATCCAGGGGTGCCTGCTCCTCGGGTACTCGCAAACACCTCTTCAGCTGAGATATATGGAAGACATCATGAACTCCCGAGAGACTGAGCGGTAACTCTAGGCGATAAGCAACTTCGCCTTTCCGCTCTAGCACCTTGAATGGCCCCACATAACGAGGTGCTAACTTCCCCTTGACATTGAATCTGCGGATCCCTCTCATCGGAGACACCTTCAGATACACATAATCACCGACACTGAAGGTCAGATCTCTCCGTTTGCCATCAGCATAGCTCTTCTGTCTGCTCTGTGCAATCCTCAGATTTTCTCGCACAGCCTGAACCATCTGCTCTGCATCATCTATGATCTCAGGGCCAAAGAGCTGCTTTTCACCAATCTGATCCCAATAGAGAGGAGTCCTGCACTTTCTGCCATACAATGCCTCGAATGGGGACTTCTTTAGACTGGCCTGATAGCTGTTGTTATATGAGAACTCAGCAAATGACAGGCACTTATCCCAGCTAGTACCGTACTGAATAGCACACGCTCTCAGCATATCCTCCAACACTTGGTTGGTTCTCTCTGTCTGCCCATCTGTCTGAGGATGATAAGCCGTACTGAAACGCAGCTTCGTATCCAACGAATCATGGAGCTGCTCCCAGAAACGAGAAGTGAACTGAGACCCTCTGTCAGATATGATCTTCTTGGGCACACCATGCAAGCAGACAATCCGAGAGATGTACAACTCTGCAAGTCTAGCACCAGAGTAAGTAGTGTTCACTGGAATGAAGTGAGCAACCTTCGTCAGACGATCCACTACTACCCAAATGGAGTTGTACCCTTTCTGAGTACGAGGCAATCCAACAATGAAGTCCATCGTGATTTCCTCCCATTTCCACTCTGGAATCTTCAAAGGCTGCAGTAGACCTGCTGGCCTCT
The DNA here is from genome assembly GCF_016808335.1 of Panicum virgatum. Classification (NCBI taxonomy): domain Eukaryota; kingdom Viridiplantae; phylum Streptophyta; class Magnoliopsida; order Poales; family Poaceae; genus Panicum; species Panicum virgatum. Next base: position 30,894,969 of record NC_053136.1, on the reverse strand, counting down.
GATGCTCAGCCTTGACACGCTGACAGGTGTCACAAATAGCCACGTACTCTGCCACTGAACGCTTCATCCCATACCACCAGAAATGTTCCTTCAGATCATAGTACATCTTCGTGCTGCCCAGATGAATAGAGTAAGCTGTATCATGGGCCTCACTCAGAATCAACTTCCGAAGATCCTTCACATCTGGAACACAGATCCGGTTCTTGTACCACAAGGTACCCTGATCATCCTCTCTTAAATGAGGAGCCTTGCCCTTCTTGAGCAACTCACGAATCTCCTGCAGCTTCTCATCATCTTTCTGATGCTGCCTGATCTCTGACTCTAGAGTCGGTACTGCCTCAAAAGCTGCACTAGAGGTATGATGCAAGAAGCCCAGACTCAACTGCTCGAACTCCTCGCATAACTCTGGAGGCATCTGGAAAGCCACGGCCATGTTGACATAACTTCTTCTGCTCAGAGCATCTGCTACAACATTAGCCTTGCCCGGATGATAGTGAATCTCCAGGTCATAATCCTTGACCAACTCTAGCCATCTTCTCTGCCGCATGTTTAGCTCATTCTGCGTGAAAATGTACTTGAGGCTCTTGTGATCAGTGTAGATATCACACCGCTGCCCATACAAGTAATGCCTCCAAATCTTCAGAGCATGCACAACTGCGGCTAACTCGAGATCATGAGTAGGATAGTTCAGCTCATGCCGACGTAACTGTCGTGAAGCATAAGCAATCACTCTGCCCTCCTGCATCAGAACACACCCAAGACCATCCTTCGAAGCATCACAATACACCGTGAACCTCTTCGTCTGGTCTGGCAGAGTCAGGACTGGCGCCGTAGTCAACCTCTTCTTCAGCTCATCAAAGGCCATCTGACGCTCATCAGTCCATATGAATGCCGCATTCTTCTCCAGCAAAGAAGTCAAAGGCTTCGCGATCTTGGAGAAATTCTCAATGAACCTCCGATAATATCCTGCTAAGCCCAAGAATGACCTGACTTCCTTTACTGTCTGCGGTGTCTCCCACTCGAGCACATCCTTCACCTTGCTCGGATCAACAGCAATGCCTCCCTGAGAGATAACATGACCGAGGAATGGAACCTCATTAATCCAGAACTCGCACTTGCTGAACTTGGCATACAGCTGATGCTCCCTCAATCTCTGCAATACGAGTCTCAGATGCTCCTCATGCTCTTCTTTTGTCTTGGAAAAGATCAGAATATCATCAATGAAAATCACCACAAAGACATCCAGATAATCCATGAAAACCATGTTCATCAGATGCATGAAGTAAGCCGGGGCATTAGTCAAGCCGAAGGACATGACTGTATACTCATATAGCCCGTACTTGCAGGTGAACGCCGTCTTCGGAATATCCCCAGGACGGATCCTCAGCTGAAAATAACCCGAACGAAGATCAATCTTCGAGAATATACGAGCACCTCGAAGCAGATCGAAGAGATCCTCAATACGGGGCAGTGGATGCTTGTTCTTGATAGTGACTGCATTCAGCTCCCGATAATCGACACACATCCTCTTCGAGCCATCCTTCTTATCTACCAGCAACAACGGAAAAGCCCAAGGAGAGAAGCTGCGACGGATATAGCCCTTAGCTAGCAACTCATCAATAGTCTTCTTTACTTCTTCATGCTCTATAGGTGCCATACGGTAGGGCCGCTTTGCAATAGGAGCTGTGCCAGGCAAGAGATCAATACAAAACTCAATGGCGCGTTCAGGCGGCATACCTGGCAGATCATCCGGAAAGACATCCGGGAATTCAGACACCACGCGAATACCGTCCATGGGTCTAGCCTCCATCTGATGAAGAAATCCAGAAGGCTCTACTGCACTGATAACAACCTCTTGGCCACTGGAAGCTGATAGCAAGACTGTCCTCTGAGCACAATCTATCCGAACTCCCCATTTGGCCAGAGTCTCCATTCCCAGAATGACATCAATGCCCTTGGTGTCTAGCACCATCAGATCAGTACAGAACTCTACTCCCCTCAAAGAAACACTGACTCTCGGGCAGTAAGTGTGAGACCTCAACTGTCCTCCCGGTGAAGATACTAACAGGCACCTCTTTAATGTGCTAGTATGAATACCATGATGCTCGACAAAAGACTGAGTAATGAAGGAATGCGTAGCACCAGTATCAAAAAGCACTGTAGCTGGATATGAATTAACCATGAACGTACCAATAACCACGTTGGGAGCCTCGGCCGCTGACTCGGCCGTCACGTGGTTCACCCTGCCCTGTGCTGGCGCCCTGGGCTGAGCTGGGCGCCCCTGCTGTCCCGCCTGCGCCTTCCGGGGGCAAGCGTTGGCGTAGTGCCCCGGCTGGCCGCAGTGAAAGCAGGTGCGAGGAGGTCCCTGAGCCTGCTATCCGGTAGGAGCTGCCGGACGTGGAGCCTGTGGTGCCGGTGGAGCACGAGCCGGAGGTGCCGGTAACCTCGGGCCCTGACCTGCCTGCTGCTGTCGAGGCGGGTACTGCTGCGGTGGCCTCTGCTGGTACTGCTGAGGAGGCCGGTACTGCTGCTGGTACGGCTGAGGCGGCTGGAGTCGTGGACGAGTGTTGCTGCCGGTAGCAACGGGGACAACCTTCCTCTTCTTGTCCTCCATCTCCAGGTGCTTGCGCTCAGTGTTGAGCGCGCTGTCAACCAGATGGTTGAAGTCGTCGAAGCGGAGGTTGAGCAGCGCGTACTGGAGGTAGTCCTCAAGACCCTCCATGAAGTGCTCCTGCTTCTTGCGGTGATCCGCAACCTCGGCAGGGGCGTAGCGAGCCAGCTGAAGAAAGCGATCACGATACTCCGTGACCGACATAGTCCCCTGAATTCACAGACAGATAGATATCGGAAGATTAACTCAAGATTCATAAGGATAGAACAAGGGGGCATTTGCTCAAAAGAAAACGCTGAATGATTATATTTAAGATTACCTGCTTCAGTGCAAGGAACTCCTTCTGCTTCATCTTCATAACGCCCGCGGGGACGTTGTGGCTACGGAAACGCTCCCTGAACTGGAGCCAGGTGAGAGCCTCGCGGTCGTGAACTGGGTGGGACTCCCACCAGTCCAAAGCTGCCCCTCGCAACTGTCCTGCTGCGTACAAGACGCGCTCACGGTCATCGCACTGGGCGATGTCCAGCTGACGCTCCACTGCACGGAGCCAGTCGTCGGCCTGAAGAGGGTCGGACGTGTGAGAGAACGTCGGCGGGTGACCCCTCAGGAACTCAGCACGCCTGTCGCGAGGCTGCGGCGGTGGAGGAGGCGGGGGCTGAGTGTGAGCGTGCTGAAGAGCCTGAACAGTGTTGTTCAGGGTAGCCATCATCTGCATCTGGAGCTGGAAGTACTGCTCCGGAGTCAAGGGCGGAGGCATCGGGATCCCGGTACCCTGGTTGTTCTGACCCTGCTGCTGGCCAGAACCGGAACCGGTGCTCCTGGTGTTCACCATCTGATTTGATCAAAAGATTTCACGAGTAAGGATATTGCAGGAATAAACTCAGATGGATATGATAACTCTTTGCGGAAAAAGACTCAGCCATGATAAAGTGGACAGGATAGAGTTGACTGTTTTACCCCCAACAATCTAACTCATTTTATTAATTAGTTAACTTTAACATCCGAGTGATTTTCTCTAAACAAATTCAAGCTACTAAGCTATGCAATCATTCAAAAATCCAAATCAAGCATGTAGCATAATAACAAGCAGACAATTTTCACGACTTAGCCGAGTTTAACAATAGACTCGACTAACACAACGCGTCGCAGAACGTGCTATCGTTTTATTATAAAAAGGTCACCTAGCTAACTCATGGTGGTCAGATGACTGATTCAGGCCAAAATCTACGAAAACTATTCTTCAGAGAGAGAAATCAAGGCAAGAAGGGTAAAAAGTCAAAGAAGTCAAGGGGTATAATAGTAAAATAGTTTCAGCAGGCAAGGATTGAAGAGAAGAAGTCCTAAAACTCGACCAGTTCTATCTAGGCTTCGTCCTACAGTCGATACGGCTCTGATACCACTCTGTAACACCCGGTTTATAAAAGAACATAAACCGAGCAATCATATACGTGCCAGGATCAAGTCACACGTATATACAACAGAATGAACAGTATATCATAGCACATATCACGTAAAAAGATATAATAAAGCGATTACGAATGTTATTTATTACAATAATGACAAAAATGTCTGATACAGCCGAAGCGAAGTACAAAACACGATAAAGCTCTCCGAAGCTGAAGCAGGGCACCACAGGGACGTCGACTGGGAGACGAACACCTAGAAGTCCTCGAAGTCCTGGTAGCGCTGGACGAACTCCCTCGTGTCGGCAGGAACTGAGCAGCAGTAGCGTAGCCAAGAGGAAAAAGTAGAGAAGAGGCAAGAGTGAGTACACAACTTGTACTCAACAAGTATAACACAAACTATGGGGCTCTAAGGTTGGCTGACTCAACTGCATTAGCTTTTAAGTGTTGGCAAGTATTTTATTAAAGCTATTTACTACGGGTTGATGAATTACCATTAACCCGATTACATAGTAATTAGTCAAATTTAATCATGATACTACTGAGAACCAAACCAAAACCAAGCCACCAAGGTAAACCCCGAGAAGCACCTCCCTCGTCGGAAGGAGATAACTTCACTAATCAAAAGGAGGATCTGGGCCGCTCATAACCGTGAGCACGGCTAGTATACCAGTTTTACACTCTGCAGAGGTTGCACATCTTTACCCACAAGTCGTGAGCTACGCCAGTTGTTCATCACACTTCCTTAGGTGAGATGGCCAGCGACTCACTACGAGGCCTTTAAAAAGAATCTCGTTGGTAAGGCGTAACCGCGAGAGTTAGGTCGGCGACGATGGGGCCCACCTCCGGGGGTACAAGCACAGGAGCGCAATCCAAGCACAGACCAAGCCGGAGGAGCAGGGACCATTGAAGCTTACTACTCTTGCCCCGCAGGTAAGTTACTCCAAACCAAAAAGATCTAATTATTACGCCAAGTCTATCCCATTCTAGCCTTGTGGTAGCGCTGTTGTCCCAGGTTGTCGCTCTATGAACCGGTCCTTATGGAGAGTGGCCAACCAAGCACTAAGCACCGTGCTGGCCCCCTAAACCATGTTTCTACAAAAACCATCTTTTAACGAGACGTGAGCCACTCATCCACACAGAGGGCCACTCTCAGAATTAAGTTCAAGTAAACCATTAATCAAATTAATTAAAAAGGACCAAAGTGTGTTATGGCGCAGCAACCTAGCACAACTAACCAAAATGCAACCCAAAGGTATATATAAAGGATATAAATTGGCTAGGAATGTCCTTATAGGCATACAGTATTAAAATGCAGTATGAAAATGTATTTAAAGGTGATAGGTTGTTCATGTTATACTTGCCTTCCTCGTACTGCTCTGGCTGCTGCTCAAACTGCTCCGAAGATGGCTGCTCCGGGTACTGGTACTGGGGCTCCTCAGATGGATCCACGTCTACTCACGAACACATGGCCAAAACAATGCACAAAAATAAGCATTCAAGCAAACACTAACAAAAACTAAGAAACAGTACACCAATACATAAAAACAGCACACTAAACCAGTCTAAAGTTATTCTACGCGTTACAACGATCGCGTGGATATAAAGAACGCTAAAATCGGAGCTAAAACGCATAATCTAGGCTAAAATAAGTTATAGGGGTTTATTTGTAAGAAAACTGAAGTTCCAGGGGGCTTTCTGCTAAAACCGAGGGCTAAAACGTAATTAATCGTTAACTCCAGGGTCTAACTCGCAAAAACTACCAGGCTGGATGGCGGGTTGTATTTTAAAGAAACCCAGGGTCTAAAACGTAAAAGCAGGGGCGGGTTTGGAAATATTTTTCTACTGGTGTGGAGCGCGGGTTCATTTCGAGGAAGTTGGGGGGCTCTTATGCAAAAAGAGCAGGCCGAACCGGTACGCGCGGTTTCTGGCCGTTGGATCTAGATCTGAGGGTCTAGATCTAATGGATCCAAGATCTAATCCTGGACACACACTTCAGTTCGGACGGTCCCAGGTGATTGGGGCTCACCGGCGGCGCTGGGTCGCCGGAGCGCCTCTGCTCCGCGGCGGCGCGTGACCGGAGAAGGCCAAGGCGGCGCTCCTGGGCTCATTTTGGGCTGCGGCTTGGCTCGGGAGCTTGTTTGTGGCACGCGCAAGCCACTGGGGCACTCTGGGGAGAGGATTGGGGCGCGGGACGCTGTGAGCGGCGGCGATGGCGGGCGGACGCGGCGGAGTTCGCCGGCTCGAGCGTTCTGGGCGACGCCAAGGGCTACAGACCACGAACTCTAATGCCAAAAGGAACGGGGAGGGCTGTGGGTTCTCACCGGGGCTTCTGGTGGCCGGAGACGTCGCGCAGGGTGGACGCCGGCGTGGTCGTGCGGCGGCGGTGGGGCGGGTCTTGCGGTCCGGGCGGTGCTGGGCTCCTCCGAGCTCCTGGGCCGCACGGATCGTCGAGTGGTGGCGCTGCGAAGTGAACTAGGGGGTCAGGATGGCCGGAGCTGGGCCGGCGGCGAGGAAATCCGGTGAGGAGCCAACTCACCGTGGCGGCGCTCGGGTGGAAAATCAGAGGCAGGCGAGGTTCGAGGTCGGGGATGGCGGCCTCCGTAGTGCTCCTGGGGTCGCGGCAAGGCTGCTGCGCGGCCTAGCTGGGACTCCGGTGCGGCGGGGCAACGTGGACGCGGCGGCGCAGGGTCTCCGAGCGGCGGGGTTGTACTGGTGCGGCGGCTTAGGGTTTGTGGCGGCCTTTGGCTTGGGGTGCGGGTGCTGGGGGTCCCCTAGGGCCAATTATAGGCCGGCAGTGATCCTGGGACCTGTGGGTTATGGGCGCGGCGAGATCTCCGGCGGGGGGATCGGCTTTGCTGGCGCGCTAGAGAAGGAAGGGGGGGCGGGGAAGGGGATGACGGGCGGGCCCGGGGGCTCAGCGGGGGCGACGCGCGCGCGGGCGGGGTAGCTGGCGTGCGGGACCAGGCCGTCAGCGCCGCGGAGAGGGGAGAGCGAGTGCGGGCGGGTTGGGCCGGCGTTCGCGTGTGAGCAAGCGGCGTGGCGCGGGCCGAGCCGGGGTGCTGGCTGGGCCGTCTCGGCTTGGGCCGAGGGGAAAGGAGAGGGAGGAGTGGGCCGGTGCTGGGTTGATTTGGGCCGGGTTTTGGCTGGGTTTTGGGCTTTCTGGGTTTTGGGTTTTGTTTTGGGTTTTTCCTTTCTATTTCTAAACTTTTCTCCTACTAAATCAAACAAGGTTTGAATTCAAATACCAATTTGAATTCAACCACACTCAAACAATTAAAGTTATGCACCAGCATGAATGCAACAAAAATTTAAACCTATGATAAATTTTAATTACTTAGGGAACAAAAATTAGATTAAATGCCAACTAAACATAATAAACCTTAGAAAATTAAATAAAGCCAATTTAAGTTATTAATAAATGCTGAAATTTAAATTAGGGTGTTACAGCCCCTTCCAAGGCCGGAGCGGCACTCGCCGGCGCTCCGCCGCCGCCGCGCCATGGCTGAACCGCCGCTCTGCTGTGCCGCAGCCCGAGCTAGGCCTCAGTGTAGTTTAACCGTGCCTAGTAGATGCTCCCAGTGCCGAAAACCCGAGCCAAACGGGGCCGGAACCGCGCTAACGCAGTACGCCGGCGAACCCAAGCCGCCGGTCACCGCCGGCCATCCTCTCCGGCCGATGCAGCCCTTTCCTGAGCCCCTAGTGGATCATGCACCCCGCGTAGACCCTCCCAGGCCAAACCGCATGCCAAGCCGAGCCCTGGAGCGCCAGATGGGCGAACTCCGGCGAGTTCTCCCCACGCACCGCCGCGGGAACCCGCCGCCGACGCGTTCCGCCGCCGCGAAGCAAGCCCCACCGCCCGATCCGGATTAGACGGCCGCGATTAGAACCTGTTTTGATTAGATCTGAAACGCTGGAACGCGATCCAACGGCCCACGAACAAACTTACCGCTTCAGCCTGTAACAATTGTTAAAGAGCCCCCCGGGTTCTGAGTATTCAACCCGCAGTCCATCTCTGGTGAAAAGTAATTCCAGATCTGCCCTTCCTTTTTCATTCTAGACCCTGAGCTTCCTATAATTTGAACCCGCGGTCCAGACATGTCCTTTTTGCGAGTTAGACCCTGGAATTAATGTTTATTTATGTTTTAGTCCTCGGTTTTAGCAGAAAAGCCCCTGAAACTCCAGTTTTCTTACAAATAAGCCCCTGGACCTTGTTTTTAGCCTAGAATATGCGTTTTAGCTCCGATTTTAGCGTTCTTTATATCCACGCGATCGTTGTAATGCGTAGAATAGTTTTAGACTAGTTTAGTGTGCTGTTTTTATGTATTGATGTATTGTTTCTTAGTTTTTGTTAGTGTTTGCTTGTATGCTTATTATTGTGCATTGTTTTGGCCATGTGTTCGTGAGTAGACGTTGATCCATCTGAGGAGCCCCAGTACCAGTACCCGGAGCAGCCATCTTCGGAGCAGTTTGAGTAGCAGCCAGAGCAGTATGAGGAAGGCAAGTATAACATGAACAACCTATCACTTTTAAATACAATTTCATACTGCATTTTAATACTGTATGCCTGTAAGGACTTTCCTAGCCACTTTATATCCTTTATATATACCTTTGGGTTGCATTTTGGTTAGTTGTGCTAGGTTGCTGCGCTACAACATTTTCTGGTCCTTTTTAATTAAATTGATTAATGTTTTACTTGAATTAAATTATGAGAGTGGCACTCTGTGTGGCTTGAGTGGCTCACTTCTCGTTAAAATTGGTTTTGTTAGAAACATGGTTTAGGGGGCCAGCACGGTGCTTAGTGCTTGGTTGGCCACTCTCCATAAGGACCGGTTCATAGAGTGACAACCTGGGACAACAGCGCTACCACAAGACTGGAATGGGACGGTCTTGGCTTACTAATTAGGCCATTTTGGTTCGGGAAGTAACTTACCGATGGGGCATGGGGGGTGGTGAGCTTCAATGGTGGCCAGGCTACGAGGCTGGTCTGTGTGTCTTGTACCCCCTCGAGGTGGTTACCATCGTTGCGGAGCCTGATTCCTTAGCGGTTACACCTTACCAACGTGTCCTTTGTAACGGCCTCGTAGTGAGTCGCTAGTCATCTCACCTAAGGAAGTGTGATGAACAACTGGCGTAGCTCACGACTTGTGGGTAAAGATGTGCAACCTCTGCAGAGTGTAAAACTGGTATACTAGCCGTGCTCACGGTTATGAGCGGCCCAGATCCTCCTTTTGATTAGTGGGGTTGTCTCCTTCCGACGAAGGAGGTGCCTCTCGGGGTTACCTTGGTGGCTTGGTTTCGGATTGGTTCTCAGTAATAGTATGAATAATTCTGATTAATTACTATGTAACTGGGTTAATGGTAATTCATCAACTTGTAGTAAATAGTTTTAATAAAATTTTGCCAACACTTAAAAGCTAATGCAGTTGAGTCAGCCAGCCTAGAGCCTCATAGTTTGTGTTATACTTGTTGAGTACAAGTTGTGTACTCACTCTTGCCTCTTCTCTACTTTTTTTTCCTCTTGGCTACGCTACTGCTGCTCAATTCCTGCCGACACGAGGGAGTTCGTCCAGCGCTACCAGGACTACGAGGACTTCTAGGTGTTCGTCTCCCAGTCGACGTCCCTGTGGCGCCCTGCTTCAGCTTCGGAGAGCTTTATCGTATTTTGTACTTCGCTTCCGCTGTATCAGACATTTTTGTCATTAATGTAATAAATAACATTCGTATTTTGATTTATTATGTCTTATTCGTGATATGTGCTATGATATACTGTTCATTCTATTGTATATACGTGTGACTTGATCCTGGCACGTATATGATTGCTCGGTTTATGTTCTTTTATAAACCGGGTGTTACACCCTTCACTGGAAAAGATGACACTAATCTACATCTTCAAGCGTTCCTCCAACTATGCCGCACCTTCGACATGCAAGGGATGACTCAAAATCAAATGAGAGCGAGACTCTTTCCGTTCTCTCTACTTGGGAGAGCGCTGCAATGGTTTCATTCTCTACCGGCACACACGGTGCAAAATTGGGAGCCCTTGATGAAGGAGTTCATGACGGAGTTCTACTCGCCGGGCAAGACCCAAATTCTGCGCAACAAGATTGCTACATTCACGTAAGCCCCGATGGAGACTATTGCGGAAGCCTATGAGTGCTTCAATGACTACATCCGCGCCGTACCTCATCACAAGTTCTCAAGGGAAGATGTGGTCCAGAAGTTCTATCAAGGCCTCACTACTGCATTAAGGGGGATTATTGACGCATCGGCAGGAGGATCGATCATAGAGCTCACGCCGACTCAAGTTTTCAAGCTATTCAAGAAGGTGGCGGACAATGACGCATGGGCATCATCGGGGCGCCTACAACCACTCCAAGCCGTTGGCGCCGCGAAGAGTGTATTGCAAGTGGAACGTGAAGAAGTGCTAGAAGGGAAGATCGACTCGCTCATGAGAAGGTTGGAGAAGATGGAAGTGGAAAAGAGAGAAGCCCAAGCTATTGAATTAAAGGCGGCCGAAGCAAGGTCTACATGTGAAGAATGCGGAGAGTACGGCCATGTCCAAAAGAATTTCCCGGAGGAAGCCAAGATGCTTGACTACATGAAGAAGGGAGAATGGATCCCGCAACCCAACTTCCGCTACGGGCAAGGTAGACCTTAATTTAATGCAAGCTCTTCCATACAAAACTCGGTGCCTCTTCGTATACAATTGAAGGAGTTCATGGAGGAGCAAGGAAAGATCAACAAGGACACCGTCACCAAGTTCAAGGCTATGGACAAGATCTTGGAGAACATTGATGGCAAGGTGATGGAGGTCGGGAGCTCTAACCTTCAAGTACTCAACATGATGAAGATGCTAGAAAAGCAAATAGCCCAGCTCGCCGGACGCTTATCTAGCAATGAAGGAAAATTGCCCGGGAAACCTCAAGGTCCAGAGACGGCAAAGGCAATTCAAACTCGCTCGGGAAAGGAGACCAGCAAGGAAGCCTAAGCCAAGAGTTGAAGTGGAGACCATCATCAAAGAGAAGGCGTCTACTCCTACGCCAGAGATAGTCACCGAAGAGCCGGAGTTTGAGATGGATCATATAGACACCAAGATTCTACCGCCAAGGCCATGATACCGCAAAGGTAAACATGAAGATGAGCAATTCAACAAATTTGTTGACATGGTACGTAGGTTGAGCATCAACATGCCGCTCTTGGACGCTCTACAAGTTCCAACATATTCTCTCTACTTCAAAGACATCATGGGAAACAAGCGCGAGATACCGCCAAGCACCGTCAAGCTAACCAAGGAGTGTAGCGCGGCAATCGCTAATAAAGCTCCTGAGAAGAAGAGGGACCCCGGATGTCCTACCATCCCGTGTTCCATTCGATCTCTTATGTTCAAAAGAGCACTTTGTGATCTCGACACATGTGTGAGCGTCATGCCAAAGAACGTGTTTGAAAAGCTAAGTTTACCGGAGCCGGAACCCACCGCCATGTGCCTAGAGTTAGCGGACAATTCCGTTCGCTATCCTTTGGGAATCGCCAAAGACGTGCCCGTGAAGATTGGAGAACACTTAGTCCCTGTTGACTTTGTGATTCTCAATATGGGAGAAGGGAGCAAGGCGCCTCTCATACTTGGGAGGCCTTTCCTCAAGACCGCAAGGGTGAACATCGACGTTGGCAAGGGGGAGATCAAGTTCGACATCAATGGCACCACAAGCGAGTTCAAGTTTCATCCACGCATCGAGGTATGCAACATGATCAATGTCAAATATGTTCCGCCTCACCGCCGTGTCACATAGGAGAAGACAAAGAAAGAGGAGGAGCCGAACAAGAAGGAAGTGAAGAAGGAGAAAGAAGTCGTCGCGTCCATCGCGACAAAGAAGTTCGCTGCACCCGTCAAGATAAAAGCTAGAAGCACGCCTGTGAAGACAAAAAAGAACACTAACCTGGAAGACAAACCCGCACCAAGGATTGTGCGGAAATGGGTACCCAAGACTGCAGCGCCATCACCGAGCGTTGGCCCGAAGTGAAGAAGAAGAAAGTCTAGCTATAGACTATAAACGAAGCACTTTGCGGGAGGCAACCCGTTCGTCGAGTCAAGAATAAAGCTGCCGGGAGTTCAACCCGTTCGTCGAGTCAAGAATAAGCTGTCGGGAGGACAACCCGCAAGAGATTTGGGTAAGTGAGTCAAGATTTTTGCTACGCAAGGACATGATAAACTTTTGAACAATTGGTCATTCAGTCGAACAATTCGATTTGGATTTTATTCGCTCGGTCATTTCGATGTTGTTTCTTATTTTAAACCAATGACATGAGACATCCTATGATTTATTTGTCTCTTGTTGAGAAAGCCACATCCAAAATTCTATACCTATTTTTGGCGACCATCCTCTCCATGACGGCCGGACCAAGTTGAGATAAAAGACAAGAGTAGAGCCGCGCTATGTTTATATCATTTAAATTCTTGATGCGTAGGTTCGCTCAAACATAGAGAGAATTTTCAGCTTCATTATCATAGGACTAGAATTTTCCTAACTTTAATTGTTCCCTTTTTCAAAAATTTCTCTCTCATTTTGGCCAAAATTAGAACCTAAACCCAAGACCCATGGTTGAATTCGAGATTGTTCGCTATCAATTCATGAAAGTGAATGGTTCCGGTGCAACCAAAATTAATGTAGTCGGGAAATATTTTTCGACTTACAAATGTAAAGATGTTTTAATTCCCCTCTGATTATTCATTTAAGCTCATTGCATGCTTTGAGTTAATTCTGAAATTTCAAAGTTAGAGGAGGATTCAACATCTAAGCATGATTTGGATAGGGTTTATGTACTTGATTAACATCTATTGATCAAAGTGAGTTCACAGGAAGGAATTGTGCTCTCTACCTACCACCACATGCAAATGATCCAAAGAAGGGAGCAGCCATGCATGGGAAGGACATGTCATTTTCAGCAAAGATGGCACCATGTGATGAATGATGAAGCATGGGATAAGGTGAATGACACAAAGTGAAGAAATAATGTTGCAAGTGGACATCAAAGGCAAAAAAGGAGTGGTTCACGGGATTTGGATGGTGCAAAGCATGAAAGATGTACTGGACAGAAGCAAATAATTGCACCAGGAAGCCACCAGAGAAAGATGAAGTAAAGGAGGGCCAGGAATGCCCTAGGCCTGCCGGCCCCAAGGCCCTAGGCCGGCCGACCTGGCCTCTTTTTAAGTGCTCTGGTGCTCCCCTTTCACAGGTACGCTCCTCAGTTCCTTACTTATGTTCTTCAAGTTCTTCACCCAGAAACATAAGTTAGAGCCCTGAAAAATTCGTCCACCAAAATCAACTCCAAAAATCTCCGAAAATTCGCCACAAATCCTAGTTTGCTCCATTCTTCGATATATTGTTATCCCGCCTGCAAGAAACCCCCGGTGTGTTTGTTTTTGAGTGTGTGCAGCAAGGAGTCACCATGAGTGGCATCATGAGGATCGTCACCGGGAGGAGAAGGACGTGTTCATCAACATCCGACGCATCGGCAAGTTCTTCGTGGAGGCACTCGGTCTCCGAGTCTCCGCGAATCATGGAGGAAGACAACCCCGCACCGAGGAGCGACATGTTGCTCCTTGGTGGGATGAGAGACCCGAGAGGCTCCTCCATGAGATTCACCGAAGGGATGCCACCTCCTCCATGGCGTTCGACAAGGTCATCCGCACCACCACCATACAAGCCCAAGAATTCAGAATATGGGTTTATTATCTTGTCAAAGGAAAAAAGAAAGGCTCAAGTTCATGAAGGGAAGGCTGCGAGCAAATTATGATTTTGATGATGAAGCATTGGAGAAGTTGGGATTCCATCATGACATCTACCAGCTCTTGGAGAACATCGGTTGGAAGTTATTTTCCGACGGTGTTACGGTAAACATGCAAGAAGAAGTGGCTTTGGAGATGTTCATGACACTGGAGAAAACATTGGAAGTGGTGGATGATGAAGAAGTTCCATGTCTGAAATTTCGGCTCAAGAATGAAGAAAAAGTCATCACCTATTGAGAAATAGGGAGTTTGCTCGGGTTCAAAAGCAATGCAAATGAAATGGTGGAAGTTGAAGATGGAGAGCTCGATGAGTTTTGGACAAAGATAGTAAAAGATGTCAACCGCCAAAGGAAGAATATAAGTAATGTGATCCTCTAAATATTCCACTCTTGGGTGAGCAAAAGAGTTCTCGGGAGGATGAGAGAATCAAAGGTCACCGACCAAGAATTGAATTGGATGTATGTAGCATTGGTGAAGAAGCAAGTGATTGATCCCACCTACATTATGGTTGAAAGATGGATTTGTGAAGCATCATCCGGCACAGGAGAAGTTGGTTCAGGGTGTTATCTTGCACTAATAGCCCGAGCCATGAATCCGATGTTAGCAGTGATCCAAAAATATTATGTCCCGGGAAGAGATATACGGATTGAACATTTGAGGCAAGGCCATTATATCGGAGGGGATGAAAAGAAGGGATTCACTATTTCCGAGATGAATATTTACCTCCTCGATCAAAGGCTTAAATTATTCGCAAGAGGAAGGACCGATTGGCGAGTTGAAAACATTGGAGCAAAAGTGAAGAAAAGAAAAAGAGGAAGGTGGATTGAAGGAACATCGGAGTCGGCACAACAAGAAAATTTAGAAGTAAAGCTTCCACCACCAAGTTCCGCTTATTGGAGGAATGAATTTCAAGGTGCATCAAGTGGACAAGGACACCCGCAAGGATGGACGAGTCAATGGGAAGGAAATCAAGATCAAGCATGGGGGCATAGTTTGGCGGCGCCTCCACCAGTGTACCCGGCGCCCCCACCATTTAGCAACTATGGCTACCCACCCCCATCATACCAAGGAGAGATGCCCGACCCATCATTTGGAGCACAATTTTTTGACCTCCCTCAACCGGAACAAGGAATGAGAATCATGGGTGCCTATGCAAGAAGAAACATGGAAGACACAGACGCCATCCGGAGGCACACAAGCCAACTAGAAGATGGAACCGCGGGAAATGCATATCAAATGGGACTTCTAGGCCTAGCGCCACCGGAACAATTTAATGGAGGAGCATTTCAACAATATTATGACCAAGGATACAACGCAAGAGGCAATAAAGGAGAGTGATCGATGACAAGAACATGAATAAAATGCTCGCACGTGTGGTTTGGATTTTTCTATTTCTTCTCATTTATTTTCAGCATGTGTGCAAGCTTGTGTGTGCGTAGCAATTTTCTGTTTTATTTTTTTCAGCATGTGTGCAATTTGCTATGTTTTGCTTTCATCACCATGATAAATAAATGCATCACCCACGCTTTAATGATATGGTTAGTAATGATGATAGAAAGTTTGTGCCATGTTAAAATATGATGATAGTTGCCGCCTTGTCTACTTTCTTGTGCTTGGTTTATGCATGATTAAACTAATGCTCTCCCTAACATGATCTGAATAATTAATTAAATGCCGGCTAATTCAATTGTGGAGGTTATGATAAATTAAGACCCACATCCTTCTATTCTTGCTCTCTTACTTAAGCTTGTCAAGGAAAATTTAATTTGGATTAATTTTGAGCTAACCTTGTCAATGATACCTTTTGCAATTGCTCTACCCTTCTAAAAGCCTAAATGTTATATCATGACAAACCATAGAGCAAGATTTATTTTCAGGTGAATTAATTCAAGAATTATCTTCTTTGGTACGAGACTAAGAAGCTGACCATTCTGTATTTTTGTGTACCTCTCTTTTGCTAGCCATTCTATCCATGCATTGTGAGTTTCTATACCGGGAACATCGCAAACCTCGCTGGATATCCACCCTTAACCAAAAACATCTTTTTGTGAAACACCTCCTTGACCACAACCTATATATTGAGTATATATTATTATTTCAACGGCAAAATAGTGGAATCAAGAGCAAAATTCAGTAAAATATAAGCTTGGGAAGCATCAAAGAGTTCGCAGCAGAAAAATCCGAAGAAGTGGAGGCCTACAGGCAGTAGGCCGGCCGGCCCAACACCCCTAGGCCGGCCGGCCTGCCCCTTTTGCCTCCTCTGTTGGCTTCAATCTTTTACAAGGAGATGCCCCATTGAATTCCAAAGTTGAGTCCAGAGAATTGATACGAGTTTTGTGCACTCACTCCATCAAGTTATCATCACTTCATTGCTTGAGGACAAGCAAACGTTCAAGCATGGGGGGGAGGTGGAGTAAGTGCATTGTGTTGCCAATGGTTCTGAGGAGTAAAAAGAAAGAAAAGAAAAGAAAAAAAGAAAAAAAAAGAAAAAAAATAAATGATGATGAAAAGCTCCTCGGTCCCGTTTGCTTCATTAAACTCCAAGTACTTTGAAGATTATTCTATACTCAATTATTCCAACCATGTGCAATCCGATAACAAGGACTTCAGTTGTGCCTTGGGATCGACCGTTGCCATTTGCACATGTCCACCATCTAAAGTGTGTGTTCCATTCTCTCCCTCTCCACAAAGAAATTATTTTCCAATGGTCTTTTTGACGAGTCTCGGTAAATCCATAAGCAGTATTTCTTGTTTTGATAATATCTTGATTATAATATATTTTGTTAGGACCAACCTTTCCAGAGGTCCAGATAAAGCCTCACACATACATATGAGAGAAAGAAAGGAGAAAGTTCTGGCAAGTTTGAGAGACAAGATGAGCTGAGAGTTTCCATGAGCAAACTGCAATGAGGTTTAAATTATTGATCTTGGTTTAGCATTATTTATGGAATTTACTTTCTTAATTCTGAGACTTGTTTAATTTTGAGAGTATGTGCTTAATAATTGTGGGGCAGCATTTAACTTGTATCTACCTTCCACATTGAAAAAGCTGGTTACAACTTGAACTATTAGCTGCAAAATATTTTTGGGAGCATTGTGTTTTCTCGTGTATGATCAAGTGCAGGGATTGGACACCGAAAGGCAACGCTGATTTTTATCAAAGACTTACTCGAGGACGAGCAAGGTTTAAGCATGGGGGGAATGTTGGCGCTCCTTAAGTATCCATTTTATCCCCTATTTAACTTTGATAATGGCATGAATTTAATATCAAAATCACTAACCATCCTAACCTCGGCCCGATTATTGGTCGTTTTCGCATTTGCACATATATTTTGGAGGTACTTCGTTTTTGCAGGTTTTTGACCAATTTTGGAGCATGAAATGACGAGGCTTACGATCACGCGATGACATGAAGAAAGACGAAGGCCAAAGCCCGAACAAAGGACCAAAGGCCATGAAGACTAGAGGCCCATTTATGCACATCCACCCTCCAATGAAGCCCAAAGGACAAAACCCACAAGATAAGATCAAGATACTTCGGGGCTAAGCAAAGCAAAGAGAGATTTAAGGAAGGATTTTCCATCCTATCCTTTTCCTCGAAGATATCTCGAAGATAACGACATCCTACGGGGGTGCAATCGTTAAAGGCATAAACTCCAGAAGACTCCAGAAAACTTGGGGAGAAAGGAGGACGCGAGGTGGCAAGGAAATGGGCCAGGCCGGCCGGCCTGGGCCCATTGAGCCAGCCGGCCCAGGCCTTTTCCAGGGCTTCTCGGCCTCCCCTTCGACCTAAGGTTTCTTGGGGCTATTTAAAGACCCCTCCCCGAGGCTCAAGCAGGGATCAATTCGCGAGACGACGCCAAGGAGCAGAGAAGATAGAGGGACACCTCTCGGAGAGCCGAGGGTCATGCTAGTTGTCTAGGGGCTTCCCTAGCCGATGTGGGAACCTTGCAAGGAAGACCACATCGGAGTTCTGGAGCTAGGATCATCATCAAGGTAGGGCTCCGGTTGTGATCTTGTGATGTACAATCATTCATGGTGAAGTTATTTGTGATTGCGAATGTTTAGCGACCATGTTCTCTCTTTCGATTTCGTTCTTTTCTTTGGGTTTGCTTCATCCTAGATCTATTATCGAGATAGATCGCTTAGCATGATCTTGTAGTCATGGTGGCTAGAGGTTCATGGCGGAACTACCAAAGGGGGTTCGACTTGCTTCAGGGTGCTTTCGTCCAAAGGGGGGCGTCGTGACAGGGCGTTTCTTTAGTAGATGGGGGTATCGAAGGATCGGATTGGAGATTTTGGGTTTAAAGATGCTTTTCATTGAGATTCACATCTATCTTGCTTCACTACATCTAGCTGGAACTACAACATATGCATGATCTAGGTGATCTAGATTGGTTATCTCTAACTTTCTCTTGCTACCTTCGGTGTTTGTTGTTTTAGTAGATTAGATTCGTTTTTCACCATCCCAACACAAAGGAATCTCTATGTTAGTAGATTGTTTCTTGTATCTTTGGTTCCGTGGATTCATAAACCTTGGGGGAATACTCTAAGGAAAAAGCTACACAAACCGTGCGCTTGCGGTATACGAATCGGGGCGCTAAGGAGCGTCAACACCGGCAGCGGCGTCCGGGTGGAATTCCGGTGCGTGCAGGGTCCGAGGTCGGGGATGGCGGGCTCGGTGTCAATCCTGGGCTCGAGGCGGAGCTTCTGCGGTGCTTGGCAGGGCCTGGGGGTGGCGAGGCGGGGACTCCACGATGGCGCAGAGCCTCTACGCGGCGGAGCAGGGTGTTGGTGGCGCTAGGGTTGCGGTGGCGGCTGCGGGATGGAGAGGTGCAAGGAAGGTCTGGGCGCGTTTAAAGGGGGTGTCCGGGGATCTTGGCGCCTGGGCTCGGGAAGGAAGGCCGGCGGGGAACATGGCCGGGGATCTCGGGCGTGATGGCGCGGACGTTGCGCTGCGCGGGAGACGGACCTGGCGTGTGGGGCCGATGGGTCAGCGAGCGAGGGCGAGCGGTTGCGCGGGCGAGCGAGCCGAAGCAGGGAGCGGGCGCTGGGCTGTGCGTGGAGGGCGCATGCTAGGCCGCGCACGGGGGAGCGGGCCCAGGGAAAAGAGGCTGCGGGGAAAGGAAGGAAGAGAAGGGCCGAGCTGGTTGATTGCTGGGCTGCTTGGGTTTTGTTTGGGTCCTGTTGGATTTCCTTCTCCTTTTTCTATTTCCTTTTCTTTTTCTCAAACTAACTCAAGTCTAATTGAATTCAAACTAAATGTTGAATTCAAACCCTATCCACTCAACCAATAAAAATTTATGCACTAGCATGAATGCACAAACAAGTTTGCCCTAAAATAAATTTTAATTACTTTATGAAGCAAAAATAAATTATAAATGCAAGGCTAAGCAAATTAAATCCTAGAAAATTAAATAAAGCCAATTAAATTTATTATTAAATACTGAAATTTAAATTAGGGTGTTACAATCATGACATGACATGCATGGAGAACAGTTCATGAATGCATACATGGTCCTACAGATACAATGCATAGGTTGACCATGGAGCCAATTCCCTTAGTGCCACAAAAAGTTGTGTAGCTTCCCTCAATGCCACAACATTTTTCAAAATTCCTACAGTGCCATGGAACCCAAACTTTATCCTTTGAATGCCAATTCTGTTAGCTTAGGTCACCTATTGCTGCGAAATGCAAGTGCAGCTGTTACCAAAATACCCTTCAGCTTGCTATCTCTCCACCTTATCTCTGCGATTCTGCCCATGTTTTCTTCCCCAAACCCATCTCCCGTTCTTTTCCCCATCTCCCAAATCCCTAGCGCACCACGCTGCGCGGCAGGCTGCTGCGGCACCGGGAGCAGAGGCGGGCGGCACGCGTGACTCCTGCCCGCATCTGGGAGGCGCGGGGCATGCGCGGGGCCCTCCCATGTTTGGGAGGTGTGGGCCATGCACGGCACCCCCGCGAGTGTCGGGCCGGAGAAGAGCACAGCCGTGGGGCACAAGCTGCGCCCGCCGGTGTCAGGCAGCCGCGAGCCACGCGCGGCGGCCGCCGGTGTCAGGGAGCCACGGGCCATGCGCGGTGCCTCGGCTTGCGCAAAGTCCCCGTCCTGCAGATCCAGCCTCACCTCGCAGATCCCGGCCCCGTTCCGCAGATCCCGGCCTCGCATCACAGATCCCGGCCCGCTGCTCTTCCACATTTCCCACCACTGCCCTTTGGGGGGCAGCTAGAGGCCGCCGCCACCAGCGTCAGGCCGGCGGAGGGGAGGGGGCGGGGACGGGCCACGCCGGCAGCGGCGGCGGAGGGTAGTGGCCGAGTGGGGCAGAGACGGGCTGACGGCCGGAGCTAGCAGCGCCAGCGGCGGAGAGAATGGGACTAGAAATCTCCAAAGTTTCCTACCATTTTTGCTTTCCCTAGATAAATTCAGAGCACTCTAGGGAGACTTTGTGTTCCCTACAATGGAATACTAAAACCGTAGGGAAACATGCCATTCCCTAGGAAACTATACTTTTCGTCGGGGGTGAATAGCATAGAGGGCTCCCCTCGCTGCCATGTAATAGCCCCGGTGGCGTATAACCCTAGGAAGTGATACAATTTTCCTAGGGAACGTGTTTTCCCTTTGGCGTAATAGTCCCGGTTGGTGGCTCCAACCGGGATCAATGGTCCTTGGTGGACCATTGATCCCGGTTGGAGCCACCAATCGGGACAAAATTGCGAACTTTGGTCTCGGTTGGAGCCTCCAACTGGGACAAAAATCCCCCGCCCCCTTATCCCTTTCTACCTCCCCCCGCCCGAGCCATTCAGCTCATTTGTTCATGCTGTTCTTGGCTCGGGTGGGGGGAGTTCAAGCTCATTTGTGAAGGATTTTGATTCCCCCTTCTATCCAACTGATCTAAAGGTTACAAACTCGATCCTCTCATCTTACATTGCTTGTGTAGCTCATTTCATAGTTTAGAAATAGAGAAATTTGAGGTTTTTTAGATTGTGACCATGTTGGAGTTTTTTTTATTTATACACCATTTGAGCTCAAATATAGTACTTAAGGTTTGTATATGTAGATGTGATTTACTTGTATATATGGATTGAAATGTGAAATGTTTAATTGAATAATTATTGAATGAGAAAAAAGATGTATAGTTGGTATTTATTTTGTATTACGAATGAATTATTCAAATGAGTATAGTAGAAATTTTTAATTTTTAGAATGAGAGTAGGTATGTGTGACCATATGTGGATTTAAAATAAAATTTTAAAAGGAATAATTATTGGAGGTGGAACAATATATACTTGGTAATTATTTGGTTTTACGAATGAATTATTTTGACACTCTAGTGATGTATTTATTCAGGCTCACATTGAAACCATCTAAGAGTTAAAAAAAATCTTTATTTTTGAACAAGTGTACATCGTTAACCTTGACCCAGCGGTGATGGCACTGCCATTTGGGGCATACATGATATCTGCAAGATGCTACGGTATAAGGAGTGAACTCCCTTCAGTGCAACAACGGCCATGCTGCTTGCTCCAAGTGTTGCATCCGCAACAACGCCAAGTGCTAGTGCTACGGCGAGCCGATCGGCGATATCCTTATACCACACCATGTTGCAGATATCATATTTGCTCCAGATGGTAGTGCAATCACCATAGGGTCAAGGTTAATGACATATACATGTTCCTAAATAATTTTTTTTACTCTAGATGGTTTTTGATTATTGAGCCTGAAACAAAGTGTGCGAACCGTGATTGCATCTCGTATGGCGCCAGCCTGGGACAAAGAGTGTTCGCCTCAAACTGAAGAGTGTCAAAATAATTAGCTAGGGATGAGAACTAGTTTTTGTGAAATGTCAACTTAATGTGAGTATGATTATATTTTTCATTGTAGTTCTATGAATTTATTCAGTTTTTACATTTATGTGATAAGTATTGAGTATGGCTTTGCAACATGATATGCAATGGAGAGGCGTGCATCTGCTTGGGCATCGATACACAATAATCTGAAGCGCACCCCTTGAGTTCCGCCCTGAGGAGCGTCTTTTAGCATTTCATATCTTTGTATTAGGTCCCATGAGTAGTTTGTTTTAGCATGTATCTTGTCCTGTATTTTAATTTGTACCATTTAATTTTATCTTGTTCTGTAATGGATTATGTTACTGTATTTATGAGAAGTTGTTCATTTGATTACATTTAATTTATTCGATACGTATAACTAAATCTATCCATGTGAACTATATATGTATATGAGAATTGTAGTAGTGAAATTAGTTTAATTTTTTTGAAAACAATGCAGATGGACCGGCAATGGATGTACAAAGCTAACCGACATAGCCAGGAGTTCATTGATTGCCTGCATTATTTTTTGGATGTGGCTGAGGCAAACTAGCAAAATGGTTTCATGTGCTGCCCGTGCATACACTGCCAGAATAAGAAAGATTACTCCTCAAAAAAAATTCTTCACATCCACATTTTCGCTCATGGTTTCATGCCCAACTACATCTGTTGGACCAAGCACGGAGAAAAATGGGTTATGATGGAAGACAATGAAGAAGTAGATTTTGGTGACAACTTTCCTAGCCATGCTGAATTTGGTGGCTTTGACGATGACACTGCCATGGAAGAGCCTGAAGCAGAGGCGGCAGAAAATGACCCCACCGACAATCTTGGGCAGGCATTGCGCGGCGCGGGGGAAGATTGTGAGAGTCAAAAGGAGAGGATGAAGTTCCAGCAGATGTTAGAGGACCACCGCAAGCTGTTGTACCCCGGCTGCGAAGATGGATTGAAGAAGCTTGGCACTACGCTGGAGTTGCTGCAATCGAAGGCAACACATGGTGTGTTCGACAAGGGATTTGGTGAATTACTGATTTTTTTTAAAAAAATGCTTCCTAAGGACAACGAATTGCCTAGCACAACGTATGAAGCAAAACAACTTATTTGCCCTCTAGGATTGGAGGTGCAGAAGATACAAGCATGTCCCAATGACCGCATCCTCTACCGAGGTGAGTCTGAGAATTTGGATGCATGCCCCGTATGCGGTGCATTGCATTATAAGATCCGAAAAGATAATCCTGGGGACGTCGAGGGGGAGCATCACAGGAAGAGAGTTCCTGCCAAGGTTATGTGGTACTCACCTATAATACCACGTTTGAAGCGTCTGTTTAGAAATAAAGAGAATGTTAAGTTGATGAGATGGCACAAAGAGGAACGCAAGCAAGACTTGATGTTGAGACACCCAGCGGATGGGTCACAGTGGAGAAAAATAGATAGAACCTACACAGATTTTGCATTGGATGCGAGAAACATCAGGTTTGGTTTGAGTACGAATGGCATGAATCCCTTCAGTGAGATGAGAAGTGGCCACAACACTTGGCCCGTGACTCTATGCATATACAATCTTCCACCATGGCTATGCATGAAGCGGAAATTCATCATGATGTCGGTGCTTATCCCGGGCCCAAAGCAGCCCGGGAATGACATCGATGTGTACCTAAGACCATTGGTCAAAGAACTCTTATTGCTATGGCACGAAGAAGGCGTACGGATGTGGGATAAATACAAATAAGAGGACTTCAACCTATGAGCATTGTTGTTCATGACCATCAATGACTAGCTTGCTCTTAGTAACCTGTCGGGACAGTCAAACAAGGGATATAGAGCCTGTACACACTGTTTAGAGGATAACGACAGTACATGGTTGACTCACCGCAGAAAGGTTGTATACATGGGTCATCGTTGGTTTCTTCCTGTCGGACATCCGGTACAAAGGAAAGGCAAGCATTTCAAAGGGCAAGCGGACCACTGAACAAAACTGATGCACCATAGTGGCGAGGACATCTTTAAAATGGTCAAAGATCTGGAAGTAGTATTTGGAAAGGGATCTGGCAGCTAACCTATTCTGAACGACAACAGATTGGCCCCCATGTGTAAGAAGAAGTCTATTTATTGGGAGCTACCATATTGGGAAGTCTTAGATGTTCGCCATGCAATTGACGTGATGCACCTCACGAAGAATCTTTGCATCAACCTGATAGGATTCTTGGGGGTGTATGGGAAGATAGAAGATACATTGGAAGCACGTCAGGAATTGCAACGTATGGAAGAACGAGATGCCCTACATCCAGAAAAGCGAGACAAGGGACGGCACTACTTAAATCCTGCCATTTATACTCTTAGCAAAGAAGAGAAGGAAAGCATGTTTGAATGCTTGAGCAGTATCAAGGTCCCATCTGGATACTCTTCTAATATAAAAGGAATCCTAAATTTGCCAGAGAAGAAATTGACAAACCTAAAGTCTCATGACTGCCACATGCTTATGACTGAACTTCTTTCGCTTGTGTTGTGGGGGATTCTGCCTGAGAATGTCCGATTAACCATCGTGAAGCTATGTGCCTTTCTCAACGCAATTTCTCAAAAGGTAATTGACCCAGACAATCTGATAAAGCTATAGAACGATGTGGTACAATGTCTTGTTGGCTTTGAATTGATATTTTCCCCATCATTCTTCAACATTATGACACATCTTCTAGTTCACCTTGTGAACGATATCGATATCCTCGGACCTGTATTCCTACACAACATGTTCCCCTCGGACCTGTATTGACTTTTGTGTTGACTTTATTGATGACCATAAACCGATTGGGGTCCCTGAATCGCGGTATGAGGGGAGACTACATTGAAAGGGCACACTAGGAAAAAAATCATATGTCTGCACAGATGATTTCTCGTTCAAGAAAGTGCATTACGTGATTCTTCAACAATCATTCTTGGTGGATCCGTATATCAAGGAACATAAGAAGATTCTGCTCTCCGAATTCCCAGAAAAGTCTGAGGCCTGGATTACATGTGAACACATGGATACTTTCGCTGGCTGGTTGCGGAAGCATCTAATGTATAACTTGGATATAGATGACCAGCTGTTCTTGTTGGCTAGGGGACCATCTTGGAATATCTTAATGTACCAAGGATACGAGATAAATGGGAACACATTTTACACGAGTGCCCAAGATAAAAAGAGCACCAACCAAAACAGCGGTGTCTGTATAGATGCCACAGACAGCAATGGAAAAAAGTAAACATTTTACGGATACATTGAGGAGATATGGGAACTGGATTACGGTCTCAATTTCAAGGTGCCTCTATTTCGGTGCCAATGGGTGAAGCTAACTGGAGGAGGGGTAACAAAAGATCAGTACGGAATGACAATAGTTTATCTGAACAATCTTGGGTACAGGGACGAGCCATTCGTCCTAGCCGAACATGATGCTGCTGACCAAGAAACAAGCCATTCGTACCTCAACATGTCCAGTGATGGAATTGAGCAACCCGAAGATGATGCTGCTGACCAAGAAACTAATGTATATATCTTAACAGCGATCCTCTATTTAAGTCATATTTGCAATGAAATATGTAAGACCATGACTATATATTTGTATTTTTTAGCCCTCTAAATCATCACAGTAGCCTAAAAGAACGAAGCGAGGCCCGACCAAAGAATTGGAAGGGCGATACATTATAACAGAAGTGGTTTCAGATGGCGAACTGATAGCTCCAGCAGAAGCCGCATCCAAGCGATCAATTTTAGGTTATGGAAAGCTAACAATCCAAGCGAGCAAAAGAATGCGGTACCTGAAAGAGAAAATGAATGGCTTTGGCAGGAGATGAAGAAGAGCTTCACGGTTCCAGCAGAATCAGAAGAAGCAGCTAAGCGCTGGACACTGACCAAGATGGCCGAACAGCTGCTGACATTCAAGAAAAATTTGACAAAGAACTAAATCAAGAAAGGAAAAACGCCAGAGTTTACTGGAGAGCTTGAGAAGCAGAAGCCCCTCTGGGATGCCTTTGTGGAATACAAGTCTTCGGAGCTTGGGATTCAAAAGGTGATAAAGGCTAAATAAAATGCCTCGAAGAAAGTATATCATCACACTCTAGGGCAAGGTGGCTACAAACTCGTAAGACCAAAATGGGAGAAGACAGAGCAGGATTTGATTGACAAAGGTATAACACCTATGACCGTGAACTGGCCAGAGCATTCCCGGAACTGGTATTATGCTCATGGCGGAAGCTTGGACCCAGAGACTGGGGCATGTATCTTTGGCCAAAATATACAGCAAGCGGCCACAGGAGGCCATAGAAGCAGTTGCCTAGGGAACATTCCAACCGGATAGAGAAAAGGATGAGTTGACTTATGCCCTGCAGAATCCAGAATATCCGAGGCGCACAAGGTGCAAAGGAGTGGTTTCGTGGAAGTATGGGTTCAGGGAGTACATTGATTCGTACCGAAGCTGGCAAAGAAGGAAGGACAAGTAGCGAGAGCACTTGCGAAGGCTAGAGGAATAACTCCTCTCACACGATGCAAGAATGGAGGAAGAGGCCAAATGCCAAGTGGACTTAGCGATGAGCCGGCAGCAGATAACACAAACGGCGCCTCTAGAGCTGTCGGTGTTTTACTGTCGGGTTCTCCGAGGGGTATCCCGAGGAGAGTGGTTATGAGTAGGGACTCGATGAGATCAGAACGTGATGGTGCAAGGAACACAAGGATTTAGACAGTTTCAGGCCGCCGGAGCATAATACCCTACGTCCTGTGTGGTGGTTTGTATTCCCTCTGGTGTTGTTCGATGTTTTGGAGGGGTCCCCGCCCGCCCTTATATGATCGGAGGAAGCAGGGTTACACGAAATTCCTAGTCGAGTTCTGTTAGGATTCTAGTCCGCGAGGTTCGGCTAGTTCCCGAGACCGTCGACTAGTTCTACTCGTATTTGGGTAGGTACAAAAAGAGGTAGGGCATAACCATGTGCTACTCCCTACTCTAGAATGATCTGTGCCCGTAGGCAGTCCCATTGTCCCGGGTCTGACAAGCCCCGAGCTCTTCATAGTCGAGTCCTGCAGGCATCGAGCACTTCTGAAGACATCCGTCGGGTGCTTCGGGAGCTCTTGGACTTTCACCTGTGTAATCGAGCGCTTCGAGTGCTTCTAGAGCGGGTCGTCCATCTTCGAAGTCCATCGATTGTTTTGAGTAGTCTTCCGAGTGCTTCTTCGGCTGCATCGAGGCTATGAGGTGCTCAAGCCCCGAATCTGTATAAATGGTGCGCGATGTACTCGTGCTCCATATGGAGTAGCCCTCGAGCCTTAGTTTGATTTGATGAATCGGGCTGAGAATCAACTCGGTCTTTCTGGGTTCTTTGATCTTCCGTCTGAAGTTTGGAATTTTTTTCGAAAAAGTTGTCATTTATGACACGTATCTCGCAGCCCCCGAGCCTTGAGTTCGAATCCGTGATTTGGGGTTAACGGTCCAGGAGATAATATCGTGTCTTCTGCAATCTTTCTGAGCTCATCAGTGCTGCAGCGAATCTTCTGAAAAGGTGGCAGTGTGGTGTACTGTTTACCCGTGGGTTCACATGGCGAGTACTGCTGTAGAATCTTTTCTGTTTCGCCCGTAAGCCTCTCTGCTTCTTGGATGACATGGGCTGAGCCATGGCTTTGCTGCTTCCTCTATTTAAGCAGGGTCTGCTGATTTTGGATCTTCATTCTTGCAGATGTAGCCATGGATTCCAAGTGGAGTTCTTCAATGGAGAGTACTTGATCTCCTGATGAGAGTGCTCGATTCATCCTTGTAGGTGCTAGAAGAGTGTTTGCGAGCAGCACAAACACTTGTTATCTCTCAGGCCGCCACCTTTGCTCTTCACATCGCAGCCATCCTGGTTGTCTTTGTGGTGAGCTGGTGGAGGCCATGTCAGAACCTTTTTTGGGTGAGAACTATGGTTGTCCCCCCCCCCCCCGATGCCCCTTGGGCTGTCTTCATTGTAGTTGAAGTCGAGTGGTGAAACCGTTGAGATCTGTGTATTTTCTTATATTGGGATGTAATCCTTGTAACTGGATTTCCTTTGGAATGACACCTGAGGTTGGTGGCTGAAGTAATTCTGAGAACTTGGGTTACGCCTTTTTACTTCTTGTTTTTTACCGTACTGCCCCTGTCTCTTTTATTTAACCGCTCTAGTATATCTAGGTTTAGCATGCTTCCTCTTCTTTCTCCGCTGCCTCAAAACTCATATGCTCTCGCCCTCGAGTGCTGCGAGAAACTAGGCACCGCTAGCCCCCCGAGCGTGAGGTGAGAGAGACTCATTCTAATGGTGCCGAAGACCTCTGCTTCGAAGGGGAAGGTGGAGGATGCTACCGTTGGCGAGGCGGAGGTCCGCGGGTGGAAGTCGAGTAAGTGTACCAACTCCCATATTCTGGATCTTGTGGGAAAACATCTTCTTCAACCTCGGAACGTGATCCATTGGCGTGGATCCATGGGGGGAGTCTTTTCCTCATGAGGGAGGAAACGAATCTGTTGTTTTCCTTCCTCATGTTCTTCGGGGCCTCGGTTTTCCTATTTCTGATTTCTTCCATGGCCTCCTTCACTACTAGGGGGTTCAAGTGCATCACTTGACCCCTAATTCCATCCTTCACATCTCTATCTTTGTCCACTTGTGTGAAGCCTTCCTAGGGATAGGGCCCGACTTTGATTTGTTTCAGTATTTCTTTCATCTGAAACCTCATCCCAACAATTCGAAGGTGGATGTAGTTGGGGGAGCCGGGTTGCAATTTCATCATGGGAGGAAACCTAAGTATATCCCCTACAATTTGAGTGACAAGGTCATCGACTGGAAGTCGATGTGGTTTTATATTAGGAATCTTTCTTCTTCCCTTCCTCTTCGTACTCCTGCCCCCCTGTGAAGAAGTCGAATTGGAATTCCAAGGGGAGCGGGGGGGACCATGTTAACTTTCTCCTCGGGTAGATTGAGAGGTTGAATGCAGACCACCAGATTTGCGGTGCTTCTGTGATTGCGCATTGGTCGATGCGCAGGATCCAGCCGCTGCAGCGGCGGGTCAATTTGGGCTTTCAGTATACGGGAGAGGCGGATCCTTCCCGTTATACCCGAACCAAGATTTTTGAGGATGATCTGAAGGATCGGGTGTTGGAACTGTTGAAGAGCATGCCAGGGATGGCCAATGTTGCTGGGACTTTCAGCGCTATCAGGCATCCTCGGGAGGTACTGTTTCGAGTAGTCGACTGAAGTGTAGTTCGAGTACTTTTTGTTGAGTAGTCGAGTTGATTCGATATCTTTTGTGCAGATTAATCCCAAAAACTATCAGAGTAGGCCTCCACTACCTGAAGATGTTCCCTTGGCGCATACTGACTCAAGTGTGCATCTGACTTCTTTTGTCTTGTATTCTGGTTTGGAATTGCCTTTGGATCCTTGTTTGATCGCAGTTGGATCTTGTTTGCAGGTCCTTCGGCAAGTCGGACTGCGTCGGATGTCCAAGAGCAGGCGGCGGATGAGCTGGCCGTCGAGTCTGTGAGGACTCGGAAGCGGAGTGCCACTTCTGCTGGGAGTAGTGACAGGTGAGTACGGGTTGGTACCCTTCTGAGTTGTTGCATTTCCTTTATGGCTTTTCTTTTTCTCAGGCCTTCTTCTCCTTCCAAGAGGCAGGCGGTGGGCTCTGTCGTGAGCCCTACTGTTTCGACTCCCGCTGCGCCGGCCGAGTCTGGCGGCAGTGGCTCTGCCAGGGGCAGGGAGCTTCGGGACAGAGCATGGTCCCAAAGTTTGTTAAGCCGAAGAAATTCGTCTTGCAACAATCTTCTCAATGAGTGTGACTGTTGATCGACTGCTTGTATTTGCTTTTTTGATTTTGTGGTTGAAGTGTCGAGTGCTTCTTTTTGCAGCAATCTAGGTGCTTTGGGGATTGATGAGTCGGAGAAGGGAATTTTTTATTCCCTTAAGAACATTGCCCAGTTTCGTCCTAGCTCGCCGAAGGAGGATGATTGGTTGGGCGACTCTGCTGTTGGCACGGTGGGGAATCTGACCGTCGGGGAGGCGGACAAGAAGTCTCCTGCCGCTAGCGCTGGTGAGTGTCTTTAGGTGCAGTCGACTGGTTTTTTCATCGTGCTTTTGCTAATGTCTTTGTATTTTCAGACAAACAGGGCGAGGATCAGCCAAAGAGTGCCTCGGCTGCTGCTAATGTTGATCTGGTCTCGCTGGAGACGCCGCAGCAGGAGGTGGAGAAAGCGGTCGTGGAGTCGACCGGTGTTGCCTAGGGAATTCTGGGCTGCCATTCTGCTCTTGTCGTAAGTAGCTTTTTGAACTTGAGTACTTTTGTTGAGTTGTCGAGTACTTTGTCTTGATCGTGTTTTGTTGGCAGGGTCCGGCCAAACAAGTCGCTGAGCAGGCCGAGTTCCTTCGGTGGACTAGGGAGGAGAAGAAAGGTATTCTTTTCCTCCTTTTGTGTCCTTCAAGTAGTTTTCTTCTGTTCTCATGTTTTCCTTGCTTTGACAGAGCTTAAAAGCTTGTTGTCGCGAAAGGATAACGAGGTGACTGATCTGACCAATATTATGTATCGTCACGCAGATGCTGTGGAGAAGCTGACCAAGATCAAAGCTGATGCTGACAAGCAGACAGTCAGTGATATGAAGCAGATCAGGGAGCTGTCCCAGTAGTTGGCTGATCTTGAAGTGGCGGCCAAAGTAGTCGTTGACATTGTGGAGGACAAGGGAGCTGCCGAAAAAAGTCTGCTGGAGCGTCTTCGTGAAGCCCCTCAGCGACTTAGTAGCTTTTTCTCCGATACCTCTAGAGAATACTTGGCTCATGCTTTAGGATTAGTTAAATCCTTTCTCCCCTCCACGAACTTGTCACCTATTGGTGATGGGGTTGCCGTTGGCTGCTCAGAGGAGCAATTCTCTGAGTATGTCGCGGAGATGAAACCCATCACCGATAAGGTTATCAGCGGGTTGGAGACGGCACCAGAGTCTTGAACATTTATTGTACTGTCCTCTTGGATTTTGTGTGGATATGAGTCCACTTGAGTACTTTTATCATTGTGATGTATAGTACTTTTTTCCTTTCATTTGACGGCTGGTTGGCTAGTTTCCTTTTCATGAAGCTTGTCATCGGCTGTCTTAAATGATTTCTTCGAGTACCGTAGTAGTCAATTTGCTTGTCGTCTTGAGGACGAGTAGTTCCTTTGTAGGAGATGGACAAATTGTTCGAGTACTGTAGTAGTCGAATATTCTCTTCGAGTGCGTAGCAGTCGATGAATTGTCAGCTCTTGGATGACTAAATCTTCGTTGGAGATAGGGAATTTGTCCCATCTAAGTAGTCGACCAATTGTCGTCTCGAGGATGAAGAAATTATTTTTGGAGATAGGGAGCATGTCCCATCCGTAGGTCGAGTACCGGAGTAGTTGAATAATTCGTCGTCTTGTAGACGAGAGGAAAATCCTTTTGGGAGATAGGGAGCATGTCCCATCCGTAGGTCGAGTACCGGAGTAGTCGAATAATTTGTTGTCTTGTAGACGAGAGAAAAATCCTCTTGGGAGATAGGGAGCATGTCCCATCCGTAGGTCGAGTACCGGAGTAGTCGAATAATTCATCGTCTCATGGATGGGAAGAGTCCTCTTGGGAGATAGGGAGTGTGTCCCATCTGGAGATCCCCTTGGGAGATAGAGAGCGTGTCCCATCCGGAAATCGAGTACCGCAGTAGTCGAATAAGTCGTCGTCTCATGGACGAGAAGAGTCCTCTTGGGAGATAGGGAGCGTGTCCCATCCGGGGATCGAGTATCGAAGTAGTAGATCAGTTGTCATTTCATGGGTGGAGAGATCCTTTTTGGAGATAGGTAGCGTGTCCTATCCGGAGGATCGAGTATCGAAGTAGTCGATCAGTTGTCATTTCGTGGAAGGAGAGATCCGTTTTGGAGATAGAGAGCTTGTCCCATCTAGAGATCAAGTACCGTAGTAGTCGATAATTTGTCGCCTCATGGACGAAAAAATTCCTCTTGGGAAATAGGGACCTTGTCCCGTCCGAAGATCGAGTATCGTAGTAGTCGATAATTTGTCGCCTCATGGACAAAAAAATTCCTCTTGGGAAATAGGGACCTTAACCCGTCCGAAGATCGAGTATCATAGTAGTCGATAATTTGTCACCTCATGGACGAAAAAATTCCTCTTGGAAAAATGGGGGACTTGTCCCTCAGGGCCGCAAGGCTCGTGTCCCTTAGCCCCAGTTACCCGATTCGCCATGCCTTTGACCTTAAATTAACAGGGAAAGGTTGATATTCGGAATAACTGATGGAGTATCAACTCCTGAAGAAGGTAGAGAACTTGTCTCTTGGGCCGTGAAGTTCATGTCCCCTAGCCCCAGCTACCCGATTCGTCGTGCCTTTGACCTTAACTTAACAAGGAAAGGTTGGTATTCGGAGTAACTGATGGAGTATTGACTCCTGAAGAAGGTAGAGAACTTGTCTCTTGGGCCGTGAGGCTTATGTCCCCTAGCCCCAGCTACCCGATTCGCCGTGCCTTTGACCTTAACTTAACAAGGAAAGGTTGGTATTCGGAGTAACTGATGGAGTGATGACTCCTGAAGAAGTAACCCCATGGGAGGGGGGAGCTCATGTCTCCGGCGACGAAATCTTTTCTTTCATCCAATTTTGAAGCACTCGAATTCTTTATATTGGAATTTTACTCGGGTGGATCCATCTTGGCCTTTATTGGGTGTAAGACCGGGAATCGATTTGAGTATTTGTCTTCTGCCAACACGAGTGGTGAACTGAGTCAAAGCTCGGGCGAATCCATCCTAGCCTTTATTGGGTGTAAGACCGGGGGTAAGCCCAATAGATGACTCGAGTCAGAGCTCGGGCGAACCAATCCTTGCCTTCATTGGGTGTGAGACCGGGGGTAAGCCCAATAGATGACTCGGTTGCCAGTACGAGTAGTTTAGATGCTAAGTCAGAGCTCGGGCGAACCCATCCTAGCCTTTATTGGGTGTAAGACCGGGGGTAAGCCCAATAGATGACTCTCTTGAGTAGCTGGCATGCGGAATTTCTCATTGGGAGGGTATATTGCTCGTGTTGACATTCTATTTGTTGTCTTTGTTGGCAGAAGTTGGAGGTGCTCCGAGTGCTTTGCGAAGAGTGCTGCATTGGAAGCTCGAGTGCTTTCCTTTGGGGTGCAGGAAGCATTTCGAATGGATTTTCTGGTGAGTAGAATCAGTCGTCGACTGCTTTGGTTGAGAAGGATGTGCTGCCTTGTCGCGACGCTGTTTTCGCGAATTGTACCCATAGATATCAGGTATCCGGTAATTAGATGTTGGACTGTAGGCTTCAACTTCCTCATAATCTTCTTTTTTGTTGATGATGACTATTTTTGCGTTGCGGCCAATGTTCATAATATTGTGTAAGTCATTGTTGGAGTAGTCGAACGAGTTGCCGAGTTGTTAATGATGCTCTGTCTTGAGAATCATCTTCGGGTTGTTGTCTAGATGGATGGTGACCGTGATTCCTGGTGGAGGATTTTCACAGCTAGCTGCTGCTATTTCAGCTATTTTCGGTTCAGAGAGGAATTCGTCGTAGTCCAAGTCTTCTAGTGCTGTTGAATCACTTTCTCGGTTTGTAGCGTCCGAGAGAAAAGCCATGAAAATTTCGCGATTATGGCCGCGAATTTTCGAGTTGATGTTGTCTTCCTTGAGCAGAAGGCCCTGCTAGAACAGAAGTTCTTCGTCTTTTGAGAATTGCTGCCTCTCTTTTTGATCTGAGGACTGCAGTTTCATTTTTGTAGTGATTGTGGAAGTCGACTCCTTGTCGGATTCATTCTTTTTGTCCGAATCGGGTTGTAGTGCGAGTTGGTCTCCTTTGAGGACTTGGTCCGAATCTGGAGAGAATCCAATAGTGTGTCGAAGAAGGTCTTTATCTTATGGGAGGGTACCTACCGGGAACCATCCGCCTTTGATTCGGAGTGAAAGTTCATTTATGAATTTATCATATTTTTCCAAATTGTCCCGCTCTTTTGGAGAAAATAGCCGCGGGGTGCGGTGATCTTCTTGCGGAGTAGGGGAATTTGGAGTTTGGATGGCGTTGCACCAACGATTCATATAATCTTCGATTGAAATAGAGTCTTCCTCAAGGTGGGATTTAGACAAGTGACGGTCCAGTTGAGTTGATGACTTGTTCTGTGAGTTGTCCCATAGCTTTTTTGCTTTGGATTGCTCCAAGAGAGCTTCAAGCTTGTCGGGATTGTTTAATCCTTCCATAAACAAGTCGATGTCGTGTGACCATTCAGCTAGTTCGTCTTCGGATATTGGATCGTCCAATTCTTCAAGATATTTAATGAAAGCTTGCTCTTGTCCCAGCTCTGCAGAGTTGAGAGTCCACTGGTTGGAGAATTCTTCGAGAGAAGTGCTGATGTTAAACGTGTCTTTAGCTTTCTGGAAGTAGTGCTCGATCTTATCATCGATATCATTGATGTTTGAAAAAGTTTTTTTCGACTGTTTTTTTGTGGGTAGTTTTCTTGAAGTTAGTCTTTGACTTTTTCTTCCGAAGACTTGGTTCAGCAACGCGGATGCAATTGGAAAGTGTGGTCTTTCCGTTCGTGGAAGTTTCTTGCTTGGAATCTTCCAGCAGTTTTTTGAAGTCCTCTTCCAATTCGGAGAGTATTTTGGCTTTGATTGCGTCAAATTCGGGTTGAATTCGGGCTTCATTGTTGAGGTCCGAAAATCCAATTTCTTTGAGTTGATCAATGAATTCGTCGAATTCGCGTCGTTTTAAAGCTTCTGAAACTTCTGGAGGATCTTGATCGGTTGAGCAGCTTTCGAAGCCACCTGATCCGTCGGCGAGGAAGATCCAAGAGCCGACGCGAAGGGAAGTGCCTTTTTCGAGCACAGGGTTGTCGTCGAGAGAAGCCATCGAATTCTTCTGACGATCGTTGGCGAGAGGCCCCACGGTGGGCGCCAGCTGTCGGTGTTTTACCGTCGGGTTCTGTCAGACCCGGGGCAGCAGGACTGCTCACGGGCGTGGAATATTCTAGAGTAGGGAGTACTGCATGGGTACATCCTACCTCTACTGTAACTACTCGTACAGCAGTAGAACTAGCTCAAGTACAAGGAAACTACCCGACCCACTCGGAGTAGGACTCTAAACGTACTCGGCTAGGACTTTCCATGTAACCCTGTTCCCCCAGACTATATAAGGGCGAATAGGGACCCTTCCAAGACATCGAACAATACCTGAGGGAATACAAACCACCACACAGGATGTAGGGTATTACGCTACGGCAGCCCGAACCTGTCTAAATCCTTGTGTTCCTTGCACCATCGCGTTCTGAT
Source organism: Panicum virgatum (assembly GCF_016808335.1). Lineage (NCBI taxonomy): Eukaryota > Viridiplantae > Streptophyta > Magnoliopsida > Poales > Poaceae > Panicum > Panicum virgatum. The sequence goes on along the minus strand of NC_053136.1, from coordinate 30,860,047 downwards.
CTCGGTGAGTCCCTACTCATAACCACTCTCCTCGGGATACCCCTCGGAGAATCCGACGGTAAAACACCGACAGCTGGCGCCCACCGTGGGGCCTCTCGCCAAAGATCAACAGAAGAATTCGATGGCATCCTTCGAATTCAGCTTCCCGGCGATCGACGCCGGAACCACCTTCGTGTTCGGCTCGTGGGTTTGCATCGCCAACGGATCAGGAGGTTTTTCAAGCCATCAGATCAACCCCGCAAGCATGGAGACACCCTGGCGAGAACAACTCGGCGAAATCACTTCCACCGAAATCCTTCTTCCCGGAATCGTTAAGGAAATCAAGAACTTGTCCTTATCAGACCCGACACCAACCCGCTTTCCATTCGGACTGAAGAATTCAGCCGTGTCGTACTCTGCACTCCTTCATCAAAGGGACCGAGCTGGGACTCGGACTCCTCCCATGTTCGACTCCTACCCGGACTCCGATGATGACTTCGATCTTGACTCGGATTCACTCGGTTGCCAGAATCTGACCGTGTAACACCCTAATTTAAATTTTAGCATTTAATAATAAATTTAATTGGCTTTATTTAATTTTCTAAGATTTTATATGCTTAGACTTTCATTTAAATTAATTTTCTCTCACAAGTAATTAAAAATTTGTCTAAGTTTAAATTTTGTTGTGCATTCATGCTGGTGCATAATTTTATTTGTTTGAGTGTGGTTTGAATTCAAATAGGTTTAGTTTGAGTTAGTTTGAAATAGGAAAGGAGAAAGAAATAGAAAAGAGGAAAACCAAACCTGTGAACCCAGCCCAACCATTCCCTGAGCCCAGCCTGCCTCCTCTTTCTCTTTTCTCGCAAAGCCCAGCTCGCGCCAGCGACGCGGCCCACCTCTTCTCCTTCCCCGCTCGCGGCCCGCTCGCGCAGCCTCCAGCCCAGTCCGCTTCCCCCGCGACCCCCTCCGCTCGCTCTCGATCCAGCATCCCGCGTCGCTCTCGCTGCCAGCTGGGCCTGCTTGTCATCACCCTCCTCCCGCTTTGCCCGCCGCGCTCCCGGCTCTGCAACACCCCGCTCGTGCCGTGAAGCTTCGCAATCCCGTGGACCCCCAGCTCCTGCAGGCCCACCAGCCAGCCATGCCGTGCCCTCACCTTCTAGAAGCTCCACCCCAAGTCCGGGATCCTGCCGAGTGGTTGGCACGATCCGCATCCCCCGCGCATGATCAGCACCTGTGCGCCACTGTGATCTCCGTGATCACCTTCCATAGGACCCGAGCCAAGATTCTCGGCACAGCCTCCTTAAACGCCCTGGGCCCCCCTGCGCCCTCACCTTCGCCCTCCATCACAGCTTGAGCCGAGCCACACCGCGCCGCGCCTTGATCCGCCGTGCCGCCGCTCTGCGCCGCCGCGGCCACGACGCCCCGCCGCACCCCGGACCACCTCAACCCCCGCAAGAGCTTCGCAACAGTCCCTTGAAGCCTCCTGAACTCTCTACACCGACCCCAGGGCGTCACCTTGCCGGAATTTTGCCCGGACGCCGCCGCCGGTGAGTTGCTCCGCCGCTGCGATTCCTCACCGTCGTCGATGCTTCAGCCTCCCTGACCCCCCTCACACCATCGCGGGTCCTCCCTGAGTCGAGCCGTGGGACTAGCAGGCCCGGAGACGCCCTGTAACGACCCCGTCACCGAGCTCCGCCGTGCGCCACCGCAGGACTTCACTGCCGACACCCCTGCACGCCGCTCCTGTCCGACCCGAGCCCCCGGTGAGCATCTCCCCCGCCCCTCTACCTTATGCGCCCATTACCTAGGCACGTAAGCCACTCCAGTGGCTGGACGCCAGTCACCGGCGACCCTCACCGCGGATCCGCCGTGGCGGACACCACTGCAGCACCTCGCGTTGGCCGGAGCACGTACACCAACCCCTTTGCACTAGGATCTGAACACCAGAACGGCCTGCACACCGCGCGCCGGCGAGCCCCGCCGCGCAGGGCCGCCGCCGTCGCAGCAAGTGCCTCCTCCACGAACCTCGCCGAGGCCCACAAAGGCCCCAAGTGGACTATGCGTGCCGCGTAGGCCACCCCAGACCCAAGTTCGGGTCGATTTGACCCCCGGACAGCCAAGTTTGGCCAAGTCCGGTGAGCCCCACCGCGGGAGCACGTCGCCGGCGAGTCCCGCCGCCGCCCCGCGCGCCCTTTGCCCCTGGCCGCCCGATCTGGAAACAGCGGCCCAGATTAGAACATGGGCCAATTCGATCTGATCCGCCAGATCGTGATCCAACAGCCCACATCCCTAGATAACGGTTCGGCCTGGCAATCTTTCTAAAGAGCCCCTCCGTTTCTTTGAATTCAACCCGCGGTCCAATCCTGTTCAAAAGAAATTCCAGTTAAGCCCAGTTTTTAGTGTTTAGGCCCCTAAGCTTTTTGGATATAAAACGCGCCGTCCACCCCTGGCTTTTTCACGCGTTAGCCCCTGGATCTTTTCGGTTTTTGCTCAAAGGTCCTTGGTTTTTGCGCAGAAGCCCCTAGAACTCTGTTTTTCTTACAGTTAAGCCCCTAGATCTTGTTTTAGGCATAGTTTTCGCGTTCTAGCTCTGTTTTAGGCATTTTTTATGTCCACGCGATCGTTGTATCGCGTAGAATAGTCTTAGCTTAGTTTTGTTTGCCGTTTTTATGTATTGTTGTACTGTTTCTTAGTATATGCCATTGTTTGCATGTATGTATATGTTGTGTATTGTTTTTGGCCATGTGTTCGTGAGTAGACGTTGAGCTACCTGAGGAGCCTCAGTACCAGTACCCGGAGCAGCCACCACCTTCTGAGCACTTTGAGCAGCAGGAGCAGTTTGAGGAAGGCAAGTATAACATAAACACCACCTATCACTTTTAAATACAATTTCACACTGCATTTTAAGTTCTTGCCTACTCTACTCTTTTTCCTCTTGGGGATACTCTACTGCTGCTCAGTTCCTGCCGACGTGAGGGAGTACTCAGAGCCTCATAGTTTGTGTTATACTTGTTGAGTACAAGTTGTGTACTCACTCTTGCCTACTCTACTCTTTTTCCTCTTGGGGATACTCTACTGCTGCTCAGTTCCTGCCGACGTGAGGGAGTTCATCCGGAGCTACCAGGAGTACGAGGACTTCTAGGCATTCGTCTCCCAGTCGATGTCCCTGTGGCGCCCAGCTTCGTCGAGAGTTTACGTATATGTTTTATGCTTCCGCATACTCTGTATCAGACATTTTGTCATTATTGTAATAAATAACATTCGTACTCGCGTTATTATATCTTTTTACGTGATATGTGCTGCAATATACTGTTCATTCTGTTGTATATACGTGTGACTTGATCCTGGCATATATATGATTGCTCGGTTTATGTCCTTTTATAAACCGGGTGTTACAGACCGTCTTGGCTACACCTCAAAGCCGAGTCGTCTTCTGGAAGAACTCTGAACCCGCCAATGACGTCAACAATACCAGGTTGGTAGCTTGCCTATGGGATTTGCCTTACCAGCCAGGCAGACCCCTTTCTCCAGTCAGAGGAGAGGAAATTGGTGACACTACTCTGGTCGATTACAGCTCGACTCACTCGACCCCGAATAGACAAGTGTACGGCTCACTTCATGGAGAAGAAAGTGCACTTTGGCTCTCAGGCTGATCAGTACGCCAACGAGAGTCTAGACCAAATTTCAGACGATGAGCTGTCAGTCAACGCTCCGCAAGATGAGTCCCAATAAGACAAGGAAAGCCGGCGATGACGCAACGGCCGCCGCGCCACTCACAAAAAGAACGCGACCGCTCGTGCTCAGCCGACAATGCTTTCGACAATCCTCTGATCGACCTGGCCGAGGCAGCTATATTGATGCAAGCCCTGCCAGACACTCCTCAAATTCGCAAAATTCAGCGCTTGACCAGAGACGCCTTGCGTCAGATTGGGAGACAGAATCCGACTCCATCTGCTTCTCACAACAGTCGGACTCCTGCTAAACAGAAGGGCCATCAGGAAGCAAATTAAGGCAACCACCCGCGTGGCCAGCCTCAGCCAAGGTTCCAGGATGAGAGCTATCATGCTGGTCCTTCGAGAAGCCATGACCGATATCCTAACGACGCACGGGACATCATCAACGCCAAACGTCATGGACGACCTGTAGATGAAACTGATCGATTCCCAGCCTTCAGCCAGAACATAAATTACGCCGAGTACCTGACTAGCTTCAACCTAGTAAACATGCAGAATCTGAAGAAGTACGATGGCAAATAGGATCCCAAACAGTGGCTACGGGTCTACTCGACCGCTATCGAAGTAGCAGTGGGCACAAATTCTACTAGAGTCAAATATTTCCCTATGGCTCTGGAATCTTCCCCCCTAACATGGCTCGAGATCTTAAGACACGACACAATCAACTCGTGGGAGGACTTGAAAAAGATCTTCATCGACAACTTTCAAGGCTCCATTCATCGCCCAGCCACTCGCCATGACCTACGACTGTGCAAATAGGAGCGAGGTGAAGCCCTGAGATCGTACATAAAGAGATTCTTTGATACCCAAGCCACCATCGCCAACATAGCAGATGATGATGTGAATGACTGCTTTCACAATGGCCTCGCCGCGCAACAACTGTACCGAGGTTTCGGAAGAAACATACCTTGCTCGGTTGTAGCATTGCGAGACATGATGCTTGCATGGGCCGACTAAGAAGAACAAGAACGCGATCACTTCCCTCTCCATGAAGTGCTCCTGCTTCTTGCGGTCATCCGCAACATCGGCAGGGGCGTAGCGAGCAAGCTGCAGAAAATGATCACGATATTCCGTTCGTCCGGCGTAGCGGGTATCCCTCGCCGCCGTCTTAGCGGCATTGCCCTGCCATCGACCCGGCGGCCTCGGCGGTTCTGCCGCCGCTGCCACTGCCACTGCCAGGAAATTCGAGTGAGATCATTCTTTTAATCACCCCATACCAGTTCATGTTGCCACTAGTACCGTCGCCCTTGACAAGCACACCACTGTTTTGTGTTATGAGGCTTTTCTCAATGTCAGCGGTTCAAAACAGCCAATTATTGATATGACATCTATGCAATGTACAAGCTCGACTGTCCGGTCCTTGAGCAAGTGCAAACATCTCTGAACATCGCAGGGACATGCCGAGGTTCCCATGCGGTTCTCTGAAAGGACCACGGCCAGCAGCAAGGTGTGATTCCGATGTCCGTTCTGCCCCGACGCCATGGAGACAGACAACATGTATCGCCTGATCGAGCACGCCCTCAACTTCAACCCGGATGACCCCCTCGCCGAGCAGCATCGTAGGCTTGCTCGCCAACACCTTCATGGTGATGAGGAGGAGGCTGCTGAAGCTGAGTACGATGATTTCTCTGATGATACCAGTGAGGAGGGTGATGGCTGATGTTGTTTGGGGTCATTTCTTCTTCTTTTCGAAACGTTTGAATCTTTTGCTACCCTTTCATTTGCCACACCAGGCAACAAGAAAGGGTTTGGTTTATGAACTCCTACTTTGGTTTATGTTGTATTGCAGTGACTGTTTATGTTTCAGAATAGCATCCAATTTCTTATGTATATGTATGAACTACTACTTTGGATGGTTCAGAAACTTGTCCCCTTGTCCCCACATCCAATTTCAGAAAAGCATCAAAAGTAAATTCAGAAATAAATTCACTAATCCCCTTGTCCCCACATCCAATTTCAGAATAGCATCAAACTGCAAAACTTCTAAACGTATGAACACAGTAATACAAGGGACCATATATTTAGTTAATTCAGTAAAGGCGAGGGACCATATATTTACACTGAAGTAATGCCACTTCACAAGGGTCATTACACAAAAGAACTTCCCAATTCATCAAACCTACTTGTTCATTAGTCCATTACACAAAAGCCAGCCATGATTCCTACTTGGTGATTACACAAAAGCTAAAACATGGCTCCTAGCTACTGCTTCAAGCTGACTCGTATCCTATGGGTAGAAATAAACCCAACGCTTGATCGCCACGCAAAGGTCCTCCACCATAGCCTCGATCTGACATGTTTTAAGTATGCATTATCAGAGATAAGTACATCAATATGGGCATATGGAACATAGTGAATGAAGCAAATACCTCGGTGTTAGGAGGGGCCCTACGCATGAGGGGCCGGGAGAGCTCATCATCGATGTCTTCAGTGCATTCAACAAAGAGCCTCACTCGCGGAAAGTTCAGCTCATACGTCACCTTCAGTCCACATCCCTGAATTAAGAAATCGAGTCATGAATTAATACTGAATTATGTAATAATTGAAATGAATGAACATAGTTCTACACTGAATAACTGCAGAAATTAATTACACTGAATAATCAGGAGAATCAAAAATTGAGTTCTCGATTTGTAAAGGGGGCAATTTGTTAGGAGCAAGAAAACTTACCGGACGTAGCCAGTCGAAATCTGGAAATTTCGGCGAGTACTCCTCCTCCTCATCCGACGAAGCATCCTCGTTCTTGGCCTTCTTGTTGTTCGGGTGCAGAAAACCCTCGTTGGCCTTGCGCTTCAGAGCCATCCGGGCGGGGTCAGCGTCCGCTTTCTTGAATCCCGGCGGAACATCAGGGAAGCGCTCCCACTCCGCCGCCGCCGCCGCCACCGCTTGACCCCTCGCAACCGCCGCCGCCACCGTCTGTGGGCGCCTCGATGCTGCCGCCAATGCGGGCTTTGGTGCCCGACTCCTTGCACGACGGTGCGCCGAAACCCTAGACTCCGCCGTCGAGAACGAGTCGGCCATCTTCGATCTGCTGGCCTCCACTAGATGGGATCGTGTGAGGGGCCGGCGGTGGGGTGGTAGTGATTGGAGTCTGCACTGTAGAGAGGCGAATGGGGGAGTGCGAGATGAAGGGGCGGCGGCTGTTCTTTATATTTTGAGTTGGTTGGGACAGTCCTCTAGAGAATTGAATCCCCTTATGTCCCTGACGTGTGGACCCAGCCACGCCTTGGCTCACACATGGCCCACAAATCAGTATACATACGTTGGACAATGGTCAAGCCTTAACGGAAATTTGACAGCCGGACCAAGGTTTTCATTATCGGAAATAAAAAATTATCGGAGGTCATAGATAAATAGGTTAAACAAGATATATCGGAAATATCGGACCAAATTCAAAAAAATTCAAATTATTTCAAAAAATTTGTAGAATTTGATTTGAAACTATTACTAAGCTATTAAACATCACTTATTCATAGATAAAAATAAGAATACAATATTATAAGTGCGGATCATTACGCGGCTAAATTTGTGTGGTCACCCTACAACCACATTCATGAACAAAATTTAAAAAATTGTAGACTCTCTATGAGGACGCCAAACAAATTAAATGGCTCATTGTCTCTTGAGACGCCAAACAAATCGTGCAATTATCAAATAAAAAAGTCATCATCTTGTCCTTGTACTGCAGAAGCAACTAGTGCAACAACTCCATCATCAATGTACGTGTCATCTTCATCATCTTCATCATCAACATCAAAGACCGCATTGTCTGGTTCATCAACTGCTTGGGCCTGCACCTGAGTAATAACTGAGACATCCCCGGTTGTGCCTTCCTTGTCCGATCTTGTCCAATTCATCAAATCTTGCTTTCCACCGAGTAAATTAATGCCTTCGATACCCACATCAATTGAGTCCTCAAGTTCTAATTCAGTCATCGCAAACAAGTCCCTTGGTTTCAACGCAATAACACTGCTCCAACCAGGTTTGTTTACCAGATTCACATAAAACACCAGTTATGCCTATGCCGCCAGAATATAGGGTTCATTCTTATACCTGTATCGAGTAGTATCGATATCAATAACCCCAAATTGATCCTTATTGTATCCTCTGCCTCTGTTGGTAGTGGCAGCAGGCACATCAAACCAGTCACACTGGAACAAAATAACTTCTTTTTGTTTAGGAAATTTGAGTGAGATCATTATTTTAATCACCCCATACCAGTTCATGTTGCCACTAGTACCGTCGCCCTTGACAAGCACACCACTATTTTGTGTTATGAGGCTTTTCTCAATGTCAGCGGTTCGAAACAGCCAATTATTGATATGACATCTATGCAATGTACGAGCTCGACTGTCCGGTCCTTGAGCAAGTGCAAACATCTCTGAACTTACATCCCCTTTCGCATATAGATCTCTGATCTTGCCTTCGAACCAGCTTACAAATTGATCCTCGTGTCGCTTATTAAGATTTCGTGATCCATATTTCTTCAGTTCTTCCAAATGTGCACTGCATAGAAATGAATATTACTGTTAGTTTAAAATATAGAATTTAAAAGTAATGATGTTGAGTAATGTATCTTACTCGATCCATGGTCTAGCTTCATCACAATTTGAAATTATGTAGTGCCTCATCTTCAGCATCTCATTTGCTTCAATGATCTCGATAATCTGTCCTCTCCTCTTGTAATCCATTTCAGCAAATATGCTCAGACCAGATGGTGGCTCATTCACAGCAATTCTTTCATGTCGATCAACACGATTCAGTTTGGTGTCCACGTCTAAGAATTTTGAACAGAATGTAAGGCACTCCTCGAGTATGTATCCCTCGACTATTGAACCTTTAGGGTACGCCTTGTTCCTCACATATCCTTTCGCAGTACGTAGGTAACGCTCCACTGGATACATCCATCTGTAACACACGGGCCCACCAAGTTTAGCTTTTTCAGCTAGATGAACAGGCAAATGCATCATGATATCAAAAAATGAAGGTGGGAATAGCATCTCAAGTTGACAAACAGCCTCCCTAATTGAACTGCTAAGTCTGTTCAAGTCTGCTTCCACCAGCTCCTTGGAACATAGTGCATCGAAGAAATTACTAAGCTGAATCAATGCAATGACAACAGCTTCTGGCAAAATCCTACGCACCACTAAGGGTAACAGTTTCTGTAGAATTAGATGGTAATCATGAGTTTTCAAGCTAGACATTGCCTCCCCGTTCTCATTGGGAACGACTGTCATCCCTCCTTTCTTAGGCACCACCTGAACAGGACTAACCCACTCACTATACGGCACGGGGTATATGATCCCAGCGTGTAGGAGTTTTAGGACCTCCTTCTTAATGACTTTCCTCATTGCATTGTTTAACCTCCTCTGATGTTCCCTAGAGAGTGAGATGTCTGGATCTAAGGGCATGTGATGAGTACAAAGAGTTGGGCTGATTCCCTTGAGATCTTGGAGAGAATATCCAAGAATGGCTCGATGTTTCTTTAGGAAGGTGATGATTCTCTCGGATTCTTCATCCGAAAGTTTGTCACTAATGATAACGGGAGACTCAGTATCACCATGGAGGAAGGCGTAACGAAGGCCTGTGGACAACGGTTTCAACTCGTTCGAAGGTCTAGGGGGATTCTAAAACTCAGATATGTCTATGGGTTCGGTATGTTCTTCCTCCTTGTCTGTGAACTCTTCAGAGTCCTTTTTAAGGTGGGGTTCTGGTGAGTAAAATGGGAGAAGTCACTTCACCTCTTCAATCGGTTCATAGTCATTGGAAGGATCTGTCGCGAAATTTTTGGCTCTAGAGATCTGGACATAAAAGGTATCCTTCTCATATTGGACTTTCAGCTTTTGTTGAGATGAGGCATCTATGAGTAGTTTCTCGATAGGATGACAAATCATGAGATTGAAGTCCTTGACATTGAAAAAAAATGAAAATCAAGGATTGCTTCAATGTCCCCGTGTCTAATGGACACATTCTGGAGAATCCCAACCCCTTCCAAGAGCTCAACATAGGGAGTCTTCAAAAAGGTGTTGGTCGGGACCAATGGTTCATCTCCCAAATGATGTAACGCACAATCACCGCAAATGATGTTGGCTCCAATAGTAGGATTGTAGAGGATCTTTAAAATATGAAACCTGACCCTGGCTCACGCCTCTCATTGGGCCACGTCACCTGCAAATCTCGACCTTTGGATCATCCACTACAAAAAATCTGTTGATCCATGACGATTAATTTTATCACAGATCACAAAAAAAACCGTCATAAAATAGTATCTATAACGATCTCAAATATCGTCATGTATTGAGCGTCACAGATTACACCTCGTGACGTTCCTTAAAAAATCGTCACAGATTGCTTGATCTATGACGTTTTGAAATCATCATAGAATGTCTTTGGGCCTCCAAAGTCCAGCCCGAGCCCACTTTTTATGACAAAAATAAACGTCATAGATGGTTGCCACATCGTCATGAACAAAGTAGCCACATCCCCAATAAGTGACATGGATGTTGACATGGCAGCTGACATGGCTAGTGATGTGGATAATGAGATGATGCGGCCAGTGACATGGATGATGATGTGGCCAGTGACATGAATGATGATGCTTCATTCTTAGCCCATTTGTTAACAAGCCCATTTTGGAACTCGGCCATTTTTAGCCCACTGTTCTAAACTAATATACACAGCATATTAAAAAAACATTCCACCAAAAAATTTTGACAAATTTTCCAACAAATTAATTAGAATAGCCAATTCAGCCCAAAACACATACATGGTATTTAGATAATTTATCAGAATTACAACATCAAATCTGATACTCTCTCACGTCTAAACAACAAAAAGGCAGTTTCTAAAATCCAGATCCACAATTCACCCTAAAAAGTAGTAACCAGGTTGTCGTTTCTGGAGCTCAAAGAAGGAGAATGTGGTCGGACTGGCAGTGTCGTTGTTTTCTCCATAGAGAGCCGATTTATTCCTGATAGACAACAAGAATCAATTAGCATCACAAGTATAACTAGGCTAGTCTTAGGCACAACTGAAATTAGTATGCAACTAAAATAAGTATCACAATTCATAACAAACTTTCAGTCAATAAAGATGCTTTGACTTAATGTAGTCAGGTAAGCTCATATATCTAAAATGAAAAGTGCATTATTGCCGACACACTATGTTACAAGATAATAAACTGCATGAAAGTTGTTCTTATCAAAATTAACTATAGAACATGATTAAGGATTGCATTCCCAAAGAATATGTTCTGCAGGACTGACCATTTGCCAGGAAAGAACTATCATAAATGTTTATAGATCAGTTAAAAACTACACTCTTCTCCCTCAAAAAAAAAACCACACTCTTCAGTAGGTTTGCCAGCTTTGTGAAATTTGTTTTTAGGATTCTGCAGGGGACTTATCTGGGCGTAGATAACTCTGACACTGGAAGTACTCGAAGAAGAAAATATCTGAATCATCTATGCAAAGATGGAACGAATTCAGGCAAATCATAGGTATATAGTATGAGAAACCACATAGGGAACATATTCCTTCATCCAAATAATTTAAATTAAAATAATATGAAACTAATGTGACAAAAAAAGCCACTAAATCAGTAAATCTGAATTAGTACCATATACACAGTCCACACAAGAGAAGGACATGGACAGTGATTAAACCAAAAAAGGCATGGTGGAAACATGGCACTCGTTATTCTTTTTTCTCGGTTTGGTAATGCACACAAAAAGCCTACTATTTCTGCATGCCGACTAGGAGCTAACCATAAAGGACAGTAAATTTCTATGCACTTAATGGTTCATCCTAACTGAAATCTCCATCATTCTAAAAAAATTGAAATCTCTATGCATAGAAAACTTCAACATGTGCCCGAGTGATGCAGCGTACCTTTATGGCATTTGATCGAACAGGTTGCTGGCGCTGTGAACAGGTTGAACAGGTTGCTGGTGCCGCTGGAGCTAGGAATGCAATGGCCACCAGAGTTGGAGGAAATGATCACCATGGACGCCACGCAGCTTCCACACTTCCACCCCCTCCCCGCTCCCCAGCGCCTGCACCAAAAAGCAAAAGGAGAAAAAAGCGACGAGTCGAAGCTCGCTACCACACCAGCCAGTTGGAGAAGGGGCAGGAGCGGGAGGGTAGCACCAGAGGAGGAGGAGATGGGGGAGCGGAAGCAGGGGGTCCGTTGCGGCCGGATCTGGGCATCTGGCACACGCCAGCCCCCAGCATCGGGCGCTGCCAGCCACGCATGGCCAGGCAAGGCCGTCGCTGCTGAGCTCCGAATCTAGAAGGCGACGACACGAGGTGTGAGAGACTGTCATGCTCCCTGCGGCGACGGAGGCACTAGAGTGAGGGAGCATGGATGCTGGAGCGCTCGGTCGAAGGGTGCCTCGGCGCGTGGTGGCGGCGGCACCGGGCCATGGTTCGGTAGGAGGGGGTGCGGCTGGAGGTGGATGGAGGCTGAGGCGGAGGCTGGTTGTTGAGGGGAGAGGAGCAGAGCTAGTGTGACAACCCAGGTAATTAAAATGCTAAGCAAGAGAAATTAAATATAGTGTTATGCCTAATTAACCAAGAAAAGTTGAAATAAATGCATGTGTATGTGTGTATGTGCATGTACCTTTAGGTAAAATACATCTTTTATAGGTTTAAATATAATTGTTCACCATCGCCATGAAATGACAAATAGAATGCAATGATATACACCCTAGGTGATGTTTAAAATTTTTGCAAGAGTAATCAAATTCAAATTTTAAAGTGGTCACATGAAATGATGAAATAATTCAAATCTTTACTAACATGCTTTGAAAATAATTTTCAAACCATAGCTCAAATAAACTTTTGCCCAAAACCAAAGTTGCATAGTTTCAAATAATGAACAACTTTCATGTTCAAAGTTTTTCAAGCTGCTACACAAAAATTTAAGAAAAATTTGAATTTGGATTCAAATAGAGCAATAATGCACATTTGTCAAGAATTTAAATTTAACTCTTTAACTACGTTTCAAATGAGTTTGTGCCTGAAACGAAAGTTGTAGGATTTTAAATTTTGAACAACTTTTGTTTTTGGAGATTTTCGAGTTCATGTGAAAAATTTCGAGAAAACTTAAAGTCAAATCTCTTTCTCTCTTACTCTCTCTCTCTCTCTCCCTCCTTCTTCCCTCCTATGCTCCGTTCCTGCTGCACCGTTGCTGCGGCCACTGCCCGACGATGAGTACCCGCCCCCGCTGACCTTCCCTTCTGTCCCGTCACTGCTACAGCATGGCCCCTTCCTCGCTGAGACCCTACTGGCCTTCAATGCCGCTCCACGACGGGGGCATGGCGACGTCGGGCCATCACTGCTCGCATCGCGCCCCTACAGCTCGCCCCGGCCCTTCCCAACCCTCCCTCCCCTCTCACTGGCCGCTATAAAGGCCAAGCCGAGCCTCACACGCGTGCCCAGAGCCACCCACCTCGCCGGCGCCCACCATTGCCACCGCCAGCCAAGGCTCACCGTGGAGCCCTCCCTTTCTCCCCTTCACAACCCCGAACGACCCCTCCACTAGCATCGCCTCAGCCTGGTGAAGCTTCCCGACCACCCGGCACTCTCTCCCCTTGCCGAAACGCGAGCCACAGCCGCCCGCCATGGCCGCCGCACGAGCTCCACCGCCAAGCTCCCTTCTCCAGCCCTCCTCCGTCCAAGCCAACCCCCGAAACGGCATCCTCACCTCCCCCTGAAGCTCCACAGCGAGGTCCCGGCCGCCCATACATACTGGAACGCCACCGCCGTCGCCATTCGCCGCCGCGCGGAGCCGCTGCTCCGTGGAGCCGCCTCTACGGCCCTCTCCCTTCCAAATAGAGCACCCCAGCACGACCCCCACCTCCTACCGAAGCCGCCACACCCGGCTGCCCCCGCCAAACCCCGCTGGCGAGCTGCCGCCGGCGACACAGAGCCCCCACGGCCGCCCCTTTCCCTGGCGCCGCCGCCACATGCCGCCCCGGACCCAATCCGAGGCACCAACAGGTAGCACTCAGTCCCCTCTCCCTTTTCCCCCACATCTCCCTCGCCGCCGGCGAGCAAGCACGCCAGAAAATGCAACTCAAACCTCTCCCCTGTTCTGTCTAGTCTGCCAGGGACCTTTCCTGAGAAGAAACAGAAGTCTAGGGGCCTCTGCGCAAAAAGAGATCCCCGGATTAATTCGGGCGGGGCTGCCACAGCTAAGATTGGATCCACATGTCTATACTCATATTTACGACTGATTAGGTTAGTGCACAGATAAATATGTGATCCTTTTCATGTCTGATTTTATTTGCTGGGTCATGCTTCTTTGGCATGCCATCTTTTTTTTCTCTCCCTCTCTTTTTTTTTGGGTCATGCTTCTTTGGCATGCCTTCTTTTCATCTCTGTCTCTTTTTTTTTGATAACATTGTCAGACAGTGTTTAAGGAGCACAAGATTCATCTGAACATAAAACCTTAAATCAAGTGCGTAAACAGAGTAGAACCATGATGGGTCACAAAATTTGATCAAGCTCAATCATGTAGCCGAGAGACATAGCATGGGATTTTTATATGGCTCTGGTAGCATGGTGGATAAAGAGATAAGACCAAGAACTTAGTTCTAATTTTTTTTATTTTTTTATTTTTTTAACTAAAAATCCCAGACTGGTCAACATGAAAAAGACGAACAACATTAACCAGACATGTCACGTTAGTCAACAACTAAGCATCATGGGTCCTATAAAATATGGTTCACAAACTTAAGCGTGGTATAAAAACATTTATGCAAGGCATCTATCAAGTGCTCTTATTAGCAAATTTCTTAAATAGGTTCAAGGATTTGAAAAGATATGCTCATGTTTAGAAACGCTAAAGGGAGGAAACAAGTGAGGTAGTGCAAACTCATGAGTCGGAGCGGGAGGTGCACGTGACGTGTGAATGTGATCATGGATGTGTAGCATCATGGGATCTCCCCCCCCCCCCACACTTGTTTTCGACCTGCTCTTCGATCATAGAAAAAACAAACCAAATATGAAAGATAATGGGGCTTTGCCGGTATTAACACCGGGGAGCCAAAGTTCACAAATCTAGATGAAATAAAGACCGGGGCGCGACTAGATTAACCTAAACCTAAACGACTCGACTAAGCCTAGTGCCCTAACTAAACCTATGATAACGATAGGGGTCTTATCTAAGATCCCTACTCAAAGTTTTGGATCCCTAGTGCCTTTGCTAGACGAACCATCCTCTCATCAAGAAACTCGAGGTAAAGATCGAGGTCCCTTTGCATCTCTCTGACCTCCTCTTTCAACCTCTGCTGAGATGTGTCCAATCTGATACCGGCCATATGAGCTTTTGTAAGCTCATTGGAAAGTTTCCTTATCTCAGACTTGTCTTGATAATCTTCCGCTCTTGCTGGTGGCCTCACTCCAAAGATTGTGAGGCGTGGTTGGAGTGGCAGCTCATCAGGAGATATCTTGTTGCGCTGATAGTCGTGGCTGATTATCCGGCCCTCCTTTGTCATTCACGAGTGCACATATTCTTCGTCGGGCTTAAGTCTTGGCCCGGTTGCATTCTCGTCTTGGAACAACTTGACCGCAAAGACCTCCAATTTCTTTTTGGAGGGCCTGTTTCGTGGTTTGCTTCGCCGTACCTCATCTAGAAGTGCTCCACCAGGCAATGGAGAACCACCAGAGGAGCCTGGAGCCGAATGGGCTCGTGGGGAAGTCAGCCGACCAAGGTGATCGGCCGACCTACCCCTAGCGCCCCTCGGGTCCTTCCTTCTGGGGATGCTTTGAGGTGTTGCCGGCAATTTTGCTGCCACTGAGAAGGCTTTTTCTTGAAGAGCCTCCACGAAGTACTGCTCCATAGGGCTAAGTGGATTGTCCTGGCGGGATTCTGGCGCAATGTAAGGGACTATCTCCTTATCGGCCATGGGTTGATGGTGATGAAATGCTGGTGGAACCAATGGAGATTTTGGGGAATAGATGGAAATAAGGTATGGAGTTTAGGGTTTCTGAAGAGAAGAAGAAGGGTACAAGACACATTTTTCTCGTCGCGAAATGCCGTTATGCCTCGCGGAGTTGGACTCTAGGTGGGTCAAGGAGGCCGTGCCCCGAAGTTGGGCCTCACTGGGGCTGGCCCAGATTCGACCTATAGGTCGGCCGGCTCAGGCTGGGCCCCAGTGGGCCCCAGCTTGTGCGGGTCAACTGGTGGGGTTATAAGTTTGAGTGGTAGGATGGGCCCACTTGCCCATTTGGCTTATATGGCTCTTTTTGAATGTAAGTACGGGATCGACTAAGTCAATCACATCTATCTCCTCATCAAGAGCTTTATTATGGTCTAGGAAAAGTTTGAGTCGTTGACTGTTTACCTTATAGGTGTTACCATCATCATCTTGTATCGTGATGGCTCCATGTGGTGATGTGTCGATGACGTGATACGGTCCTTGCTATTTGCTTCGTAGTTTCCCATGACCAAATAACTTGACCCTGGAATTAAAGAGCAATACCTTGTCTCCGGGATTGAAGTTCTTAGGCTTCAATCGCTTATCATGCCATCTCTTGGTTCTTTCTTTGTAAATCGAGGCACTATGATAAGCTTTGTCTCTCCATTCTTCCAATTCCGAGATTTGACACTTTTGGTATTCTCTAGCTATTTTAAGATCCATGTTCCACTTCTGGATAGCCCAATGCGCTCTGTGCTCCAGCTCTACGGGTAAGTGGCAAGTTTTCCCGTAGACAAGCTGATAGGGTGACATTCCAATGGGTGTCTTGTATGCTGTACGGTATGCCCACAGTGCATCCGGTAATTTCAGCTTCCATCCCCTCCCCATCTCATTCACGGTCTTCTGCAGAACATTTTTTATTTGCTTGTTAGATGTTTCCGCTTGTGTAACACCCGGTTTATAAAAGAACATAAACCGAGCAATCATATACGTGCCAGGATCAAGTCACACGTATATACAACAGAATGAACAGTATATCATAGCACATATCACGTAAAAAGACATAATAAAGCGAATACGAATGTTATTTATTACAATAATGACAAAATGTCTGATACAGCGGAAGCGTAGTACAAAATACGATAAAAGCTCTCCGAAGCTGAAGCAGGGCGCCACAGGGACGTCGACTGGGAGACGAAGCACCTAGAAGTCCTCGTAGTCCTGGTAGCGCTGGACGAACTCCCTCGTGTCGGCAGGAACTGAGCAGCAGTAGCGTAGCCAAGAGGAAAAAGTAGAGAAGAGGCAAGAGTGAGTACACAACTTGTACTCAACAAGTATAACACAAACTATGAGGCTCTAGGCTGGCTGACTCAACTGCATTAGCTTTTAAGTGTTGGCCAAATTTTATTAAAGCTATTAACTACTAGTTGATGAATTACCATTGACCCAGTTACATAGCAATTAATCAGAATTAATTATACTACTACTGAGAACCAAACCAAAACCAAGCCACCAAGGTAAACCCCGAGAAGCACCTCCCTCGTCGGAAGGAGATAACTTCACTAATCAAAAGGAGGATCTGGGCCGCTCATAACCGTGAGCACGGCTAGTATACCAGTTTTACACTCTGCAGAGGTTGCACATCTTTACCCACAAGTCGTGAGCTACGCCAGTTGTTCATCACACTTCCTTAGGTGAGATGGCCAGCGACTCACTACGAGGCCTTTAAAAAGAATCTCGTTGGTAAGGCGTAACCGCGAGAGATAGGTCAGCGACGATGGGGCCCACCTCCGGGGGTACAAGCACAGGAGCGCAATCCAAGCACAGACCAAGCCGGAGGAGCAGGGACCATTGAAGCTTACTACTCTTGCCCCGCAGGTAAGTTACTCCAAACCAAAAAGATCTAATTATTACGCCAAGTCTATCCCATTCTAGCCTTGTGGTAGCGCTGTTGTCCCAGGTTGTCGCTCTATGAACCGGTCCTTATGGAGAGTGGCCAACCAAGCACTAAGCACCGTGCTGGCCCCCTAAACCATGTTTCTAAAAAAAACATCTTTTAACGAGAAGTGAGCCACTCAAGCCACACAGAGTGCCACTCTCAGAATTAAGTTCAAGTAAAACATTAATCAATTTAATTAAAAAGGACCAGAGTGTGTTATAGCGCAGCAACCTAGCACAACTAACCAAAATGCAACCCAAAGGTATATTTAAAGGATATAAACTGGCTAGGAAATCCTTAAAGGTATACAGTATTAAAATGCAGTATGAAATTGTATTTAAAGATGATAGGTTGTTCATGTTATACTTGCCTTCCTCGTACTGCTCCTGCTGCTGCTCAAACTGATCCGAAGACGGCTGCTCCGGGTACTGGTACTGGGGCTCCTCAGAGGGATCAACGTCTACTCACGAACACATGGCCAAAACAACGCACGAAAATAAGCATACAGGCAAACATTAACAAAAACTAAGAAACAGTACAACAATACATGAAAACAGCGCACAAAACTATTCTAGAACTATTCTACACGTTACAACGATCGCGTGGATATAAAGAACGCTAAAAACGGAGCTAAAACGCATAAACTAGGCCTAAAACAAGTTCTAGGGGCTTATTTGTAAGAAAACTGGAGTTTCAGGGGCTTTTCTGCTAAAACCGAGGGCCTAGACGTAATTAAAGACTAAATCTCGGGTCTAACGTGCAAAAACAGCAGCTATGGACGGCGGGTTCTATTTTAAAGAAGCTCAGGGTCTAAAACATAAAAGGAAGGGCAGATTTGGAAATATTTTTCAACTGAGGTGGACTGCGGGTTAAATAAAGAAAAACTGAGGGCCTCTTTAACAAAAGTAACGCGCGAAGGGGTATCTTCTAATCTGGGCCGCCGGTTTTGGATCTGACGGCTCGGATCTAAAGTAACCTTGATCTAATCGCGGCCGCTTACTTCGGATCGGACGGTTCAAGAGGGTTTGGGTGTGGGGCGGCGGCGGAACGCGCCGGCGGCACGCTTCCGCGGCGGCGCGTGGGGAATGACTCGCCGGAGTTCGCTAATCCGGCACTCCGGGGGTTGATTTGACCCGGGCTTGGGCCTGGGTGCATGCCCGCGGTATGCGCAAGGTACTGGAGGCAGGAGCGGGGCTCGGCCAGGTCTGGGCAGGGCTCGCCTCGGCGAGGGCGGACGGCGCGGCGGCGCATCACCGGCGCGCGCGCGCAGGGGCTGCTGGGGTGCGCTATAGGCTACACCAGCGGGTCGAAAAGGAAGAGCGGGTGGGGGAGGTCCTCACCGAGACGAAACGAGCGTGGGGGGGTCGTGCAGGGGGGTCCGGTGGCGAAGACCGGCGGCGAGCGGGAGCAGAGCTCGGTGGCGGGGCCGGTACGGGGGTGCTCCGGGCGTTGGATCTGCCGGATGAGGTCCGTGAGGGTCCTGCGAGGGTGGTCCAGAGCTGAATTAGTCCGGGGGTCACCGGAGGTGACGAGTTGAGGCAAAACAGGGGCTCACCGGCGTGGAGGCCTCTCCGCGGCGGAGCTCGCTCCGAGCAGAGGCAAGGCGGAAAATGTGCGGCGCGGCGACTAGGGTGTGGTGGCGGCTGTGGGGGCGGGGATGGGTTTTCCAGGGGGCTGCGGGGTGGTTTTTAGAGGAGGGGCGCCGGAGATCTCGGCGTCCGCGCCAAGTTAGGAAACCGGCGACATTTACGGGCGGGGATCGCGGTAACGGCTCTGGCTCGATCCGGCTCGTGTGGGGGAAACTTCTAGAAGAGACAGGCGCTCGGAGGGCTGGCCAGTGGACCTCGGGCGCGCGCGGGGCTGAGCGGGACCACGGTCAGCGGGGGTGCGGCGGAGCGGAGCAGAGCAGTTCGGGCGCGAGGTGGAAGAAGGCAGGTGGAGGGGAGGTCGCTGACGAGCGGGCCCGGCCGGTCAGAGAGAGGAGAGGCGAGGGCGATACGGGCTGCAGCGGGGCTGGGCCGAGCGGGACGCGACGCTGGCGGTGCCGGGCTGGGCGCGCGCGGTTTGGGCCCGCGGGGAGAGGCCGGGGTGGAGGAGTTGGCGCGCTAGCGGGCCGGGATCTAGGGTTAGCTGGGTTTTGGGTTTTGGTTGGCTGGGCTGCCTGGTGGGTTTGGGCTGGGTTCTAGATTTGGGTTTTCCTTTCTATTTCTATTTCTAGTTCTAATTCAAACAAAGCTATTTGAATTCAAACAAAATTTGAATTCAACTCCTATGCATTCAAACAAAATAAAGCCATGCACCAGCATGAATGCAACAAAAATTTAAACCTATGATAAATTTTAATCAATTAAGGAACAAAAATTAGATTAAATGCCAACTAAACACAATAAACCTTAGAAAATTTAACTAAAGCCAATTAATTTATTAACAAATGCTGAAATTTAAAAATTAGGGTGTTACAGACCCTACCCCCTTAAAGAAATCTCGTCCCGAGATTTAGCTGGGCTGGCTAGCAAAGAGATCTGGATATGTCTTTTTCAACTCATCTTCTCGCTCCCATGTAGCCTCAGCTTCACTGTGGTGACTCCACTGAACTCTGCACATCTTGATGCGCTTGTTCCGAGTAACCCTCTCTGATGTCTCCAGAATCTTCACCGGATGCTCAGTATAAGTCAGGTCCTCCTGGACATCTACCCCATCCAGGGGTGCCTGCTCCTCGGGTATTCGCAGACACCTCTTCAGCTGAGATATATGGAAGACATCATGAACTCCTGAGAGGCTGAGAGGTAACTCCAGGCGATAAGCAACTTCGCCTTTCCGCTCTAGCACCTTGAATGGCCCCACGTAACGAGGTGCTAACTTCCCTTTGACATTAAATCTGCGGATTCCTCTCATCGGAGACACCTTCAGATACACATAATCACCGACACTGAAAGTCAGGTCTCTCCGTTTGCCATCTGCATAGCTCTTCTGTCTGCTCTGTGCAATCCTCAGATTTTCCCGCACAGCCTGAACCATCTGCTCTGCATCATCTATGATCTCAGGACCAAAGAGCTGCTTCTCACCGATCTGATCCCAATAGAGAGGAGTCCTGCACTTTCTGCCATACAATGCCTCGAAGGGTGACTTCTTCAGACTGGCCTGATAGCTGTTGTTATATGAGAATTCAGCAAATGACAGGCACTTATCCCAACTAGTACCATACTGGATAGCACAAGCTCTCAGCATATCCTCCAACACCTGGTTGGTCCTCTCTGTCTGCCCATCGGTCTGAGGGTGATAAGCCGTACTGAAGCGCAGCTTCGTATCCAACGAATCATGAAGCTGCTCCCAGAACCGAGAAGTGAACTGAGACCCTCTGTCAGATATAATCTTCTTCGGCACGCCATGCAAGCAGACAATCCGAGAGATGTACAACTCTGCAAGTCTAGCACCGGAGTAAGTAGTGTTCACTGGAATGAAGTGAGCAACCTTAGTCAGACGATCCACTACTACCCAAATGGAGTTGTACCCTTTCTGAGTACGAGGCAAACCAACAATGAAGTCCATAGTGATTTCTTCCCACTTCCACTCTGGAATCTTCAAAGGCTGTAACAGACCTGCTGGCCTCTGATGCTCAGCCTTGACACGCTGACAGGTGTCACAAATAGCCACGTACTCTGCCACTGAACGCTTCATCCCATACCACCAGAAACGTTCCTTCAGATCATAATACATCTTCGTGCTGCCCGGATGAATAGAGTAAGCTGTATCATGGGCCTCACTCAGAATCAACTTCCGAAGATCCTTCACATCTGGAACACAGATCCGGTTCTTGTACCACAAGGTACCCTGATCATCCTCTCTGAAATGAGGAGCCTTGCCCTTCTTGAGCAACTCACGAATCTCCTGCAGCTTCTCATCATCTTTCTGATGCTGCCTGATCTCTGCCTCTAGAGTCGGTACTGCCTCAAAAGCTGCACTAGAGGTATGATGCAAGAAGCCCAGACTCAACTGCTCGAACTCCTCGCATAACTCTGGAGGCATCTGGAAAGCAACGGCCATGTTGACATAACTCCTTCTGCTCAAAGCATCTGCTACAACATTGGCCTTGCCCGGATGATAGTGAATCTCCAGGTCATAGTCCTTGACTAACTCTAGCCATCTTCTCTGCCGCATGTTCAGCTCATTCTGCGTGAAAATATACTTGAGGCTCTTGTGATCAGTGTAGATATCACACCGCTGCCCATACAAGTAATGCCTCCAAATCTTCAGAGCATGCACAACTGCGGCTAACTCGAGATCATGAGTAGGATAATTCAGCTCATGCCGGCGTAACTGCCGTGAAGCATAAGCAATCACTCTGCCCTCCTGCATCAGAACACACCCAAGACCATCCTTCGAAGCATCACAATATACCGTGAACCTCTTCGTCTGGTCTGGCAGAGTCAGGACTGGCGCCGTAGTCAACCTCTTCTTCAACTCATCAAAGGCCATCTGACGCTCATCAGTCCATACGAAAGCCACATTCTTCTCTAGCAAGGAAGTCAAAGGCTTCGCGATCTTGGAGAAATTCTCGATGAACCTCCGGTAATATCCAGCTAAGCCCAAGAAAGATCTGACTTCCTTCACTGTCTGCGGTGTCTCCCACTCGAGCACATCCTTCACCTTGCTTGGATCAACAGCAATGCCTCCCTGAGAGATAACATGACCGAGGAATGGCACCTCGTCAATCCAGAATTCGCACTTGCTGAACTTGGCATACAACTGATGCTCTCTCAATCTCTGCAATACGAGTCTCAGATGCTCCTCATGCTCTTCTTCTGTCTTGGAGAAGATCAGAATATCATCAATGAAAATCACCACGAAGACATCCAGATAATCCATGAAGACCATGTTCATCAGATGCATGAAGAAAGCCGGGGCATTAGTCAAGCCGAAAGACATGACTGTATACTCATATAGCCCGTACTTGCAGGTGAATGCCGTCTTCGGAATATCCCCAGGACGGATCCTCAGCTGAAAATATCCCGAACGAAGATCAATCTTCGAGAATATACGAGCACCTCGAAGCAAATCGAAGAGATCCTCAATACGGGGCAGTGGATGCTTGTTCTTGATAGTGACTGCATTCAGCTCACGATAATCCACACACATCCTCTTCGAGCCATCCTTCTTATCTACCAGCAACAATGGAAAAGCCCAAGGAGAGAAGCTGCGACGGATATAGCCCTTGGCTAGCAACTCATCAATGGTTTTCTTGACTTCTTCATGCTCTATGGGTGCCATACGGTAGGGCCGCTTTGCAATAGGAGCTGTGCCAGGCAAGAGATCAATACAAAACTCAATGGCGCGTTCAGGCGGCATACCTGGCAGATCATCCGGAAAGACATCCGGGAATTCAGACACCACGCGAATACCGTCCGTGGGTCTAGCCTCCATCTGATGAAGAAATCCAGAAGGCTCTACTGCACTGATAACAACCTCTTGGCCACTGGAAGCTGATAACAAGACTGTCCTCTGAGCACAATCTATCCGAACTCCCCATTTGGCCAGAGTCTCCATTCCCAGAATGACATCAATGCCCTTGGTGTCTAGCACCATCAGATCAGTACAGAACTCTACTCCCCTCAGAGAAACACTGACTCTCGGACAGTAAGTATGAGACCTCAACTGTCCTCCCGGTGAAGATACTAACAGGCACCTCTTTAATGTGCTAGTATGAATACCATGATGCTCGACAAAAGACTGAGTAATGAAGGAATGCGTAGCACCAGTATCAAAAAGCACTGTAGCTGGATATGAATTAACCATGAACGTACCAATGACCACGTTGGGAGCCTCGGCCGCTGACTCGGCCGTCACGTGGTTCACCCTGCCCTGTGCTGGCGCCCTGGGCTGAGCGGGGCGCCCCTGCTGTCCCGCCTGCGCCTTCCGGGGGCAAGCGTTGGCGTAGTGCCCCGGCTGGCCGCAGTGAAAGCAGGTGCGTGGAGGTCCCTGAGCCTGCTGTCCGGTAGGAGCTGCCGGACGTGGAGCCTGTGGTGCCGGTGGAGCTGGGGGAGCAGCACGAGCCGGAGGTGCCGGTAACCTCGGGCCCTGACCTGCCTGCTGCTGTCGAGGCGGGTACTGCTGCGGTGGCCTCTGCTGGTACTGCTGAGGAGGCCGGTACTGAGGCTGGTACTGCTGGGGCTGCTGGAGTCGAGGACGAGTGTTGCTGCCGGAAGCAACGGGAACAACCTTCCTCTTCTTGTCCTCCATCTCCAAGTGCTTACGCTCAGTGTTGAGCGCACTGTCAACCAGATGGTTGAAGTCGTCGAAGCGGAGGTTGAGCAGCGCGTACTGGAGGTAGTCCTCAAGACCCTCCATGAAGTGCTCCTGCTTCTTGCGGTCATCCGCAACCTCGGCAGGGGCGTAGCGAGCCAGCTGAAGAAAGCGATCACGATACTCCGTGACCGACATAGTCCCCTGAATTCACAAGGACAGATGGATATCGGAAGATTAACTCAAGATTCATAAGGATAGAACAAGGGCATTAGCTCAAAGGAAAACGCTGAATGATTATACTTAAGATTACCTGCTTCAGTGCAAGGAACTCCTTCTGCTTCATCTTCATAACGCCCGCGGGGACGTTGTGGCTGCGGAAGCGCTCCCTGAACTGGAGCCAGGTGAGAGACTCGCGGTCGTGAGCTGGGTGGGACTCCCACCAGTCCAAAGCTGCCCCTCGCAGCTGTCCTGCTGCGTACAAGACACGCTCACGGTCATCGCACTGGGCGATGTCCAGCTGACGCTCCACTGCACGGAGCCAGTCGTCAGCCTGAAGAGGGTCGGACGTGTGAGAGAACGTCGGCGGGTGACCCCTCAGGAACTCAGCACGCCTGTCGCGAGGCTGCGGCGGTGGAGGAGGCGGAGGCTGAGTGTGAGCGTGCTGAAGAGCCTGAACAGTGTTGTTCAGGGTAGCCATCATCTGCATCTGGAGCTGGAAGTACTGCTCCGGAGTCAAAGGCGGAGGCATCGGGATCCCAGTACCCTGGTTGTTCTGACCCTGCTGCTGGCCAGAACCGGAACCGGTGCTCCTGGTGTTCACCATCTGATTTGAACAAAAGATTTCACGAGTAAGGATATTGCAAGAATGAATTCAGATGGATATGATAACTCTTTGCGGGAAAAGACTCAGACATGATAAAGTAGACAGGATAGAGTTGACTGTTTTACCCCCAACGATCTAACTCATTTTATTAATTGGTTAACTTTAACATCTGAGTGATTTTCTTTAAACAAATTTAAACTACTAAGCTATGCAATCAGTCAAAAATCCAAATCAAGCATGTAGCATAATAACAAGCAGACAATTTTCACAACT
Source organism: Panicum virgatum (assembly GCF_016808335.1). Lineage (NCBI taxonomy): Eukaryota > Viridiplantae > Streptophyta > Magnoliopsida > Poales > Poaceae > Panicum > Panicum virgatum. The sequence continues at coordinate 30,835,133 of NC_053136.1, read as the reverse complement.
TAGCCGAGTTTAGCAAAGACCCGACTAACACAACGCGTCGCAGAACGTGCTATCGTTTTATTAATAAAATGTCACCTAGCTAACTCATGGTGGTCAGATGACTGAATCAGGCCAAAATCTACGAAAACTATTCTTCAGAGAGAGAAATCAAGGCAAGACGGGTAAAAAGTCATAGAAGTCAAGGGGTATAATAGTAAAATAGTTTCAGCAGACAAGGATTGGTGAGAAGAAGTCCTAAAACTCGACCAGTTCTATCTAGGCTTCGTCCTACAGTCGATATGGCTCTGATACCACTCTGTAACACCCGGTTTATAAAAGAACATAAACCGAGCAATCATATACGTGCCAGGATCAAGTCACACGTATATACAACAGAATGAACAGTATATCATAGCACATATCACGTAAAAAGACATAATAAAGCGAATACGAATGTTATTTATTACAATAATGACAAAATGTCTGATACAGCGGAAGCGTAGTACAAAATACGATAAAAGCTCTCCGAAGCTGAAGCAGGGCGCCACAGGGACGTCGACTGGGAGACGAAGCACCTAGAAGTCCTCGTAGTCCTGGTAGCGCTGGACGAACTCCCTCGTGTCGGCAGGAACTGAGCAGCAGTAGCGTAGCCAAGAGGAAAAAGTAGAGAAGAGGCAAGAGTGAGTACACAACTTGTACTCAACAAGTATAACACAAACTATGAGGCTCTAGGCTGGCTGACTCAACTGCATTAGCTTTTAAGTGTTGGCCAAATTTTATTAAAGCTATTAACTACTAGTTGATGAATTACCATTGACCCAGTTACATAGCAATTAATCAGAATTAATTATACTACTACTGAGAACCAAACCAAAACCAAGCCACCAAGGTAAACCCCGAGAAGCACCTCCCTCGTCGGAAGGAGATAACTTCACTAATCAAAAGGAGGATCTGGGCCGCTCATAACCGTGAGCACGGCTAGTATACCAGTTTTACACTCTGCAGAGGTTGCACATCTTTACCCACAAGTCGTGAGCTACGCCAGTTGTTCATCACACTTCCTTAGGTGAGATGGCCAGCGACTCACTACGAGGCCTTTAAAAAGAATCTCGTTGGTAAGGCGTAACCGCGAGAGATAGGTCAGCGACGATGGGGCCCACCTCCGGGGGTACAAGCACAGGAGCGCAATCCAAGCACAGACCAAGCCGGAGGAGCAGGGACCATTGAAGCTTACTACTCTTGCCCCGCAGGTAAGTTACTCCAAACCAAAAAGATCTAATTATTACGCCAAGTCTATCCCATTCTAGCCTTGTGGTAGCGCTGTTGTCCCAGGTTGTCGCTCTATGAACCGGTCCTTATGGAGAGTGGCCAACCAAGCACTAAGCACCGTGCTGGCCCCCTAAACCATGTTTCTAAAAAAAACATCTTTTAACGAGAAGTGAGCCACTCAAGCCACACAGAGTGCCACTCTCAGAATTAAGTTCAAGTAAAACATTAATCAATTTAATTAAAAAGGACCAGAGTGTGTTATAGCGCAGCAACCTAGCACAACTAACCAAAATGCAACCCAAAGGTATATTTAAAGGATATAAACTGGCTAGGAAATCCTTAAAGGTATACAGTATTAAAATGCAGTATGAAATTGTATTTAAAGATGATAGGTTGTTCATGTTATACTTGCCTTCCTCGTACTGCTCCTGCTGCTGCTCAAACTGATCCGAAGACGGCTGCTCCGGGTACTGGTACTGGGGCTCCTCAGAGGGATCAACGTCTACTCACGAACACATGGCCAAAACAACGCACGAAAATAAGCATACAGGCAAACATTAACAAAAACTAAGAAACAGTACAACAATACATGAAAACAGCGCACAAAACTATTCTAGAACTATTCTACACGTTACAACGATCGCGTGGATATAAAGAACGCTAAAAACGGAGCTAAAACGCATAAACTAGGCCTAAAACAAGTTCTAGGGGCTTATTTGTAAGAAAATTGGAGTTTCAGGGGCTTTTCTGCTAAAACCGAGGGCCTAGACGTAATTAAAGACTAAATCTCGGGTCTAACGTGCAAAAACAGCAGCTATGGACGGCGGGTTCTATTTTAAAGAAGCTCAGGGTCTAAAACATAAAAGGAAGGGCAGATTTGGAAATATTTTTCAACTGAGGTGGACTGCGGGTTAAATAAAGAAAAACTGAGGGCCTCTTTAACAAAAGTAACGCGCGAAGGGGTATCTTCTAATCTGGGCCGCCGGTTTTGGATCTGACGGCTCGGATCTAAAGTAACCTTGATCTAATCGCGGCCGCTTACTTCGGATCGGACGGTTCAAGAGGGTTTGGGTGTGGGGCGGCGGCGGAACGCGCCGGCGGCACGCTTCCGCGGCGGCGCGTGGGGAATGACTCGCCGGAGTTCGCTAATCCGGCACTCCGGGGGTTGATTTGACCCGGGCTTGGGCCTGGGTGCATGCCCGCGGTATGCGCAAGGTACTGGAGGCAGGAGCGGGGCTCGGCCAGGTCTGGGCAGGGCTCGCCTCGGCGAGGGCGGACGGCGCGGCGGCGCATCACCGGTGCGCGCGCGCAGGGGCTGCTGGGGTGCGCTATAGGCTACACCAGCGGGTCGAAAAGGAAGAGCGGGTGGGGGAGGTCCTCACCGAGACGAAACGAGCGTGGGGGGGTCGTGCAGGGGGGTCCGGTGGCGAAGACCGGCGGCGAGCGGGAGCAGAGCTCGGTGGCGGGGCCGGTACGGGGGTGCTCCGGGCGTTGGATCTGCCGGATGAGGTCCGTGAGGGTCCTGCGAGGGTGGTCCAGAGCTGAATTAGTCCGGGGGTCACCGGAGGTGACGAGTTGAGGCAAAACAGGGGCTCACCGGCGTGGAGGCCTCTCCGCGGCGGAGCTCGCTCCGAGCAGAGGCAAGGCGGAAAATGTGCGGCGCGGCGACTAGGGTGTGGTGGCGGCTGTGGGGGCGGGGATGGGTTTTCCAGGGGGCTGCGGGGTGGTTTTTAGAGGAGGGGCGCCGGAGATCTCGGCGTCCGCGCCAAGTTAGGAAACCGGCGACATTTACGGGCGGGGATCGCGGTAACGGCTCTGGCTCGATCCGGCTCGTGTGGGGGAAACTTCTAGAAGAGACAGGCGCTCGGAGGGCTGGCCAGTGGACCTCGGGCGCGCGCGGGGCTGAGCGGGACCACGGTCAGCGGGGGTGCGGCGGAGCGGAGCAGAGCAGTTCGGGCGCGAGGTGGAAGAAGGCAGGTGGAGGGGAGGTCGCTGACGAGCGGGCCCGGCCGGTCAGAGAGAGGAGAGGCGAGGGCGATACGGGCTGCAGCGGGGCTGGGCCGAGCGGGACGCGACGCTGGTGGTGCCGGGCTGGGCGCGCGCGGTTTGGGCCCGCGGGGAGAGGCCGGGGTGGAGGAGTTGGCGCGCTAGCGGGCCGGGATCTAGGGTTAGCTGGGTTTTGGGTTTTGGTTGGCTGGGCTGCCTGGTGGGTTTGGGCTGGGTTCTAGATTTGGGTTTTCCTTTCTATTTCTATTTCTAGTTCTAATTCAAACAAAGCTATTTGAATTCAAACAAAATTTGAATTCAACTCCTATGCATTCAAACAAAATAAAGCCATGCACCAGCATGAATGCAACAAAAATTTAAACCTATGATAAATTTTAATCAATTAAGGAACAAAAATTAGATTAAATGCCAACTAAACACAATAAACCTTAGAAAATTTAACTAAAGCCAATTAATTTATTAACAAATGCTGAAATTTAAAAATTAGGGTGTTACAGCTTGACCGCTAGTCTGAGGGTGATACGGAGTCGCGATGTTGTGCCTTGTCCCTAGTTCCTTGAGAAAGTTCCGGAAGGCTGAGTCAATGAAGTGTGACCCTCCGTCATTGATTACCATCCGTGGTGTGCCAAACCTTGGAAAGATAATCTCATGGAACATCTTACGGGCATGCTTTGCATCAGCTGCTCTGCATGGCATGGCTTCGACCCATTTAGAGACGAAATCTACGGCGATCAAAATATACTCGCATCCTTGGGATCTTACAAAAGGTCCCATGTAATCAATACCCCAGACACCAAAAAGTTCGACCTGAAGATTGTAGTTCAGGGGCATTGAATCGCGAGCTGTGATCCCTCCATGCCTCTGGCAGTTTGGACATCTGCGGATGAAGTTATTTGTATCTTCATACATAGATGGCCAATAGAAACCACCCTGCCAGATTTTCGCTTGAGTGCGAAATACACCATAGTGACCTCCATATGGTGCCGCATGGCATTTCTCTATGATCTTTTGTCCTTCTGCCGTGGGTACACAACATCTGAGTAACCCATCTGCACAGACTCGGTACAGATATGGTGCATCCCATAGGTGGCGTCTGCTCTCATGCACTAACTTCTTTTTGCTTTCCCCTGGGGGTATATACCTCGAAACCATGAAGTTTACGATATTCGCATACCAGGGGTGCGAAGCTGTTACCTTGAGAAGCATATCATCCCGTAGGAAGTCATTTATCGGCGGGTCTTGGGTATTCGTATTGGTCATACGCGATAAATGATCCGCCACTGAATTCTCTACTCCTTTCTTATCTTTAATTTCCAAATCAAACTCTTGGAGTAGAAGAATCCATCTGATCAACCTCGGTTTAGCATCCTTTTTAGTGAAGTGGTACTTGAGTGCGGCATGGTCTGTATAGACGATGACCATGGTACCCACTAAATAGGATCTAAACTTGTCGATAGTGAAGACAACTGCTAAGAGCTCTTTTTCTGTGGTGGCATAATTGAGCTGAGCTCCAGTAAGTGTCTTGCTTGCGTACGCAATCGCGTGATGCTTCTTATCCTTGGTTTGACCAAGTACGGCCCCACCGCGTAATCACTAGCATCACACATGATCTCGAACGGGAGCTTCCAATTTGGGGGTTGAATGATTGGAGCCGAGATGAGTGCCTTTTTGAGCGTGTCAAAGGCTTTATGGCACTCATCTATGAATTGGAAAGGAGCATCCTTGGCTAGGAGACTTGCGAGGGTCTAGCAATCTGGGAGAAGTTTGCGATGAACCTTCGATAGAATCCGTCATGGCCAAGGAAGCTTCTGATTCCTTTCACATTGATTGGAGGCGGAAGTTGTTCAATGACTTCAATCTTCGCCTTATCCACCTGTATCCCTCTTTCGGACACTAAGTGTCCTAAAACGATGCCTTCACGGACCATGAACTGACATTTCTCCCAGTTGAGGATCAGGTCCTTCTCTTGGCATCTCTACAAGACTCTGTCTAAATTTTCAAGGCAATGATCGAAGGTCGTCCCATAGACCGAGAAATCGTCCTTGAAAACTTCCATAATTTCTTCAATCATGTCGGAGAAAATGGACATCATGCATCTTTGGAATGACGTGGGTGCGTTACATAACCCAAGCGACATTCATTGGTAGGCATATGTTCCATAGGGGCATGTGAATGTGGTCTTGCTCTGGTCTTCGGGATGGATGGGTATTTGATGGTAACCATAATAACTATCAAGGAAACAGAAGTAGGAGTGCTTCGCCAACCGTTCTAACATCTCATCGATGAAAGGTAGTGGGAAGTGATCCTTCTTAGTGGCCTTGTTGAGTTTCCTGTAATCTATACACATCCTCCATCCCTTGACGGTTCGTTGGGGAATTAGCTCGTTCTTGCTATTTTCCACCACCGTCATGCCTCCTTTCTTGGGCACAACTTGGACTGGGCTTACCCACTCACTATGCGGAACAAGATAGATAATCCGGCATCTAAGAGTTTAAGAACCTCTTTCTTTACCACCTCCCTCATAGCATTGTTCAACCTTCTTTGGGGTTCCCTAGAAGGTGCTATTGTGGGATCCAATGGGATTCGGTGGGTGCAGAGGGCAGGACTGATACCCTTGAGGTCTTGTAGGCTATAGCCAAAGACCTATCGATGCTTCTCTAAAACAGCGATGAGCTTATTCATCTCCTCTTCTGAGAGTTTGTCGCTGATGATCACGGGAGACTCTACATCGCTATTCAGAAAGGCGTATCTAAGCCCTGAAGGTAAAGGCTTTAGCTCAATCGGAGGTCATGATGGCTTCTCAGTCGCGAGTAGTTCAGAAGTTTCACCGGATTCTTCTTCTGCATCGCTGACTTCTTCCGGCATTTCCTCGATACCCTCCTCGAGTCCCAAGTCAAAAAACTCGGAGGTGGAAGTGGCCATTATTTCCTCGATTGGCTCTGGAATAGGGAGATCTTCCACTGAGCATGTCAATGCTCGATCCACGGGGATGTGGAACGTGTCCTTCCCTAACTTGATGTTTAAACATCTATCCTTAGGAATATCCGAAAAGAGAGCTTTAAGGGGATGTCCTATCAAGAAGTCAAAGTTGAGATCTTCGAAGATATGGAAGTTCAGACGGATTTTAATATCATTGTGCCATAATGGCACATCGGTGATTATCCCGTAGCTGCTTGTAAGAGAACTTGAAGGTCTCTTGAGCTGTCTGTCTGTCGGAGTGAGTTTGTAATTGCCTAGAAAAGCTAAGGCAAACTCATCTGACATGAGATTAGCTCCAACAGTGGGACTATAGAGAGCGTCCACATTTTGATTTTGGAGACGGCAACGGAATGATGTGGAGGGAGAGTTTAGATAAATTGGAGATACGGATGACTCTCCTTCCTACAGCCATTCGTTGCTGATCAATGTTGTCAACTCTTGAACTGTCTCCCGAAGAAAATTCTCCTCAAGGGATCTGTAGGAGTGACGGGGCTTGGTGGTCGCTTCTGGCATAAGTATCTTGAGGTGTTGCCAAAATATTCAAAGACGTCTAGCTCGATACTTCGGAGAAATTCCGGAGGTAGAGGGTCTTCTTCCTCCGATGTTTCGGATTTATGTTCAGGGGCGGTCTCATAGATCGAATCTACTGATTGGCTTTCAGGGGATTCCGATTTGATTTCTGAAGGCTCCGCTTGACGCATCTCGGGCTCTGTGGGGACTGGCTCGTGGATACAAATGAAAGAGGTTCTGTCCAAGATTTTGTCGAGGACTTCCCTACTTTCAGTTGGGGTAAGATGAGCGAAAGATCCTCCAGAGGTAAGATGGAGATGGTGTGCAGACTTCGTGTCAAGACCAGCATAAAAATGCTGGAGCAATAAATGCTCAGGTAATGATAAATCTGGGCCTTATTTTACCAATAAGGTAAATCTAGCCCAAGCTACACCGATTGATTCCTTATCATTCTGACGGAAAGTTAAAATTTCCGTTCATAAGGCGCATATTCGTGAAAGCAGAAAGAATGCAGGACAGAATCTGTCCCGAAGTTCAATCCAACTTCCATTCACACCGCCTACGACAGGAATGTACCATTGCTTTGCTTCTCCCGAAAGGGAAAAAGGAAACAATTTCCATTTAAGAGTTTCGTGTGTCATGCCCGAAATTTTCTTGCCTGAACATACTTGCTCGAACTCGCGTAGATGATGGTAGGGATTTTCACAATCCCTTCTTGAAAAGGAATTTTCGTGAACAAAGGCTATGTAGCCTGAGTCGAGTTCATAGCTAGTAGAAAGAATTGGGTCAGCAAAGGGTGCTGGCTCATAGAACTCGCTCTTGGGTGAAGAGAGCTGTAAAAGGGATTGCTGCTCCATGGGTAGATGGGGTTGAGATAGAATCAAGGAAAAAGAAAAAAAAGATACGAGGACGACTGAGTCTGTAGATAATGTAGCTACCGTTCCCCGGCAACGGCGCCAGAAAGCTTGTTGGTATTTTGCAACGTCACGAATAAAATCCGCAAGCGCACGGATACCGCTGTAGCTTTCACCCAATAGTATTACAGGGTATCGTATCCACTGAGGAATGTGAGTACGCTATCTACAGGTTCGGGCTCATCCTAGGACACACACGCCGGTGTGGAGAAGACAGAAGAGAGGACTTTCTATATCTAGAATCTATGCCTAGAAGAAGAGATCACGTCGCCGTTATACTTCGAGCTAAAGGTATCGACCGACTTATGCAAACCGGTAGTTCCAATATGTGCTCTATCTGATATCCAAATGTGGAGGATTACTAAAAGGCTCGAACAGGGCTGTCACCACCTGCCGGCTACCTCTATAAACCGTGGGACTATCAGACAACTGAGTGGTATAGTCCATCCTAGACACCACGTCTACGCCTTTCCCTACTAACCTTAGCCCTGGCCAAGACTACCCTTTTCTATCCGGGGTCTTAAGCTAAGATCAAATGCTACTCGCTAGCATACACATCAACTAATATAAGGCAGAGATGATAACTTGCGATCTAAACACTAATTCCAAATAAACAAACAAAGAAAGTCTCGAACACTTACAAATGAATAAGCATCCGTCGAGGTACAAGCGGAGAAGAGTGCCGACAGACCCGGCACTTCCCCCGACTCCTCCTCACTCTCCTCCTCTTCTTCTACACCTCCTAGTCTACCTAAGCATCTAGGATGAAGGCCTCAAGCTCCAAGGGAGAAAGGTGAGTTGAGAGGGTGTGATGTGTGTGTGTGTGTCCATTCCTCTACCCCGTCCCCTTGTATTTATAGGAGGGAGCCACGGGCTGAAGCACCTGGAACCGACTTAAGCAACCAGCAGGGAGGCACCACGTGTCGAAGCTGAGGCGGTGGGGCCCATGGGCCTGGTCGGCCGACCAGTAGGTCCGTCGGCCTACCAGGTGGGCCAACCGCCCCCAGCTTCGTCCAGCAAGCTGTCCTGGGCCTTCTTGTCTTAACCCAGTTGGGCTTGTCCTGTCTTGAGTGATCTAAACTGGGTTCTTGGGCTACACTTGGTCCATTTGAGCCTGAATCGGTGCTTTGATAATTTCTGCGATTTATGTCGGGCCAAAGTGTACTTGAAACCTGCGAAATTAGTTCAAAACCACCTGCACACATTCTCAAGCACCATATGTGGAATTTTTTAATAAATAAACCCTATGCTAGCATTTATTCCACTTTGTGGTTCCCTTTTGTGCAGGAGTTGACGGTCAAAATTGGTCGTTAATGACCATCAACAAAGAGCTCTCTCGAGGATCTACTACATCTACAGGGAGGAGCTTGAGTCCTCTAAGTTCAGATTCTTCCCACGCCGCAGTAGGGGTGCGGCCAGTGCTCACATTCTGTAACACCCGCTTTACAAAAGGACATAAACCAAGCAATCATATACGTGCCAGGATCAAGTCACACGTATATACAACAGAATGAACAATATATCACAGTGCATATCACGTAAAAAGACATAATAAAGCGAGTACGGATGTTATTTATTACATAAATGACAAATGTCTGATACAGAGTATGCGGAAGCGTAAAACAAGTACGAAACTCAGAAGCTGGGCGCCACAGGGACGTCGACTGGGAGACAACTGCCTAGAAGTCCTCGTACTCCTGGTAGCTCTGCGTGAACTCCTCCACATCGCCGGGAACTGAGCAGCAGTAGGGTATCCCCAAAGAGAACAAGAGGAAAGGAGTAGAGTAGGCAAGGGTGAGTACACAACTTATACTCAACAAGTATAACACAAACTATGAGGCTCTAAGGTTGGCTGACTCAACTGCATTAGCTTTTAATCTTGGCAAAATTTTATTAAAGCTAATTACTACAAGTTGATGAAATTACCATAACCCAGTTGCATAGAAATTAATCAAAAATAATTATGAACTAATGAGAACCAAACCAAACCAAACCACCCGGGGAACCCCCCTAATCAAAGGAAGATAACCCCACTAATCAAAAGGAGGATCCGGGCCGCTCATGACCGTGAGCACGGCTAGTATACCAGTTTTACACTCTGTAGAGGTTGCACATCTTTACCCATAAGTCGTGAGCTACGCTAGTTGTTCATCACACTTCCGTAGGTGAGATGACTAGCAAACTCACTACGAGGCCGTTACAAAGAATCTCGTTGGTAAGGCATAACCGCAAAGAGTTGGATCAGCGACGATAGGGCCCACCTCACGGGGGTACAAGCACGTAGCACAGACCAAGCCGGGGGAGCAGGGACCATTGAAGCTTACCACCCTTACCCCGCAGGTAAGTTACTCCAAACCAAAAAGACCTAATTAGTAAGCCAAGACCGTCCCATTCCAGTCTTGTGGTTGCGCAGTTGTCCCAGGTTGTCGCTCTAATGACGTACGGTCGTTATGGAGAGTAGCTAGCACAAAACACAGTGTGAGCCCCCTAAACCAAGTTTCTAGAAAAACATGTTTTAAGGAGACGTAAACCACTCAAGTACAGAGGACAGAGGGTAACGCTCATAATTAAGTTGCATAAGACCATTAACAAATTAATTAAAAAGGACCAAGTGTGTTATAGCGCGGCACCTAGCACAACTAACCAAAATACAACCCAAGGGATATATATAAAGGATATAAAGTGGCTAGGAAAGTCCTTATAGGCATACAGTAATAAAATGCAGTATGAAATTGTATTTAAAAGTGATAGGCGGTTCATGTTATACTTGCATTCCTCAAAGTTCTCCTACTGCTCAAACTGCTCTGAAGACGGTGGCTGCTCCAAATACTGGTACTCCTCCGAAGGATCAACGTCTACTCACGATCGCAACGCCAAAACAAGTCCAGCACATACACATACATGCAAACAAGAGCAAAAGCTAAGAAACAGTACAACATTACATTAAAACAGCAAACAAAACTGGTCTAGAACTATTCTACGTGTTACAACGATCGCGTGGACATAAAGAACACCTAAAACGGAGCTAGAACGTGAAAACTAGAGCTAAAACTAGGTCTAGGGACTAAACTGCGAGAAAAACTAGGGTTCTAGGGGGTTCTGTGCAAAAACCAGGGACTAAAATATAATTAATGGTTAGATCTAGGGTCTAACGTGCAAAAAGACAGGGGCTGGACGGCAGGTCCTATTCTTAAAAAGGTCAGGGGCCTAAACGTTAAAAGTAGGACTGTTCTGCAATTATTTTTGAACTGCAGTGGACCGCGGGTTGCATATAGGAAAGTTCAGGGGCTCTTTAACAAGATTGCCAGGGCGAAGGGGTACGCGCGGATCTGATCCGTTGGATCACGATCCCGCGGTTCAGATCAAAGGGTTATGCCGTTCTAATCTGGGCCGCAGTTTTTAGATCGGACGTCCAGGATGGATGGGGGCGCGGGCGGCGGCGCTGGCAGCGTCGGCAGCTTGCGGAGTTCAGCCAAAACGTGACCTGGAGGCCGTTTTGACTCGGGTTTGGCTCAGGAGTGACGTGTGCGACGTCACGAACCCAAATACGGGCTCGGTGCGGGCTCACGGCGAGCAGAAGCAACGGACCACGGCAAGGCGGCGCAGCAACACACCGTTGAGCAATTTCGCACGCGCGGGGAGCAGAAAGCGGCTAGGCCCGAGCGGGACTAGATCACGAGCAAGAGACGAGCACGGCGGACCTTACTAGGGGTGTGATTCAGGTGGGGGTGCGGTGCAGGTAGGTCGGCGGTGAGCTCGAGCGGCAGAGTGACGTCGGGCTTCGCGGAAAAATGAGGCGGAGGCGGCTGTAGACGTCCAGACCCGGCGGCGGAGCTCCGGGCGGGATCTGCGAACCTTCGAGCGTAGCCCCACGAGTGCGTGGGTGTCGCAGAGGGGCAGTGGAGCCCCGGGTCCACGGCGGCGCGGCGTCCTCTGCTCCAACTGTGGGAGTGCGGCTGGCGCTGGGCTAGGGTTTAGGGCGGCGGAGGTGAGGGCGAGCTCGGGGAGGCAGCGGGGCTATTTATAGGGCGGCGGAGGTGATCCTGGGTGTGCGTGCCCAGGGGTGCCACAGCGGTGGTGGACGTCGGCGCGGGAGATGGGCTGGAGCGGCGGTGGGCGAGCGGGAGGGACGTGGGCCGCGGGGGAAAACAGACTGGGCCGGCGTCGGGGAGAGGAGGTCACGGGCTGAGGAAAGAAGGGAGCGGGCCGGCTGGGCTGCTTTCATTTTCTTGTTTTTTTTTCTTTGTCTTTCCTTTTCCAAACACCACTCAAACTATTTGAATTCAAATTCAATTTTGAATTCAAACTCCTATGCACTCAAACAATTAAAACTTATGTACTAGCATGAATGCACAACATGTTAAAACCTAGAAAATTTTAATTACTTAGGAAAGAAAATTAATTTAAATGCAAGACTAAGCATATAAACCTTAGAAAATTAAATAAAGCCAATTAAATTTATTATTAAATACTGAAATTTAAATTAGGGTGTTACACATTCCTCTTCCACCCCCTGAGGAGAGGAACCCCACCATGGACGCGATGCAGGAGCTGATCGCCGCCCTTAGCACTGATCTAGATGCTGCTGGAGTGGAGCTCGATGAAGTCATGGATGATCTAAGGAAGCTGCGTTGTGAGAACAAGATCTTGGAGTCTCGTCTGCAGGGAGTACAGGAGCCGCCCCCACTGGACGACAATGAGGAGGAGGACCACTGGGCAAGTTCACCCGCACACAAGCGCGTCCGCTACATAGATCCCGGCTACCACACCCATTACCTCTAGTTGTTTGGCTTAAGAGTATTAGGAAGAGTCTTGTCAGAGTCAGTTTGTAATCACTAGTTCGGAAATATTCGTTAAAGTGTGTTAGTTTAATCAGTGTGATTTAATGCTTGGATTTGTGAAACAATGTGATTTGCATCTTTGTAATGATTGTGATGGAATTATGAAGTGATGACCATAATTGCATCAAGTTTTAATACAGTTAGCTAGTTTAGTGCTTGGGGTTATCTATTTTATTTACTGTCTCTATCTTATCCTTGTTCCTATGTTTACCATGAATTAATTCATGAGTCTCACATTTCTAACTGATCAGATGGTGAACACCAGATCTGAATCAGGAGTTGATCAACCAGCAGTGCAGCGTCAGAGAAGAGGCAGCAACAGCAACCCCCACCCCAACAACATGAACGGTTAGAACAATAGCCAGGCACCACCACCACCACCACCGGTAGGGATGGAGCAGTTCCTCGCCGCACAGACGCAGCTGCTGATCAACATGTCTGCCACAATGGCCAACATGCAGGCTCACATGAACCAAGCTCCACCACCTCAGCCACCATAGAGAGATCGCCATAGGGACTTTATGAGTCACAATACTCCTACCTTCTCTCACTTACCTGGTCCTCTTCAAGTTGATGATTGGATCAAGACAATAAAGAAGATGCTCAACATTGCTCGGTGCACTGACAGGGAGAAGGTCATGTATGCTTCTGGTAGACTGGAGGGAGCCGCACCAGATTGGTTGGATGCCTACACCGCCGCTCACGCAGACCCCAACACCATCACCTGGCAGGAGTTCAGAAACCAGTTCAGGGAGCACCACATACCCAAGAGATTGATGAAGCTCAAGAGACAGGAGTTCCTTGCATTGACGCAGGGAGGTATGTCTGTGAGTGAGTATCAGGACAAATTCATTCAATTGTCTCACTACACTCCCACAGATGTAGCTGATGATGAAGACAAGCAGGGCCACTTCAGGTTGGGACTGAGTGCACCAATTAAATATTAGTTGATGGTGCACACTTTTGAGAACTTCCAGAAGTTAGTTGATAACGCCATCATGGTAGAGTAGGCCCGCAAGGAAATGGGCATTGAAATGAAGAGGAAATTCGAGTCACATGGCCAGTCCTGCAACTCGCGCTCCCGCTTTGGACCTCCCCAGGGGATACCGTTTCGCCCTGGAGGACAAAATGTCAATTATGGGCAGAATCAGTACCAGCGCCCCACTCAGCAGAATCAGCAGAACCCGCAGACTTCGCGTGCTGGTCAATCAGTGCAACGCCCCAACTTCCCACAGAACCGCCAGAACACTCCCACCGGCACCCCTACGAGGAACAACAACCATGTACCCACTAGAGGTAATGTCTGTTTCAAGTGTGGTGAGCCTGGTTATTATGCCAACAACTGTCCCAGGCGGAATGTACAGAATACTCCAGGCCAGTTCAACAATAGTGGGCAGAGGCGAACTCCACAGCAGCAGCCCAGGAACAATAACCAGACCCCGTAGAGCAACAAAGGCTAGCAAAACTACGTCCGTGGAAGAGTGAAACATGTGGCCGCGGAGATCGCTCAGGAGGCACATAATGTTGTGTTCAATATTTTCCTAGTCAACTCAACCCCTGCCTCAGTTTTATTTGATTCCAGAGCAACACAGTCTTTTATATCTGCTTAGTACGTAGCCAAGCATTCTATTCCTCTTTGCACTATGCCTAGAGCTATGCTAGTAAATTCACCTGGGAGAAATATGAGGGCTATGTACCAGTGCCTTGGGGTTAAAATACAGATTATGGGCAGAGAGTTTGATGCAAGTCCTATAGTTCTGGAGTCTAATGGTATTGACATCATTCTGGGAATCGAATGGTTGACCAAGTATGATGCTGTCATCTAATGTGCCAAGAGATCAGTGCTACTTACTAGTACAGCAGGAGAACGGTTTGAGTTCATGGCAACACTTCCCACTGCAACAGACTGTGCAATGAATCGGCTACAAGGGAATTCTATTGAAGATATCAGAGTAGTGTGTGAATATCCAATGTCTTTCCTGATGATTTGCCAGGTATGCCACCTGAACGCGACATTGAATTCATCATAGATCTTATACCTGGTACTGCACCTATTGCTAAGAGGCCATATAGAATGTCTGTTGGTGAATTAGAGGAACTTAAGTCACAGTTAAAAGAATGGTTAGATAAGAAGTTCATTCGTCCTAGTTCTTCACTATGGGGAGCCCCAGTAATCTTTGTTGAGAAGAAGGATGGTACACAGAGGATGTGTGCAGATTACATGTCATTGAATGAAGTCACTATCAAGAACAAGTACCCGTTGCCCCGCATTGAAGATCTGTTCGATCAGTTGAGAGGAGCCAAGGTATTCTCCAAGATTTATTTGAGATCAGGGTATCACCAGTTGAGGATTCGACCATCAGATATTCCCAAGACTGCTTTCACTACCAGATACGGGCTTTATGAGTATACTGTGATGTTCTTCTGTTTGACAAATGCTCCAGCTTACTTCATGTATCTGATGAACAAGGTGTTTATGGAGTATCTCGACAAGTTTGTAGTGGTGTTCATTGATGATATTTTGGTATACTCCAAGAATGAGGAAGAACATGAGGAATACTTGAGACTTGTTCTGCAGAAGCTCAGGGAGAATCAGTAATATACCAAGTTGAGTAAGTGTGAGTTTTGGTTGGATGAGGTCTTGTTTCTTGGTCATGTCTGTTGACACCGGATTTTGGTAAATCCGATGTAATCTGAATTATGAAATAATCGGCTATTTGTGTCAATATGAAAGCCGATCAACAGTTGTTGTCAATGAAATTCAAACTATTCGGAGCGAGCAAAAGATCATCAGGTGTTTGTATACATCGGCATGGATCGTGTACAATGTGCCAGCATACGTGCAGATGACGGCTGGCAAGATTAGTTTGTCCAGGAAGCGTGCTCGTGCAAGACATAGGGCCAGGAGCTTTGGCGTGTGTATTGGCTTTGTTGGATCAAGCAAGGAAATTAAAGAATAAAATATGGCACGGTGATTAACGTACACATGCAAGGAAACGTGAAGCTTGATGGTAGGCACGGGTCCACGTGCTGGGAAGAGATATGAAGATACGTCAGGTGTGCATGCGTATCAGTTGGGAATAGGAATATTAATATTATATCACACCTGCATCATGAGGATCAGGCTCAGCACGGATGGCTCGCGAAGAGACTTTTTTTTTTGCGAAGGGATATGGAATTCATTAAAGTGAAGAGTACATCCCCAGGTAACCTGGAAAGAAAAGAAAATTACAAAAAAGTACAACAAGGACTTCTTTGCAAAACTTCTCTTCTTCCAGACTCTTCCCCAACCAACCCGGCGCCGCACCGCTTCTGCCACAGCATCCGCCGCTCGCCGCCGGCCACCGTCTTGCCCTGCTGGAAACAACGAAGACGACCAGCACATGTAAAGCCGCAAAAATCAGCGACTCGGAGCCTTCCAAGCCACATCTGAACCTCTAAAAGACCATCGGCATCATCTCCGTTGAGATCCGCCGAACGGGTCCGCCACCGCCAGAGACGGCAACTGGCGGTCGGATTCCGCACCCCACGACAGGGATGACCGGAAGCTCACATCCCTTCGCAGAGACGAAGCAAAGGAAGAGTCGCCCAAGAATCACCAAAGCTCCCATCCAACCAAAATACAACTGAGGAACCCATAGCAAACTCCCGGCCGACCCAAAGAAGAGGCACACAAACCTCAAGAACTCCTTCCCAGGGAAGACGGAGTAACCATCTTCGAAATCAGAAAGGACCTTTATTCGCCGGAGTAGCAGCTCCGTCACCGGCGCCACCCCCGGATCTACGAGCTCCGCCGTCGTCGCCAATGAGGAGCAAAACCTAGGAGTAGATATACTAAAACCTACCCTATACATGTCCGAACGGCGATTCGCCGGCTCCCCTCCCTCTCCAGCGCCCACCGGGCCGCCCGAGAGGAAAGGAGCCGACGAATCGGCCGTCGGAAGATGCTTCCGCCTCGGGTTCGCCTCTGTCGCCCGCTCTCTGTGGGAGGAGAGACTTAATCGAGAAGGATTCTATGGAAATGGAAGATAGAGTCCATGTATCTTATATTTCTTTTTAGCTTAGATTTTGCTTATCAGGCAAGTTAATTCAGGCTATAAATATGCACCTCCGTCCATTGTAAAAAAACGGATACACATCCAACAAACACAACTTTACAATTTACTTGCACTTTACTTTTTCATCGGCGACTTCGCCATCTTCTTTTTCTTCACGAGTTCTTTCGAGTTGATCAAGGATGCCTCACATTCGAGC
The DNA here is from genome assembly GCF_016808335.1 of Panicum virgatum. Taxonomy (NCBI): domain Eukaryota; kingdom Viridiplantae; phylum Streptophyta; class Magnoliopsida; order Poales; family Poaceae; genus Panicum; species Panicum virgatum. Next base: position 30,818,380 of record NC_053136.1, on the reverse strand, counting down.
GGCTTGATTTGCTGGTGAGTTTTCATTTACCGAGTATATCTGAGCTTTAACTTCCGAGCGTATCGCTGTGGCTTCGTTCAGATCTATTCAAAAGTTATCGAATTTGTCTAGGCTTTGATCTCTGACGCATCACTGTTTTCTCGTCTAGAATTATTCACAATTTATCGATATCGGCTAGATTTATAAGTTTTTTCCTGTCTTTTTGGCAGTTATCAGATCTATCTACCTAGAACACGTGAGATCAGCTATAAATCATGTGATATTCTTGTAATATTGTAAGAGCCGATTTAGATCCGTTTTAGGTGATATAGATCAACATTATTTAAGTTACACATTCGTAACTTTTATAGTGTTAAACACGTGCAATCGGTTCCCTCAAGCCGATCTTGTCGTTTGCTGCATCGGCTGAATCTGTCGATACAGCTATTCACCTCACGCTTGCATTAAATATTCTTTTGTCATTTTCCCTATCGGCAGAGCCTGCCGATACGCCTGCAGGAGAGATATTCAGAATTCCAGCCGATACGCTCTCAAATTTAACATTTAGATCTTCCTTGTCCATTGCAAGTCAAATTGACTGGCACGCTTGGTTGACTTTTCGAAGCTTGACGAACACTTGCCCTCGAATTCTTGTGTGTTGATTTTTGCGTTAACACATCTTTTGGCACGCTCGGTGGGACCTGATAGTTTAATTATCCTCATGGATTTTCCAATGGATGCAACTAAGTTACAAGAGACAATTGATCGAGATATGAAACAAGCAGTGATCAACTGGTCTAATGGCCTGGCGAACACGACAAATAATACAGTCAAAGGTGTGGATGCTGGCAAAATTGTTCATCAGTTTGATTATCATACCTCAGAGCCGATGGTTTTTCAGCATCAAACATCGGCTCAGACAGGCGGTTATCAATATTATGCATCGGCTCCGCAGCTGATGGCTTGTCAGCAGCCATTGCCATTATTATCATCGGCTCAGGCAGGTGAGGAATATTACCGGTGCAGCCTCATATGTTCGAAACACCTATCTACCAGCCAATGGTTCCGCAACCATCATATCATCACCAAGGGAATTTTCAGATGCAATATACTCAGGATCCTTGTGTTGACACTAATTTGCGCCAACACACTCGAAAACGCTAGAACGCGCGGATCGTCGACACGATCTTCACCAACGGGCTCCCTGCGCACATACCGGTCAGACCGGTTGTAGCGACCGGTCAGACCGGTACTCCAGGGAGATCCGCGAAAACCTAAAACCTCAAGGTCGGGAGGGACCCCGTCGGAGCTCGTGGATCTAGGGTTGCTCTAAGGTCGGCAGGCCACTCAGAACATCCTCGAACGCCGTAGAGACGAGCGAAGAACAGTAGATGAGATTGGAAAAGTTAGGGTTTGGAGGTACAAAGTAAAGGATAAATGTGTAAATCGATTGGGATTACCCTCAATCGGCCGTGGCCCTTCATATATATAGGGTGGGGAGGTCTGTACCCGTTAGAAGTCGGAACCCTATCAGATCCCTTGACAAAATACAACTCCTGACTCGGATTTGGCGTTTCGGACCGGTCTGACCGCTCTGGACCGGTCTGACCGGTCAGACCGGGGTGCAGGTCTTCCGGGAGGCATAACTCCCTCATCCGGACTCCAAATTGGATGTTCTATATATGCATTTCGATCGTCTCGACGAGATCTACGCAATGGTGTAGTCCATTTGGCAATTTGACAAACTTATCTAGACCGGTCTGACTGGCTTAGAAGAGAGGTCTGTCCAGATTGTCCAGAAAACCTGAATTGTGCCAATTTTGGGTGTCAACACCTTGGTCTGTGGTTCCCCATGCTCAGCTATCGTATCAATCACAACAGTTGGAGAATTATCAGTTACAGCATGCTTCAAAGACCTTTCAACTGATGGCTTCAGATCTTCATGCATCAGTACAGAACTTGCAACTTACCGGAGTTCAGCCTTGAGCACAGGTGGTGAAGACTAATAAACCTTGATCTTTTCAAAGACCTCTTACTATTCTGCCCACAAGTAAATTCGGTTTCATTCTTTAACCGAAGAATAGAAGTAAGAGGATCGATATGCCTTATTACAAATAGTTTGCCAATTTTCTAGCTCGAATTGAAAAACTTCTAATTCGGCTTTTATCCGCTGATTTTGCAATTTTCAACCAGCTCAAGACCTCTAATACATGATCAAAGTCTTGAGAGCCCCTTGCAAACTGATCTGTTGCATAGAAACTTCATGAGGTAAATTATCATTTGCCAATATTTTGCCCCCCGAGCACTTAAATGTCGTCGAGCTCCATATTGCTGCTCTTTTGGTGTAGCCTCATGATCCACTAGCTCCTCATTGCCTTGTACCGAGAATGTTAGCGGTGTTTCTCCATCGCAAGGAACCGAAACAGGCATTGCCGATTCGGCTTTCTGTTCTGCTGCAACCTCAACCGGTCTGACCGGTTGCTCTGGGCGGTCAGACCGGTCACTTGTACCGGTCAGACCGATCTCCTGAGGTGGTTCGACCAGTTGTGTTGGCTGGTCAACTGCTTTGACCCTCCATACCTTGCCTTGAGGGACCATTGGTCTTTAGTGGTTGGATTGTTTGTCCCTCAGTCTCTTGAACTCTTTTTCCTTCTTCTCCTGAGCAAGTAGACACTGCAGCTTCCTTCTTTGAGTACGAGTCAACCCTGAAGGACACCATCTTGGTTGAAAGTACTTCGATGTCGAGTTACTGCTGCTAGCCTCATGATCATTAGCCATGATCGGCCTTTGGATAGAAGGATTGACCGATTTACCAAAAACCATCGGTCTTCTACCCGCATCATTGACAACCATTTTGATATTGCCGATTTGCACAACATCATCGGCTTTAGCTTTCTCTGGATCAATAGTGGGTTGTACCTCTTCTTTCTTCTCCTTGACATGGTAAACCTGTCTTGGAGAATGAGTTTTGTCCGGTCTCTGATGAGACCGATCTGACCGGTCAGTGGCGACCGGTCTGACCGGTGCAAGCTGCCGCCTCCGACCTGATTGGTGGTGTCCCAATCGGTTGTGCACTGGTCGTGAAACCTTGCTGAACACAAGCCTTCTGTGATCCTCCTCCCTGTGGTGAGACGGTGGGTATAGCATCGGATAACAATACATCCAAATTCCTTCATGCCCCCATGTAGAACAAGAAAAACCCGATGTCGGTGACGCCCATGATGTAGTAGCATACACCTTCTGAGGAGGCAACACTGTAGTGCTATCACCCCTACTCTTGCTAGATTCTCCCCTAGGAGAAGAATGCTTGCCTTGATGCGGAGGTGAACTTGGTTGTTTTTCTAGTGGCCGATCTTTTGGAACGGTCTTTGTGTACTTGTTCAGTAGCTGATCAAAGGTGAGCTTCTGCTTTGTAAAACTCCCATGCACCTTTGACTCATTAACCTTCCTAGTACCATCTTCCGGGTGCTTAGACTTGAAAGTTCTGGGTCGGCTTTTTGCCTGACCGGTCCGACCGGTTGAGGCGACCGGTTTGACCGGTCGTGCCTGGGCAGCAGGCCGACTCGTGTCTTGTGAGGAACTCTCTTGCCCTCCGGGCCTTGAAGCTTTGACAGTGATCTTCAGTGACTCCTCTCCATCAGGAGTCTTCTCCATCGTTACTTCCCTAACCTGAACCTTGTCATTGACATTTTTCGACCTTGGCTCACCAATGATAACATTTTTTCCTTTTGCTCCTTCGGCTTGTTCCGGCCGAATGAGTACCTTGGCTTTATCCAAATCAATCGTATGGACAAGGAATGACGCCTTATCATCTTTTACCTCATGCATTGCCAATCGTACTTCATTAACGGCCGATTGGATTTTTCGACGAAAGATATTGCAATCATTAGTTGCATGAGAAAAAGTATTATGCCACTTGCAATATGCATCCTGCTTTAGGTCCTCAATTGGCGGTATGACATGTGACAACTTGATGTTTCCGCTTCTAAGCAATTCATCAAATATGCGATCACACTTAGAAACATCAAATGTGAAACAGACTTGTTCTTGCCGATTCTTCGGAATCGGCTTAAGCGATGAACAAGAACATGGCTTAGCTTCTGATGGCCATATGAATTGAGCAAATTCCTTTTTTTCATCGTCCGAATCAGATTTACAATCAACATGTATGGACCGATGAGTATTATGGGCATCTTTTGCGTTCTGGAGTCTAAATTCTAAACCCAAGACTTTCATGTGCAAATAATTAATAGTGTGGTACTCAAAGCCTTCGAGTTCTTTTTTCAAATAAGAACGCAAACCATCAAAAGCCAAATCAGCCAATTCCTTTTCAGAAACTATTAAATTTAAACATCGGTTTTTGATATCTTTAAACCTTCGGAAGTAATCCGAAGCAGGCTCATCTTGGCCTTGCCTAACCGATGCCAAATCCGACAGTTTAGCTTCATTGTGCCCATTATAAAAACGATCATGAAACTTACGTTCCAACTAATTCCAAATTGAATAGAATTCGGGGCCAATGAAGAAAACCAAGAAAAAGCGGTTTCAGTCAAAGATAATGAAAATAAGCGAATGCGCAAAGCCTCATGAAAACCAGCTTTTCCCAGTTGTAAGATATATTGGTCAATGTGCTCCCAATGTCCTTTATTATCATCACTACTAAATTTCACAAAATCAGGAACACACCAACCAGCAGGAAAAGAAACTAAATCAAATTCAGGAGGATATGGCTTTTGGTATAATGTAGAATTACCTATATCCACACCGAATTTAGTCTTCATCGCACTAGCCGAATCCTCTTTTAACCTAGCGGGATCGGCTTTGCATCTACCACTCGTGGATGCTTGTGCTACAGAAGTAAGACGATGTTCTATAGAATTATCTTGTACCATCGTCTGAACCGAACTTATCGGTGCATGCCCCGCAGAATTTTCATGTACATTAATAAAAATCGGATCATGTGGAGAACCAGATTCTTGTGAAGGAGAAGGCTGCACACAATTTGTCATCTCATTGGTTCAGCTAAGGATTGCCGAGCAAAGAGTAGACATGTTCGGTGTAGATGTTACTGGGCTGACCGCTGATGCACCGGTCTGACCGGTCTGTTGGACCGGTCTGACCAGTCTAGCCATGTTTGGCTGTGATGCTCGCGGTGGTAGTGTTTGCCCTTTATAGTAGTTCATTGGCATGGCATACGATGCTTCTTGGACAGATGCTGGCATAGCCGATGAACTAACGATTTGGAAAGCACAATTATCATCTACAGATTTGCCTTTTTTGATGATGTCTAATTGATCTTTTAAATCATTCATGGGCTTATATATATCAGCAATCTTCTGATCCATAATAGATGATAATTGGCTAAACAAGTCGGAAGACGAAGTGCTTACATTGCTTATTACCTCGACTTGCTTATTCTTGAGCGTGAAGGAGGGCATCACGAAGACTTGAACCCTCGTGACCTGGCCTTGCTGATTTTTCTTAAATCCCTTCAAGAATTGTGCTTTGAAGTGCTCCCTGACCACCAAGTACTCTTGGCGCTCCTCCTCGCTGAGTTCCTCGATAGATGTGGAGATGTTGCCTTCGTCAAGGTCGATGATGACGCCCATCTTCTTTGAGAACTAGATTAGATCGGTTTAAAAACCAGATTAATCTGTCTCCAGCGGAGTCGCCAAAAAGTGTGTTGACACTAATTTGCGCCAACACACTCGAAAACGCTAGAACGCGCGGATCGTTGACATGATCTTCACCAATGGGCTCCCTGCGCACAGACTAGTTGTAGCGACCGGTCAAACCGGTACTCCAGGGAGATCCGCGAAAACCTAAAACCTCGAGCTCGGGAGGGACCCCGTCGGAGCTCGTGGATCTAGGGTTGCTCTGAGGTCGGCAGGCCACTCAGAACATCCTCGAACGCCGTAGAGACGAGCAAAGAATAGTAGATGAGATTGGAAAAGTTAGGGTTTGGAGGTAAAAAGTAAAGGATAAATGTGTGAATCGATTGGGATTACCCTCAATCGGCCGTGGCCCTTCATATATATAGGGTGGGGAGGTCTGTACCCGTTAGAAGTCGGAACCCTATCAAATCCCGTGACAAAATACAACTCTTGACTCGGATTGGGCGTTTCGGACCGGTCTGACCGCTCTAGACCGGTCTGACCGGTCAGACCGTGGTGCAGGTCTTCCGGGAGGCATAGCTCCCTCTTCCGGACTCCAAATTGGACGTTCTATATATGCATTTCGATCGTCTCAACGAGATCTACGCAATGGTATAGTCCATTTGGCAATTTAACAAACTTATCTAGACCGGTCTGACCGGTTTAGAAGAGAGGTCTGACCGGTCTGTCCAGATTGTCCAGAAAACCTGAATCGTGCCAATTTTGGGTGTCAACACCTTTGTCTGTGGTTCCCCATGCTCAGCTATCGTATCAATCACAACAGTTGGAGAATTATCAGTTACAGCATGCTTCAAAGACCTTTCAACTGATGGCTTCAGATCTTCATGCATCAGTACAGAACTTGCAACTTACCGGAGTTCAGCTGCAGCGTACTCAAGCGTCAGCCCAAGATCAGTCTGAAGATCATCAGCGGCAGTTTGGTCAATGGCCACAGAAGGTGTTTTGGCCATCAGCTCAGACTCAGCAACAAGAAGAGCAACACTCACAGTATGCTCCTCAAATGTCACAGCCGATGGTTTTATCTCAACAGCCATCGGCTCAAGATCAGCAGCAAGAGGACTGTCAACCTAAAGATGTAGATGTCAAACTGCAGTCTGCTCTTCAGGAGCTACTGTCAGTAGCTTACCAGTCCCAGCAGTCAGAGATTTACCAATCATCGGCTATGGGCTCTCAGTTAGTTCTTCACCGGCCAAATATATTTGAGGTTGATGACGGCTCGTTTCCAGTGGACTTGAAGTGGTAATTTCAGTTAGTTAACAACCAGGATGAGAAATTTGACTCTGAAGTGGTAATTTCGAGAACAAACGAAGAGTTAGAAGCCGTTGACCTTGAAGAGCAAGTATCGGCTGATGGGTTTGAGATTCCAGTGCAAGGCCGTGTCTGTCAAGCATAAAAATAAAAAGCCAAAGCTCACTTTCAAAGAACTTTTGGCTAAGTATCAAAGGGAGAATAAAGCAAAGAGTTCTTATCGGCCAAATAATATGAAAGAGTTAAGATCACATCAGAAGTGCAAGCCTGAAGACCAGAATTGGCGAAGGAATGGATTTCATGCAGCAGCTCCATATTCTTTTTCTGTGTCAACAATGCCAACATCACACGAACATCATCGCGCTGATTTCTGTTCATATTTTCCAAGGGATTGGTATGGTCCGAGGACACATCCTCCATCACATCTCAGACTACATCATGTACAATATGCAGCTCCGAAAAGTCCAGTGTTGGAATCATTTTCTAGAGACTGTTTTGATCAAAAGAAAAGGTCCGGAGCTCAACGAGAAAAGGGAGAAGTGGTAAGGCAAGTGTACCGTGTCAAGAAAGATGGCCGCAAAAATAAATGTTCAGATCTGAATTCAAATAAAGGAAAGTCGATCAAGATGTTAGAATCTTCGGTTGCTAAAGGTAAAGATATGAAGCGATCAGCCTTTGATAGTTCTAATGCAAAATCTGAACAAAAGAAGTTGGAGATTTCAAAAGCCGAGGAGGATTTGCCATTATTTACATCGACATCACGGCCGAGATGCCTGCTCGGTTTATCAAGATGGCAAAAGCAGAAGTTGCTGAAGCTAAGTGCACAAGAGCTGAAAGAGAGGAATTTAGCATGGGTGCCAAAAAAGGATGCTCAAGTTCAACACAAAGGTGATGTTTCAGCATTCATTGGAAAACGTGCAACAGAGTTGAATAATAGAAGAAGATCCAAGAAGAAATCCTTAGACCAAAGAATTCGAAGCGTGACGTTGTCAGTCTGCAAGTATTTGGATCATCACCCCGCGCGTTGGTGCTGTCTCGGCTAAGTCTGATCCATCCAATCGTGATGGTGGTTTAAATATTATTGGATTGATCGCTCATCACATGAAGGTGTCACCGTATCAGGAGCTTGTCACATGTAGATGGCTAGTAGCCGATGAGAAGAAAGAAGCAGATGCCCATGCTAATTACCTCCTGATGGTCAGTTCTACGTGTGCCTTGAGGGTATCGGCAATCCATTATTCATCGGCTTATATTTCATCAACAGGGTTTGGCCTAGGGAGGTAATGAAGGGCAACTTTAAAAATAGTATAATTCTATACTTGGCTGATGTCCTCCCAATAAATGATTATGCCGATATATCTCTCTCAAGCCATCAGCTTCAAGGCATCAAGCCCATCTCCTGATTACAGAAACAGAGATCGGCTATGGACAGTCCAGCTGCAGTACACTTCATGATTATTCAAAATGAAATATTGATTATTGTTCGGAGATGGATTCGGTATTGCAAGGCCACCATAGTCTGATACTTAATGAACCCGCAGCTAATGAAATCATAATACCTTTGGGCAAATGAAGTAATCTATAAAGACCGTTTGATCAGACTATTGAAAGGCCGATAGAAAATTCGGCTAATCACAGATTAATGTATCAAGCAACTCAATATGCAGTGAAGTGTGCTAGTGTGTATTATCTGAGGACGGCACAAAGCCGATGGATGAAATATTGACGGAGTAAACATCGGCTGGGTAAAAGTACAAGATTAGGATGGCCACAATATATATATATATATATATATATATTGTTTTTCAGTCAGCCGATCAGGCAGAGAAGTAGCAACCGTGCATGCGTAAGGCCAACAAACCAGAAGGCAACTAATTGGTGCTTTCACCTTCGTCGGCAATCAATTTGATGGGATATTTAGCTGCCAAAGCAAAACATCGTGCGTCAGGTGTCAGTTCATCGACACCATTACGTCGAGATTGGTACTGCACACAAATGCCTGACACAGGATGGTATCAGCAGGGTTACATCAGCGCATTACTCGTGTTAGAGACCGATTGGGATTTTCTTATTCTCCGGATACTCGGAGTCTCAGACATCTTAAGCATCATGGATAGTTTCATCGATCGGTTGCTCTTATTGCGAGTCAGACAATCAAGCAAGGTTTATTGAAATAACCATGGAAGACAGAAGCTATTCAAGGAGGCATATAATTTTTTTCCGTCGGCAACGGGAAGGCTACAGATTCTTAAACGGCAATTGGAAAGCTAATTAGCTTTGAGGCTCTGTCAAGGTTTGATCAACTGCAAGTGTTAGCTATCTCGCTATTTTTTTATGCCGATCGTGTTCATACGGAAACTTCCATTGGCCATGTATTCTCTTTTTAAAGTACATGGGTAGCCGATTGAGAAGATAGAGGGGAAATCATTGGGGGTTGTCTGATGTTACCTTTAGCATATGCATCGAGTCGTGGAACCCTCGCTCACTAATAGAATTTGCTGACTACATACATTGGACCTCTCTCGATAAGCAGGGAACAAACTTTACTGTGAGCAATGGATGATCTCTGCTATGATCAATTGGCCACGCAGTTCAGCGCGTCGGCACAATTGACTGCCAATTGGATCCGAATGGGCAATGGGAGTTCACATATCGGCTAACTGAATAAGAAATAAATATTGGTTATATCGATTTATTGACTACCAATATTCAGTTCGCAGCAGCCGATTTCTACTCTGGCAACTAGAGTTTGACTGCTCCAATGTGTGCTGTTCGGCTTGAGCATGTTTACTCGTACTATTATGTTCAGCCGATGAAGTCACTTTATTCAGCTATTGGGTCTAAGAAATTATTCTCATCGGCTTGTTTCTGATCGGAGCAGTCAAAATTCAAGACATCAACTCAATATCTATGGAAGTAGTATTTTTGAGAGAAGTCCGCAAGATCACGTCCGTATGGATTGTATATTCCTTTGAGCATGGTAACCAAGGAGGAGAAAGAAGCAAGCTAGCAGCGGCAAGAATGTTGGCATGCGTCTTGCACATATACGTGCATGCATCTCTGCAAGCCCAAATTGGACACGACGATGCTGTGAGGCTTCCAAGGAACCAGTGCGCCACCGATGAAGATGATGCCGCCGCTAGGATATCAGACTAGATCACAAGATGGAGCTGCCGAAGGTAGGATGTCGACGGCACAAGCGGCAGGCGTGATACGGCCTAGTATCGGTGACCCAGTTGGCGTCAAATGCATCGGTGGCTCTGATTGCATCAGCCTTGATGATTGAACAAGCCATGTATTGGTTAGATTGAAATGCTGATGAATTGGTTACCGATTCTACCACAGTGGAGTACTATTACAATATGGAAAGCTGATGAGATGTTTCAATCGGCTAAGAATTAATCTGTTGAGTCTGAAGGTATCGGCTAATTGATGCTGGAATTATCATCAAAGGCCAAAAAGGTTGCTGGTGCAGCCGATGGTTTCAGAGAACATGAAAAATCAAGTGGCCGTACTATCATCAGCTGGCATATTGTCAATGGAATAAATTGATTCTTTAATGGTAACTGAAGATCTCGGCTGTTATATATGCGTAGCTTGAATATTATCGGCTTGGCGTTTCATAATGTAAGATGGAATATTTTAAATGGCCGATGGACTCACTAGCCAGCATTTAAGAAGTATCGGCTCATGCAGAATATTAAGCCGATGAAGAGGAGGCTAGCAAGAAGATATCAGCTATATGGAGTCCTCGTTGCTGCGAAGAGCCAGCAGCCGATAGATATTTTATATTGCATCGATCGCAGTAGCTACAGCGATTGGAAGATCGCCAATGGCTTCCTAATCGATAGGTCCAGAATCTTTCACCAAATCACCGATGATGATCGGCAAAGAGACGATGGCCCAAATAACAAGAGCCGATCGTGCAGGAGTTGGCTAGCAGGAATTATCTCACACACGATGAAGCCGTCAGGGGGTGCGTACGTGGCCGATATCCAGGCTATGATGCATAGGAGGAGGTACATATCATGTATACAGAGGCACCGGCCGGTGGAAGTCTCTTTTATTATCGGCTAATGAGGCGAAGTCAGGAAGCTACAGACACAGCAGGTTTTGTTAGGTCCGGACTCTGCAAAAATAACATGCATGTCGTGAGAAAAGATGGAAAGGTTATTTCTGATCGGCTCAACATTCAGAGAATAACCTGATGGCAGCCCATTGAAGATGACTTTGTCCTTATCAAATGAGGGTCTCATGATGAAACAGAAAGAAAAGCTGATGATGCAGTAGGTGAGGTAATTGGCTAATTAACTTTTGGAGCTTCTATTCATCGGCTCATCCTGAATGATCCATGTAGCTGATGAAACTGTGATTTGAGACGGCTGCAAGATTGGAGTCCAATACAAACAAGTCACTACTTGTGTGGTGGCATGTACGTACACTCCACGAAGCGAGAGGCATTGTGGGTGGTTGCTTACTCTAACCCAGCTCGGATAGGCCGATGGGATCGCCTGATGAACCGACGCTCGTCACTTGGCTGATCAACCATCGTGTTGTACGAAGATCAAGGTCAATAGTTGCAAATTCAGAAGGGGTCTTGGATTCAGGCATTAGCTGATGGAGATTCAAGGAGCCGATGGAGATACAAGAAGCCGATGATCAGCCAATGCTCTAGTTATGCTGCAGCCAATGATTGTTGAGCATCAGGAACTGATTATGATGCTGCCGCTCCACTGCCAATGTTGGTAAGATCAAATAAATCTTACTTCTTGCTGCAAAGATACTTGGGGTTTTATCTTGCGAAAATAAAAATAGCTTAGCTCCTCAATGATATAAAATTCCTACCAAAGTCATATGTTGATATGTTTTTGAAAGCCTTATACGTATGCTACTTGTTTTGCATTGAGCTTTGTCAAATTGTTTGCGACTCTTGTGAGATTCATTTCATGCTTTTAAGATTGAGATCACGTACACTCCATATATACATGCTAACTTCTACATTGGAAGTTGCTCAAAAATATGCCCCCCATCCACACAAAAATGCTCCATCCCTTTGACATGACTCTTCATATTCATCATGCTAAAAGATATGGGTTATGCAAAAGAAAAGAAAAACAAAAAAAAATGTGTCCGTCCCAGAAGCATGAGAAAAAGAAAGAAAAAAAAAGAGATAGCCAATATCCCAAAATAAAAGATAGTGTCATGCAGAAAGGAGTGTGAGTTCCATCCAAAGATTCCACACACATGCACATCTTGCTCTGATTGTATGACCTATTTTCTCTATTGGGTCCGGTTTTTGACGTCGCAATATATGTAGTACAAGTATGCTTCCTCTTCTTCTCCTTCTCTGAGCTCCACCAAAAAGCCTTATTAGAAATAGGGAGGAAAGAGGCGACCCAATGCCTTGGTGAGGAATCATACACATTGAGCGATCTAAGAAAGTCATTTGAGGAGCAAAGTTTTATTTTAATTTTAAAAAATCTTTCAAAAACCCAAGTTATTTGGCAGAAAGAATATGGTTGACTTGATTCTTCACGTTGGTTTTGAACAATCGTGATAAAGAAGCTTGGAGGGGGTCGTCAGCTATAAAAAGAGGATATGCTAGAAAAGTTTATCATGGTTTCCAGTTCACTACGGTTTTCATCTATCAGGTGTTCTAGGCTGTAACTTCTGGGCGCATCGTTGTCGTTTCGTCTAGATTCTTCTGTTAGTTATTGAAGTCTTAAGGTTTTCATATCGGGGCATCAGTTAAATTCTGGTAAGGAACTTGAAGGAAGGCATCGGCTATGAAAGAGCAACATCAGAAAAGCTGAGGTCTCCTATCCATGAAGTGATTGAGCAGATTGAGGCATTGGATTTACAGAGTTTCGAAGCATGAACCCTTCATACTCCGAAATTGGGGGGCCTGTGTTGACACCGGATTTTGGTAAATCCGATGTAATCTGAATTATGAAACAATCGGCTATTTGTGTCAATATGAAAGCCGAGTCAACAGTTGTTGTCAATGAAATCCAGATTATTCGGAGCGAGCAAAAGATCATCGGGTGTTTATATACATCGGCATGGATCGTGTACAATGTGCCAGCATACGTGCAGATGACGGCTAGCAAGATTAGTTTGTCCAGGAAGCGTGCTCGTGCAAGACATAGGGGCAGGAGCTTTGGCGTGTGTATTGGCTTTGTTGGATCAAGCAAGGAAATTAAAGAATAAAATATGGCAAGGTGATTAACGTACACATGCAAGGAAACGTGAAGCTTGATGGCAGGCACGGGTCCACATGCTGGGAAGATATATGAAGATACGTCAGGTGTGCATGCGTATCGGTTGGGAATAGGAATATTATATCACACATGCATCATGAGGATCAGGCTCGGCACGGATGGCTCGGGAAGAGACTTAATCGAGAAGGATTCTACGGAAAAGGAAGATAGAGTCCATGTATGTTAATATTTCCTTTTAGTTTAGATTTTGCTTGTCAAACAAGTTAATTCAGGCTATAAATATGTACCTCCGTGATGAGGAGTAGGCCCGATCTTCCGAGAGGTAGAGGTAAATTCGATTGGTGGAGTATGTGACGTTGGCGATCCGGCTTCTAATCAGCACGATTCAAAGTCAAGCAACCGTTACACTACTGCTCCGTTGGTTATCAACCAAGCACAACTTAATTGACCTCGCCGAGAAGGCTTTTCCTGCAAGCGAATCGAAGAACACAAGCAAGAAGATGTAAACACGCAATCTGATATTGCAAATATGAATGAAGCGAATCAAAGAGGGGTTCGAGAACTCGGTTCCAAAGGACTAATCGACACAGTGGAGGGAGATCAAGAACGGAGGCCGTGGATCACTGTAAAAGGACTTGTCGCCACAGTTACAACGAATCAATCTCTATTTCTCGAAGGAAAACACAAGACCTAAACAAAACCCAAATCTAAACGGCGGCGGCTACTGAGTTTAAAGGAGAATGGGGCGTCCTAGGGTTGGGGGGCGACCAGGGAGGGCACCCACAACTTGGGCTTAAGGCCCGACACGATACAAAGCCTGAAAAAGACCCAAAACAGGTGTCGCAGCACCTTCCCGTGGTTACACAGAATGATCCACAAGGCTTCTGGAGCTGGAACCAGAACCAAAAGAAGCGTCTCGTCGTTAGGATTCCAACGCATCCAAGATCACCTCATTCCGACTCCATATGAGGGAGATATCGCCGAAACCGTGCAGGGGTGTTGGCTGAATCCGAGATGAACATGAAAACCGAGTTGGAGTCGACTTGTAACTTGGAGATGAGGCCGGTTCGTGCATGTCCATCGTGATGATGTCCTCATCACTCCGTCCATTGTAAAAAAAATGGATACACATCCAACAAACACAACTTTACAATTTACTTGCACTTTACTTTTTCGTCGGGACTTCGCCATCTTCTTTTTCTTTGTGAGTTCTTTCGAGTTGATCAAGGACGCCTCACATTCGAGCGACTTGATTTGCTGGTGAGTTTTCGTTTACCAAGTATATCTAAGCTTTAGCTTCTGGGCGTATCGCTGTGGCTTCGTTTAGATCTATTCAAAAGTTATCGAATTTGTCTAGGCTTTGATCTCTGGTGCATCACTATTTTCTCGTCTAGATTTATTCACAATTTATCGATATTAGCTAGATTTATAGGTTTTTTCCTATCTTTTTGGCTGTTATCAGATCTATCTACCTAGAACATGTGAGATCGGCTATAAATCCTGTGATATTCTTGTAATATTGTAAGAGCCGGTTTAGATCCGTTTTAGGTGATATCGATCAGCATTATTTAAGTTACACATTCATAGCTTTTATAGTTTTAAACACGTGCAATCGGTTCCCTCAAGCCGATCTTGTCGTTTGCTGCATCGGCTGAATCTGCCGGTATAGCTATTCACCTCACGCTTGCATTAAATATTGTTTTGTTGTTTTCCCTATCAGTAGAGCCTGCCGATACGCCTGCAAGAGAGATATTCGGAATTACAGCCGATACGCTCTTTGATTTAACATTTATCTTTTCTTTGTCAATTGCATGTCAAATTGACTGGCACGCTTGGTTGACTTTCCGAAGCTTGGCGAACACTTGCCATCGGATTCCAGTGTGTTGATTTTTGTATCAACAATGTCAACACCAATGGAGGAATTGCAGTTGATCCAGGGAAAGTCAAAGATGTGTTGAAGTGGGAGCCACCTCAGGCAGTGTCAGAAATCCGAAGTTTCTTAGGACTCGCGGGATATTACAGGAGGTTCATTGAAGACTTGTCTAAGATAGTGAAACCCCTTACTTCACTACTAGAGAAAGGAAAAGAGTTTGTATGGTCAGAGGAATGTCATGCTAGTTTTGAGGAGTTGAAGAAACGGTTGACTACTACTCCAGTTTTGGTTATGCCAGATATTCACAAGAGTTTTGATATATATTGTGATGCATCTCGGCAAGGACTTGGATGTGTGTTGATGCAGGAGGGACACGTGATTGCTTATGTGTCTCGTCAATTAAGGAAGCATGAGCAAAATTACCCCACTCATGATTTGGAGTTAGCAGCAGTGGTACACACTTTGAAGATATGGAGACACTATTTGCTGGGACGCAGGTGTCAGATATACACTGATCACAAGAGTCTGAAGTACATCTTTACTCAGAATGACCTCAATATAAGGCAAAGGAGATGGTTAGTGCTCATAAAAGATTATGACCTGGAGATACACTATCACCCAGGGAAAGCTAATGTGGTTGTCGATGCCTTGATTCGCAAGAGTTATGTGAATGTGATAATGGCTAGTGAGATGCCTCAGGAGTTGTATCAGGAGTTTGAGAAACTCAATCTTGGGTTCGTTTCTCATACTGAGGGAATTACCATAGAGGTGGAACCGACCCTCGAACAGGAGATAAGGAAAGGTCAGCTTGAGGATGTTAAGATCAAGGAGTTGATGGAAATAGGTAAGGAACCTGATTTCACTGAGGATGAACAGGGAATGGTATGGTTCCGAAAGAGGATTTGTGTGCCAGATGTGGACCATCTGCGAGAGAAGATCCTAAAGGAAGCACATGATTCAGCTTACTCGATTCATCCGGGTAGTACCAAGATGTACTAGGATTAAAAGGAGAGATATTGGTGGTATGGTATGATCATGATGTTGCAGCTCAAGTGGCCTTGTGTGATGTATGTCAGAGAGTTAAGGCAGGACATCAGAGGCCAGCCGGATTGCTACAGCCGTTGAAAGTGCCTGAATGGAAGTGGGAAGAAATTGGTATAGATTTCATTGTGGGATTACCGTGTACAAAGGATGGATATATACTCGATATGGGTCATCATGGATCGGTTGACCAAAGTAGCTCACTTCATCCCAGTGAAGACTACCTATACGGGGGTAAGATTGGCAGCGCTGTATATATCAAGGATTGTCTGTTTGCGTGGTGTACCCAAGAAGATTGTGTCTAACAGAGGTACTCAGTTCACGTCTCGGTTCTGGCAGAAGTTGCATGAGTCAATGGACACGAAGTTGAACTTCATCTCAGTTTATCACCCACAGATAGATGGGCAGACAGAAAGGACCAATCAAGTGTTAGATGATATGCTCAGGGCTTGCACTCTGAAACACGGAGGCAGTTGGGATAAGAGTTTGCCATATGCAGAGTTCTCCTATAACAACAGTTATCAGGCCAGTTTGAAGATGGCACCGTTCGAGGCACTGTATGGCAGAAAGTGCAAGACTCCATTGTATTGGAGTGAGACAGGAGAAAGCCAGTTGTTCGGCCCAGAGATCATCAAGGAGACCGAACGACAGGAGCAGGTTGTCAGAGAGAATCTGAAAGTGGCACAGTCTTGGCAGAAGAGCTATGCGGACACTCGACGTAGAGAGCTGACATTTGAAGAAGGAGAGTTTGTGTATCTGAAAGTGTCACCTATCAGAGGGTTGCGTAGGTTCAAGGTCAAAGGGAAGTTGTCACCTCGTTACATTGGTCCGTTCAAGATCTTGGCACGGAAGGGTGAGGTGACATATGAGCTAGACTTACCAGCTCGATTGTCGGATGTGCACAATGTGCTCCACATATCACAGTTGAAGAAGTGTTTGGGAGTGCCAAAGGAGGAATTGCTACTGGAGGAGCTGAATGTATAGGATGATTTGACCTATACGGAGTACCCGGTCAAAATTCTGGATACACTGGAGAGGAATACCAAGAGCAAGAGGGTACGGATGTGTAAGGTTCAGTGGAGTCACCACGCAGAGGATGAGGCAACTTAGGAATGAGAGCATGAGTTGCAGGCAAAATTTCCCCAGCTCTTTGCTAGCCCAGCCGAATCTCGAGGACGAGATTCCTTTTAAGGGGGGGCAGGTTTGTAACACCCACATTATCAATTTAGGAACCTGAATAAATTTAATTAGAATTGTTATAGGTTCGATAAGGTTTTAATTAATTTATCTTGATTTTAGAGTATTTATCGTGAATTAAATAAATTACTTAGCTATAAAAACAAATATAAGGTTATATAGGTCTTCAGCATTCATGTCATCTTTGCATTGTTTTCTTGCTTGTTGTTCAATTTGAATTTAAATTCGTTGAATTTAAATTCAAATTGAATTGTTTGAATCAGTTTCAGAAATAGAAAACCTTTTCTCTCCTCTTCTTGGTTTCCAGCCCAGCCCAACTCACTCTCCTTTTTTCTTTTCCTTCCCCCGCTCGGCCCAAACTCCGCCGCCGGCCCAATTCTTTCCCATATCCCGGCCTAGTCCGCTCCGCCCTCTGTCTCCCTCGCCCTCGCCGACAGGCGGGGCCCGCTGTCAGCCCCATCTTCCCCGCCGAGCCGCGCTGCCGCCCGCGTCCCTTGGCACGCACGCCTAGGTCACCCCCTTGACCCCTATAAAAGGAACCCCGCTAACCATTTGACCCCATCCAAGCCGCCGTCGCCTCTGAGCCTCGCGAAACCCTAGCCCGCACCACCGCCACATTCATTGTGCTCGGAGTCGCTCGCCGTGCCGCCTCTCCGCCGCCATTTCTCAATGTATGCACGCTCCCAGAGCTTCGTGTGGTGGTGAGGACACTCGCCGGCCCTTTTCCCCTTCTTTTCCCCATCTGTCCCGCGCGAGATGGCTCGCCGTCGCCGCTGCTCAGCCCCTCGCCAGTGCGCGCTCCTGTCCGGCCCTCCCCTCGCCTTTCCAAACCCCTAGGTGTGTTTCCCGTCGCGTGCACTTCCTTCCAAGCCAAACCGCACCCGAATCTAAGCCCGGACGGCCGTTTTTGGCCGACGCCAGCGAGCTCGCCGCCACCCGTCGCCGCTCAGCCTCGCTGCCGGTGCCTTAGTGCCGCCGCCTCCGCCCCCAATCGCCCTGAGCCGTTGGATCTAGACCCGATGATCCAGATTAGATCCAACCCGAGTCAACCAGATCCAATACCGGTCAACCGAGCTGTTTTGGGAAAGAGTCCCTCGGTTTTATGCAAATCAACCCGCCGTCCAATCTAGTTCAATAATAATTGCGAAACAACCCTTTCTTTTATGGTTTAGCCCCTGGTCTTTTATAAAATCTAACCCACTGTCCCTGAGTTCTAGTTTTGCCTTCTAGCCCTCATGTTTATGGTTTAATTTCACGTTAGTCCTCAGTTTCATTACCCATAGCCCTTTTTCTTTCAAGTTCTTCGCAGATAAGCCCCTGGAACCTTGTTTTAGCCATAACTTTCTCGTTTTAACTCCGTTTTTAACAATTCTTGTGCTCGCGTGATCCTTGCAATGTGTACAGTAGCTTTATAACCTCGTTTTGTACTATTTACATTGATTGGTGTACTGTTTCTTATTTATTGTACTTTCTTGCTTGTATGTACTTGTGTGATGCGATAGACGGTGCACCTTTCGAGGATCAGCAAGTGCAAGCCTTTGAAGACGCTGAGCAGCAGCAGCACTTTGAGGAAGGCAAGTGGACCCTTGATCATGCTTGTTGTCCCATAATTTATCCAATATTCACATTTACTTTATATGCAATGCATGAGTCTATAATATGACGGGTCCCAAATTAAGGATGAGCCTAGTTTGTTTATTCCTACCTTGATCAAACTTGGGTTTACTTTATTGTTGTAGCTATGTTAGTTGCCCTCATACAAGACTAAGGTTGGCAACTTGGAAACAATGGTATACTTGTTTACTTCATGTTCCGATATACCTGTTGTTATAATCAAGATCATATGTGATAATTAGAACATGGAGAACCACTCAAGAAAATAGTGCAACCACAATACTACATGGCTCTGGTCTTGGCTAATTAATTAGAAACTCTAGCTTATGACAATCTTACAGAAAGGGCAAGAGGGGATGCATAGACGGGGTATAGCTTAGTCCTCTTGAGGTTTTGTTTTTATGGTCATTGGCTAAGGTACCTCCTCATTAGGGAGAGTTATGACCGCTTTGGCTTGAAATCTTAGCGGGTTCTCATAGGTTAGGGAATCTTTGTAAAGGCCTCATAGTGAACCTCTCGCCACTCACCAAAGGAAGTGTTTAAGGGCCTTGCAAACCCGGGCGATATAGGGGAACATGAATTGTGGTGAAAGTGTACAACCTCTGCAGAGTGTAAAACTGATATATCAGCCGTGCTCACGGTCAAGAGCGGCTTGGACTCTCACGTGATAATTGAACTTGAAGATGATCTAAATTGATGTTCTTATTTATGGTCATTGATCTACTTCATTTACTTATCTTTGGGATAATGGTATACACTTACACTTAGTTAATGCTTCCTAATTAAAATTTGATCAACTAAAAGTGCTTATCGCAGTCAAACCATGCCAGCTATTCCTTGACTTAGCCTTGTATGTAGTATAATTTCTCCCTGCCACTTGTTGAGTACCAACCATAGGTTTACTCACCCTTGCATAATGCTGTTCAGACCGAGATAACTGTCGGGAGTTCCCTGAAGACTTCGAGGAGTTCTAGGCGTATGTCTCCCAGTCATCTACCTGTGAAGATGAAGTTCCGTTGTTACTCTGAGATGCTATTTATTCGTTTATGACTAAGACTGTCGGTCATGTAATAAATCTCTTAATACTCTCTTTCGTTATGGAATTGTAATGATATTCACTTTATAAGTCTATCATATGTGAGTGAACTTGATCCTGGCGCACATATGAGATGCATTCGGTTTCTTTTTTAAACCGGGTGTGACAGGAGCTGGCTTGGCCTAAACTCCACGCGAAAGGGGGACGTCAGTTGCCACTAGGTGGGGCCGAGCGGCCTCTCCTAGGCCGGTTGGCCTGGGGGTTGTGCCATCTAGCACCGCCTTTCTGGTGGACGCTTTCTTGTAGACACCCTTGATCACTCCTGGATGTCAGTTTCGGTGGAACTCGGTCTGAAACAAATGCTCCTAGGCCGAGCGGCCTAAGGGAGGCCAGGCGGCCTACTTCTAGCACTTGTCAGCCCTCTGTTTTGCCGACATTGCACGTCGACACTTGATATTGATCCAGGGATGGGTATCACCGACATATGTTGAGGTTGACTCTGACTTGTGGGCCCTTTGATCCATGTCCATGCCTTTTGAATCCTTTGATTGAATCAAGTTCCAATCCTCCGTTCAGGGGCATTGTGTACGTGTCACGTTGCTCCTGTAATGAAGACGCACGCCTGTATGTTGGGGTATTAGGCCGGCCGGCCAGGGAGAGGTCGGGCGGCCTGGCATTTTGCGCATTTTTGTCCATCTTTGGCATGTGTTCTCCTGCAAGCACAACTCATCCAATACTTATGGAACTTATTAGAAATAAATAAAATATGTATGGAACATAGTGCAAAAGCTCATTTTATTCCGAGAAGTTGACGGCCAAAATGGGAGATAATGGCTGTCAACACCCCACAAGGACTACTAACTCTCGGATGACTGACTTCTATTTGCTAACACTCACGTAATCATTTCTAGTTTGTTGTGTGTCCTTGTGCTCTCTTGATTTCAGGTATGAAGAAGACCGGAAGAAAGTTCATTGGCACGCTCAAGAAGGTGGGTGGCTCTAGTCACTCTCGTGAAGGTTCAAGCTCGCTCCATTCATCTACCCCGACTCTGAGCTACACGAGAGAGCCGGAGGAGTCCCATGAAGAGCAAGTTGAGTCTCAGGTGTCAGAAGAGCAGCCGTTGAAGCACCACAAGAGGAGGCACCCAATGACTCCCACATTGAGCTCCAAGCCTACAACATGCTGAAGAACAGAACATTCAACCATACCCGCGGATTCGACGATGATCTCCTGGAAAAGACAGGTATGGATGAAGACTTTGCCAATGTTTGGAAGGCTGTGGGTTGGTCGACTTTTGCAAACGTGACTGAAATGGGTTCTCAGGATTTGATGATCCAATTCCACTGCACTCTTGTGGAGGAAGCAGACGGTGTTTCATTTCCGTTCTTTGGCAATGAATACTCTTTTACATGGAAAGAGTTGAGCACGCTTTTGGGTTTTCATCACCGCTGCACTATTGATGTTGAGCGTGCTTTGCGAGGCTTCCACAAGGAGAGTTTTTGGCAGTCCATCACAGGACAAACTTCCTATGGGGGAGCACGTTGGAATGACATTCAAAACCTGACTTTGGGAATGATGCATAAATGGGTTGCAATTATGGGTTTCCCTAGAGAGGATGTTAGAATTGTTCGTGTTGATGAACTACGCATTATTTATGCCATGGTGAATAGAATAAAACTTTCTCCTGTCAAGTTTATGGTTTACCAGTGGCTCAAAAACTTTCGTATGATTGGACCTGTTGAATGCACCTCACTTATTACTCGTATTGCACAATGTTTAGGTGTGTTGAATTGGGCTAGAATCTCTTATATAAGTGCTCCTCATCTTATGATCGATGAAAATTATTTGGTTTATGGGCACACATTAAAACATGCTAAAGATGCCTCCCTTATATTTTTCTTTCCAGGTTATGTAAATGAGATCTTGTTACCTAACCTAGGATTCCATTTATAGAAGTGTCGGAGCCTAACATTTGAACTCCAACCCGTGGAAACCCCACGCAGGAGTAGTGTGTCAGGAAGAATGACCCGGAGCATGTCGCGGAATGCCTCCAAGGACATGCCTCCACCACCCCCTCCACATGCATTTCATGGTTATGCAAGTACATGGGCTCAACACGCGAACGTAGCTGGATCCTCATCTGGGTACCAACCCAGCAGGGATCAGTACATCCCACAACCAGAAGCGGGAGCATCATCCTGGCAGAGTGCGAGCAGTGCTGATTGGGAACAGCCCGCGTGGACCAACTGGGCTATGGCGGTAGCTCCAGTTCGAGTGGGATGCCCCCCGCTCTTTGCTGAACGACATTCATTTTCAGCCCAAAGCTACCGCGACCTCACTCAGGGGATCCACAACATCAACATCTGCTGCCACAACATCGAGCATGCACAACAAGAGTTCCAGAGCACCCTCAACACACACATCGAGAACACCACGTAGCAGCACCTATGACAAGACGGAGAACTTTCTACCTGTTGTCGGTCGAAACCCACCGGCGAGCAGCGATAGGCAACACGAAGAGCCGGGAGGTTGCCGGGGTGCTGGCAGGCACTGCTCCCTCGTCGACGGCCCGCAATTCCAGCACACACCGCGGCTTGTGAAGACGCAGGGCGTGCCACCTGACCTATACCCGATCAGGAAGGTGCGAACGTGCTTGCAATGATTTGCCTGCATACACAAACACGTGGAAATATAAGTCCGAGCCGTGGTCGGCTCCCCGGGACGACTCTTGCATCGGCTTTAAAGAGCCGATCGAGTCCCGGTGTCAGATTGGATCTGCATCTATCCGGATATCGATAAATAAAGCAAATGAGTGTAAAGCTGCTTCAATTAAATCTAATCAATCTAATCCATGACGGTAAAAGCTTCACTGCTAGATCGAAACATCCTACACGTGATTGGGCCTAATAAACGTAACAGATAACTAAACCATAACCAAAACAGAGGCCTAAGAACTAGCAAGAGCCGATTCCCGGATCAATTCCCTATTAAGACTAGAGCAGAGCATCTAACACGCCACCGGATCATCCAACCCGTTTGCAAGGCCTAACCTAGCAGATATTACGCCAACTCTTAAGAATAAGAGAAAAACCATAACAGATTAGATCTACCAGGCATAAATGAAGCAGGGTGTTGCCTTTACGCAGCTAACTCTATGCAACAAGAGCTAGTATAAGATGATGACATGCTCACATAAAGACAACATGATGTTCGTAGATGATAAGCAACAAAGCACAACAGATCTATTAAAAGCCATGCTACGAACATCGAGATAACTAGTACTACTCACCATAAAAAATGCTTCAGTACGAGTAATACCAAGGTAAAGGTAAGAACAACGCTGCCCTGATCGCGAGAAGCGATCAGGGCAGCATGGCGCTTACTTGGATGAAACCCTAAGATTAGGGATGGCGATGCGCCGAGAGTTGTTGTTTGTGAGACGTGATGACGTTCTTCTTTCATGAATAACATAGGGTACATATTTATAATCCGGAGACTTGGGAAACAATCTAAACTAATCTTGTCCCGATCGGACTCTATCTCTGATCTTAAACTGAATCTAAAGATACATGGCCCATGTGGCCCAAATGCTCACGCAGGAGCTTTTTTACAAGCCTTCTTATCCTCCTGCTTCAAGCCCATCTTGCTTTCGGCCCATAAATTAACCCTGTTAATTTATGGTGATAACACACACCCCCTGGTTTTGGCAATGATAGTTCCAAAACCACTCCATCGCTTCATCTTCCCGTTAATGCTCATTAAACATACTGCAACCACCAAGGAAGATGCAACGCCTCTGCAACTGGCTCCTCGTAGAACGTGAAACTGCCGATCCGTCTTCCATCTTTTCACTATTTAATCTCACCCTAAATCGGCTCTTCTTCATAGCGAACTCCTTCTTCTTCCCAGAGCCAAATAGCACAGAAAACCCCACTCCTCTGCCAGCCATGGCGATCTCTTCTTCCTCTGGCTCCAACTCCTTCGGAGATTCCTCTTCCTCCTCTTCTCCCTCTTCTTCTTCTTCTTATCTTTCCGCCTCCTCCATCGACTCCATCCCGAAGAGTCGGGAGCCGACGCCAGAGTGGGACCCAACTGCAGCATATGAAGCGCTGGCTCCTCTGCACTGGGATGCAGAGGAGTTCGACTTCGGGGTCGTTTCTGAGGAGGACGAGCCCGAAACTGAAGGAGAAGACCTCCGGCTCCTGTTCCAGGAGGAGTTGGAGAGCGACGAAGAAGACTCCTCGGAGGGAGTCGACTCCTCCTCGGAAGAGGAGATCGACTCCACCTCTGATGATGATGAGACGATGGGCGGAAAGCCCTTTCGGTTCCTCGGGTCATCCGAGGAGGACAGCGAGGAAGAGAATAGCGACGGCGGCGACGGCTGATGCGACTTCGGGCCCGAGGGCGGCGGCAGCGCCTTCGGCAGCGACGACGACGGCAGCGGGGACGCGCCAGCCCGAAGCCCCAAGCGCCGTAGGTACTAGGTACCTACGAGCAGTAGAAGTAGTACTGTAGCATCGTAGGGGTAGGATCACAAAGCCGAAAGATTAATTCCTTTGTAACAATCGGCTTTTCCTTATAATGACCTTTCCATTAATGAAATCAATTCCCTTCAATTCTGTATGTCTGATATTTACTTTCCAAAAAGCCGATGGCAACGCATCAGGCTTCTATAAGTATCCAAGAGCCGACGAAATTCAAACTAGAAGCAACCCGCATAAGAGTAGAGTATCACTTCCACCTTGAACCGAACTCGAAACAAGCTCTCAAATCCGAGCGTAATTCGAAAACCCAGCTCTACAAATTCGAGCAAAAACTCTTCAAGCATCCGGAATTCGAATCAGAGCCCATAGCAACCAAACCCCAAGTCAACGGATCTGAACCATGGCAGACTCTACAGCTCATACGACAAATTCTGAAATCGGTGATGCGGCAATCTGCAGCCTGAAGGTAATATTCGGCCTAATCCTTTAGCTTCCCTCAGCTTATCAAGCCTCTGAAACACTAAACTCTGAAACATGACACCATATGCATACTTCTGAATTTCTGAACTTTAGGTGTCAGACATCCTTCTGCCGCATCCCTCCAATCCAACATCTTTATGTCTTGGACCACGAACCTATGAAAATCCCACAGATTTGATCTCTTGTGAAGCAAATAGGATCCCTTTCGTGAATCAAAACATCGATTTGAACCTCTGGGCCGACTGCTTAAGAGCCTGGCCCAACCCTCCTGAGAGCTGGAATACATGGTACAGCAGAGTAGCAAAAACTTATATGCCCTTGTGGCAGGATTTGAACATAGCCGATGCACTTAGCTTATCATTATCACCCCTTGACAAAGATGAAAATCTTCTTAAAACCATCGGCTATTTCTGGTCCGACGCTCTTGTAACACCCGGTTTATAAAAGGACATAAACCGAGCAATCATATACGTGCCAGGATCAAGTCACACGTATATACAACAGAATGAACAGTATATCACAGCACATATCACGTAAAAAGATATAATAAAGCGAGTACGAATGTTATTTATTACATTAATGACAAAAATGTCTGATACAGCAGAAACGAAGTACAAATACGATAAAAACTCTCCGAAGCTGAGCAGGGCGCCACAGGGACGTCGACTGGGAGACGAACGCCTAGAAGTCCTCGTAGTCCTGGAAGCTCCGGATGAACTCCCTCGCGTCGGTAGGAACTGAGCAGCAGTAGAGTATCCCCAAGAGGAAAAAGAGTAGAGTAGGCAAGAGTGAGTACACAACTTGTACTCAACAAGTATAACACAAACTATGAGGCTCTAAGGTTGGCTGACTCAACTGCATTAGCTTTTAAGTCTTGGCAAAGTTTTATTAAAGCTATTTACTACAAGTTGATGAATTACCATAAACCCAGTTACATAGTAATTAATCAAAATTTATCATGAACTACTGAGATCCAAACCACAACCACCAAGGTAACCCCGAGATGCACCCCCTCGTCGGAAGGAGTTAACCCCACTAATCAAAAGGAGGATCTGGGCCGCTCATGACCGTGAGCACGGCTAGTTTACCAGTTTTACACTCAGCAGAGGTTGCACATCTTTACCCATAAGTCGTGAGCTACGCTAGTTGTTCATCACACTTCCTTAGGTGAGATGACTAGCGACTCACTACGAGGCCGTTACAAAGGACACGTTGGTAAGGTATAACCGCTAAGGAATCAGGCTCCGCAACGATGGTAACCACCTCGAGGGGTACGCAGACTAAGCCTCGTAGCCTGGCCACCATTGATGCTCACCACCCCCCATGCCCCGTCGGTAAGTTACTCCCGAACCAAAATGACCTAATTAGTAAGCCAAGACCGTCCCATTCCAGTCTTGTGGTAGCGCTGTTGTCCCAGGTTGTCGCTCTATGAACTGGTCCTTATGGAGAGTGGCCAACCAGGCAGTAAGCACCGTGCTGGCCCCCTAAACCATGTTTCTAACAAAACCAATTTTAACGTGAAGTGAGCCACTCAAGCCACACAGAGGGCCACTCTCTGAATTAAGTTGCATATACCATTAATCAAATTAATTAAAAAGGACCAAGTGTGTTATAGCACGGCACCTAGCACAACTAACCAAAATGCAACCCAAAGGATATATATAAAGGATATAAAGTGGCTAGGAAAGTCCTTATAGGCATACAGTATTAAAATGCAGTATGTAATGGTATTTAAAAGTGATAGGTTGTTCATGTTATACTTGCCTTCCTCATACTACTCCTGCTGCTGCTCAAACTGGTCAGAAGACGGCTGCTCCGGGTACTAGTACTGGGGCTCCTCCGGTAGCTCAACGTCTACTCACGAACACATGGCCAAAAACAATGCAACAACATAAACATACATGCAAACAAATGCTAACACTAAGAACAGTACATCAATACATAAAAACAGCACACTAAACTAGTCTAAAACTATTCTACACGTTACAACGATCGCGTGGACATAAAGAATGCCTAAAACGGAGCTAAAACGCATAAACTAGAGCTAAAACAAGATCTAGGGGCTTATCTGCGAGAAAAACTAGGTTTCAGGGGGTTTTCTACAAAAACCGAGGGTCTAAATGTAATTAAAGGTTAGATCTAGGGGCTAACGTGCAAAACCAAAGTCTCTGGACTGCGGGCGCTAAAACTAGGAAGGTCAGGGGGGTTTTGGTAAAAACCGGGGCCTAACTGTAATTATTTTTGAATAGATCAGGACCGCGGGTTGATTCAGTGAAAGCCCGAGGGCTCTTTAGAAAAAAGGCCAGCGAACCGGTATCTTCTCATGTGGATCATCAGATCTTGATCTAATGGCTCGAGGCGGCTTGGTTCTAGATCTAATCTAGACCGTCGGCCCTAGATCGAGTGGCTGGGGCGCTTTGCGGGCGGCGGCGGCGGCGGAACGCCGCCGGAGCTCTGCTCCGCGGCGGGGGGGGGGGGGGGGGGTCGCCGGGGTGGCTAATCCGGCGTTTCAGGGGTCAATCCGGGGTGTTGTTTGGTCGTGGGGCACCGCCGGGTCGTGGGTAACGCACCAGGGGCCTTGGCGAGGGTTACGGGGGTCCGTAGCGGCTCTGGGTTTCGCGGCGGCGGGTCGGCGCGGCGAAATGCGACGGCGAGCGGCGTTCTGCGGGATTCCGGGGCTACGGCCTAGTACTCTCTAGCGCAAAAGACCAGGGGAGCGAGCTGCGGCTTACCGAGGGCGCAGGGCGGTCGAGGTCGCAGCGGCGAGACGACTGCAGCGAGGGTCGCGGGCGGCGCTCGTGGGGCTTGGTGGCGAAGCCGATGCAGGACTCGGAGCGGAGGGCAGCGGGTTCAGGAAGGATCCTGGCGTCGAGGCGGAGTGGGTGCGCTGCTCGGCCGGGGCTCCGGTGTGGCGGAGTGGCGTAGCCGCGGCGGCGCAGAGCGGCGGCACGGCGGAGTGGGGCGGTGCGGCGGCAGCTAGGTTTAGGGGCGGCCTCAGAGGTGGAGGTAGGGTTCCTGGGGGTGCGGGCTGGGGCGTTTAAGAAGGCGTGAGCCCGTGGATCCTCGGCATGCGCGCCCACTAAGGAAGGCCGGCGAGTATCCGGGGCGGGGATCGCGGCGTGGCTGTTGGGTGCGCGTGGCGTGGGGGAGGGGATGACTGGTGGGGCCGGTGTGACAGCGAGAGGAGGCGGGGACGCGGGGCGCGCGCGGTCTGCTGCAGGCGCGGCTGACATGCGGGCCCGCCGTGTCAGTCAAAGGAAGAGCGTGCGGGCGAGTGGGAACGCGGGGGCGCGGGCTCTGGGCTACGGGAGCACGTGTTGCGGGCCGTGAGTGGGGAGGGGGCGAAGCGGGCCGTGGCGCTGGTTGCTGGGCCGTGCGGGGAAGAGGGGGTGTGCCGGTGCGGGCCGCGCGGGGTGAGAAGGAGTGAGGCGCTGGGCTGAGTTCCTGGGTTTTGGTTTTGGGTTTCTTTTCCTATTTCTTTTCACTTTTCTTTTTCCTCTCAACTCAAAACTATTTGAATTCAAATTCAAATTTGAATTCAAAACCCTAGCACTCAACCAAATAAAACAATTTACCAGCATGAATGCACAAGCATGTTGAACTTAGACAAATTTTTAATTACTTGTGGAACAAAATTAGATTGAATGCAAGCTAAGCAAATTAAATCCTAGAAAATTAAATAAAACCAATTAAATTTATTATTAAATACTAAAATTTGAATTAGGGTCTTACATCTCTGAACTGTTTCTTCTTTGGTCATGGACCCATGACCCTTACTCTGCTAGATGTCACCATGATCACTGGCCTAGACATAGGATCTCCTAATCCAGCTGCCCACAAAATGGCAGAAGTCCCCTTCAAACTTTCTTCCAAGATTAACTGCACAAACTGGGGCACTTACATGAATCAGCACATGAAGACAAAAAGTCCAGTGACTGAAAAGTAACACACAGCCTTCTTAAATCTTTGGCTAGAGCACTTCATCTTCTGTGGCCCTTCTTTAGCTCCAACTAAGAACTATCTTCCCTTGGCCTATCACCTGGCCCATGGCAATCACATCGGCCTTGGCAAACTTTTTTTGGAGAAACCTACAGATATCTCCATTTAATGACATCTAACTTGCTTAACCAAAAGAAACTGAGAACTGGAGGGCCTTGGTGGTTTATTCAGTTGTGGGCACAACTATACTTTCAGCACCAGATTCCAAACTTCCAAGGGCTAACCAAGAACTCTTTTCCTGATGAGAGTGGCAAACCAATTAGATGTACTAGCTATGGCCAAGCTTTATTTAGTCTTCCTGGCAGTAAACTGAATTCAGCAGATGCAGCAAAGTGGTTCAGAATCTTCTACAAGGGACTGAATAATCCACTCTATTTCCCATTCACTGAATTTGAATCCTTTGAAAACCCAACTGCCTTCAGATTAGATAACTTCGCCGATGACAACAGCACTCGGCATTTATACTCTTTAATGATCCGACTTGGCTTCCTTCCTGTTGGCATTAGCACCTCTAATAGAATTATCAAGCCAGGTTATGAATCTTACCAACCAGTCATAGCAGCTCGGCAACTTACCTCCCCACTTCCGTATTCACCACTTGGTGGAGAGTAGAGCCGATCTGCCTGATGGCCTCACTAGTTCAAGATGTTACAGCATGTTCGACGACCTCCACATTCCAATACTAGCCGATCTATCCTTTGATCCTTCATCGATCAATTTTAGCACATGGTGGGGAATGTGGAAAACACATGTATTCAGGAAAGCTCTAGGTCCTCGACTGCAGCAAATTGATCCTGAATATGTAATCCCCGAGGAAGAGGTACTGAATTTAAACATCCTTTCTAAGTCCTCCACTCCTTTACTTGACTAATCCTGCTCACCCTGTTTGCAGCAACAAGATGGTCCACAACCTATGACCAGCAACGGGGAGCCATTCCACTTTCTTCCAACTACCCCTGATGTGCTATTCTGCAAAGGATCGCCATCGATGAAGAAAGTGATAATGACCATTCAGCCAGACTTACTTCAGTCGGCTTCCAAACGAAGACAAGCTTCTGCAATTGTTGCCCCCGAGTCTTAACCAAGAAAAGGAAGATGATCACAAGGCGCATTATCAAGAAACCAGCACCAGCTTCCCCGAGTCCATCAGAGTCCAACACCAACCAGGTAATTCATCTTTCTAAAACTTCTTCTTTATTGCATACGCACATACTCTGGTTGACTGTAATTCTATTTTCAGGACGCAACTGAAGACATCCTTGAAACTGACACTTCAAATGCTCTGACGGATGTACATGACGAACAGGTTAACACAGTCGAAGCCCCTGTTGTCACCTCCAATCCAACCGGATCAGCCACATCAAAGCCGATCATCACTTCCTGTTCAGCACAGGTAACATTACAAGAACCAACTCTGAACCAGCCGATAAGCTTCATAAATGCATCTTGCTATTAACTTCAGATATGTCCACAGGGCTTTGATATTTCAAGTTTGCTTTCCTTTGACCCGATATTAATGGGTCTGACTGCCCCTGGAGCAAAAACACCACCTTTGCAGCAATCGGCTAATTTGGCACATCAGCTTCATCTCATCAAGGATCTACTATCTGCTCCACTCACTGCTCTAGTTGGCGATTCCAGTGAAATAAAGAACATCTTCGAGCAAATAGAATCCCAACTCCCGAAGCCATTGCAAATCAAGCTTTGGCCAGCCAACAATCTTCCATTCTTCCGGATAGAAGTGAATAAAGCACAACAAAGAATAGAAGCATGTCGCTCTCAAGCTTCTCTGAAAGCTGACATTGCTCAAAAGTGCAAGGCCCTCAACCAGAAGAAGGCAACTCTAGATATCAAAGCTGACGTGTCTGCCAACACAAACCGACTCGACCTCCTAAAGAAAGAACTGGCAGAACTCGAAGAAAAGGTTCGTACCACCAAGAAACTCATCCAGGCCGAGGAAACTTCCATCGCAAACTCCAAACAAGAAACCCAGGAAATGACCGAGCAGATACAAGCGGAGTTTGCAGAGATAAGCACCTTGAGTCGGTAGATAGTAACAGGCGATGACAAGGATGACGAAGCAATCATAGCACGAGCAGACGCCGTCCGCACAGAAGCCATCCATGCCATAGTAGAATTCCTGAACCAATAGATAGGCTCAAGAAACAATTAGTGTTGCCCGTTAACCTGAAACTCGTAACTGTTTAAAACATCTTAAGTCGATGGTCGCACATCGGCTATCTTGCTTCTCATACGTATTTTTTTACTAGCCAACTCAACGTGTTGGCCTTCTCATTCATTTTTTTTACCGGCCAACTCAACGTGTTGGCCTTTCTCTTTTTTTTACTGGCCAACTCAACGTGTTGGCCTGTCATGATTTTTTTTACTGGCCAACTCAACGTGTTGGCCTATTACACTGCAGCCAGATGAATCTCATCGGCTTTCATCACTCGCTCTCCCACATGCTCGGGAAATACTTCTTGAGGTGTTGGCCATTGACAGCGCAGGAAACTTGGCGCCGTCCAATTCCTCGAGCATGTATGCATTCCCAGGCAAAACCTGATCAACCTTGTACGGCCTGTGCCAAGTTGGGACCACTTGCCATACTTTTTATCTTTAGTTCCCAATGGCAAAACTGCATCCCAAACCAAGTCTCCAACCTGGAAATTCTTTGGCTTGACCTTCTTGTTGTACGCACGAGCAACTTTAGCCTTATTTTCCTTGATCTTCTCCAGCGACCAAAGTCTTAGCTCTGTCAGATCCTCCACATTGTCGTTCATCAAGGCTGCATACTGTTCAGCAGATAGATCATTCTGAAACTCAACACGCCTTGATCCGGCCGTAATTTCCCATGGCAACACAGCGTCTTGGCCATAGACTAAATGGTACGGCGATGTCTTGGTGGACCCGTGACATGAAATACGATACGCCCACAAAGCTTCTGACAACACCTCATGCCAGCGCCTAGGATATTCATCGATCTTTCTCTTTATGAGCTTGATGAGGCTATGGTTGGATGCTTCAGCCTGTCCATTAGCTTGGGCATAATATGGAGATGATCTGATCAGCTTAATTCCCATGTCATCGGCGAACTTCCTGAATTCCTCTGATGTAAAGACCGATCCTCCATCGGTCGTAATGGTTTGAGGAATCCCAAATCTGTGAATGATGTACTCTTTGACAAAGCTGATCACATCTATTGACGCTACTGATCTCATGGGCATTGCTTCTACCCACTTTGTGAAATAATCTGTAGCAGCTAAAACCCATTGGTGACCCTTGCTTGACGACGAGTTGATCTGACCAATCATGTCCATGGCCCAACCTCTGAATGGCCATGGTTTGATGATAGGATTCATTACTGATGCTGGCACTATCTGAATTTTGCCAAACCTCTGACATGCCTGACATCCTTTGTAATATTTAAAACAATCCTCAAGCATAGTGGGCCAGTAATAACCCGATCGCCTAATCAGCCATTTCATCTTATGAGCCGATTGATGAGTACCGCAAGTTCCCTGGTGAACCTCATGCAAGAGCCAATTTGACTCTGAAGGTCCCAGACATTTAAGCAGTAGTCCTTCCAAGGTCCTATAGAACATGTCATCCCCTATCAGAACGTGCTTCATGGCCTTGAGTCTTATCCTTCTGGGTGCCCCCCGAGCCGAATCCTTCAAGTAATTGAAGATATCGGCTCTCTAGTCTCCGGGTTCTAGAAACTGAACCTCTACATTGACTCCATCGGCTGCTTCCTTGTACCCAGAAGCTATCTGTGCTAAATCATTAGCTTCATTGTTCAGAGTTCTTCGTATCCAGTGGAAATTGAAGTACCTGAATCGTGACATCAACTCACGGCACTGCATCCATACCAGAAAAAGAGCCTCGCTCTCACATCTATATTCTTCCGTGAGCTGAGAAATCACCAGCTTCGAATCTCCAAATATTTCCACTTCTTCTGCACCAGCTTCGAGGAGTAGTTCCATTCCTTTGTGAACGGCTTCATATTCCACCAAATTATTGGTGCATGGGGCAGTCATCCTGATGGAAAAAGATCATGTTCTCCTCTTTCGATTTCGTTCTTCTCTTTGGATTTGCTTCATCTTAGATCTATTATCGAGATAGATCGCTTAGCATGATCTTGTAGTCATGGTGGCTAGAGGTTCATGGCGGAACTACCAAAGGGGGTTCGACTTGCTTCAGGGTATCCCGTTGAAAGGGGTGGCGTCGTGACAGGCCGTTGCCACTTAGTGGGTTGGGTATCGAGGGATCGGATTGGAGATTTTGAGTTTAAAGATGCTTTTGATTGAGATGCATGATTTATCCGCTCGTTAGCTTGAACTACAACAAGATGACGATAGGCCTAGTCATATCTTTGGTTTTGCTATGATTAAGCCTATGTTCATGGATGAGATCAACCTTTACATATCACTCATATCTATCAAAGGTTTACCCTTTATATGCAATCAATGCTTCATGTTAGGATAGATCCGTTAGATTAGATGGAAAACCTTAGGTGGTTCTTTGTCGATCCACGGATTGATAAACCTTGGAGGAATACTCTAAGGGAAAAGCTACACGAACCGTGCGCTTGCGGTATACAAATCGGGGCGCTAAGGAGCGTCAACAGTGGCCTAAGCCATCTCCTAGACAACTTCGAAGACTTGCGGCGGCCGTCGTCTCCCTCCGGTCTTGGCCCTAGGTTTTCGTCGAGTTCTGGGTGGATGGATGCTACGAGTTGAATAAGGTGCGAGCTATTTATAAGCCGAGGAAGCCACCGGTCGAAGGGGAGGCCGAACCGCCTCGGAAACGGTCTAGGCCGGCCGGCCCCATGGTCCTAGGCCGGCCGGCCTACCCCCTTTCGGGCTCGCCTCGATCTCATCTTTGGCGTGCAGACTCCTTGCATCTTCTAGAGTTTATGTCCTTCACGATTGCACCCCTTTTGACGTCGTTATCTTGGAGACATCTTTGAGGAAAGGATAGGATAGGGAATCCATCCTTAAATCTTCATTTGCTTTGCTTAATCCCAAAGTATCTTGATCTCATCTTCGTGGGCTTGGTCTTTTGGGCTCTCTTGGAGGATGGATGTGCATGAATGGGCTTCGAATCAACATGGGCTTTGGTCCTTCCTTTGGGCTTTGGGCTTCGTCTTTCTCCGTGTTAGCACTCGATCACGGGCCTCGTCATTTCATGCTCCAAAATAGGCCAAAAACCTGCAGAAACGAAGTTCCACCAAAATATATGTGCAAGTGTGAAAATGACCAATGTAAGGAACATGGCACCATTTATGCCATTTCGAGTTATTTTGGTGATCGAATGACAACACAACACTTGGACTAATATGATTGTTAAGATGACCATTCTCAGGCTTTTAGGTTCAAGTGATGACAAAGAGAAAGAAAAGATAGGCGTACCAAGGCCCGAAGGGCCGCCCCTACGGGGATTCCGCTACCCGGTTAGCGGACGGGTGTCGAGGGGGAGCCGCCCCTCGCGGGTTTCAGGGCAGCGCCCTTGAATGCTCTTCGGTCTGAAGCACCGGAAGAACTGATGCATGAAGCATCGGTGCATCCGATGGTTGTCGAAAGAACCGACGCCATGGCAGAAGGGAATCAAAGCCAAGTCAGCTTATGGGCACCGGATGAACCGACGGGTCAAAAAGGGGCATCGGTGCATTGGGCGTCCTATGTTCCAGAGACGATGTCAAGAGCCCAGGAGAAGATTCTTCAGCACCGGTTCAACCGACGGTGCATCGGAGTATTGCGTCGGTGCAATGACGTCAGCGCCCAGGAGAAGATTCTTAAGCACCTGATGAACCGGTGATGCATCGGTACAAAGCATCGGTTCAACCGGTGATCACTGCGTCAGCTGTCAGGAGTTCAACGGCTACTTCGGGTTATAAGTGACTGGAAGAACTGACACTACCTCAGCCAGAGGCATCGGTTCTTCCGGTGATACGCAGATTTTCAGCTGACCGTTGGAGCAACGGCTACAAGACTTGGTGGCCTATATATACGTCTCACCCTGGCCATTTGAAGATTGCTGGAGTTGCTGGACATCCCACACACCCAAGAACATCTCCAAGCCATACAAAAACATCAAGATCATATCCTTAGCCCTTAGCACACTTTGAGAGTGTTGTGTAAAGGTTAGCTCTTAGTGAGTGTGATTGCAAGGCCTTGAGCCTTTGTGCTGTGGTTCTCTAGTGAACCAAAACAAGAGCTTGGTGCGCCGGCACCTTGGAGCGTGAAGCTCGCCGGCAACGTCATCGACCCTCCGACTTGGTGTGGAGCGGCGACGACATCTTTGTGCGGGGGACGTGGAGACCCCCATCCTTTGTGGAGAAGCTCCTTAGTGGAACCCGGGGCCAAGGTGACCGTGATTGTGTTCACGGAGAGACTTGGTGGCCGAGTAGCAATACTCTTAGTGAGTGCTACAACAACGTGGATGTAGGTGTGCCTTTGTGGCTAACCGAACCACAGGATAAACACCCGCGTCAAGAGTTTGCTATCTCCTATCCCGCTCTTTAAGCTTCCGCATTTATTACTTGCAACCTTTGTGCCTTTACTTTCATAGAGTAGTTTCTTGTTAGGAAAGGCTATAGGGTGCATAACTCTTTTGGGATAGGGGTTTCACACTAGAACAACCTAGTTGCACATCTAGATAGCTTGTTTTAGTTTAAGTTTTGTGCAAACTAGTTGGAGCCATAGGTCTAAGTTTTTATTAGTGCCTAATTCACCCCCTCCCCCTCTTAGGCTAGAGCACCCAATCACTTTCAACCAATAATTAGGCCGGGGTTAGGACGGTTAGTGATTTTGATATTAAATTCATGCCATTATCAAGGATAAACAAGGGATAAAATGGGTACTAAAGGAGCGCCAACATAGGTCGGGCGAGGCGGAGTCTCTTCCCCTAGGTCGGGCGAGGTGGAGGCTCCTCCCTTTGATTGGGCAAGGCAGAATCCTTCCACGTAGGTTGGATCGGCTGGTTGCGCCACGACTGTCGGTCGGCCTGATCGAGGGGCTTAGCTGCTAACTCTTTGTCTTTGGGTATCCGTGAAATTTATACCCAACAGTGGTGATAGCCCTGTTTTGTGCCATCGTACGCCTCCATGTTCGGGTTTAGCGGTAGGAGGTCCATAAAGTACCGTGATGGCTTAGGCAGTTCTATCTGTCTGTCATGAGCGGTCTCCCCGTAGTGTCATGAATCTATAACTCAACTTGATCATGTGTATGTGTAGACAACACTAACATAATTCATGCTTGCTAATGTGAAAAATGCCTCTAGCACCCTTGTATGCTCTCTCATCCCTCTGCTACCCAAAATAATTATATCTGAAATGGCTCATCTTGTGTCACACTACCACTCTACTCTATCATTATTTACCCCTGCTCAGACTTGGAGATTAATTTGTAGTAATTCTCCCCAACTTAATAAAATCTTTACACCGCGGCCTTCCCTGAGGAAATATAAACGACAACCCTGGTATAATCCTGAGTAAAATGCTACAGTGGTATTCTGTGCGCTTGCGGATTTATTTTGTAATCATACGAGATACCCCACTTGGCGTCTGCGGGTGTTGCTGCCTAGGAATGTTTACCCTAGTGGTGACGCTGGTAGACACCAACAACCGGTAAGACCGGTCTGCCCTGACAGACACCAAAAATTAACATTTCATCATCCATCCATGCATCACAGTAACACAAAGTTACATAGATAACTTAAACAGGTTCATTACACATAGTAGCACTCATTACATAACCTCAAGTCCACAAAATAGATAAAATTTGACATTATTATAGTTTCAGAGTTTACAAGAACTACAGACCGGTCCATCAAACCAGTCCGACTGGTCTGGCTAAATCAGACTGCTCTGAAATGAAAAACTCTTCTCTTCTCTTCTTTCCTTCTTCCTTCTCCCTCAAATATTGAATCCATTGTTCTTCTCTCCTTTTGCATCTTCAAGCTTTAATTCAATACTCTTCTCCCCCTTTGTCATCTACCACCATAAAGAGGCTTGGGAGAAGAAACGTGGTGTCCAATCACTATCCATTGCCACCTCCATTTCCACCTGAGGGAGATTGATCATCCCAATGAGTTCCTAACCAGAGATTTGAAGTCACATAAGCGTTTTCAGGTAGAGTAGTGGCTTCAAGTGAAGTAGGGGCTATGTTTAGCGAAGGATGAGTAGATGAGGGCGCAAGGCTAGACATACCAAGATGTGAAAGCAGCTGAGGCGGTGAAATGATCTATTGCAAAGGGGCAAGATGACTCTGACTGGGAAGCATGTAGTGGTGCCATCATCGAAGATCCTGCTGTCCCAAATGTGCTGAAGCCAGGATGTGGAGGATAAAAGGGTGATAGTGCTGCTGCTGAAGCTCCAACTCCTCCAAAGAAATATCATGAGCCAAAGTCGAGAGGTGGAGGAGGTGTAGATGATGAAGCTCCAAAGTCCGGATAAAACATGCTACCATATTGCTCAAAGTATACGGACCCCATGTAGACCTGAATCCTATCCTCAACTGATGGAATCTCAACCTCTGGAGGTGTAGGAGAGATAGATGAATGAGGCGGCTATAGTTTCATGGCATTGTGCATCATTTTAATAGAATCTCTTTCCTTTTTGCTTGCTCTCCACTACCTCTGTTGTTCCACCTCAATGTCCCTCTGACTCTTGCACATCCCAACAAAAAGATTTATGAGCTTCTTAATGGGAGATGGGGGCTTCTGCCTGTGGCCTTGATGCCCCAGGTGTGACCGGTCAGACCAGTCTGGGAAACCGGTCAGACCGGCCACTGTCTGGGCAGCAGCTGGCTACTGCTGATGCTACTCCTCAACCTCAATTTCATCCTCTTCTACTTCTGGATCTGGAGGAGATGGAAGCCTAAGTGTCTTGCTCATAGGAGGCCTCAGTGGCTTGTGGCTCACATCACTAGGGAATCTAATTCCCATCTTCTTTTTGATCATATACATGATGTAGGGGCTATAGCTGCACATCTTCTGAGGATTTTTAGATAAGTTTTTTATTTCTAGCCATATAAAATCCCCTACACTAAACTGAGGTGCCCCTGTCTCATGGCTGCCATCAAGTTCCATTGAAAGAGGGTCACATCTGAGGTGTCCCATTCCTAGGGGTGATGGTCTTCTTGAACAACCTGTTAATGACCCAAAGTAGGTGTAGAGACCTTTCACTTTTCCCCAATCCCCTCTCATGCTCTTCGGGTACATGAAGTGCATCTCTTTTGTTTCTAGCACACCCGCATCATGGAGCTTGGGATAAGTCATGTCAACATCTCCAAGTCTAAATAGAGCAACAAATTCTATGAATGTGATATGATATCTCTCATCCTGTCATCCAGGATATGGCTCTCTCACCCTCGTGGTGTCCAAAGCACACTGTGACATAGAACTGAGCAATGATCTCCCTGTTCCAACTATGCTTGAAGCCCATGAGATGCTTGATCCTCTTTTCAGCACATGCAGCTATGACTTCATTGAATATGGCATTGTTCTTCCTGGCCATATAGTCCCAATCCACATATTGAGTCTCATGAGTGGTCTTGGACTTCTTCAGAATGACAGTGGTGTAGAAATCCTGCTAAAACATGGTCCAAAATCTAGTATCTCTGGCACTCCTAGGCTCTGTGTATGGGTTCTCACCCCTCAATCTTTTGACTATCTCAGTCATCTCATCTCCAAAGTAATTGGCTAGTCCTCTACCCAAGGGATATCGGGGCTTGATGATAGGTGTATTGGCATCACCTGCATCATCGTCATTGCTGCACTCCTCATCATCATCACCCTCATCACTGCCAGCTGCAGCTTCCACACTGCTGCTCTCAAGTGCTGGACCCTTTCCATGCCTGGGCTCAACTCAGTAGTTTTCATCTTCAACCTCATCATCACTACTAGAGCTGGCATCACTTTCTTCCATAATATCATCTGCTGCAGCTCTCTTCTGCCCTCTAGGCCTCAACTCTCTACCACTGTCCACATGTGCATGACTAGAACCACCCTCACCTGCATCATCGCCAGTTGGATCAAGTCTACATTTGGTTCTTCTCTCATGCTGGCCAGTCATCTTGCTGATCTTGGGTCCAAAAGATGTATAACAAATACATGAGACCCCCAGGAAAAGATTGGATTTGGATAATATTGTCAAGAACAATAATTGAAGCAATTGCGTCTATTCTAGGTAGACCGGTCACCCCCAGAACAGAGCCAATGGCTCTAATTACCAATTTGAGCAGATAGAAAATGACATGAAGATCATATATGATCTTAGAACAAATCTAGGACAAGATGTGTTGGGTACATGGCCTGGAACACATGAGCTAGGACCATACTGGGTAGACCGGTCAGACCGATCAGGGCAACCGGTCAGACCGGCCGCCCCCAGCCCAACCCTAGATCGTGAATCCATGCAAAATATCCAATAAAACTAAAAGATCTCCTAGGAGTAGGTTCTATGATGTTGTAGGAGATGTTCTACTAAGAGAAATTTGAATCTACAGTCCAAGAAAGTAGATTGATGAAAAACAAGGCATAAAGTACCTTTAGACCGAGATTTTGAAGAAGAGATCGATTGACTGGCTGGGGAAGATGGTCAGGCCGGTGAGGAGTACCAAATTCCACAAAGGAATCGCCTCTTCCTTGGTTGAATCTTGAGATCGCCAATGGGGGCGCCTTGAGGACAAGTGAGAGCAAGGGCACGATGAAAGGAGATGGAGTGGTGTCGGTGGAGGGGTAGAAGTGAAAGATATTCACTGTTTGGCCCATGAGGGGGTAAATGGTAACTGCTAGGCTAGACCGATCAAACCTGTCGGGCGGACCGGTCAGACCGATCGCCCCCTGACAGTTGGAAATTGAATTCCAAACAGACTGTTTCTCTTAAAAGAATTTTATGATAGAATCCAAGATGTTGAAACTTGATAGATGCAGGTGAGTATTCCAAAGTTTCAAGCTTTTCTTGATACTTCCAAGAGAATGAGAGAGATATAGATTTAAAATTTTATGGACTTGAGTTAATTTTATCAATTGTGACTAGCCAACAAGCAATCAAGTACAACAATAGTCACAAATGGCTCAATTGGGTCACAAAGACCAAGAACCAAATTCTATCCTATACACACACACACTTCCTATCATGCTAGTGGAATTTTGAAAGAAACTATCATATGTCACTCAAGACATGAAAATGCACACACTAGCAAGATAAAGTGGCCTAGATGCACAAAGGTAAAAGCATGAGTTCAAAGAACATACCATTGCCATTTAGTCAAAGCATTGTGCAACATTTTACAATAAATCCAATTGTCTTTCTCTCAAAGGATTTTTCACTTATTACAACATGAGAGAGCAAACAAGGTTAATTGCACATGCTTCTAGTTTCACTTTAGTGATCCTTTTGGTGTGGGAAGAATTTGGATCATTAAAGATGAAATCACACAATATAAGCTAAATTCCTCAAATATTAATGCACATGTAAGGATATGTGGATGGAAAGCTCACATGTACTAACTTGGTCAACTAGGACCAACTTAAGGAATTTAAACTATATTATGGAGAGTAGCTATGTAATAGTTAGTAACAAGAATAAATAAGAGTTATGAACATGTTACCACTTTTATGTGAGCACAAGATAGCACACTCCAAATTGAGAGTTTTCTATCTCTCTTCCAAGAGACTACAAATTCACTAGAAGAAAATGTTAGTCCCAAGTTGACACAAATTTGAAAATCAGCTCCCCCTTAAACATTGCCTAAGATTTTGAATATCTTATATACAAAGCACTTTATTCAATTAAGGACATGGGGAAACTTATTCACGAATTTGGTCAAAGCACACAAATAATATTCAATAATTGAAATTGTGCATGAAATGCTTACTGTCACTTTGTATATACCCAAACTTGTGCCATAAGTGAGAACATACTTCAATATACACTTGATGGATCTTTTTCTCACACCCAACACTTAGTTGCTCCACTCTGGGCCAGACCGGTCTGCCAGAGATGGTCCAACTGAGTGTTACTTCATTTGTTGTGCCTTGTTAGTGACAAACATTTGGATACTTGATTTCTGCACTTCAGACAATACACTTCTCTACGAGAGAGATATTAAAAGCATCATATGGCACAAAAGAGATGAATAACCAGAATTTAATCCAAAGTCACTTCCAAATGTTTCATAACTACAAGAATTGTGAAACACTCTTGTTCACAGAGAACTGAGAGTGACAAAGGTGTGACAGCTAGCACTTGTTACCAAGATGCCATTGGAGTAAGAGTTTCCACAATGTTGCTTTGTACTTGGTTCCATCTTGTGATATGTCATTTCTTTTTACAAACCAAGTCTCCAATGCAACTCCATGGTCCTATAATCTTAGCAAGTACCTTTTGGTACCCAAACCTTGTTGGGTCCGTCCAAATTAGTTACAAGATGCTTAGGAACCCAAATGGCCCTTATGCTAGTTCGAGGAGAGTTAATCACTCTAACAACACAAGTACCAGCTTTGTCCTTCTTAAGCTTAGTGAAATCATAATGGACAAGGTTTGAGTTGGGTGAGTTACCTTTGGGACAATCCTTACCCAAATGTCTCTTTTCTCTACAAGTGTAGCAAGTGCAATGTTTGGCTTTATTTGACTCAAAATCATCCTCTGAATTTTGCACTTGCTGTGCTTCATGCTTCACCCTAGAATTTGGATCTTTCTTCCTCTTGTAGGAGTGTGGTTGCGCTCTCTGGGCACCAACCGGTCTGACCGGTCTAGGGTGACCGGTCTGACCGGTCAGGTCAGAATCAAACTCACTTTGCTGGAAATGCCATGCCGCAATGAGGTGACCTTTTTCGTTGCATCTAAAGCACACCCTTGTTCCGGCACGACACTTTTCTCTTCTAGAAAGCTTTGTCTTGTTATTGGATTTCATGGAACAAGTGAATGAGTTGTGTTCCACGGTTGACTCTTTGCTTTGAACAAGACTCTTCACTTTGGCTTGACCTTGTTGAGGAGCAAAGGAAGTGACATTTGAACTCTTCTTAAGCTTCTTCACCATGTCATCACGGTTATCTTGAGAAGGTTGCACTTGAGCCTTGCTCTTCAACTTGGATGGCTTCGATTTTAGCTCTTTGACCTTTCTCTTGAGTTCATCATTTTCTTGAGCAATGAGGTCATCACAAGAATCTGAAGCAACATGCTGAACACAAGAATTTGTTGCTACGGAGCAACATAGTTTATCACACGATAATATAATTGGAACTTGTGAGCGTGTGCATGTGTGTGTGAGAGGTTGATAGAGTTTTACCGATATTACCACATCCTCATGAGCCAATTCTAGTAAGGCATGTGAGTCCACAAGCTTCTCATAGGACTTTTCAAGTTCCATATGAGTTCCTTGTAGAGTTACATGCTCTCTAGTGAGCTTATCCATTTGGCCTTGAGAATTTGGTTTTCTTTCTCCAATGATGCTACACAACTGAGTTAGTAGCATTAGCATAATTATTGGACAAATTATTATACCTCTGGATCAAAGAAACTTATTCAACTTTGATCTTTTCAAGCTCTTGAGTTAGAGCCTTGATTGTTCCAACTCCTTGATCCTCATCTTCCTTGGCCTTTTTCTTGCTTTTGGCCATCATGCACATGTGACCAACATCACTTGAAGATGTTGACATAACTGAAGCTTGTGCTAGTCTTGATCGCCTTCGGGAGAACTTCTTGCTCTCTTTGCGCCTTTCCCTGGTCTGACCGGTTCCAACAGGGAACCAGCAGACTCACTTGCCTTTGCTTCTTGATCTTTGGGAGGAGTCACAAGGGGATGAATACATGTTTCTGCAGCATTGTACCCCTCCAGTGTCTCCACTTCTTCTTCTTCTTCTTCTTCTTCTTCTTCTTCTTCTTCTTCTTCTTCTTCTTCATATTCATCGTCGCTATCTTCTTCACATATTGCCTCAAGAAATTTCCAAAGACGATAGGCATCAAGACGTGTCTTTTGCAATTTATCCTCATTGTATATGAGATCTGAAAGGTCACTGTCCATATTCTTAAACAAGAGGTTAATAACACAACGGTGGTGAAACAATCACTCCCATTCCTCTTGTAACAATTTGGACGGATCGTCAAAGTCCTTGGGAAGGATATTTGGCTCAACAGCCCACATAAAAGGACCCATGGTCCTTAAAGCATTAAGTACATGAGCTGACCAAGAATAGTAGTTTGAGCCATCGCATTGGAGTGGCTCAAATGATATCTCACATAGAGTTGACATCGCGATGCTCCAAGAGGTTAAGCTTCAATCCAGAGACCAATGCTCTGATACCAATTGAAAGGATCTCGGATGTTGCCTAGAGGGGGATGAATAGGCGTTTCTTCAAATTCTTCAATTTACAACACTTAAAACAATTGTCAGCATACTGACCGGTCAGACTAGTGAGACAGACCGGTATAACACTTAGACTATTGAGCAAAACAAGCAACTGGTCAGACCGATCTACTGCAGAACCTTCTCACAAATCAGAGTATTCCCCTCCTCAAGCTCTAACAAAAAACAACTTAGTGTAGTGCCTCTGCGGGTCATGTTAAGTATATTATAAGTCCCTGCACACACACAGAAACAACACAACCAAGTAGATCAAAGCGAAAGCACAAATAATGCTAGAGCACAAAGTAGTGAGGCAAACCACAATGGAGACACAAGAATTTGTTTCTCGAAGTTCATATTCACCACTGTGAATCCTACATCTCCATTGAGGAGCTCGTTGGGTGTGAGTCTCTTTCAACTCGATCGCTTGAGCTAGGTCTCTTTCAACCTTTCTTCATTTTCACTATCTTGATCCTTTCCATCAAGGGGGCAAGATCACACCCGCACAAACTTGCCGCTGCTCACCACACCGTTGGGAGCTAGCCGGCGACACCTAGTCGTCTAGGAGGCAAACCTCCAAGAGTAACAAATGCAATACCAAATTGCCTTGACATAACCAAGAGTGCTCAAGCTATGGTAGTTCTCTGTAGCTCAAATCTGAGCTCTCACAATGCTCACTTGCTCACACATGCTCAATCTCCCAACCCAACTAAAAGATATGCAATCTAGTTAACACAACTCACAAAGAGTATTGGGGAGAGCTTGCTGGTCAAGAAAATAA
Organism: Panicum virgatum; assembly: GCF_016808335.1. Classification (NCBI taxonomy): domain Eukaryota; kingdom Viridiplantae; phylum Streptophyta; class Magnoliopsida; order Poales; family Poaceae; genus Panicum; species Panicum virgatum. The sequence goes on along the minus strand of NC_053136.1, from coordinate 30,774,400 downwards.
CTTCAAGAAGCTCAAAGTTGCCAGGGAACCAGCAGCCCCGAAAGAGTGGGCCAAGGGGTATAAATACCCAACTTTCTAAAACTAGCTGTTTGAACTGTCAGTGCAGACCAGTCAGACCGGTCCCCCTGACTGATCAGACCGGTCAGGGCTAGAGGAGCCCAAACCCAAGTTAAGTTGCCTCACTTGGTTCACCAAGCTAACACTTGATCATCCAAGCGGCACAAGGTTAGTTCACAAGGGTTTCCTCACAAGATCCTCATTTGGGTGACCTATGAGCACTTTTGACCAATGTCAATCAACCAATATTGCATCCCTCTTGATAGTACAGCATACCTATACTCAAGATTAAATATAAATCACTATTTGATCACTTGAGCTCTGAAACACTTCAGTTTTTGCCACACTTTTGACTTTGTCAACCTTGGTACTTCAACATTGCATAGTCTTCTCTTGATCAACTCCATACTTGAGCTAGTGACTAAGAATTCCCACCACATTCGCAAATATGGAACCTTAAGTCACTCCAAAAAGTATTTGATGCATTGCATTGCTTCTCCCATCAAGGTTTAGATATGGTACTTCGAACACCCCACGGACACTAGCCACTTCACCCTAGCAATTTGCCTCATGGTAAGTCGTCGCTTTACCAAAACTTGCTTAGTTCCTCGTACTAGTCATCTCGGTTGGTTTCTTCACCACTTATCTTTGCCTTATTGAGTTAAGCTTTACACACCAACAATGAATTCCACCTTTCGTTTTCATATCTTCATATCTTTGTCATGCGTTGTAATCATGATCCTTTGATCCCTTAGACAAAGAACTCTTCATTATACCAAGACATAATTAGAAACCATCATTGATCAATGCATGAACACTTGTTTCTATTTTCCTTTACAATATGCTTGACTTTCAACAATATTTCCCTTTTTTTATTCTTCATTACATGAGCCAATGGCAACAATTATTTCACAAATGAACCCCTGGTCATGATAACTTCAACAAAAACATTAGTCCTTTAATCATATTGTCATTCAACTCATCAAAACCCATTAAGGGCCTAGATGCACTTTCACCAGTGCTACTGCTTGATTGAGTGCCTTTCTAGGGATTGACAAACACAGCTTAGGATAAGAAATAAAGATTCCCATTTCCAATAAGAAAAGTCAAATACTTTTTTTACTGGAAGAGTCAAGCGAAAGCACCACTAAGAGGGATTCTACAAAAGCTTCACCCTTCGGCCGTCACTAATTCTATACCAAAAGTTTATTGTGAACTTTTTGTTCAAATAACAATTAAGGTGAAGCAGGGTCAGCCGCTTTGACATTTCTTCATCTTCATCTGCATAGAATTCTCGATGTGAAAACACAGAGACAAAGGCCCGATCTCACTACAACGCCAGCTCGGGCTCGAGCAACGGCGGGAGATGAATTTAGTATATCCTTTTAGGAGGCCCCCAATGACCATAGATCGAACTCATCCTATTTTTATAGTGTGATGGCTGGCTGTTCATGGATTAGCTGTACAAACAAAAATCACACCCATTGGATCCATCCTCATATGATTGGGTGATTTACATGTTCCCTTAGGAACAAGCACACACACTAAATCCTTAAAAGAAAGGGGAATCCAATTGATAGCCTCAACTCGTATCCTAGCTTGTCTAAGAGTGATTTTTTTCGACAGCATTCAAACTAATACTCCAAATCTGGAGAGCCATTTCACCAACTTGGAGCCTGAAAGCTACGATAATATACATGTGCTTGCAGATTTATTCGTAACACTGGAAAACATCAATAGGCCTTTACCTTGACGACTCAAACTTAATTAGCCCCATGCCTCCTTCTTGACTTGGATACCCTTGATAGACTCCTCCTTATCCATAGGAGCTATCTAATTTACGGGCGACCGTACGAGAGCTCTGTACGATCGATTTCCAACAAGAACTATCGTCTGTGTCTAGTTTTTATACATCTCTTTTCTTTTTATATTTTGATAAGAAACTATACACACAAAAATTACATGCAAACATTTATATACCCAAAGTTTGATCAAACTGCAAAGGCAAAAATTGTAGAAAGAGAAAAATTATTTCAAAGTTCAAAACAAAAAAAACGTAAAGAAAATTTGGAAAAAGCTTCAGAAAAATTTTGAAACTAACTTTCAATGAAACTTCAAAAAATTATGGAATAAAATTTTAGGAGAAAAGATTTGGAAAACAAAATTTAAGAAAAAATTTGGGAGAAACAATTTCGAGAACAAAAATTTAGAAGCAAAAAAATTGAAAGAAAAAATACAAGATCAACTTGGTAGACAAAGTATTTAAGAATAACTTTTGCAGAAAATAATCAGAAGTAAAAAATTTGAAAGCAAAACATAAAACCTAGTTTGGAAAAAAAATCGGGAACAAACTTAGTCAGATTCTGGAACTAGATTAAGGAAAAGAAAAATAAAAAAGAAGAAAATTTCGCTGGGGAATCAGGGCTCCCGTTATGGAATGACTGTTAGGGGAGTTGGATCGACCTTAAGTTTTGATACCTAGGGGCGACTGTAGATTCAACATCAGGTTCTCCATACCATGCGCCAATCATGGTAGTATATATGAGTGTCGTATCCTCGTCGTAGTTGGCATAATGGCCTATACCGACTCCACAAACTTGATGATGCGGAGCTGTGATATAGTGTCTGTGCGTGCCGCTTGGCGCCGTGCAGTCACGGTACTCATCAGCCTTGCTTTCGGGTGCCTGCGTGCCTGCGTCACCTCAGTGGGCGCTATCTACAGGTGCTCACTAGGCCATTATTGACACTTGTTTCTGCACGGGTTTGTGTTTATTTGCACATGTTTGTGCCTGTCCAAGGCGACTGATGCTGACTGGTAACTAAACATTATTCATTATGATGGTCAAGCATGGTTGAAATAACTAGAAACATGGTTTATTATAAGATCATAGCGGTCAATGCAGAGTTCGACATCAGCTTGCGTTTTGTTCTCCGGCTCACACACAGCGGTGGAGAAATTTTTATTTTATTTTAATCCTTTTTAATCTAATATTTTAATAATAACCTGTGTAAATCTAAATTTCCAAGAAGTAGCTCTTTTGGTCACACCAGAATACGTGGTGCGACTCCCTGAAGGGTCGCGCCAAATGTTTCGACGCGACCAACCTGCCACGCTGGCCACGCGCGGCATGCCCAGCTGACATGGCAAGGTTGAGTCGCGCCACGTTCTTTGACGCGACTGAGTCGCGCCATGCCTAAATTTCCAAGAAGTAGCTCTTTTGGTCACACCAGAATACGTGGTGCGACTCCCTGAAGGGTCGCGCCAAATGTTTCGACGCGACCAACCTGCCACGCTGGCCACGCGCGGCATGCCCAGCTGACATGGCAAGGTTGAGTCGCGCCACGTTCTTTGACGCGATTGAGTCGCACCATGCGGCTCGGCGCGACTGAGTCGTGTCATACGGCGTGGCGTGACTCAATTTAATACAGGTCTACCCGACCGGCGTCCTCTTCTTCCCCTTTCTTTTTTCCTCCTCTCCCCACCTGACCCGGCCTCCATGGCGCCGCCCCTCTCCCGGTAGATCCACTCCATCCTCCACCCCATTCGAAGGGGAAAGGAAGGGAAATTGATCCTCAAAAATAACTCCTCCATTATAATCTCCATTTTGTGGATTTTCTAGGATTGATTTAGTTAGGTTTAGGTAAGGTTTGAGTTGAAAGGGGGATTGAGTATGAATTGGGTAGGATTAGTTTGGTTGTGTCATGCAATTGATCGATGGTGACACCTTTCTGTTATGTAAAAATTGTTGCATGTAAGGATTTGGATGGTATGAGTGTATAAAGATATGTGTATTGTATATGTACAAAACTTTAGAGATAAAATGGTATGGTTAGTGCTTGGAAATGTTGATATAGTTTGTGTTGGTGCAATACATTTGGAAATATTGAAGTTGTAGTTAAGGTAATTGTTGGCACATTATGAACTAAATGTTGACATGAATTTGGAAAAGTTGAGGCTATAGGTAATGGTTGGTTGGTTGGTTGCACTTTGTTAATGCTTTTTTTAGATGCACTTGCTTAGTTTGATATCTGGTAGTTTTGTTGTTTAAAAGTATGGAAGATATTGGAAGATGTTACTTATTATATATTACTTACTGTATGTAGATGGCACACCACCCACTCTAACCCTTTCTGGATATGATTTACGATGAGCTCCACCGTGGCAAGATTCATGAGGAGAGTATGGAGGTGAAATTGTAAATGAATATTTGTGTGTACGATCAGTAATTTGATTGTAGTTGATTATAAAGTTCAATGATATATTTGTAAGTTTTGGAACCACTGTGCTTATGGGATTCTTACACATAGTTTTCCCATCAAAGTGGTATGTACTCTTTGATTCATGAATATTATTGCCTTTAGTGGATTTTGTGGCCAAAATGTAATGTAGAGATTTAGATGAGGATGCTGAAAAATATCCTCCAAACTAAACTGCTAAGCAGGACCAGGACAAGCCGGCACCGGCCAATGAAGGTGAACCTTCTGGGTCGCGTCATCATGCTGCAAGGAGCACGAGTAGAACAAGTTCGTTGGCCACAATATCTACATGTACGATATTAGCAATATTATTCCATTTTTGGTAGTTGAAGATTGTGAGTTGATATTAGCAATATCTACATGTGTTTAGGCTCGGAGAAGAGGTGCTTCTACGCGAATCTGATTGTGCGAAGATTTAGGAGTGCAGGGAAGCGCTGGAGGCGTGGCTGAAGACTTTTGAGGAAAGAAGAAACAAGATTGGGGATGAAACTTGGTGCTGATTTAGTTTTGAACTTTCTTTTAGCTTGTAGCCCGTTGAATCCTTTCTTAGTGTTGTTTCCTTGTAGTTGCTTTGTTGTTCGCGTCTGGCAAGTTGGTATCCCCAACTCTCATTTCCTTCAAGAATCGATTTCCCTTCCTTTTCCCCCTTCGAATTGGTTGGAGGATGGAGTGGATCTAGAGGGGAGGGGGAGGGACGGCGCCATGGAGGTCGGGTCAGGTGGGGAGGGGAGGAAAAAAGAAAGGGAGAAGGAAGAACAGGAGGCCGGCGGGTAGACCTGTATTAATTTGAGTCGCACCACGTCGTATGGCGTGACTCAGTCGCGCCGAGCTGCATGGCGCGACACAACCTTACCACGTCAGCTGGGCGCGCCCAGCGTGGCAGATTGGGCGCACCCAGCTGGGCGCGACACAACCTTATCCTTCAAGGAGTCGCGTCACATGTTCTGGCGTGACCAAAAGAGCTACCTTTTGAAAAATTTAGATTCACACAAGTTATTATTAAAATATTAGATTATAAAGAATTAAAATAAAATAAAAATTCGCGGTGGAGAGTTTGAATTTCAAGGAATCTGACACTTCCTTATTCCTCTTCTTGGGCTTCATCTACCGGCGGTCAATGCTGAGTTTGACATCTGCTTGTGTTTTGTTCTCCGGCTCACACACAGTGGTGGAGAGAGTTTGAATTGAAGGAAACCGGCACTTCCTTATTCCTCTTCTTGGGCTTCCGTCTACCGGCTTTTGAAGTTGGGCTTTTAAGAAAGTCCAAATTGGCGCCGATAAAGTAGGAAATCTTATACAAATTCTAAAAATTTTCTTCTTTCATATCTCCCATTGTTGGAGATTCGTGCAACGGTGAAGATTGTGGGTACTAAGCCGGTTTGTGGGCACGTGGGAGGACAACTGATGGATAGGTGTCAACACTAGATTGGAGCTGGCGAATTGGATCTCATATCAGTTTTGAGCTTACGATTTTCTCTTAAACCAGTAATATATTTTGAAATCTGTTTGAACTACTATGTTGTTTGGAATTAATGCAACAAAATAAGATCCAATATGTATATATTTTTATTTACTATATGTTTTTTAAAAAACCAACATTTAGAATATATATACTGTTTCAATGTTGAACATACTAATCAACACTTTTCCAAAAAAAAATATTGATCTAGTCAATCGATTTGTTGGACTAAGTAAAATGCACATCCTCATCCTCAAACTTACTAATAGTATCATGTGAAGTCCAAATCACTACTTTTTGAAAAATGTGAAGTGGAAATATTTCTGCTCATGTGGGGCTTACATATTTAAAGTGGAAGAATTTTTATGCTCAACTCTTATATATATTTTCTAACTTTCCCTTAGATTTTATTTCAAGAACTTTATCCCCAATATTTTTTCCAATATTTCCTCCAAAACTTGTTCCTTTTTCTTTTTCCAACTTTTTTGTTACAAATTTTGTCATATGTGTTTTGTTTTCGTAAAACTTTTTATACACATATTTTGTATTTGTACATATTTGTCAAGTATTGTTATAAATTTTATTTGCATTTATATGTTTTATATATAATTTTTTATTTGAATAAATTATATAACTTTCAATTTAGCTTAAGCAACTGTGATTTGGACCTCATGAGACGATTAGCAAGTTTAAGGGCTTCAAAATGCATTTTGAAAGTTTACGAATTTGGATGATACCCGAGCCAAGTTTGAAGACCGGCAATGCAATTTACTGTAAAGTTAACGTAAACTACTCTAATCTGTGCCATGTAGGTTTCGCATGGTCATCTCTAGCAGTCATTTTGCAAAATGAGAAAATGAAAGTAGGAGACGTTTGAGCAATTGATCATGATGGCAAAATCAGTTCAAGCCACAAAGCGTTTGACAACTCAAGCAGCATATGCTCGCTAGATGAGCGAACGCTATGTTGTGGATCGTATTGTCCTAGAAAAAAAACTAAATATATCACTAATCGGTACAAATGTAATCACCTGTGTGTGTACATATTACCGTGCTACTAAAACACCCGATTTCCCCCACTACAGTATAATTATAAGATCAAGCCTACACCTAGATCCGATCGAGTCGGAGAGCATGTATCGCATCACCAGAGCTTCAAGCTGAACTTGCAGTCCATGTTCCTGACCCGGACGCTGCCCTCGGTGGCGAGCCTGTCCAGCACGAGGTCGCACCGCACCCTGGGCGTGACCCTCGCCGTCGTGACGGGGCCGACCCTGACCCGCACGGGCACCTCGCCGCGGAACACGAGCGGCAGCTCCACGCCGCCGGCCCCGTTGACGTGCCGCATCGCCTCCACGACGCCCGTGCCCCGCAGCCGCGCCTCGCCCATGGCGACGCGCACCGTCGCCGCGCCGCCGCGGGGGCCCTGGTAGAACGCCGGGAGCGCGCCCTCGGAGAGGCGGTACCCGCGGAACCACACCGAGAGGCTGGACCCGTCCTCGTAGTGGATCCCGATGGCGCGGTTCGGGTTCTCGAACCGCACCGACGCGTCGAACCGGGCGCACGCCGTCAGGTCGTCGTCCATGCCGAAGGCCGTGACGGTGAGCGCGTCCACCGTGTACCGGGGCAGCTTCGGGTCCAGCGCCAGGTACAGCGCGGCGGCGACCGCCGCGACGAGGAGGAAGCAGCAGGCCAGCCGGCGGCAGCAGCAGCCGCAGCGCGTCCGCGTCGTCTTCTTATTCTTATTGTTGCGTGAGGGTTCGTTCGCCGCCGCGGTGGGTGGTGTCGCCGGCGCCGGCGGCGGGGAGCGACGGCCGGCCTCGAGGTCCACGCGCACCTCGTCCTTGTGGATCGGCTCCAGCCGTGCCATCATGGCTCGTTCTGCTGCCTTGTCGGACGACAAACAACTTTGCATGCAGCGTGGTAGCGGCACGTCCGGTTAGTACGGCAAACTTTGTATAGAGTAAGTAGTATATGTGGGCGAGCCGTGGATAAATCTCTACTATTTATATATACTAGATAGTTATGTTCGTGCGTTGCTACGGACAAAATTAGTATAAATATCGAATACATATTGGTGCTCGTGTGTTAATTTGTAGGGATCTAATCGAGGACGAAGAGGGTTGGTCCGACTCGCATACGGGATGAACTAAAACCCACCTGTCAATAACACAGGCGGACCAAATCAAATCTTGTTTGCTTTAGTAATATAGGTCCAGATATATATTTTTAAAACAAACTAGTTGAATGCCCGTGCGTTGCTACGGGTAATATTTTTTTCTCATAAGTTGATTGCATTTATAGCAAACAAGGATCGAAAAACACACACAATTTAACACCCAACACTCCAAACTATTTCAATTAATCTTCAATATGCTGTAAAACATTAAGTTAGTCAAATTAGTCTATGAGAAGTAAAACTATTTCCGATAAAAGCCTTCCAAATTTATCAGTGAAGCCGAACATAGGCCTGACAAAAATCATGCACATGGCAAACAAAGCGAATGACAAAAACAGAATGTACCAAAATGCACGAGGTCGAATTCTATCTTGTTTTGACCCCTCCCTTGACTTCATCTAGTTCCTCCCACTGCTTTCAATTACCTAAGACCAGTAGAAACAGAATAAAATTCTCGATTATTTCATCACTCATTTAGTTAAACATATTTATCTTGAGGCTGCTGTAATACAAAATTAATAAGGGATTCGGAATCCAATACCATTCCGGTAATCCTATACAAATTTATCTCGATTATTTCATCACTCATTAATAGGTAGTCAGGTACTCGACTTCCGGAGCATCACTTATCTTAAACTTAAGCCATGCAACTATTTTAAGAAACTGGAGCACAAACAAAAAATTTATCCAAAGGACTTCCATTCACCACTCTCTGAATTTAACTGTGCTGTTGAACAAAGCCGGTGGCAATAGCGCCTTCATTGCTCCACCTGCAGTACAGAAGTGTTCAACTTCAAAATTATTTGGAAACAAAATAATTGAAATACTTTGGAGTGAATGCAATTCAAAGAAATGACGCTTGTTGGTCATCCTAAGTTAGGTAAGCTTGCATGGCAAATTTCAGAAAGGAAATAGACTAATGCGACTGCTGAAATGCATCAGTTAAGTGGGTGCTGAAAAAATTATGTGTACATACTAAATTAATGACAACAATGGATATCTCATATGATAATTTACTATGTTTTTATTAACCTTAAAATTCATTAAGCCATACATCCATACATCAGCCATCCCATAAAGTGCTTATACCTTCAATGAATGGCTATAGATCTTCACAAATTATCTATATCGAGAAAAGGCCAAGCTGAAGTTAAACACCGAGAGAAGAATATTACAATTCTTGATTGAATGGTCTGGACATCTGATGCAGCTATCTCTAGAACACCAGATCATCAATTCTTATGGCGTGTCCATAAGTTACCAGACTGACCTATTGTCAAGACCACTTGAAATGATTTTTTTTCTTTTCAAAATACTGAAATAGTTTGCATGCTAGGACATTTCAACAAATTGGGGATATGCATGATGAGTATCTGTGGTCTGTGGATCCTAGACAAATGGCGATTATTTTTGTTTAGAGTAAAGCACATCCTATCTGTCCGAAAAAAGAAAGAGTATAGATGCAAACTTCACCAATAGAAACTATGTGAGTATGCAACAATAAATTTTAGCTGAAAGAATGAAATAAGCTAGAGGGAAATGCTGTTCTGATCTAGCAGGGAACTGTCTCATTGGCTAAGCTAGAGGGAAATGCTGTTCTGATCTAGCAGGGAACTGTCTCATTGGCCATTAGCAAAGGTCATGTTTCAAGTAGCATGCTTATCGGCTAGATCAGAGTATCAGACTATTATGGATTATGAAATTAACTCTTTATGGGATTAGAAGCTTGTTGCTACTTCTATATAAAGTTCAAAGAAACTGAGTAGAATACCTCTAGTGAGAACATTGCTAGTGACATGTACATTCAGCATAAAAAGAAGAGAACTTTAATAGACTTTAACAAACGAATATGGTCCTTAAAAGATTATGCAACAAAAGACTGAACAAGGGAGTATTTTGGACCAAGCAGACATGAGCAAAGCAAGTCTCTTGCCTGTAAATCAGTAAGCACATAGAAACATTATTTTATTCATAACCCCTTCACACATGATTCCAGTCTCCTCAGTTCTCACTCTGAACAGAAGATTTGAACTACTACCTACCTGCAGCAATTTGTCATCTAACTTGTAGCTTCTCAAAGTAGAGTCATCGGATCACCTGTGAAATGAGAGACGAAATTTCAGCAGTCTTATATTCTTATAAACAATCTGAATGGATCAAATTTCTGAATAGAACCTAGGATAGATATAAGATTGCATGATGTACGTCTATTCTCAACTGTTCAAACCAAAATGCATAGAAAACATAGCTCAAGCAATAGTAATGTGCTAAGCATTTCAGATTTCAGAATCTCCAACCTTCCCCAATCCCGGGTCTTTTACATCAATATATTGCAAAAGACACCTTGTTAGCTTTTTACATAGCTATGCTGGACACAGTCACCGCAATATATGCTAGCCATAACCAGACAGTACGACAAATTGATCATATACTCTAGCAAGATACAATGTTGATGTCGGATTCCTTTCAGTGATCACACATGTACACAGCCAAGATTGCATAGCAAGTTTACGTCACTTCTGCATTAACTGCACACGGCTTGCAGGCATTTCGTCTAGCAGGACCTTGAAGCAACGAACACCCAACCTTCCCCAATCTGGAGCTTTTACATCAACTCTATGCATAGGAACCAGAAATCGAATCTCTAAACTCACTCCCACACACAATGACTAAGGACTACGAATGAGGAAAAACGACTCACCGGCGCTCGTACCTCGTCCAGCGGAATGAGCCTCCACTCCGGCGGCGGCGGCGCTTGCCCACCGGCACCTGCGCGGTTGCATTGAAAAATATTGAACAACAAACAGTTATTAGTTACAAATATGACATGAAAACTTGAAAAACCAAGAAAGGGCATTTGCATAAGAAGAAATAACTGCAGCTGAATTAACAATTCATACAAGTTGATGTGGGTGTCATGGAAGATGCCTGAATGAAAATAGCAGCAGGAAGTGTTTAGTTGTGTACCCTGCTAGTTTGGCTTACTAAACTACAGTTCAGTCATGGATGATCGGTTACTAAATTACTCATACAAAAAAAAATATGGCTTTGCATCTTGAGAGAAATTCAATATGCTGTTCTGTTTTGATGTGGATATATTCCACGGAGATTATCATTATACTACTGATCATTCTGGCCTCATCCTTCTTTTGATATCTAGTTAAGGGTAACAGACATTCACTGTGCAATCCATAAAAGCAGAACAACATGTACTGTGAATCTCTGTTACAGTATGCAAGTAAGATGCTCAATTGTTAACTTGCAGATGCTCATTTTTTTTTAGTAATCAGGAAGTTCAATCGAGGAATCGGGAACTCACCTCAGGAGGCGCAGGGCGAGCGGCAAGGAGGCGTCCCGTGAGGCCGGGGAGCGAGCCGCGGCCGCGGCCCTTCGTTGCCCTGGAGAGTGCGGCCGTGGGTTGGACCGTCGTCGGCCGGCGCCGTCGAGCGCTCCGTGGGAGGGCGACGGCGGCAGCCGGGGGTGGGGGAGGAACGACGGCGCAGGAGTCCCGCGGGTCGCTGTAACACCCGGATACTCCGGCCATTGGCCCGGATACTCCAGGCGTGGAGTTTCTAATTCCCTTAATTTGATCATCTGGGTCCCACAAATATAATAAACACACACTCTCTCCCTCACAGCTCACTCTCCCTCACGTTCACTCTCTCTCTTTCACTCCCTCATGAACTCTCCCTCTCCCTCACAAGCTCTCCCCCTCCATGAGTCCCTAGGGTCCAAATCCCCATCTAAACTTGATTTCAAGGCTGAGGAAGCTTCGATCGGCGTGGATAACCTTACTCCCCACGAGCTCCTTCCAAGAGAACCTTGGATTTCAAGTTCTTTGAGCAAGAAAAGCTCATCCTAGGTATTCAACTTGTGCCGCCCCGATCTATGTTTCTAGGAGGTTTTAAGTGATTTCTTTTGGTCAATCAACTCTATATGCATCCCTCAACTTGGATCTAAAAGGGTTTTGATTTTGGTGGGATGGTTTTGCCACAAATCAAGATTTCAGTTTTTGGGGCGAAAATGCTGTCGGACCCGGAGACTCCGGGTATAAACCCGGATACTCCGGGTTTTGGAAAACTCCGGGCGAAACTCAGGGTATAAGCCCGGATACTCCGGGTTTGGGGGTCCGGATACTCCGGATTTTTGGGGAATGTTCGGGGCCTGGGAGTGCAATTTTTGTGTAAATTACTAGTAGTTGCATCTAGTCATTGGCTATTTTAAGATTGCAACCCAGGCATGCATTCTCATATCATTTGCATACGTGTAGACGCCGCCGCCGAGGGAGCCGTGTACGAGGTGATCGCCGAGCCACAGGAGCAGCAGGGGCAAGTTCAGCAGGAAGAGCGGCGTGAGCACCCGGCCCAAGGCCCAGCTGAGCCCAGTGTCGAGCAGCAGCCCGAAGGCAAGCCCCGGTGCACATCCTACTATTTCAAATTATGACACCTATATATGTCTTTAATAATTGTGCATTAGGTTTAGAAATTGTTTGAAACCTTAGTTGCATGATCCCTATGTTTTCCTGGGCCTTATACTAGTATGAATAGGTCGTTAGCACTGCTATGCTTAATAGGGCTCGATTGAGTCGAGTGATAATTCTGTCACTCGCGAGATATAGGATGTCTTTATATTACAGTATATGAATTATTATATTCAAGATGGAAGGTATGGGATGGGAGACCGGATGGGGGAAGGTGTAGCCCCATCTGTGTCGATTAAGGACCGTTCCATTGTCGGCTGTGCTGATCGGGGATTGAATTGTACCAGCCGCATGCCGGGAGTAGGAGGTATTCGAAACCGGTAAGCCGAGTACTGCTTTGCTTCAAAAGTACAGAAACCCGCAGCCAACTCCTGGGGCGAGTCGAGTAGTCGCGGAGAATTGTGGATGCATATGTTTACTTTTGGTGGTCTCGCGTTGAGCTCGGCTGACCATATGTCGTTGGGCTGATTCCTGTAGTTCGAGGCGGGGAGGGGAAAGGTTGGTACGTGGGGTCCGACGGGGCTTTTACGTGCCGTGTTGGTTAGGTCCACCTTGCAAGGTTAAATCGGATCGATTCGCCGTGTCTCGCGGTCATGAGAGCCTTGATCTCTTGGTCACATCGTAGTAAGGAAATGGAATATAATGAGATGAGATGCAATGAGGGCCGCTGTTATTTAGTTAATGTATTGCTCACCTTGATTGTTGTAGAATTGCAAAATCCTAGATTATTAGTGGATCTATCGATATAAATGGGAGATAAAATTTGGAAAGAAGGACTCACTTCTAGCGCTTTTCTGCAAAACCAACTACTAGCCAGAAAACCTTCCATGTCTAGATATGTGGGCTAAGTTATACCCACTGGTCGGGTAAGTCTTGCTGAGTATTAGTTGCTTAGGGCTTTGTTGGAAAAATGATCTCAGGACCCGCACACGTAGACTTCTGTCCGTGTTGCGCCAAGTTTGTTCGACTGGACGCGGATGGATGGAACGTCGAGGACCCAGGCGCGTAGCTTTGGAGTGTATGGGATTGCACACTCGTGGGCTGAGTGTGTAATTTTCATTTCCGTTCTTATGTGTTGTAGTGGGCAGATTCCATGTTTATAAAACTTTGTATAAATGGCAGACACACTTGTGTATTATTATGTATTTCAAACTCGGTTTGTAAACTAAGTATTTCATAAGCGTTTGGTGTGTGTATTTTTTAGTACTGTGTGGTGTTCGTACCATCTGCGCTCACCTTCGTGTGAGACCACCGGTGTTGTTTCGATCGGGCCGTGGGTTGAGAAAGGATCACCAAATTAAGCCGTTAAGCTAATGGGCCCGATGTGTTCAAATGACTGCCATTATGCTTAATTAGAGTTTTAATTTGGTGGTTCTGTCACAGCTGGTATCAGAGCCGAAACGCACTGGGGGTGGTACGAGTAAGACTATTTTAAAAAAATTCTTAAGTTAACAGTGAATTTCTGATTTAAACTAAATTGGGTGGGGTTATTCGTACTAAGCCCTATAGAGTTAGTATTAGAGTCGCAGCTAGATTATTGGGATGGAGATGAGAGGTCACCGTAGGACGGTCATGCATTATGCATCATGTCATTCATTGATTTAAAAAGATTCTTGCATTTTGAGGGTGGGGACGAACTGAAACACCACGAGTGTATCCGGAGACTCCGGACATAGGTCCGGATAGTCCGGGTGGGGATATCCGGATATTCCAGGTGAGAATCCGGATAGTCCGGATTTAGTTGCAAAAAGAATTCCAGCTTTTGATTTAATTTACGTTTTCTGCATTCTTCTAGGGTTGATTGTTTTGTAATAAAAAAATTTTGGGACTGACCCAACCATGGCTGAATGTAGAATGGGCGAACCACCGAACTCTCCTGATTTGGCCCAAGCCATTGCGGCCATGCTCACCGGACGCGATGAGCAGACGGCACTCCTCTGGGAGATTGTGGCGCAGGGCAGGGCGCAGCGGCACGAACATCATCCCCAGCCCCCAGCTCCTGGATATCCGGAGTTTCTGGCTACTCAGCCACCACTCTTCCATAAGGCGGATGAACCATTGGAGGCGGACAGCTGGCTTTGGACTATTGAGTCCAGGTTCACCCTGCACCCCTACAATGACAACAACAAGGCAGGGTTTGCAGCTCAGCAGCTCCGGGGTCCCGCGCGCACATGGTGGGAGAATCACGTGGCCATGTTCCCTGCGGACACTCGGTTTACTTGGGCACAATTTAAAGAAGCTTTCAGGGCACACCATATTCCAGCAGGGGTGATCAGAAGGAAGCTCACAGAGTTTCTGGCCCAGAAACAGGGTAACAACAGTGTGTTACAGTATTCCCAAACCTTCAACACCCTGTCCCAGTATGCGGGATACCACGTGGACACCGATGAGAAGAAGCAGGCCTGTTTCAGGCAGAGGCTCAGTGGCAAGCTCCAGGATCGCTTGGCAATGGTCAAGTTTGACACCTTCAGTGAGCTAGTCAACGGGGTTATCATTCAGGAGGACGCCCATCTAGCTCATAAGGCAGAGAAGAAAAGAAAGGCGCCGGCAGCGGGATCTTCGAGCAGCACTCCTGTTGACGCTCCTTAGCGCCCCCGATTTATATACCGCAAGCGCATGGTTTCGTGTAGCTTTTCCCTCAGAGTATTCCCCCAAGGTTTATCAATCCACGGAACCAAAGAGACAAGAAACAATCTACTAGCATAGAGATTCCTTTGTTTGAGATGGTGAAAACGAATCTAATCTACTAAAAACACGACAAACACCGAAGGTAGCAAGAGGAAGTTAGAGATAACCAATCTATATCACCTAGATCATGCATATGTTGTAGTTCCAGCTAGATAAAGTGAAGTAAGATAGATGTGAATCTCAATGAAAAGCCTCTTTAAACCCAAAATCTCCAATCCAATCCCTCGATACTCCGCCTACTCTGTGGAGACGGCCTGTCACGACGCCCCCCTTTTGAACGAAATACCCTGAAGCAAGTCGAACCCTCTTTGGTAGTTCCGCCATGAACCTCTAGCCACCATGACTACAAGATCATGCTAAGTGATCTATCTCGATAATAGATCTAGGATGAAGTGAACCCAAAGAAAAGAACGAAATCGAAAGAGGAGAACATGGTCGCTAAACATTCGGAAACACAAATAACTTCACCATGAATGATAGTTCATCACAAGATCACAACCGGGGCCCTACCTTGATCTTGATGATCCTAGCTCCAGAACTCCGACGTGGTCTTCCTTGCAAGGTTCCCACATCGGCTAGGGCGAACCCTAGACAACTAGCACGACCCTCGGCTCTCCGAGAGGTGTCCCTCTATCTTCTCTGCTCCTTGGCGTCGTCTCACGAATTGATCTCCTCGTGAACCTTGGGGAGGGGTCTTTAAATAGCCTCAGGGAACCCTCGGTCAAAGGGGAGGTCGAACCGACCTAAAACCAGGCTGGGCCGGCCGGCCCAATGAGCCTAGGCCGGCCGGCCTGGGTCTTTCCTTTGCCGGCTGGTGCTCAACTTTCTCCCCAAGTCTCCTGGAATCTTCTAGAGTTTATGTCTTTCACGATTGCACCCCTTTAGACGTCGTTATCTTCGAGATTTCTTCGAGGAGAAGGATAGGATGGAAAATCCTTCCTTAAATATCTCTTTGCTTTGCTTAGCCCCGAAGCATCTCGATCTTATCTTGTGGGCTTTGTCTTTTGGGCTTCATTGGAGAATGGATGTGCATGAATGGGCCTCTAATCATCATGGCCTTCGATCCTTTGTTCGGGCTTTGGCCTTCGTCATTCTTCGTGTCATCGCGTGATTGTGGGCCTCACCATTTCATGCTCCAAAATTGGTCAAAAACCTGCAAAAACGAAGTACCTCCAAAATATATGTGCAAATGTGAAAACGACCAATAATTGGGCCGAGGTTAGGATGGTTAGTGATTTTGATATTAAATTCATGCCATTATCAAAGTTAAACAGGGGATAAAATGGATACTTAAGGAGCGCCAACATTCCCCCCATGCTTAAACCTTGCTCGTCCTCGAGTAAGTCTTTGATAAAAATCAGCGCTGCCTTTCAGTGTCCAATCCCTGCACTTGATCATACACGAGAAAACACAATGCTCCCAAAAAAATATTTTGCAGTTAATAGTTCATGTTGTAACCAGCTTTTTCAATGTGGAAGGTAGATACAAGTTAAATGCTTCCCCACAATTATTAAGCACATGCTCTCAAAAATAAACAAGTCTCAGAATTAAGAAAGTAAGTTCCATAAGTAATGCTAAACCAAGATCAATAATTCAAACCTCATTGCAATTTGCTCATGGAAACTCTCAGCTCATCTTGTCTCTCAAACTTGCTAGAACTCTCTCCTTTCTTTCTCTCACATGTATGTGTGAGGCTTTATCTGGAGCTCTGGAAAGGTTAGTCCTAACAAAAGATATTATAATCAAGATATTATTAAAACAAGAAATACTTCTTATGGATTTACCGAGACTCGTCAAAAAGACCATTGGAAAATAATTTCTTTGTGGAGAGGGAGAGAATGGAACACACACTTTAGATGGTGGACATGTGCAAATGGCAACGATTGATCCCAAGGCACGACTGAAGTCATTGTTATTGGATTGCACATGGTTAGAATAATTGAGTATAGAATAATCTTCAAAGTACCTGGAGTTTAATGAAGCAAACGGAACCGAGGAGCTTTTATTTCATTTTTTTCTTTCTTCCTCTCTTTTTTTTATTTCTTTCTTTTTTTTCTTTCCTCAGAACCACTGGCAACACAATGCACTTACTCCACCTTCCCCCCATGCTTGAACTTTTGCTTGTCCTCAAGCAATGAAGTGATGGTAACTTGATGGAGTGAGTGCACAAAACCTTTATCAATTCTCTAGACATAACTTTGGAATTCAAGGGAGCATCTTCTCGTGAAAGATTGAAGCCAACAGAGGAGGAAAAGGGGCAGACCGGCCGGCCTAGGGGTGTTGAGTCGGCCGGCCTACTGCCTGTAGGCCTCCACTTCTTCGGATTTTTCTTCTGCGAACTCTTTGATGCTTCCCAAGCTTATGTTTTACTGAATTTTGCTCTTGATTCCACTGTTTTACCGCCGAGAAATATATATACTCAATATATAGGTTGTGGTCAAGGAGGTATTTCACAAAAAGATGTTTTTGGTTAGGGGTGGATATCCAGAGAGGTTTGCGATGTTCCCGGTATAGAAACTCACAATGCATGGATAGAATGGCTAGCAAAAGAGAGATACGCAAAAATACGGAATGGTCAGCTTCTTAGTCTCATACCAAAGAAGATAAATCTTCAATTAATTCACTTGAAAATAATTCTTGCTCTATGGTTTGTTATGATATATCATTTAGCTTGTAGAAGGGTAGAGCAATTGCAAAAGGTATCATTGACAAGGTTAGCTCAAAATTAAATCCAAATTAAATTTTCCTTGACAAGCTTAAGTAAGAGAGCAAGAGTAAAAGATATGGGTCTTAATTTATCATAACCTCCACAATTGAATTAGCCGGCATTTAATTAATTTTCAGATCATGTTAGAGAGAGCATTAGTTCAATCATGCATAAACCAAGCACAAGAAAGTAGACAAAGCGGCAACGATCATCATATTTTCACATGGCACAAACTTTCTATCACCATTACTAACCATAACATTAAAGCGTGGGTGATGCATTTATTTATCATGGTAATGAAGACAAAAGAAAACAAGTTGCACACATGCTGAAATAAATAAAACAGAAAATTGCTACACACACAAGCTTGCACACATGCTGAAATTAAATGAAAAGAAATAGAAAATCCAAACCACACGTGCGAGCATTTTATTCATGGTCATGCCGTCGATCAATCTCCTTGATTGGCTCTTGCGTTGTATCCTTGATCATAATACTGCTGAAATTCTCCTCCATTAAATTGTTCCGGTGGCGCCAAGCCTAGAAATCTCATTTGATATGCAATTCCTGCAGTTCCATCTTCTAGTTGGGTTGTATGCCTCCGGATGGCATCTATATCTTCCATGTTTCTTCTCGCATAAGCACCCATAATTCTCATTCCTTGTTCTGGTTGAGGGAGGTCAAAATATTGTGCTCCAAATGACGTGTCGGGCATTTCTCCTTGATATGACGAGGGTGGGTAGTCGTAGTTGCTAAATGGTGGGGGTGCCGCCGCAGCGTGCCCCCATGCTTGTTCTTGGCTTCCTTCCCATTGACTCGTCCATCCTTGTGGGTATCCCTGTCCACTTGATGCACCTTGAAATTCATTTCTCCAATAAGCATAACTTGGCGGTGGAAGGTTTACTTCCAAGTCTTCTTGTTGTGCCGATGCCGATGTCCCTTCAATTAACCTTCCTCTTTTTGATTTCTTCACCTTTTGCAACTAATTTCAGCCTTTGATCGGGGAGGGAAATATCCATCTCAGAAATAGTAAATCCCTTCTTTTTATCTCCTCCGATATAATGGCCTTGCCTCAAATGATCAATCCCAATATCTCTTCCCGGGACGTAAAATTTTTGGATCACTCGTAACCTCGGATTCATTGCTCGGGCTATCATTGTGAGATAACATCCCGAACCAACTTCTCCTGTGCCGGATGATGCTTCACAAAGCCACCTTTCAACCATGATGTTGGTGGGATCAATTACTTGCTTCTTCACCAATGCAGCATACATCCAATTTAATTCTTGGTCGGTGACCTTCGATTCTCTCATCCTCCCGAGAATTCTTTTGCTCAACCAAGAGTGGAATATTTGGAGGGTAACATTACTTATATTCTTTCTTTGGCGGTTGACATCTTTTGCTATTTTTGTCCTAAATTCATCAAGCTCTCCATCTTCAACTTGCACCATTTCATATGCATTATTTTTGAATCCGAGCAAGCTTCCTATTTCACCATAGGTGATTACTTTCTCTTCATTCTTGAGCCTAAATTTCAGACATGAAACTTCTTCACCATCCACCACTTCTGTTGATTTTTCTAATGTCATGAACATCTCAAGAGCCACTTCTTCTTGTATATCAACCGTGACACCGTCGGAAAATAGCTTCCAACCGATGTTCTCCAATAGCTCGTAGATGTCATGATGAAATCCCAGCTTCACCAATGCTTCATCATCAAAATCATAATTTGCTCGTAGTCTTCCATTCATGAACTTGAGCCTTTCTTCTTCTTCCTTCGACAAGATAATAAACCCATATTCTAAATTCTTGGGCTTGTATGGTGGTGGTGCGGATGACCTTGTCGAACACCGTGGAGGAGGTGGCATTCCTTCGGCGAATCTCATGGAGGAGCTTCTCGGGTCTCTCATCCCACCAAGGAGCAGCATGTCGCTCCTCGGTGCGGGGTTGTCTTCCTCCATGCTCCGCGGAGACTCGGAGACCGAGTGCCTCCGCGAAGAACTTGCCGATGCGTCGGATGTTGATGAACGCGTCCTTCTCCTCCCGGCGATGAACTTCATGAGGCCACTCATGGTGACTTCTTGCTGCACACACTCAAAAACAAACACACCGGGGGTTTCTTGCCGGCGGGAGAACAATATATCGAAGAGTGGAACAAACTAGGAATTGTGGTGAATTTTCTGAGATTTTTGGAGTAGATTTTGGTGGACGAATTTTTCAGGGATCTAACTGATGTTTCTGGGCAAAGAACTTGAAGAACATAAGCAAGGAAATGAGTGAGGAATATACCTGCCAAAGGGGAGCACCAGAGGGCATAAATAGGGGCCAGGCCGGCCGGCCTAGGGCCTTGGGGCCGGCCGGCCTAGGGTGTCTTTCCCTCTTCTCCACTTCAATTTTCTCTGGTGGCTTCGTGGTGCAATTATTTGCTTCTATCCAGTACATCTTGTATGCTTTGCACCTTCCAAATCATGTGAACCACTCCTTCTTTGCCTTTGATGTCCACTTGCAACATTATTTCTCCACTTTGTGTCATTCACCTTGTCCCATGCTTAATCATTCATCACATGGTGCCATCTTTGCTGAAAATCACTTGTCCTTCCCATGCATGGCTGCTCCCTCCTTTGAATTATTTGCATGTGGTGGTAGGTAGAGAGCACAACTCTCTCCCGTGAACTCACTTTGATCAATGGATGTTAATCAAGCACATAAACCCTTTCCAAATGATGCTTAGATGTTTAATCCTCCTCTAACTTCAAAATTTCAGAATTGACTCAAAGCATGCAATGAGTTTAAATGAATAATTAGAGGGGAATTGAAACATCTTTACATTTGTAAGTCAAAAAATATTTCCCGACTACATTAATTTTGGTTGCACCGGAACCGTTCACTTTCATGAATTGATAGCGAACAATCTCGAATTCAACTGTGGGTCTTGGGTTTAGGTTCTAATTTTTGCCAAAATGAGAGAGAGCATTTTGAAAAAGAGAATAATTAAGGTTAGGAAAATTCTAGTCCTATGATGATGAAACTGAAAATTCTCTCTATGTTTGTGCGAACCTACGCATCAAGAATTTAAGTAATATAAACATAGCGCAGCTCTACTCGTGTGTTTTATCTCAACTTAGTCCGGCCGTCATAGACAGGACGGTCGCCAAAAATAGGTATGGAATTTTGGATGTGGCTTTCTCAAGAAGAGGCAAATAAATCATAGGATGGCTCATGTCATTGGTTTAAAATAAGAAAGAACATCGGAATGACCGAGCGAATAAAATCCAAATCGAATTGTTTGACCGAACGACCAATTGTTCAAAAGTTTATCATGTTCTTGCGTAGCAAAATTCTTGACTCACTTACCTAAACTTTTCACGGGTTGTCCTCCTGGCAGCTTATTCTTGACTTGATGAACGGGTTGAACTCCCGGCAGCTTTATTCTTGACTCGACGAACGGGTTGCCTCCCGCAAAGCGCTTCGTTTATAGTCTATAGCTAGACTTTCTTCTTCTTCACTTCGGACCAACGCTCGGTGATGGTGCTGCAGTCTTGGGTACCCACTTCCGCACAATCCTTGGTGCGGGTTTGTCTTCTACGTTAGTCGTCTTTTTGGTCTTCACAGGCGGGCTTTTAGCTTTCTTCTTGACGGGTGCAACGATCTTCTTTGTCGCGATGGACGCGACGACTTCTATCTCCTTCTTCGCTTCCTTCTTGTTCAGCTCCTCTTCTTTCTTTGGCTTCTCCTCTGTGACACGGCGGTGAGGCGGGACATATTTGACATTGATCATGTTGCATACCTCGAGGCGTGGACGAAACTTGAATTCGCTTGTGGTGCCATTGATGTCGAACTTTATCTCCCCCTTGCCAACGTCGATGTTCGCCCTTGCGGTCTTGAGGAAAGGCCTTCCAAGTATGAGAGGCGCCTTGCTCCCTTCTCCCATATCGAGAATCACAAAGTCAACGGGGACTAAGTGTTCTCCAATCTTCACGTGCACGTCTTCGGCGATTCCTAAAGGATAGCGAACGGAATTGTCCGCTAACTCTAGGCACATGGCGGTGGGCTCCGGCTCCGGTAAGCATAGCTTCTCGAACACATTCTTTGGCATGACACTCACACTTGCACCGAGATCACAAAGTGCTCTTTCGAACATAAGAGATCCAATGGAACACGGGATGGTAGGACATCCGGGGTCCCTCTTCTTTTCAGGAGCTTCATTAGCGATTGTCGCGCTACATTCCTCAGTTAGCTTGACAGTGCTTAGCGGTATCTCGCGCTTGTTTCTCATGATGTCTTTGAAGTAGCGAGAATACGTCGGAACTTGTAGAGCGTCCAAGAGCGGCATATTGATGCTCAACCTGCGTACCATGTCAACAAATTTGTTGAATTGCTCATCTTCATGTTTACCTTTGCGGTATCGTGGCCTTGGCGGTAGAATCTTGCTGTCTATATCATCTAGCTCAAACTCCGGTTCTTCGGTGACTATCTCTGGCATAGGAGTAGGTGCCTTCTCCTTGATGATGGTCTCCACTTCAACTCTTGGCTTAGGCTTCCTTGCTCCCGCTGCATGTTCGGGTTCTTCGGTCTCCTTTCCCGAGCGAGTTTGAATTGCCTTAGCCGTCTCCGGACTTTGAGGTTGCCCGGGCAATTTTCCTTCGTTGCTAGATAGGCGTCCGGCGAGCTGGTCTACTTGTGTTTCTAGCATCTTCATCATGTTGAGTACTTAAAGGTTAGAGCTCCCGACCTCCGTCACCTTGCCATCAATGTTCTCCAAAATCTTGTCCAAAGCCTTGAACTTGGTGACGGTGTCTTAGTTGATCTTGCCTTGCTCCTCCATGAACTCCTTCAATTGTATACGAAGAGGCACCGAGTTTTGAATGGAAGAGCTTGCATTAAATTGGGGTCTACCTTGCCCGTAGCGGAAGTTGGTTGGCGGAATCCATTCTCCCTTCTTCATGTAGTCGAGCATCTTGGCTTCCTCCGGGCAATTCTTTTGTACATGGCCGTACTCTCCACATTCTTCACATGTAGACCTTGCTTCGGCCGCCTTCAAATCGATAGCTTGGGCTTCTCTCTTTTCCACTTCCATCTTCTCCAACCTTCTCATGAGCGAGTCGATCTTCCCTTCTAGCACTTCTTCGCGTTCCACTTGTAATACACTCTTCGCGGCGCCCACGGCTTGGAGTGGTTGCAGGCGCCCCGATGATGCCCATGCGTCATTGTCCGCCACCTTCTTGAATAGTTTGAAAACTTGAGTGGGCGTGAGCTCAATAATAGAACCTCCGGCTGATGCGTCAATGATCCCCCTTGATGCAGTAGTGAGGCCTTGATAGAACTTCTGGACCACATCCTCCCTTGAGAACTTGTGATGAGGTACGGCGCGGATGTAGTCGTTGAAATGCTCATAGGCTTCCGCAATAGTCTCCGTCGAGGCTTGCACGAATGTTGCAATCTTGTTGCGCAGAATCTGGGTCTTGCCCGGCGAGTAGAACTCCGTCATGAACTCTTTCATCAAGGACTCCCAATTTTGCACCGTGTGCGGTGGTAGAGAATGAAACCATTGCAGCGCTCTCCCAAGTAGAGAGAACGGAAAGAGCCTCGCTCTTATTTGATCTTGAGTCATCCCTTGCATGTCGAAGGTGCGGCATAGTTGGAGGAACGCTTGAAGATGTTGATTAGCGTCTTCTTTTCCAGTGAAGGGCGAGCTTTGCACCATCCTTGTGATTGAAGTCTTGATCTCGAACGGAACTCCGATGTTGTCGACATTTTGGATCGGCAAGTCCCGAACATCCGGAGTGCATAGCTCTCCGATCGTACGCTCCGGCTCCGGTAGCGCCATCCCTTGGTGAAGTGACGCCTCCTTTGGACTTGTTGGTGGAATTGCTTGAGGTGAAGACGATGAACCGTCGGCTTCAACTTTTGGATCTACTAGTTCCGGCTTCTTTGATCGTGCTTCTCGTCTCCTTTGCCTGTAAATTTTTTCTGGATCATCCACAAAATTTTTGGGTTTGTTGGAGAGGCTCCCGTCCATCTCCTGTTAGGGGTTAGTCAAAAAGAAAAATATATACGAGATCTAAAAGATGAATGTACAAGATCTAAAACATAAAAGAAAAATAAAGCAAAAATAAAGAAAACTCTAGATTAGATTGATTTTCGTGGAATAGATCCGTTTTTTTAGTTAGCTCAAAAAAATAAGATATCTAAAAAGAAGTCAAAAAAAGAAAAATCAAGAAATATTTACGAATGCAAGTAAGATTGGATCTTAAATCGATGGCTCCCCGGCAACGGCGCCAGAAAAGCTTGTTGACGCTCCTTAGCGCCCCCGATTTATATACCGCAAGCGCACGGTTTCGTGTAGCTTTTCCCTCAGAGTATTCCCCCAAGGTTTATCAATCCACGGAACCAAAGAGACAAGAAACAATCTACTAGCATAGAGATTCCTTTGTTTGAGATGGTAAAAATGAATCTAATCTACTAAAAACACGACAAACACCGAAGGTAGCAAGAGGAAGTTAGAGATAACGAATCTAGATCACCTAGATCATGCATATGTTGTAGTTCCAGCTAGATAAAGTGAAGTAAGATAGATGTGAATCTCAATGAAAAGCCTCTTTAAACCCAAAATCTCCAATCTGATCCCTCGATACTCTGCCTACTCTGTGGAGACGGCCTGTCACGACGCCCCCCTTTTGAACGAAATACCCTGAAGCAAGTCGAACCCCCTTTGGTAGTTCCGCCATGAACCTCTAGCCACCATGACTACAAGATCATGCTAAGTGATCTATCTCGATAATAGATCTAGGATGAAGTGAACCCAAAGAAAAGAACGAAATCGAAAGAGGAGAACATAGTCGCTAAACATTCGGAAACACAAATAACTTCACCATGAATGATAGTTCATCACAAGATCACAACCGGGGCCCTACCTTGATCTTGATGATCCTAGCTCCAGAACTCCGACGTGGTCTTCCTTGCAAGGTTCCCACGTCGGCTAGGGCGAACCCTAGACAACTAGCACGACCCTCGGCTCTCCGAGAGGTGTCCCTCTATCTTCTCTGCTCCTTGGCGTCGTCTCCCGAATTGATCTCCTCGTGAACCTTGGGGAGGGGTCTTTAAATAGCCTCAGGGAACCCTCGGTCAAAGGGGAGGTCGAACCGACCTAAAAACAGGCTGGGCCGGCCGGCCCAATGAGCCTAGGCCGGCCGGCCTGGGTCTTTCCTTTGCCGGCTGGTGCTCAACTTTCTCCCCAAGTCTCCTGGAATCTTCTAGAGTTTATGTCTTTCACGATTGCACCCCTTTAGACGTCGTTATCTTCGAGATTTCTTCGAGGAGAAGGATAGGATGGAAAATCCTTCCTTAAATATCTCTTTGCTTTGCTTAGCCCCGAAGCATCTCGATCTTATCTTGTGGGCTTTGTCTTTTGGGCTTCATTGGAGAATGGATGTGCATGAATGGGCCTCTAATCATCATGGCCTTCGATCCTTTGTTCGGGCTTTGGCCTTCGTCATTCTTCGTGTCATCGCGTGATTGTGGGCCCCACCATTTCATGCTCCAAAATTGGTCAAAAACCTGCAAAAACGAAGTACCTCCAAAATATATGTGCAAACGTGAAAATGACCAATAATTGGGCCGAGGTTAGGATGGTTAGTGATTTTGATATTAAATTCATGCCATTATCAAAGTTAAACAGGGATAAAATGGATACTTAAGGAGCGCCAACAACTCCCCAGAGGTTCCGCCTGGTACAGTCGGGCCCACAGAGAGCCCATTTTCAGCACCAGCCACAGCAGCAGTGGAGCTATCGGCCACCTCAGTACGCACAGTCACAGGGGACCGTCAGGCCTCCTGCTCCTCAGTAGAATGAGCAGAAGGTCTGGGTGCATCAGCCGGGGGTGCGCCCTAGTGTGTTTCCTTGTTACAACTGTGGGCAGCCTGGACACTTTGCACGTAACTGCCCGATGCCTCCCAAGCAGGGCCAGCAATCAAGACAGCTGAGCCAGAAGCAGAAAGTGGCTCATTTCAAGCCAGAACAGGTGCATTATACTACCTTCGAGGCCATCCCTGAGGGAGCACCAGTGATGTCGGGTACGTTCTCTATTAACGGGCACCCCGTTACTGTGCTATTTGATTTTGGGGCATCTCATACTTTTATTAGCAAAGAATGTGCGGTTAGATTGGGATTGAAGATAGAGAGCATGCCTAAGCCGTACTATATTCACTCACCAGGGGGAAAGTTGATCACTAATCAGTTTGTCAAGAAAGTACCCCTGCATTTGCATGGAAAAGTTTTTCCTACAGCCCTGATAATGTTACCAACACAAAGGATAGGTATTATATTGGGCATGAACTGGATGGAGGGTCAGGGAGTTATTTTAGACACGACCTCACAATCGGTGCACATCAAATCTTCTATTCATGGTAGTATGACCTTGAACTTGAGGGATCACATATCAGTGACTCCTACGGTGAATCAGGTTGAGGGCAAGACTTTGGCCGACATACCAGTGATATGTGAATACCTGGATGTTTTTCCGGATGATTTGTCTGGCATGCCACCGGATCGAAATGTGGAGTTTGCCATTGAGTTGCAACCGGGCATGGCACCCATCTCTAGGAGACCTTACCGGATGCCACCCAATGAGCTAGCAGAGCTAAAGAAGCAATTGCAAGAACTGCTTGCTAAAGGCTATATCTGTCCTAGCACGTCACCTTGGGGCTGTCCTGCACTCTTTGTTAAAAAGAAGGATCAAAGCCTCAGGTTGTGTGTGGACTATAGACTTCTGAATGCCGTCACAATTAAGAATAAGTATCCACTTCCCCGGATTGATATCCTGTTTGATCAGCTATTCGGGGCCAAGGTATTTTCTAAGATTGATCTCCGCTCGGGTTATCATCAGATCAAAATCCGAGTTGAAGATATTCCTAAGACGGCCTTTTCTACCAGATACGGGCTTTATGAATATCTGGTCATGTCTTTTGGACTAACTAATGCCCCTGCTCATTTCATGTATCTCATGAATTTGGTATTCATGCCTGAACTGGATAAGTTTGTCGTGGTTTTTATTGACGACATCCTTGTATATTCCAAGAATGAAGAGGAGCATGTAGAGCATCTTCGCATTGTGCTTCAACATCTTTGGGAGCACAAACTATATGCTAAATTCAGTAAATATGATTTCTGGCTCAAGGAAGTTTAGTTCTTGGGCCACATCGTCTCGGAAAAGGGGATTTCTGTTGATCCTAGCAAGATTCAGGATGTCCTGAATTGGAAGGCTCCTACCTCTATTCCAGAGATTCGGAGTTTCCTTGGGCTAGCAGGGTATTACCGGCGGTTTGTTCCGGACTTCTCAAAAATTGCTAGGCCCATGACTGAATTACTCAAGAAAGGAGTGAGATTTAATTGGGACGACAAATGTGAGTGGTCTTTTCAGACATTAAGAAAACTCTTAACGTCGGCCCCTGTTTTGGTTCAGCCGGACATTACTCGGCCTTTCGATGTTTATTGTGATGCATCAGGTATGAGTTTGGCTGTGCCCTCATCCCTGTTTTAGTTTAGCCGGTATTGCTCGCCCCTTAACACTAATGCAATGCAACAGGCACGGGCCTAGGCTGCATCCTTATGCAGGATCAGCGAGTGATTGCCTATGCCTCCAGAGCCCTCAGACGGCATGAAGATAATTATGCTACTCATGATCTGGAATTAGCAGCAGTGGTGCATGCATTAAAGATTTGGCGCCATTACCTTCTGGGAAATCCAGTGCACATATACTCAGACCGCAAGAGTCTCAAGTATATTTTCACCCAGAGTGAGCTCAATTTGCGCCAGAGGCAGTGGTTAGAGCTGATTAAAGATTATGATCTAGAGATTCATTATCACCCGGGCAAAGCCAATGTTGTTGCAGATGCATTAAGTAGAAAAGTGAATTGCAACTGCACCTCAGCAACACCTGTGCATGCAACTCTATGCCAAGAAATGGAGAAGTTGAATCTAGTTATGGTAGATGAGGGTACACTTACCAATATTACCCTCACTCCAACCCTTCGGGATCAAATTATTGCTACTCAGAGAAATGATGTGGGCATGGGCAAGATCAGACAGAGGCTTAGCGAAAATGATCCTCGGGTTCAATGTTTCCATCAGGATAGTGAGGGAGTTCTCTGGTTTAAAAATCGATTGGTGGTGCCTAAAGATTTAGAGCTTCGAAAGCAGATTCTTGATGAGGCTCACCTCTCTAGGTATTCTATCCACCCTGGTAGCAACAAAATGTACCAGGATCTGAAACAGCGGTTCTGGTGGACCCGAATGAAGCGGGAAATTGTAAAGTATGTATCCGAATGTGACATTTGCCGGAGGGTGAAAGCAAGTCATTTGAAACCTGCTGGAATGCTTCAACCTTTGAATATTCCTTCCGGCAAGTGGGAGGATATCAGTATGAATTTTATTGTCGGTCTACCCAACACCTCTAAAGGGTATGATTCCATTTGGGTAATAGTTGATCGACTCACAATGGTAGCCCATTTTCTTCCGGTAAAGACTTCTTATACGGCAAGGCAATATGCTCAACTGTATCTGGACTGTATTGTGAGTCTCTATGGGATTCTTAAGACTATTATTTCAGATCGTGGGGCACAATTCATTGCACGGTTCTGGGAACAGTTCCATGCCGCTTTAGGTACACAACTGATACGCAGTTCGACTTATCATCCTCAGACCGATGGTCAAACCGAGAGGATTAATCATATTTTGGAAGATATATTGCGGGCCTGTGTACTCTCATATAGTAAGAAATGGGATGAGTGTCTATCACTCGCTGAATTTTCCTACAACAATAGCTATCAAGAAAGTATCAAAATGGCACCCTTTGAAGCCTTGTATGGACGGAGGTGTAGGACTCCATTGAACTGGTCGGAAGCCGGTGAACGGAATTTCTTTGGGCCCGATATGGTTAGCGAGGCTGAGGACCAGGTTCGTCTTATACAGGCAAATTTGAAAGCCGCTCAATACCGCCAAAAGAGTTATGCAGATAAGAGACGTTGGCCTCTGATATATGAAGTTGGTGACCATGTTTACCTTCGGGTGTCCCCAATGAAGGGTGTGCAACGATTTGGCATGAGAGGCAAATTAGCACCCGGTTATGTTGGGCCTTTTCCTATCACGGAGCGTTGTGGGCTGGTGGCATGTCGAGTGGAGCTTCCTTCACTTTTGACGACAGTCCACAATATTTTTCATGTATCCCAGCTTAAGAAGTGCCTTCGTGTTCCCACCGAGGCGGTTGAGATGGAGAACCTCCAGCTGGAACCCGATCTTGTTGATCCGGAGCACCCGGTGAAAATTGTTGATCATAAGACTCGCGTCACTCGAAATCAAACCAGCAGCTTCTATAAGGTTCAATGGAGTAATCACTCCGAACGGGAAGCGACATAGGAAACCGAAGATTTCCTTAAAACCAATTATCCGGAGTTTTCGGCCACTCACCAAGGTACCCAACTAACCCCACCATCTGCTTTTCAATTTAATGTTCGCACCCCAAATCTCGGGACGAGATTTCTTTTAGGGGGAAGGATTGTAACACCCGGATACTCCGGCCATTGGCCCGGATACTCCGGGCGTGGAGTTTCTAATTCCCCTAATTTGGTCATCTGGGTCCCACAAATATAATAAACACACACTCTCTCTCCCTCACAGCTCACTCTCCCTCACGTTCACTCTCTCCCTTTCACTCCCTCATGAACTTTCCCTCTCCCTCACAAGCTCTCCCCCTCCATGAGGCCCTAGGGTGCAAATCCCCCATCTAAACTTGATTTCAAGGCTGAGGAAGCTTCAATCGGCGTGGATAACCTTACTCCCCACGAGCTCCTTCCAAGAGAACCTTGGATTTCAAGTTCTTTGAGCAAGAAAAGCTCATCCTAGGTATTCAACTTGTGCCACCCCGATCTATGTTTCTAGGAGGTTTTAAGTGATTTCTTTTGGTCAATCAACTCTATATGCATCCCTCAACTTGGATCTAAAAGGGTTTTGATTTTGGTGGGATGGTTTTGCCACAAATCAAGATTTTTGTTTTTGGGGCGAAAATGCTGTCGGACCCGGAGACTCCGGGTATAAGCCCGGATACTCCGGGTTTTGGAAAACTCTGGGCGAAACTCCGGGTATAAGCTCGGATACTCCGGGTTTGGGACACTCCGGGGAAAACTCCGGGTACAGACCCGGAAACTCCGGACTTGGGGGTCCGGATACTCCGGGTATTCGTCCGGATACTCCGGATTTTTGGGGAATGTTCTAGGCCTGGGAGTGCAATTTTTGTGTACATTACTAGTAGTTGCATCTAGTCATTGGCTATTTTAAGATTGCAACCCAAGCATGCATTCTCATATCATTTGCATACGTGTAGACGCCGCCACCGAGGGAGCCATGTACGAGGTGATCGCCGAGCCATAGGAGCAGCAGGGGCAAGTTCAGCAGGAAGAGCGGTGTGAGCACCCGGCCCAAGGCCCAGCTGAGCCCAGTGTCGAGCAGCAGCCCGAAGGCAAGTCCCGGTGCACATCCTACTATTTCAAATTATGACACATATATATGTCTTTAATAATTGTGCATTAGGTTTTGGAATTGTTTGAAATCTTAGTTGCATGATCCCTTGGTTTTCCCGGGCCTTATACTAGTATGAATAGGTTGTTAGCACTGCTATGCTTAATAGGGCTCGATTGAGTCGAGTGATAATTCTGTCACTCGCGAGATATAGGATGTCTTTATATTACAGTATATGAATTATTATATTCAAGATGGAAGGTATGGGATGGGAGACCGGATGGGGGAAGGTGTAGCCCCATCTGTGTCGATTAAGGACCGTTCCATTGTCGGCTGTGCTGATCGGGGATTGAATTGTACTAGCCGCATGCCGGGAGTAGGAGGTAGTCGAAACCGGTAAGCCGAGTACTGCTTTGCTTCGAAAGTACAGGAACCCGCACCCAACTCCTGGGGCGAGTCGAGTAGTCGCGGAGAATTGGGGATGCATATGTTTACTTTTGGTGGTCTCACGTTGAGCTTGGCTAACCATATGTCGTTGGGCTGGTTCCTGTAGTTCGAGGCGGGGAGGGGAAAGGTTGGTACTTGGGGTCCGACAGGGCTTTTGCGTGCCGTGTTGGTTAGGTCCACCTTGCAAGGTTAAATCGGATCGATTCGCCGTGTCTCGCGGTCATGAGAGCCTTGATCTCTTGGTCACATCGTAGTAAGGAAATGGAATATAGTGAGATGAGATGCAATGAGGGCCGCTGTTATTTAGTTAATGTATTGCTCACCTTGATTGTTGTAGAATTGCAAAATCCTAGATTATAAGTGGATCTATCGATATAAATGGGAGATAAAATTTGGAAAGAAGGACTCACTTCTAGTGCTTTTCTGCAAAACCAACTACTAGCCAGAAAACCTTGCATGTCTAGATATGTGGGCTAAGTTATATCCACTGGTCGGGTAAGTCTTGCTGAGTATTAGTTGCTCAGGGCTTTATTGGAAAAATGATTTCAGGACCCGTACACGTAGACTTATGTCAGTGTTGCGCCAAGTTTGTTCGACTGGACGCGGATGGATGGAACGTCGAGGACCCAGGCGCGTAGCTTTGGAGTATATGGGATTGCACACTCATGGGCTGAGTGTGTAA
Organism: Panicum virgatum; assembly: GCF_016808335.1. NCBI lineage: Eukaryota > Viridiplantae > Streptophyta > Magnoliopsida > Poales > Poaceae > Panicum > Panicum virgatum. The sequence continues at coordinate 30,742,934 of NC_053136.1, read as the reverse complement.
TTTTCATTTCCGTTCTTATGTGTTGTAGTGGGCAGATTCCATGTTTATAAAACTTTGTATAAATGGCAGACACACTTGTGTATTATTATGTATTTCAAACTCGGTTTGTAAACTAAGTATTTCATAAGCGTTTGGTGTGTGTATTTTTTAGTACTGTGTGGTGCTCGTACCATCTGCGCTCACCTTCGTGTGAGACCACCGGTGTTGTTTCGATCGGGCCGTGGGTTGAGAAAGGATCGCCAAATTAAGCCGTTAAGCTAATGGGCCCGATGTGTTCAAATGACGGCCATTACGCTTAATTAGAGTTTTAATTTGGCGGTTCCGTCACAGCTGGTATCAGAGCCGAAACGCACTGGGGGTGGTACGAGTAAGACTATTTTTAAAAAAATTCTTAAGTTAACAGTGAATTTCTGATTTAAACTAAATTGGGTGGGGTTATTCGTACTAAGCCCTATAGAGTTAGTATTAGAGTCGCAGCTAGATTATGGGGATGGAGATGAGAGGTCACCGTAGGACGGTCATGCATTATGCATCATGTCATTCATTGATTTAAAAAGATTCTTGCATTTTGAGGGTGGGGACGAAATGAAACACCACGAGTGTATCCGGAGACTCTGGACATAGGACCGAATAGTCCGGGTGGGGATATCCGAATATTCCAGGTGAGAATCCGGATAGTCCGGATTTAGTTGCAAAAAGAATTCCAGCTTTTGATTTAATTTACATTTTCTGCATTCTTCCAGGGTTGATTGTTTTGTAATAAAAAAATTTTTGGGACTGACCCAACCATGGCTGAATGCAGAATGGGCGAACCACCGAACCCTCCTGATTTGGCCCAAGCCATTGCGGCCATGCTCACCGGACGCGATGAGCAGACGGCACTCCTCCGGGAGATTGTGGCGCAGGGCAGGGCACAGCAGCACGAACATCATCCCCAGCCCCCAGCTCCTGGATATCCGGAGTTTCTGGCTACTCAGCCACCACTCTTCCATAAGGCGGATGAAACATTAGAGGTGGACAGCTGGCTTCGGACTATTGAGTCCAAGTTCACCCTGCACCCCTACAATGACAACGACAAGGCAGGTTTTGTAGCTCAGCAGCTCCGGGGTCCCGTGCGCACATGGTGGGAGAATCACGTGGCCATGTTCCCTGCAGACACTCGGTTTACTTGGGCACAATTTAAAGAAGCTTTCGGGGCACACCATATTCCAGCAGGAGTGATCAGATGGAAGCTCACAGAGTTTCTGGCCCTGAAACAGGGTAACAACAGTGTGTTACAGTATTCCCAGGCCTTCAACACCCTGTCCCAGTATGCGGGATACCACGTGGACACCGATGAGAAGAAGCAGGCCTGTTTCAGGCAGGGGCTCAGTAGCAAGCTCAAGGAATGCTTGGCAATGGTCAAGTTTGACACCTTCAGTGAGCTAGTCAACGGGGCTATCCTTCAGGAGGACGCCCATCTAGCTCATAAGGCGGAGAAGAAAAGAAAGGCGCCGGCAGCGGGATCTTCGAGCAGCACTCCCCAGAGGTTCCGCCTGGTACAGTCGGGCCCACAGAGAGCCCCTTTTCAGCACCAGCCACAGCAGCAGTGGAGCTATCGGCCACCTCAGTACACACAGTCACAGGGGACCATCAGGCAGAGAGAATAAATCAAATTCTTAAAGATATTCTCCGAGCCTGTGCACTCACCTATAGTCAGAAATGGGATGAGTGTTTACCTTTGGCTGAATTCGCCTATAACAACAGTTACCAAGAGAGTATCAAAATGGCTCCTTTTGAGGCTTTATATAGGCGGAGGTGTAGAACTCCTTTGAATTGGTCAGAAGTTGGGGAAAGAAATTTCTTTGGGCCTGACATGGTTAGGGAAGCTGAAGAACAAGTCCAGCTCATTCAAAAAAATTTGAAAACTGCACAATCCCGCCAAAAGAGTTACGCGGACAAGAAACGTCAGGCTATCTCATTTCAAGTGGGGGATCACGTCTATTTGCGGGTATCTCCAATGAAAGGGGTCCAGCGATTCGGGGTAAAAGAAAAGCACGCACCTCGCTATGTTGGGCCTTTTCTTATCACCGAGCGATGTGGGCCGGTAGCATATCGCCTGGAACTTCCTTCACAATTATCCGCGGTGCATAACATATTCCATGTCTCTCAGCTCAGAAAATGCCTCCGTGTTCCAACCAAGATCGTTAATATGGAGAATGTGCAACTGGAGCCCGATTTTGTCTATCCAGAGCATCCAGTGAAAATAGTGGATTACAAGACCCGGGTCACTCGACATCAAACGAGCAACTTCTATAAGGTGCAATGGAGTAATCACTCCGAGCGGGAAGCTACTTGGGAGACGGAGGAATTTGTTCGGTCTAAATGTCCTGAATTGCTACAAGCATATCAAGGTACCCACCCAATCCTATTTTTCAATTTGGCACGTTCATTCTAAATCTCGGGACGAGATTTCTTTTAGGGGGTAGGATTGTAACACCACAGGTGTTAATCACCTGTAATTAAACTAACCACAGTCATTAGTTCAAAACTCATGCGACAAATCACCAACTCAAACTTCATTCTGTCAACCTGGGCCAGACCGGTCTGACCGGTCTGGGCAACCGGTCTGACCGGTTGGGGGCTGACTCAACCGTTTTGTTGGCCCCACATCATGTAAACCTCACTCTCTCTCACCAACTTCCTCAGTCTTACCCGTGCCCAGGTCGCCCTCTCGAGCTCCCTCTCCCTCTCCCTCCCCTCCCACCCCAAGCCCTAAACTCCCCAAATCCTCCCTTTCCTTTGATTCCCAAGGCCAAGGAAGGATCAAACCGGCGTGGGGGAGCTTCCTCTACGTGATTCCCTCCCTAGGTATTTTAGCTTGTGATGGTCGATCTCTAGTTCTAGATGTTTTTAGGTGGTTTCCTCTGGTCAAAACCTCTAAAGGTATACCTGAACTAGTTCCTAGAAGGATATTGGAATTAGTGGGCGATTTTTGCCGCGCCAAGGAATCCTAGGTTTTGGTCTGGGTAGGACCGGTCTGACCGATCGGAGAGACCGGTCTGACCGGTAGGGGTCCGGACAGTCCGGCCATTGGTTCGGATACTCCGGGTTTGTGGTGGTTTAGACATTCCGGGTTTATGTCCGGATTCTCCAGACTTGGGAGTCCGGATACTCCGAGAATATGTCCGGATACTCCGGATTTTTGGTCTCGAGTCGCACACAAGCCAGACCGGTCTGACCGGTTTGGCATACCGGTCTGACCGGTAGTGCACTGGCTGAACACTAAATTAGTTGTAGGTTACTTTCCGTTTGAACCCGGCTTCCCTAGTGTGAAGTTGTAAATTATTTTTATTTATGTAAACTTTGTAGAACTTCTGTGTTTGAACTGGGTTTGTAAGAAGTTGTGCATTATTTATGTCGTGTTGTTCTATTTTCAAGTATATTGTCGTGCTTGTATCATCTGCGTCCACCGTCGCGTGGGACTACCGGTGTTGTTTCGATCGGGCCGTGGGTTGAGAAAGCAACGCCAAATTAAATCATTAAGCTAATGCGTCCGATGTGTTCAAATGACGGTCATTACGCTTAATTTGGAGTTTTAATTTGGTAGTTCCGTCACAGCTGGTTTCAGAGCCGAAACGCACTGGGGGTGGAACGAGTACGAATAATTTTAAAATTTCTTAAGTTAACAGTGAATTTCTGACTTAAAATAAATCGGATGGGGTAGTTATTCGCTATTGCCCTATATAGTAAGTTGTCAAGTTATCTTTGATTTGGAGTTTTTGCATAAGAAGGTAACATAGGGCGATCATGCATCATGTCATTCATTGTTTTCATGTCATTCATTGTTTTAAAAAAAAAACTGCATCTTAAGGGTGGGGGCGTTGTGAAAACGACATGAATATCCGGATACTCCGGATATAGTTCTGGATAGTCCGGGACTTGTGTCCGGACATTTCGGATAGATTTGGCTCTGCGAAACTTCTGGCCTTTTGGTTTAATTTATGCTTTCTACATTCTTCCCTGGTTGATTATTTTGGGTAATCAAGGTATTGCAACTAAACCAAAACATGGTTGAATGCAGAATGGCAGAACCCCCGAACCCTCCTGATTTGGCTCAGGCCATTGCGGCCATGCTCACCGGACGAGACGAGCAGACGGCGCTCCTCCGCGAGATCGTGCAGCAGGGCAGAGTGCCGCGGCCTGAACAACACCACTAACCACCTATTCCTGGATATGAGCAGTTTCTGGGTACTCAGCCCCCACTTTTTCATAAAGCGAATGAGCCATTGGAGGCGGACAGTTGGCTCCGGACCATTGAGTCCAAGTTCACCCTGCACACCTGCAATGACAACGACAAGGCAGAATTTGCAGCTCAGCAGCTCTGGGGTCCCGCACGCACATGGTGGGATAACCATGTGGCTATGTTTCCTGCTGGTACTCAGTTTACGTGGGCACAATTCAAAGAAGCATTCCGGGCACACCACATTCCAGCGGGAGTCATGAGAATGAAGCTTAATGAGTTCTTGGCCCTGAAGCAGGGCAATAATAATGTGTTACAGTATTCCCAGGCTTTCAACACCCTATCTCAGTATGCCGGGTACCATGTGGACACCGATGAGCAGAAGCAGGCGTGTTTCAGGCAAGGGCTCAGTAGCAAGCTCCAAGATCGCTTGGCAATGGTCAAGTTTGATAGTTTCAGTGAGCTAGTCAATGGGGCTATCATACAGGAGGATGCCCACTTGGCTCACAAGGCGGAGAAAAAGAGAAAGGCACCGGCAGTGGGCTCTTCGAGCAGTACTCCTCAGAGGTTCCGCCTGGTGCAGTCGGGCCCACAGCGAGCCCCCTTTCAGCACCAACCACAGCAGCAGTGGGGTTATCGGCCCCCTCAGTACCCACAGCCTGAGGGGACTGTCAGACCTTCTGTTCCTCAGCAGAATGAGCAGAAGGTATGGGTGCAGCAGCCGGGGATGCGCCCCAATGTATTCCCATCCTATAATTGTGGGCAGCCTGGTCATTTTGCACGTAATTGCCCAATGCCACCCAAGCAAGGTCAGCAATCGAGTCAGCAGAACCAGAAGCAGCAATTGGCTCATTTCAAACCCGGGCGTGTGCACTACACCACCCTCGAGGGCATTCCTGAGGGAGCTCCAGTGATGGCGGGTACGTTTTCCATAAACGATCAACCTGTTACGGTATTATTTGATTCTGGGGCATCTCACACGTTTATTAGCAAGGAGTGTGCTACTAGACTTGGATTGGAAATAGGGAATATGTCGATTCCGTACAATATCCATTCACCTGGAGGGCAATTAATAACCAATCAAACGGTTAAGCAAGTACCATTGCAATTCCAAGGAAAAATCTTTGACACTCATTTGATTATGTTGCCAACTCAGAAAGTAGACATTATCCTTGGAATGAATTGGATGAAATTTCATGGGGTTTTACTAGATACGTCATCATATGTGGTGTACGTAAACTCTCCTCTTCATGGTTCCATGACACTATCCCTGATGAACCATAAGTCGATGACTCCTATTGTGCACCACACCGAGAGTAAGAGCCTAGCCGATATACCAGTGGCATGTGAATATCCGGATGTCTTTTTGGATGATTTGCCTGGAATGCCTCCTGATCGTGATGTGGAGTTTGCCATTGAGTTGCAACCGGGAACGGCACCAATTTCCCGAAGACCCTATCGTATGCCACCCAATGAGTTAGCCGAGCTAAAGAAACAATTGCAGGAGTTGCTTGATAAGGGTTACATTCGTCCTAGCACTTCACCTTGGGGCTGTCCTGCACTCTTTGTTAAGAAGAAAGATCAAAGCCTCAGATTGTGTGTGGACTATAGACTTCTGAATGCCGTCACAATCAAGAACAAATATCCCCTTCCCAGAATTGATATTCTGTTTGATCAGCTATTCGGGGCCAAGATATTTTCAAAAATTGATCTCCGCTCTGGTTATTATCAGATAAAGATTAGAGCTGAGGATATTCCCAAGACGGCTTTTTCCACCAAATACGGGCTCTATGAATACCTGGTCATGTCTTTCGGGCTAACAAATGCCCCTGCTCATTTCATGTATCTCATGAACTCAGTGTTTATGCCTGAGCTCGATAAGTTTGTCGTGGTTTTCATTGACGACATTCTTATATTTTCCAAGAATGAAGAAGAGTATGCAGAGCATCTCCGTATTGTGCTCCAGTGCCTACGGGAACACCAGCTGTATGCCAAAATCAGCAAATGTGATTTCTGGCTCAAGGAAGTCCAGTTCTTGGGTCACATCATCTCAGACAAGGGGATTTCCGTTGATCCCAGCAAAATTCAAGATGTATTGAATTGGAAGACTCCAGAGTCTGTTTCAGAGATTCAGAGTTTCCTTGGGCTAGCAGGCTATTATCACCGGTTTGTATCGGAGTTCTCTAAAATTGCTAGGCCCATGATGGAATTGCTTAAGAAAGGGGTAAAGTTTATTTGGGACGGCAAATGTGAGCAGGCTTTTCAGACCCTGAGAAAGCTTCTGACGTCTGCCCCTGTCCTGGCTCAGCCAGATATTACCCGGCCCTTTGATGTATATTGTGATGCATTAGGTACGAGTCCCCACTATGTCCTCATCCCTATTTAACTCAGCCGGTTATTAGTCGGCCCCTTGATAATTATTAAATGAAACAGGTACGGGCCTCGGCTGTGTACTCATGCAAGACCAGAGGGTGATTGCTTATGCTTCCAGAGCCCTCAGGCGGCATGAGGAGAATTATGCTACCCATGACCTAGAGCTGGCATCAGTGGTGCATGCCTTAAAGATTTGGCGCCATTACCTTCTGGGAAATCCGGTGCACGTATACTCAGACCACAAGAGTCTCAAGTATATCTTTACCCAGAGTGAGCTAAATTTGCGCCAGAGGCAGTGGTTAGAATTGATCAAAGACTATGATCTGGAGATTCATTATCACCCCGGCAAGGCTAATGTCGTTGCCGATGCACTGAGTCGCAAGGCGAGTTGCAGCTGTGTCTCAGCTACAGTTCTGCAAGAAACTTTGTGCCAAGAAATGGAGAAGATGAATTTGGCTATTGTATCTGAAGACACAATTGCTAATATTACCCTTATCCCTACACTTTGGGATCAAATTGTTGCTGCTCAGAAAAATGATGTGGGCATGGATAAGATCAGACAATGGCTCGGTGAGAATGATCCTCAGGTTCAATGCTTCTATCAAGACAGTGAGGGGGTTCTATGGTTCAAGAATCGGTTAGTGGTACCTAAAGATTTGGAGCTTCAGAAGCGGATTCTTGATGAGACTCATCTCTCTAGGTATTCCATCCATCCTGGCAGCAACAAAATGTATCAGGACCTCAGACAGCGGTTGTGGTGGACAAGAATGAAGCGGGAAATCGCCCAATATGTGTCTGAGTGTGACATTTGTAAACGGGTTAAAGCGAGCCACTTGAGGCTAGCTGGTCTTCTACAGCCACTGACTATTCCGTCAGGAAAATGGGAAGATATTAGTATGGATTTCATTGTCGGACTTCCCAAAACTGCAAAAGGGTATGACTCCATTTGGGTTGTAGTGGATCACCTTACTAAGTCCGCTCATTTTATTCCAGTCAAGACTGGGTATAAATCCCACCAGTACTCCGAGCTGTACATTGCCGGGGTTGTGAGTCTTCATGGTGTTCCTAAAACCATTATATCCGATCGAGGCTCACAATTTATTGCACGCTTCTGGGAACAGCTATAGGCATCTCTTGGTACTCAACTCATTCGCAGTTTTGCTTATCACCCTCAGACCGATGGACAGACAGAGAGAATAAATCAAATTCTTAAAGATATGCTCCGAGCCTGTGCACTCACCTATAGTCAGAAATGAGATGAGTGTTTACCTTTGGCTGAATTCGCCTATAACAACAGTTACCAAGAGAGTATCAAAATGGCTCCTTTTGAGGCTTTATATAGGCGGAGGTGTAGAACTCCTTTGAATTGGTCAGAAGTTGAGGAAAGAAATTTCTTTGGGCCTGACATGGTTAGGGAAGCTGAAGAACAAGTCCAGCTCATTCAGAAAAATTTGAAAACTTGTAACACCCGGTTTATAAAAGAACATAAACCGAGCAATCATATACGTGCCAGGATCAAGTCACACGTATATACAACAGAATGAACAGTATATCATAGCACATATCACGTAAAAAGACATAATAAAGCGAATACGAATGTTATTTATTACAATAATGACAAAATGTCTGATACAGCGGAAGCGAAGCACAAAATACGATAAAAGCTCTCCGAAGCTGAAGCAGGGCGCCACAGGGACGTCGACTGGGAGACGAAGCACCTAGAAGTCCTCGTAGTCCTGGTAGCGCTGGACGAACTCCCTCGTGTCGGTAGGAACTGAGCAGCAGTAGCGTAGCCAAGAGGAAAAAGTAGAGAAGAGGCAAGGGTGAGTACACAACTTGTACTCAACAAGTATAACACAAACTATGAGGCTCTAGGCTGGCTAACTCAACTGCATTAGCTTTTAAGTGTTGGCAAAATTTTATTACAGCTATTTACTACGAGTTGATGAGTTACCATTAACCCAGTTACATAGTAATTAATCAGAATTAATTATGTAACTACTGAGGACCAAACCAAACCAAACCACCAAGGTAACCCCGAGAAGCACCTCCCTCGTCGGAAGGAGATAACTTCACTAATCAAAAGGAGGATCTGGGCCGCTCATAACCGTGAGCACGGCTAGTATACCAGTTTTACACTCTGCAGAGGTTGCACATCTTTACCCACAAGTCGTGAGCTACGCCAGTTGTTCATCACACTTCCTTAGGTGAGATGGCCAGCGACTCACTACGAGGCCTTTAAAAAGAATCTCGTTGGTAAGGCGTAACCGCGAGAGTTAGGTCGGCGACGATGGGGCCCACCTCCGGGGGTACAAGCACAGGAGCGCAATCCAAGCACAGACCAAGCCGGAGGAGCAGGGACCATTGAAGCTTACTACTCTTGCCCCGCAGGTAAGTTACTCCAAACCAAAAAGATCTAATTATTACGCCAAGTCTATCCCATTCTAGCCTTGTGGTAGCGCTGTTGTCCCAGGTTGTCGCTCTATGAACCGGTCCTTATGGAGAGTGGCCAACCAAGCACTAAGCACCGTGCTGGCCCCCTAAACCATGTTTCTAACAAAAGCAAATTTTAACGAGACGTGAGCCACTCAAGCCACACAGAGTGCCACTCTCAGAATTAAGTTCAAGTAAACCATTAATCAAATTAATTAAAAAGGACCAAAGTGTGTTATAGCGCAGCAACCTAGCACAACTAACCAAAATGCAACCCAAAGGTATATATAGAGGATATAAAGTGGCTAGGAAAGTCCTTATAGGCATACAGTATTAAAATGCAGTATGAAAATGTATTTAAAAGTGATGGGTCGTTCATGTTATACTTGCCTTCCTCGTACTGCTCTGGCTGCTGCTCAAACTGCTCCGAAGACGGCTGCTCCGGGTACTGGTACTGGGGCTCCTCAGATGGATCAACGTCTACTCACGAACACATGGCCAAAACAATGCACAATAATAAGCATACAAGCAAACATTAACAAAAACTAAGAAACAATACATCAATACATAAAAACAGCACACTAAACTATTCTAATACTGTTCTACGCGTTACAACGATCGCGTGGATATAAAGAACGCTAAAAACGGAGCTAAAACGCGTTTTCTAGGCTAAAAACAAGTTCTAGGGGCTAAACTGCAAGAAAAACTAAGTTCCAGGGGGCTTTCTGCTAAAACCGAGGGCCCGGATGTAATTAAACATTAGTTCCAGGGTCTAGCGCGTGAAAGAAAGAGTGTTGGACGGCGGGTTTGAAATTTGAGAAGCTCAGGGTGTTAAGTGCTAAAAACCGGACCTGGATCTAATTGTTTTTGAACTACCAGGGACGGCGGGTTAATTTGCAATAAAGGGAGGGGCTCTTTAGAAAAACGTCCGGGCCGAACCGGTATCTAAGGATGTCAGCCATCGGATCTGGATCTTGTGGCTAGGATCAAAGAGGTAAGCCGATCTAATCTCGGCCGTGCGTCTGGGATCGGGCGGTTCAGAGGGAAAGGGCGCATGGGGGGCGGCGCGGCTCGCCGGAGCAGCAGCTCCCACGGCGGCGCTGCACCGGAGCTGGCCAAAACTGGTGCTCCGGGGTCTAATTCGACCGGGTCCTCGCGCCATGGTGACGTACGTGGCACGCGCAACACTCCTAGGGCATTATCGTGGCGTTGCATGGAGGGGAGGGCCGTGCGCTGCTGCAGAGGCGGCCCTACGGCGGCGGCGCCATGTTGGCGTCGGTGTCCTAGCTACAGGGGCGAGTTACAGGCTACGGAAAACTGCCAAAAAGGAAAAGGGTCACGGGGCAAAGCTCACTGGGGTTGCAGTTGGCCGAAGATGCTGCGCGGAGAGGCTGGCGGTGAGGTCCGGGCGGGGCGCAGAGGTGGCGATTGACCGGAGCTCAGTGACGAGGTCGAAGCCGAGGTCGGAGTGGGAAGCAGTGGGCTCTGGGACGTCGCTGGTCCCACGGCGAAGGTCCTGCACGGCTTGGCCGGGCCTCCGGCGTGGCGGAGCGGCGTGGCCGCGGCGGCGCAGCCCTCTGCTCTGCTCGACTGAGCTGCGTGGAGAGGCGGCTAGGAATTGGGGCGGTGCTGCGGGGTAGGGTGGACGTAGGGGGGTTCCGCGGGGGTTTATAGGAGGCGCCGGGGATCTGGGGGGGGCGCCCGTCGTGATCCCGGCGGGGATTGCGGCCGGAGATCTCGGCCGCGCCCGCAGTTCCGTTGCTCCGCGGAGGGGAACGAGCTGCCATGTGGGCCCGGGTGGTCAGGCGGTGCGGGTGAGAGAGCGGCGACGCGGGGTGCGGGCTGACGCGCGGGCCCTGGCTGGCAGGCCGACGGGGCGGGACTGGGCCGAGCGGGGGAGTGGCTGGGCCGAGCGGGAGGCCGAGCGGCGTGAAGGCGCAGAGCTCGGTGGCGGGGATGGCAGCGTGCACCTCCGGGCGTCTGGGCTGCACGAGTAGACGCGTGGTGGTCCTGCGAGGCCGGCAGAGGGGTCAGGGCGGGCCAAGGCCACCGGTGACGAGGGGAAACCAGGGCGGAGAGGCTCACCGGAGTTGAGCCCCGGGCGAAAACGGCGGCGGCTAGGGTTAGAGGGGGCACTGGTGGATGAGAGGGGGCACAGGGGGTCGGGGTTGACTTATAGGGCGGCGGGGAAGGTTCTGGGCGTGCGCGCCCGTGACTGTCGCGGCGAAATCCCCGGCGGGGATCGCGGCGGTGCGTTGCGCGGCGGGGCAGAGGAGGGGGAAGGCGCTGACGTGCGGGGCCGGCTGGTCAGCGGCGGGGCGCGCGAGCAGGCCGCGTGGGCTGAGGGAGGCGGGCACGCGTGCGGGTCGCTAGCGGAGGGAGCGTGCGGGCTGGGCCGAGCGAAGAGGAGAGGCGAGCTGGCCTGGGAGACGCGTGGAAGTGGGCCGGGGTGGGGGAGAGGCTGGGCCAGCGGGCTGGGCTGGCTTGGGAAAGAGGTTTGGGCTGGGTCTTGGGTTTTGGGTTGCTATGGGTTTTCTATTTCTATTTTTCTCTTTCTAGTTCTAATTCAAACAAAGCTATTTGAATTCAAACAAAATTTGAATTCAACTCCTATGCATTCAAACAAAATAAAGCCATGCACCAGCATGAATGCAACAAAAATTTAAACCTATGATAAATTTTAATTAATTAAGGAACAAAAATTAGATTAAATGCCAACTAAACACAATAAACCTTAGAAAATTTAACTAAAGCCAATTAATTTATTAGTAAAATGCTGAAATTAAATTAGGGTGTTACAAAACTGCACAATCCCGCCAAAAGAGTTACGCGGACAAGAAACGTCAGGCTATCTCATTTCAAGTGGGGGATTATGTCTATTTGCGGGTATCTCCAATGAAAGGGGTCTAGCGATTCGGGGTAAAAGGAAAGCTCGCACCTCGCTATGTTGGGCCTTTTCTTATCACCGAGCGATGTGGGTCGGTAGCATATCGCCTGGAACTTCCTTCACAATTATCCGCGGTGCATAACATATTCCATGTCTCTCAGCTCAGAAAATGCCTTCGTGTTCCAACCAAGATCGTTGATATGGAGAATGTGCAACTGGAGCCCGATTTTGTCTATCCAGAGCATCCGGTGAAAATAGTGGATTACAAGACCCGGGTCACTCGACATCAAACGAGCAACTTCTATAAGGTGCAATGGAGTAATCACTCCGAGCGGGAAGCTACTTGGGAGACGGAGGAATTTGTTCGGTCTAAATGTCCTGAATTGCTATAAGCATATCAAGGTACCCACCCAATCCTATTTTTCAATTTGGCACGTTCATTCTAAATCTCGGGACGAGATTTCTTTTAGGGGGTAGGATTGTAACACCACAGGTGTTAATCACCTATAATTAAACTAACCACAGTCATTAGTTCAAAACTCAAGCGATAAATCACCAACTCAAACTTCATTCTATCAGCCTGGGCCAGACCGGTCTGACCGTTCTGGGCAACCGGTCTGACCGGTTGGGGGCTGACTCAACCGTTTTGTTGGCCCCACATCATGTAAACCTCACTCTCTCTCACCAACTTCCTCAGTCTTACCCGTGCCCAGGTCGCCCTCTCGAGCTCCCTCTCCCTCTCCCTCCCCTCCCACCCCAAGCCCTAAACTCCCCAAATCCTCCCTTTCCTTTGATTCCCAAGGCCAAGGAAGGATCAAACCGGCGTGGGGGAGCTTCCTCTACGTGATTCCCTCCCTAGGTATTTTAGCTTGTGATGGTCGATCTCTAGTTCTAGATGTTTTTAGGTGGTTTCCTCTGGTCAAAACCTCTAAAGGTATACCTGAACTAGTTCCTAGAAGGATATTGGAATTAGTGGGCGATTTTTGCCGCGCCAAGGAATCCTAGGTTTTGGTCTGGGTAGGACCGGTCTGACCGATCGGAGAGACCGGTCTGACCGGTAGGGGTCCGGACAGTCCGGCCATTGGTTCGGATACTCCGGGTTTGTGGTGGTTTAGACATTCCGGGTTTATGTCCGGATTCTCCAGACTTGGGAGTCCGGATACTCCGAGAATATGTCCGGATACTCCGGATTTTTGGTCTCGAGTCGCACACAAGCCAGACCGGTCTGACCGGTTTGGCATACCGGTCTGACCGGTAGTGCACTGGCTGAACACTAAATTAGTTGTAGGTTACTTTCCGTTTGAACCCGGCTTCCCTAGTGTGAAGTTGTAAATTATTTTTATTTATGTAAACTGTGTAGAACTACTGTGTTTGAACTGGGTTTGTAAGAAGTTGTACATTATTTATGTCGTGTTGTTCTATTTTCAAGTATATTGTCGTGCTTGTACCATCTGCGCCCACCGTCGCGTGGGACTGCCGGTGTTGTTTCGATCGGGCCGTGAGTTGAGAAAGGATCGCCAAATTAAATCATTAAGCTAATGCGCCCGATGTGTTCAAATGACGGCCATTACGCTTAATTTGGAGTTTTAATTTGACGGTTCCGTCACATAAAGCACCGTCAATTCCCTCCTGTTCGTGTTCCATATGATGTCATGACCATAAACACAAACATCGAGTATAGTTGACGTATACCTATCGAGTCCTCTGTTGTCTCTCATGATCAGTTCTATATTGTTTTCTCACGTGTTAGTTACATCTCCCCAAGAGAACCGCAGGTCCTGATTATTGAGAATAATTCCCCTAAGTATGGAAACGGCACACATGCATAGTGTTGTCTAAATTTTCATACTGATGATTCATAGTTTCATACTGCTGCAGACCTGCAGTGGTACTGCACTACTGCTACACTCCACAAAATGTCACTCCTTGCGATATCTATACATATACATACATGGCCCAGTGTACATCTGTTTCTTTTTTTTTCTTCTGGCCCTGACTATAATGATTCATTAAACCATTCCATCGTGCTCCTGTGTATATTAGCTAAATTTTATGTCCTTATTCATCTGACACTTTAATATATTTTCATCTGAATTTGAACACAATCTATCCCACATAGTCCTATCACTCACAATGACGTTTACTATCCAGCCAGCACATATGAACGCTGCATTGATGCATGTACAATATATTGCTTATACAAAAATACATGATACAAAAAAACATGGATTATATGCTATGTGACGATTTTAGTGATTTTTTTTATCGAACAACACTGGAGAGCTGCAAGCCATTTTATTAAGAAGAGAGGAAAAAAAAGTATAAGGAGAAGCCAACAAGCCTATACTCCCAAAGACACCAATGCAAGATTAGCGATTTTGATTTTTGAGTTTCTAATTACCATATAGTTACCTCCCTGCTCAATAGGTTATAACTGTGTTTATTCATAAATGCAATCATGTTTAAATTACACCTGTTTGATCTGTTTATAAGAACTAGCTTTGTTTTCTTCCACAATTATACTTCTAAGTTAACCTTATCCTACGCTGCAAGCTTCGTCATTTATGAAGCCACTTTGTAAAGTTAATCCTCTCCTGCACGGCAAACTATTTTATGGATGAACTATTCAATTAGCTAAAGATCCTGTTTGTTTCCACCGGGCTAAACTTTAGCCTTGTCACATCAAAGAGTCTCTTGCTATTTAGAGTATTAAATAAAGTCTAATTATAAAATCTTTTGCACAGATAGGTGCTAATATAGATGGGCATTCAGACCGTCCGGCATTGCTTGGCACCGGCTGGCCCGAGCACGAACTGACTGGGCTTGGCCCGGCACAACCATGCTAACGGACTGCGTCGTGTCGCATCCTCAGCCCAAGCATAGGCCCACTGGCCCATTTTCGTGCCGTGCCCGTCCGAAAAAGCACGGGGCTCCGTCATGCCTGTGTCACCCGCCGACCATTTTCGATGGAGGCCGCGCCCACGCTTGCTGACCCCGCACCCGCCAGCCACGCCGCCGTGCACACTGATCGTACCTGCCACGCCCGCCTGCCGCCGCCACGTCTGTTGTTGTCGCACCCACCGACTGGGCTGCCGCCAGAGAATCGAAGAAGAAAAGGAAGAGGCCAGAGCTCGGAGGGGAGGGGAGGGGCGGACCAACGAGCAAGAAGGAGAATCCACAAAAAAAAAAGATAAGGGAGAGAAAAAATGAGGAGCGCGTGAGATATTTGGCGGGCCGATGAGATTGCAGTATTATGCGGGCTGAGTCGGGCCGCCTGCCATGCCGCACTGGCGGCCCAAGCATGGCACGCCACACTGGGCCGTGTCGGTCCGAGCACGATAACTATCGGAGTATACCGTGCTTGGACCGGGCCAAAAACTCAAGCCTTGGACCTTTTGGATATCTATAGGTGCTAATTCACCAGATGAATCTAAGCCTAATTAATTTTTGATTTGCAACAATGATACTAAAGTAAACATCCGCTAATTATGAATTACTCTCATTAAATTCATCTCGCGAATTAGACTAGGAGTTCTACAATTATTTTTGTAGACTTTATATAATACTCCTAAATAATAAAATTCTTTTTTATGTGATAGGGCTAAAATTTAGCCCTCTAGAACCAAACACCACCAGTAATTGGATATAACCAGCAGCTGGCTAAATTATTAGCCTTGCTCCAAGGGACAATCAGTGTCTACTATAACAACTAGCTCCAGTGTCAGTCCCTTCCCTTACAGCAGTAAACTATGCATCAACAGAATGAAGGAAAACACAGTGAACAAACATTATCGAGAACAGTGCATTGCATTGCATTAGGTAAACAGATACAACGATATGGTTCCTGCAAGCGTGGCCCCAGGCTCACAACAACAATAGACAAAAATTTTGCGATGCAACAGATCAACCCAGAGTAGAAGTTAGATTCAATACAAAACATCTAGTATTTGGGCACCTTTATTCCTCATTCAATTCAGCTGGATGTGGGGGGGAAATATGCTCTTACAGGGGAATCGAGAATGACTTCTTCAACTTCTCAACCTCCAAATAAGCGTTAGAGTAAGGGAGGAACTCTGGGAAATGGCTTTGCATCAGATCGTTGATGGCCGTCGCGAGCTTTGGAATCTCCATGATCTCCTCATTGGTTAGCTTCCGGACAAACCTGGCTGGGCTTCCAGCCCAGAGTTCACCAGTTGGAATCCGCCTTCCAGGGGGCAGGACAGAGCCAGCCTCAAGGATCGAGTTGGTTTCGACCAGTGAACCTTCCATAAGGATCGAGTGCTGACCAATGATGCACTCAGGTTCGATGGTGCAAGAGCGCAACAGAGAGTAAGCACCCACTGTCACATACCGATCAACAAGAGTCTCAGCTGGAAGTCCTGCAAACATTGAAAGTGGAGTTGAGATCAATGCCAGCCTTACTCAAAACAGTAGCTATTCACAGGGAACTACAGCTATACATACAGATTATGAAAACGAGGATACAAGAGGGTGAAAATCCAATTATACATGCTTCGAAGGCAAAGTTGCCTAAGCAGGCAAAGAAAAGAAGGCAAAATGGTATCCATTGGATAGAAGATCGAAAAATACAACTCAAAAGGTGCGCATGTTGGAGTATATTGAGCCCATGTGTATAGAGGCCCATCTAGAGGCCCATGTGTATAGAGGCCCATCTAGAGGCCCATGTATAGGTGTTATATATACCCACCCTTCTAGGGTTGGAGGAATACAAAGGATTATTCTCTCCTACAGCGCAAGCAAGGACTGAGGAAGACATTTTCTAAAAGGAAATGTAGATTTCTAACAAAATCAAATATCATGTGGATTTCTTTTATCAAACAGCACTGCTTGTATTTGCAACTCGTGCAATTTTCTGTTAAAATGGCAAAGGATGCTAATAGTAACAATACATCTCAAATATCAGTACACAATAACCAAGTTTGTGGGCATGTATTTAAGTAGTCACACAGATCATACATGATGACTTCCAAGACAACAGAAAGTTCACCACTGGGTATTAGCACTAAGGGATTTCCAATCCAGCTATGCCGAAAGTAGCAATTGCCTTACTATAACAACTGCTTAACTAGCACAGCTTATAATAGAAGGCAATAACAATATCATGAACAACTATCAACAAGGAATACGGATTACCCGAAGAGATTCATTGTTTATAACAAAATTTAACATACAAATGTGACATTAGGCAAAAAGGAATCAAGGTACAGTAGATGTCAGATTTTTTGAAAAAATAGAACATACATATTTATGGGCATGGGTCCAGTAACCCGTTAAAAACAGGTCTAACATTAAATTTAATTTACAGAACTAAAGATCAGAATCCTCAGTTCAATATGCACATAGTATTGTGCATGTGGCCATGACTTGGTCCTCCATCCTATAAACATCACACAAATTTCCTAGGTTATCATGATTATAATTTAAGGCATTGACTAACATGGTAATAAATGTTAAACATTGAGCCACCAATGAAGCCACTTATGTGCAAATAATCCCGCTAAGCAGTTAATACTGTCAATGCATTCCAGATAAGAAGTAAGTAAATCTGGTGGAATAATTAACGAAAGCATCTAATAAGTGATCACATTTTTTATGAAAAAAAATCTACCCATCATTTTCAAATATCCAAACTAAACACATAAGAAATAATTTGTAACCAAAGTTTACAATAGTTGACTGCATGCAATCCAAAACAAAAAAAACAAAAAAACTCAACAGTGTCTGGAGGGAGTAGCATCAAATAAACATGTTTTTTCAATGCTAAAAAATTGAATCAGCACTTTGAGTTGCCTGCTGCTGGATGACTTTGTGACCTTCGTGCTAATATGCAACTAAGAAAAAGTAGATGTGTCAGACATCTTTATCACCAACTGGTCTGCTATTTACATTGCTATAGAAATTCCAATTAAGTGTTGAAACCATGCTAAGACTTATCAAAGGAAAAATTGGTTCTTCTGTGTCACATCCAAAGATCAACGATTCTGTTATAGCTCAAATATTGTGACAATCAATTTTATGGTTATTCCTTTTCGTGTCTCCCATATCTCTTCTGCCCTTTATTTAGAATTTTCCCCTTGCCAAATCATTTCATTACCACAGTTTCTCAACCCTAAACTGACGTGTATCTAAAGTTACCTTTAACCAAACTTCCCACCAGCCACTTGAGTATTACCATGCTGTAACGACAGTGTTATTTGCATTCTCAAGGATTCGCGAAAGGGAAACCAAGAACGCATCCATAAATTCCTGGTACTAGCAGTGCACTATTTTCCTGCACTACTACTTTTTTCTACGCGAGGATGAAAGGATGCTGTATCACAAAACTTGGAATCTTTTTCCCCAGTTCTGTGGGGTCATTTGTCTGTTTGTTGTAGTTCTGGGAGCAAGAATTAGATGGGGTAATAAGCAAAGTAGCAGAATAGAATTGTATCTGTGTACCCCAAAGTGTAGATTCTCTTTTTCCAGGAACCAGAGACAGTAGGTTTGAAGAGGGTAGAATGGACCCAGTGAGGAACCGGTGCTCTGGTAATGGAGGGGACTTTGGGTTGTGCAGCCAAGACCAGTGAAGGACAAGGAGAAGAGTGGTGGGGGCAGAGGGGATCATGCTAGGGAGTTTGCACCACAGGCCATGGGGATCTTGACCAGACAATGTCAGACAAAATGGACACATCTAATGGAAATGAGGCCCACGTTAACAGGAGTTGCACAGGACAAGACAACAGTATTTTTATACTATTTAGGTGAACCGAATTTTTTCAGTAGTACGAAAATGAGTAAATTACATTGGAGCTCCCTGAACTGGCTAAGTTGTACCAAATAGCTCCCTCTGACTTGGAAAGTACCCTTTCAGGCCCCTAAACCTAACACCGCTTGCACCATATATTAGTTCAGGGGGGCTCCAAAACATTACATGGCAACTCCACTAACAGGCTAACTAGTAGATCATCATAATCTAAGCAAATTGTTAAAGTACAACATGAAATTGGTAATATTACTGAAAATCCAAACCCAAATGTGGCTCCTTGAATGAGAGTTAAATACAATAAACTCACATTTATTCCGGGCTTATAAGGATAACAGAACCAAAAAGTACATACATAACAACTAGAGGTGGCTTCTTTTCTTTCCATGAAACAGCTTGCAACCACACTCCACGCAACATAGTTAACACAGATCCTTCATCCATCTAAATGATCAAAGATTACTTAATGATACATTCGACAGGTCCGCCTACATAAGTATTTTTGCACAGCTACAGTATATATATAGGAAACAAACATGGAAGCATGGTTCTATTTTCCTTAACAATTTGTTAGGCAGTAACCAGTCACTATGGCACAAATGCTGACTGTCGCAATTTTCACCCAAAATCACTAAAACATTGAGGACAAGTATTCAGAAAAGCATGGCATGCAATGTTTCGTGTCACTCTCAAGTTGCACAAGGTATCACCAAATTACCAAACACGCACAATTCCTTCACCAACCGAAATGAAAACAGTCTCACCGCGTCCGGGGTCACCTCAGGAATCCAGGTAACAGTCCTAGCCGACCAGATCTAGCATTTGCGAAGGTTCCAGAACCGAATCGAGTGAGGAGGGTGACCTGTAGGTGCCGCCCATGCGGCGTGGAGGACGCATCGCTCCTGGACGTTGGCGCAGAAGCCGAGCGTGATCTTGTTGAGGTCACCCCGTAGCACCGCGCCGCTCCAGACAGAGGCGCCGTCGTGGACGGTGACCTGGCCGGCGAGCACAGCCTCGGGGGCGACGTAGGCGTCCACGGCCACCTTGGGCATCCACTGGCCCAGCGGCACCAGCTGCCTCTGCCCGCGGTAGTCCCACCGCACCCGATCCGCGCCTGCCGAGGCGGCCGCGGCCGCGCTCGGCGGCGGCGGCGGCGGCGGCGGGGCGGACTGCGCGGCGGGGGCGGTGGAGGTTGCCGAGAGGAGGCGCCGGAGGGAGGGCGCCGCCGCGACGGCGGAGGTGGTGGCGCGGCGGGAGAGGTGGGAGAGGGAGGCGGCCGCCATGGTGGTGGTGGTCGTCGGAGGTGGAGAGGTGTGGCCGTGCGGGGTGGGGGGAGTGGGCGGAGGGTGTGATGCGTTCGTGGGGTCGTTTAGGACGAGCTGTTGGACCGGACGTTTGGGCTGGGCTCTTGTGTGCAAATGGGCCTTCGCAACACACTTCTCTTAGCCCAATACTCCATTTAGCTAACCATTTTTGGAATTTTTTATTTTTATATTATTTTTTCCGATTTGTCAAAAATATATGCCGATTTTTTTTCAAAAAATGTCATCCTGCCGTCAATTCATCCGGCGGAAGGTAGGTACCGCCGGATGAACCGGTGGTAAGTTCGTTGGCCCACGGCCCATTTAACATACCGCCGAGCTACAGCCGGCTATAGCCGCGCTGTAGCCGGACTGTAGACCCATACTGTTGTACCTATCGCCGTTTCAAACAGTGGTAGGTCCTCCCATATTTTTTTAATTATTTTATATGATCTCTGGGCTGTAATTATTTGTTTAATTATTTTATAGGTTTTTTGTGCTGTAATTATTATCTTTACGCTTAGAGATATTTCAAAAACAATAGAGATAGCAGAGGTTACGGAAATACTTTTTTGAAAACTAATACAAATTAGATTTAACTCTAGGAGAATGTGAAAATATGTTTTCATAAGATATTGTCATGAGCTCCAATTATAATTTCGATGTCCGAACATCTTAACAGGCGGATGGTCGGATCCTATGGGACGGACGGTCGGTCGGTGTAACTAAAAATTGTCCAGAAATTTTATTGGTTATGGTGACCGATTGTGCAGGTAGTTGACCGAATTTAATGCGTTTTTCACAGTACTAGTATGATAAGTTTCCATTGCCGGACGATGTACGCTTATGAAAATATTTTTTAAAACTACTATAAATTAGATTTAACTCTAATAGAATGAGAAAATATATTTTCATGAGTTCCAATTACGATTTCGATGTCCTATCACCTTACATTGGATTCTTCTGCACCCCCACTCGTTCACTGTGTGTGGATGTGATGGTACGCCAATTGACAGCTGTGCGCTTTTCAGGTTGCATGAACCATGCCTATAGATCAAATACCTCCATCTATAAATAGGGACATCACCCCATCTCATACGAAATCACTAGACATCACAGCACTACCACCATGTCTTCTTCTGGTTCTACCTACATTCCGTGGAATAAGATTAGAGAACCTGTGTCTCAAGGAGTGCAGGTTCCAATGTGCTTCTGCGGTTTGTTGTGCAAGCTGATGGAGTCCAAAGTTTTGGGCGATGACTTCGGCAGGAGGTTCTTCATGTGTGACAACTACGAGTACGATCCGCCAAAGCGCTACGGTAAGGACAAACCGAAGGTATCACTTCGCAGTATCTAGTTTGCGCCTTCGGAGTACAGTAAGTTAAATCTAACTCGGCTTGGAAATAGAGTCCACCATCTCTTTGTGATTTCATACAGTGGCTGGACACGGAGCAATCGACCGAAGCTAAGGAACACGTTGAGCGCGAAGCAAGGTGGGCTGCGGAAAGGTGGCAGCGAATGCTGCAAGAGGAAAAAATGGAGGAGAAGCGAAAGAAAGATAAAGAAGAGATATAGAAGAGGTTCGCAGATGTGGAACGTCGGCAGGCGGGGGAGCGTGAAGCTGATAGGGAGAGGAAGCGAGAGAGGGCCCGCCGTGCGAAGGAGGCGGGGCCCGAGGCTATTAGGAAGGGGAAGTATCCTCGGTGCACTCAGTAGATCACTATAATTTAATGTCCGAATTTCATATTCCCTAAGGCATGTTAGGTCTAGATGGAACACGACGTTAGCGTGTTCTATGTACATGCCAGTGCAATTGTTTTTGTAATTTCAATGTCTAATTAATCTGCATTGTGTACTTTCTACTACAAATACCCGTTTCATAAAACATGAGCTACAACTAGACTTTTAAGAAGTATTGGTCTACAAGTAAATTTTTCAGACCGACGTGATGACAACTCCATGAGCGTATGTCGGCCACTACACACAATAAATACAAACAAAACAATCACCATTCATACATTGAACACAAATAAAGTAGTGGTCCACACAATTCAACGCACACAACACATGACATGACATGTCAGGACCTGTTGCAAACTACGGTAACGAGGTCCAAGACAAAACCTAACATGTCTTAGGTAATTCCAACAAATAATATTACATAGGTAGGCGGAAGAGGCTGCCGAAAATAAACACGCAACATATTGGCCGGGCAGCTACATTATTTATTCAGACGGAGCAGTACAACATCAATCATTCACGGGCAGTACCCTTATCACGTCCCGCCTTGTCTGCTTTCGCACGCTCGCATTTGCGTACATCTTCATCCACCTTCTTCAACCACTCTATATATTGCTGATCACGATGAGTGATCCACGTGTCAATCCACTCATGGAAATGACACCAATGAGTATGTGTGTCATCACCAGCGTACTTTCGCAAACAAGAAACGATTCAAAATTATTGAAAATAACAAAATATATTTACAAATTAATCTATACCTGTGATGTTGCACCTCCTTTTGGACTTCCTCGATATTCTTACAACACCAATACCTCTGGCCAAAAGTCTCATAATCACGAGATATGTTCGGAACACAACGCATCTGGCAATAGCAATCTGGTTGCTCTATACCTTTCAGCCATACCTTGCAATCTGTAATACATCTATTGGGATCGTTAGGAGAGGGTCCTAAATTAGCCTCCATTTCCCGATGGAAAGCTACCCGGGAGAATGAGGAGCTCATAGCTGTTTGTTTGGGCTAACTAAAAATATGTGGAACCTGAATTGCAAGTCTATGCTCTCGGCAACCACATGGTCGCCTTTTATACACGCAAGGCTACTGACTCCTGACTTCTGCCCTCCCACGCTCAACACCGCTCACTACTCCCACTTTATACAACGACACGACGTCTCACTGGTCATGACTTCAGCACTTGCATGCTCCACAGCGCTCACTGCGGCACAGTACTGCACTCGCACGCCAAGATAAGCAAAGCAATCAATGAGCGTCCTTTGAACGTGACCTTATGTCACTTCACTTCATAGTCGAATCCAATGCACGAATAAATGAGCCCGATGCAGCTGTGCAGCGCGAAATGACAACTGTATGCATCCTATGTCCGCCACAACGTTCAACACATTCATATTCGAATCCAATGCAATCTTCACACATTAAACACAAATAAAGTACTGCACCGGCTTACTCATCACAATGGCACGTAACGGACACATCCCATCATAGTCTGCACAGGCCTACATAACATAGTCTGACAGAACAAAGTAATTAACAAGCTACAACTAAATGCGTCCGCGCTTGCCCCCTCTCCTCCTGCTACGTCGCTCTACAGCCTGGGCCGCCCTAGTGTGGTGCTGCGAGTATGTCAGTGGCTTCGACGGGATGGTCTCGCGAGTGGACCGATGACCCTGCTCAGGAACAGGCGTCTGCTCCACCTGAGTGTAGTCCTGCGTCGCGGGTGGGGCGCCCCCCAGCAATGAAGTGCCGACGACCTCCTGCGTCGGTGTAGCAGAGAATAACGTGTTCACCCACTCCATCTACACGAGGTCGTCCACGTCCTGAATCTCCTCATCGTCGTCTGTTCCTCCCACCTGCCGGTACTCTGATTCACAAACCTCCATCCATTAATGTTCAATTAAGTATGTACTTATTATCGCAAATTAACAACTCGTCTTAGACGTACCTAAATCGTGTATTGGACGATGAAGGGAGGAAGATCTGGCGCCGTACGGATCTATCGGCGGAAACGACGACGAGCCGGGCACTACACGAATAAGAAGTACAAGTTGATGAATAAAGTTTTACATGATGCGGTACTGTAAGTGACACGAGGTTAGAGTATGATTTACCTGCCGAGTACAAATGTGCCGGCCGCGGCACGTACGTGGGCCGAGCTGCAGAAGCCGAAGGTGTCGCCATCGTGATGGGTGGCGGTGGCGGTGGACCTGACTGTGCCGCGGGTGCAGACCATCGTGACTATTGACCGGCCCCAGGCACCAGCCCCGAACTTTGAGGTGGGAGCAAAGTGTCGTCCTCACGACAAGTCACGGCTCGCCGAAACCACTTGCACATGTCGACGATCTTCTGCAGCGTGCTCTGGTGCTGCGCGGGCGTCATGTCATGGTACTGGCCCATGCTCGACGAAGCCTCGGACTCAATCGCTCGTATGACATCGTACTGAACCGAGAAAGTAGTCACATCATATGCAATCAGTTTTGTAGAATGCAAAATCAATTAGAGAAACGTACCGCTATGGCGAAGTTCTGGTCTTGAACTACGGGGTACGTCTCGGACACCCTTGCGGCCTCGATCGGAGCATCTGGTGAAACATGCACGACATGTGTGCGCGTCCTCGGCCCAGGAGTCGACGTAAGGACGGACCTTGTCGGCCCACCGCAAGCCTAGTGGCTGGCCCTGACGTGTCCACCTATAATACAAAGATTGAGTAAATCAATGCTAAATGGTAGGTTATAAAAAAATGAATTGTTAACAGAACTATATATTCGATACCTGTGGACGTGGGCCTCTACTGAGTGCACAATCGGGACCGGGGTCTGCTGGTAGAGACCGAACTGCCTCATGACCCGGTTCACGTGGTACTCCTCGATGTGGATGTCGTAAAGGATTGGCTTCCTCATCATCCAGTACACGTGGTCTCGCAGGCATAAGGAAGAAAGACTGCTCGGTGCCCGGGCGTAAATGTCGGCTGCAGTGTACGGAGTCCACCTCACGTCTGTGTCCACAAGAGCGTCAAACTGTCCCACGAAGTCGTGGTACGACTTCCTCGTCTGCACGCCGACCCAAGAAGGCTGCATAACAAAAAAAATGTTAACCGCTAAATCGTACATTTCTGAAGGCATGTAACAATAAGTAAAACAAACGATATAACGTACCCTCCTGAGGCACCACAACGAACCCATCGTAGGTCTGTCGACGTCGTCGTGGTCTGGGGACAGGTGGACGTACGGCTCGAAGTCCATCTCTGGCCTACCGACGGGGAAGCGCTCGTATGACCAGAGCTGTAACAGTAGAGGACACCCAACAAAGATGGGCTCCTCTGCTGAGACCTTCGTCACGCCCGTGCAAAGGCCCTTGTAAGTCGCAGCCAAAACTGCAGAAGCCCAGCTGAACTGTGTGACCTCGTGAAGTGGAGCATCAGCTATCGACCGCGCCAAAGGAATGAGCTGTTTGGGGCACGAGTCACCCTGGGAGCTGCAGAACATGACCCAGCCGAACAGCCACAGTAAGTAGGCTCCAAGTGCCTGGCAACCGTAAAGTCATCTGCATTTGCCCTCATGTAGTCCGCCTTCAAAATGGTACGAGTCTTCAATGCAAATACGTAGGAACATAAGTATGAAAAGATTCAATATTTAGGTACTCACACTGAACTGTAGGAGCCACCTCTTTGTCGGTCCGTGTTCGTGGTTCGCAGGCAAGGGCCGGTTCGGCAATGCTAGCTCGTTGCGCTGAACCCCGGCGAACCGAGCCAAAAGGTCGTCGCGCCACGAGAGTCCCACGTCCTCTGCACCCACGGCTCGTCCAGCACACGGAAAGCCTAGAAGCATTGCCACGTCCTGAAGAGTAGGAGTCATCTCACCGACAGGGAGGTGAAACGTGTGCGTCTCCGGACGCCAACGGTCGAGAAGTGTCGCGAGGAGGGACATGTCGAACTAAAACCGTGGAGCCCTATCCCTAGGTCGACGTGCAGGGTCGGCAATATCTCCCTCCACAAGTCGCGCAATCGGGAGAAGACCCGAAGCGCGTAGCCTGCATCGCGAAAATGAAACATCAAGTTAGAACGAATGGTTACGGAAACAATAAAAATATGTGACAAATGTAACCCGTACCTAGGAACCCAGCGACGGTGTATCGTCATCGTCGACATGGGCACACGAGCCCAAAACGTCCCTAAGCTTATGCCACAGACTGCAGACATGTACGGCCGGTGGCGCTTGTCGACGAGAGCATCAAGCAACTCAGGGGTGGCTCCTTCCTCGTGCGCCATACCTGCATAATAGGATTTATTAGAAAAAATTTCAGAACATAAATAACAATATTAAGCATAATAATATTAAATAATACAACAAATATTCGTACGCCAAGACGAAATCAGTTTATGACATAGTAGTTCTTAACATTACATAATTTAACATCGGACATGATTCAATAGCGAATCACACAGATGACAATCGTCATCGATCACACAAGTCCATCGTTGTTCGGACGGCGGCCACAACGACCCGTTGGCTGCATTGCCGGATTTGGAGCAGCTTCTGATGGGCCCCCTCCATCTGTTCGGCCACCATAACTCAATGTCGTACAATCCTTGTACGTATGACCCGTCTCATGGCACTTCGAGCAGAGGCGCACGTCTCGACCAGCCTCCGATCGATCCATGTTATTCCGAATGCGTTTCTTCTTGCGTCGGCCCACCCCTTGAAACATTTCTGGATCTGGATCCGGAATGTAAGTTGCATTGTGTCCAGGATCAGTTATGAAGTGTCCCTGGATGCGGAACCCATAAATCTCGTGCCTCCAAGTCATCCAAATGGTTTCCTTCATGAAGTAATTTGAGACATACATACGAGGTTGTAGTCCACCAGCTTCAAAACAGGCAGCAATGACATGTGTGCATGGCAGGTGCAACAGCTTTGGCTTATGACATGAGCAAATACAAGCATCGGGACGGAGAACACTCCTGCACATGCTTCTCACGCCGGCCCCCCATTCGGGCTTTGTCCCTACACTTCACCTCGTACCGACGTTCCATAGAGCCAACTGGAGTCACCCGGTGTAAACGAGCCTTTTTAAAAGCTGTCTCCATATACTCCGTAATCTTGTATCCTTAAACTTTGCGATTATCGACCATATCCTTCTGTGCCACAACGTAACGGTCTCTAAAGTACTCGCAAGTGCGATACAAGAAGAACTCGACGATCCCAACAAGTGGCAATGATCTGACACCACGCAGCACCCAATTGTATACCTCGGCTAGGTTCATAGTCATTAAACCGTACCTAGCACCTCCTTCATCAAATAGTAAAGCCCATTTCTCTTTTAGTTCGTGCTCAATCCACTCCGAGAATGTCTTAATTGCCCTTCTCCTTTTGCGCCTGACATTCGGACCGTCCAAGCCCACGTCTTCAAGTGAGACCTGGTCGTCCTCCTCTGTATTGACAGGGTTCTTCGCTAGCTCCGCCGTTTGCTTTTTTGTCAGCTCATCCAACTTTTTCCATAGGAAGTTAAATTTTCTTTCCTGATTCTGGCTGCATAACCGCTTGAACAGCTTCATAAGGTTTTGTTCTTGAATTGGCTATGAAAGTTTGCCCCCATATGCCTCATGCACCACCTACTCTTTAGGTCCGGCCAAAGTGCAGTCATACGACGCTCAGTAGAACCATTATGTATGTCATCGATTGTTTGTAATATACCCTTGTGCCGATCATGAATTAAACACACATTCTCTACATCTTTGACAATCATCTGCTTCACCCTCTACAAAAACCAATACCAAATATCCCCTGATTCTTTCTCCACGAAGGCAATTGCCAAAGGTAACAATTGCATGTTGCCATCAGCTGCAACAGCTGTGAGGATTGTGCCTTTATACCTTCCTGTCAAAAATGTCCCATCTATGCAAATGACTGGCCGGCAGTGCGGAAACGCCTCAATGCAAGCGCCTAAGGCCAAGAACGACCGTTGGAGTACCTGCTTTCCAGGTTTCTGGGCACATGGATACGTTTTCAAGTCATAGGAGCTACCAGAATTTCTAAGGCATATCGTGTGCAGCAGTGCCGGGATATTGTGATACGAAGCTTCATACGTCCCCCACCTCATCTCCAGCGCTTTTTGCTTCGCTTTGTAAGTTTTGTTGTAGCTAATTTTATATTTAAACTCCTCCTCAACAGCACAAATAATTGACTTAGGTTCATAACTAGGATTGTCCACTATCAAAGGGTACATGTAGTTAGCTATAAAACCTGCACTGAGATTTCGGTGTTGTGGTTCTAGTTGCTCAAGTAGGCATGTGTGCTCCACAATTTTTTTGACCTCCCAGAAATCTCGCCACTTACCCATAGAAGCGTACACCCCGAAAGGGCATTCGCTTCTCACACAACGCACGTCATATGTTCTCGGACTGCTCTTGACAACTTTGAACTGTCTTTGCAAAGAGAGAATCGACCAACATTTTATAGCTTCCTTCATATTGTCACTGTTGCCATACACCGAACTGATGCATACCTCATTTTGCTTGTATTCCCAAGGGACCGCTTCACCTTCATTTACACTTAATTTTGAAAAATCATACCCGGACCAGTTGTGTGGGACATGATAATCATCATCATCATCATCATCATCCGAGGAATCATCATTCATTGTATTGTGTTGTTGTTCATCCTCTCTGAAACTCTTCAACTATCTCTGGAATGTTCTCCCCTTCATCAGCCTGACCAGTTGCTTGACGAGGTTCGTGTGCAGCATGTCTATCATCTTCTACAATCTCGAGTTCACCACCTTCTTCATGAGGTTCATGCATCGTCTCGGTATCTTCTGATACTATATCTTCCTGCCTTTCATGATCCCAACCCGCTTCAGTACTAAAACTAATCTACTCGAATGCTTGAACAAATAACACAAGCTTAAGCCTTACTACTACTTATATTGACATAATTCCTCCAGTTTTGCGTCCCTTCAAGCGGCAATAGCTCCCAAAATACTGGTTCCCTTCGACTGACCACTGTCATGACTGAGATCTCATGTTCATCTCGATTAAGGGCGAAAGCTTTAAATAGCCAATTGGATATTGAAATCAAAGTCCTCTCTCTAGCTCGGGGTATTTTTTTGTGATCGAGGTAAACTCTGACAAATCTACTGTGGCAGAACCACCTGAATTATCCCGGCTCAAGTGCACATGCCATCCCCATAAAGGCAACACCGGCTCAAACGCACTTCAACGGAACAATTCTTGGTCTGTCGGGTAACGTCCCGATATAACCACCGGTTCTTGGATCGAACAAGCATACCCCGCACGAAGGCGAGTCCAGAGATATTACAACCACAATTTTACAACACAGGCAAAGTAATGATTACAAACCAGTTCAAACCATTATTATAAAACCAACTTTAGTAAAACAGTTATACAAGCCTTGATTGTAAAACTTCAGAGTTAAAACAGCGGAAGATAAAACACGACGGCTACAACACGTCGCAAAAGTATACCAGGCTAGCCCAAGCATGGTATCACTCGTCAGGGTCATTGCTGGCCGAAGACGTATCCCACTCTACGGACCAGCCAGGAGGCAAAGAGCAAGGATAGGTCAAGCTAGCGATCTGATCCTCAAAACTCATACCTAAAAAAGGGTTTCAACAGCAAGGCTGAGTATTCTAATACTCAGCAAGACTTAACCGTCAACGGGTATACGTAGCCCACTTTAGCTAGACTATGCAAGATTATGTGAGGCTCTGGTTTTCCTTTTGCTGAAAAGCAATAAAGAGTAGATCCTTACTTTCAAGTTTTAGCTTTCAAGATTCTAGTTGATTAACCATTCTATGTAAGCAACTACTATCCAATCATGGTAGAACTCTAAGCAAACATCAAGATTGATCATAATATTGTTGCTCTTATTACTCTGTGTGGCAAAGGGATCAAGCAGTCCCAAACTGTGAGAAGCAGACGATTCAAATCGAATTTGTTAACCTGGCCAGGCAGACCTAACACACACGTTTGGAACACCGTCGGGTCGTTCCCAAACAACCGTTGACCTTTCTTTCCGGCTTGTGGATAGGGTCACTCCCCCCGACTACAGGGCTCCAAGGTCCAACTTTGTCCCTCGAAGTCGCATTGTTGCGCAACATAAAAATAAAAACTATCCCTTAGAGAGAGTGAAAGGTATATCCACTTCCCGGTCCAATCGGCTACTAGGCTT
Source organism: Panicum virgatum (assembly GCF_016808335.1). NCBI lineage: Eukaryota > Viridiplantae > Streptophyta > Magnoliopsida > Poales > Poaceae > Panicum > Panicum virgatum. The sequence goes on along the minus strand of NC_053136.1, from coordinate 30,713,010 downwards.
GCCGCGTACTATATTTACGACATGTGGTTAGTACGTTCAAAAATTTAACCACCGCTACCACACACCGCGACCTTAGTAAGTTCATCAACACAGACTGTCAGTAAACAAAGTAGGACATCTCTGAATTCATTCCCACAAAATCGATCATCAGTAAACATCAAGTTTAGAAACATCATCATGTTCAAATTCGTTACAAGAAACTAAAAACATCAATCAATCTGCCTTCACACGCATGTTCATGGTGACTGGTGAGCCGTAATTGTCCGTAACAAGAACCACAGTACAGTCCTCTCTGTACCCAGCAAGTTCGACGAATTCAATTGCACTATGGATCGGAGTATACTGCAGCTGGGATGTCGCCATCCGTGGGGAGAATAACTTATGTGTTGATGAATTTGCTAAGGTCGCGGTGTGTGGTAGCGGTGGTTCTGTTTTTGAACGTACTAGCCACATTCCGTAAATATGATACGCGGCAAGCCTAGTAGCCGATTGGACCGGGGAATGGATATACCTTTCACTCTCTATTAGGGATAGGTTTTGTTTTTATATTGCGCAACAATGCGACTTCGAGGGACAAGGTTGAACCTTGGAGCCCTGTAGTCGGGGAGAGTGACCATATCCACAAGCCGGAAACAAAAGGTCAACGGTTGTTTGGGAACGACCCGACGGTGTTCCAAATGTGTGTGTTAGGTCTGCCTGGCCAGGTTAACAAATTCGATTCGAATCGTCTGCTTCTCACAGTTTGGGACTGCTTGATCCTTTTGCCACACAGAGTAATAAGAGCAACAATATTATGATCAATCTTGATGTTTGCTTAGAGTTCTACCATAATTGGATAGTAGTTGCTTACATAGAATGGTTAATCAACTAGAATCTTGAAAGCTAAAACTTGAAAGTAAAGACCTACTCTTTATTGCTTTTCAGCAAAAGGAAAACCAGAGCCTCACAGAACCTTGCATAGTCTAGCTAAAGTGGGCTACGTATATCCGTTGACGGTTAAGTCTTGCTGAGTATTAGAATACTCAGCCTTACTGTTGAAACCCTTTTTTAGGTATGAGTTTTGAGGATCAGATCACTAGCTTGACCTATCCTTGCTCTTTGCCTCCTGGCTGGTCCGTAGAGTGAGATACGTCTTCGGCTGGCAATGACCCTGACGAGTGATACCATGCTTGGGCTAGCCTGGTATACTTTTGCGACGTGTTGTAGCCGTCGTGTTTTATCTTCCGCTGTTTTAACTCTGAAGTTTTACAATCAAGGCTTGTATAACTGTTTTACTAAAGTTGGTTTTGTAATAATGGTTTGAACTGGTTTGTAATCATTACTTTGCCTGTGTTGTAAAATTGTGGTTGTAATATCTCTGGACTCGCCTTCGTGCGGGATATGCTTGTTCGATCCGAGAACCGGTGGTTATATCGGGACGTTACCGGACAGACCAAGAATTGTTCCGTTGAAGTGCGTTTGAGCCGGTGTTGCCTTTATGGGGATGGCATGTGCACTTGAGCCGGGATAATTCAGGTGGTTCTGCCACATCTACCCCTTCAGGATCATATCTAACTTCTCCTGACCCATATAACACTTGAAAGTACAAATCATCTGACATGCCTACCAACATTTACGACAATAATTACTCGTTCTTAGAATTTAATCAATGCTAATAAATATTTCTGCTATTTTTACATTTATCTTAATTGTTTCTCTAGAATTTCTATTACTGACATATATTCGTAGGTTTTCGATGTAATATAATATCAATTAATAATATTTTTATGAGACTAATATGTCTATTTGAACTCATTAATATTTATATGTAAAATAATATTCATAAGTAAACTAATATTTTTAATTTTATGTTCTACGATTTTATATTAAAATAAATTATATTCAAATCACTAATATTTATTAAAACTATTTCTACATCTAAAACTATATCCAAATTACTAATATTCTTAGTGCTAATCTACTAACTATTATTAATAAAACTAATTTTTAAAATTTACCAGAGACCCAAGGTGGCGAGCGCTACCACGGTGCGGCGGCTGGGGGAGCGCCGGCGAGCCGTGCCGGCCGGCCAAAACCCGTCGCGCGGGAGCCGGGCGCACGCCGCCGTGCTGCAGCCGGGGGGCGGCCCTGACGAGGCGCGACGCGGGCGGCGGAGCGGGCGGGCGGCGGCGCGGGGGAGCGGGCGGGCGGCGACGCGGGGGAGCGAGCGCGCGGGCGGCGGCGCTTGAGGAGCCGGCCGGGGCATTAATAGGGGTGCTTACCGCCGGTTGGTTCTGCGGTAGGTACCTACCGCCGGATGAGCCGGCAGTAAGTGGCAGCTACCGCCGTTTCAACCGGCGGTAGGTTCCCGGCCCACCACGGCCCATCGACCCGGACTCCTACCGCCGATTCAACCGGCGATAGGTTCTACCGCTGGTCCATCCGGCGATATCTCGCTTCCGCCGGATGAACCGGCGGCTGGGTGACAAATTTGCAAAAAAATTCAATATACATTTTTGATAAATCGAAAAAAATAATATAAAAATAAAAAAATTCTCATTTTTGCTTCAAGCCATGTTTAGTTTCCTAAAATTTTCCTTAAGTACCTAGGGGCGGTAAAGGGCACAAGTTTTTGAACTAGAAAATCTAAGGGTCGGGCCCTAAAAGAACCGGACTCTAATCTTATACAATTTTGAGCTAAATAAGTTAAGGGCCTTTTTAGACTGTGAAGAGGCCACTAGGGCCATGGCCCATTACCACCCCTAACAGTACCCGTCACATCAAATATTCGGCATATGCATGGAGCATTAAATGCAGTTAAGAAATAACTCATTACAAAGTTTAACTGTAGACAACGAGACGAATCTTTCAAACCTAATTAATCTATAATTAGACATTAATTATCTAATAACAATGAAAGTGCTACAGTATCAGAATCCAAAAAAATTCGCGAACCAAACAAGCCCTCACTTGGATTTTGACTTTTGATGAAGGAAACTGCCAAACTTGACAAGAGATTGTTTGGGAAAACATTTGCAACCTACGCTGCTGATCGATTGAAAGGTCCCGCTGATGGAGATGCTTAGTCCAATAGAGTAAGAAAAACAAAAGGCTTAATCCCAGGGGTAAGAAAGCAGAAGAAGAAAAGGAGGCTTCACAAATAAAGGAGCTTATCTCTGTTCGTAGCAGCACGTCGCAGTCCTTGCGCATTTGCAGCCTAGCAGGGGCCTCTTTTGCAGCGGTGATATGGCATCATAACCTAAAAAATTGTGGATTAATATCCGGTACGAGTACCTCTCAATGCTGCTGCGTGGAGCGAGTGGCTCTGCGTTATGTAGTGGCACTACTACACTAGCTTGGGTAATTGGTAGCGATGTTTTCGGAGGAAAATAATGCAACGAAAGAGAGCTGAAACTTACTATATTATTATTTCTGAAAAGAGGGAGAGCTGAAACTGACGGCAACGAGGGTGGGGCCCGCGGACCTTGCTTACTGGGTAGACCAAACAGAACAGAAGCCGAGCAATTTCTGGACGGCGGAAGCGTGCTCCGGCTTCGTTATTTTGTTTCGTGGAGGTGTGGGCTCCAGCGACACCCAAAGCGATCACGAGCTCGGGCGACCTGATGAACAATTCCGATTTCTCCAGACCCCAGTTGAGGTCGTCCGGGCAAAGTGGGGACGGCATACACGCCACGCCGTCTGAACAAAGAAGAGTCGGTGCGTGAAAGATGCAAGGGATTCGATCGAGTATTCGAGGTAGTGGTTGGTTGGAAAACGAGATCAGAACCACTGATCGAACCAGTGCCGTCCATAGCCCCGGACCATCTATCTATCTATCTCGTCCGAGATCGATGCGCAACGAACGAATCGAAGCAAATGAAAAAGAACAAGGAACAGAGAATCTCACGATAATCCCTTCATTACAGTACACACACTGCAGCATCCACCGGATTGCTTTCGCTGCAGTTAAATTAACAAGATAACACCACCAGCAACGGCACTGCTAACCCTGCTAGCACGAGCAAGCAGGCAGGCAGGCAGGCGTCACATATTCTACTACTAGGAGGAGTAGATCGGAAAGGGAAGCGACGAGAGGAGACGAGAGGAGAGAGAAGACTTGGCGAAGGGCGGGCCGCGGGCGGGCGGAAGAGACGACCGGGCTCCGCAGCTTGAGCTAGCCGGCGTAGATGTGGACTCCGATGGCGATGAGGAAGATGGTGATGAGCGCGAAGTAGAGGACGGCGTGGACGAGGATGGCGATGCCGCTGGTGTGCATGGTGCCGAAGCCCACGATGCGGCCGTGCGCGGGGAGCTGGAACAGCAGCCCCGGCGTCAGCAGCACGAACAGCACCGTCGCCATCACCACGGGGCCCCAGTCCGCCATCGACGACGAACCGATCAGGCGCCGGAGACTCGATGGGTGGATGGATCGCCCTCCCCCTCTGTTTGAAACCTCTCGCTCGGAGGAACGGAGCCAGGGAAGGAGGGGATGGGGGAGTAATTAATGGCCCGCCGGGCGAGGAGACGTTGCGTTTTTGTAGGAGGAGCATGAGCTAGCGCTGGCTGGCTGTGTCACCACTCACCACTTGTACTACCACGGCAGCCCCTGGGCAGAGCAAACGGTCGGCCAGACGAGCCACGGGCGGTGGCTGACCCGCGGGCCCCCGCGCCTGGGTCCCCGAGCGGGGACACGTGCGCGGACGCGCGGCCCGGCCTTGTTTTTTTTTAAAGAAGAAAAACTGTACAGACTCAGAGCCCAAAATACGCAAAGCATACTACTCGTTTAGACGAATACACACGCAGCCCTACGTTTATAAGCATCTTTAAGAGACTATGAACCTACAGATTCGTTATCGATAGATATACTAATACCGACTAAATTTTAAACTAAATCCAGAATATTTAAACATCTGTATCGAGTCGGGGACTCGACTCCGAACGAGCTGAGCTACGATTACGATCAGTTGGCACCGCTTGCATGGCTTCGGGGTGGAAGGACGCGCATCCACTGAAACAGGCTGGTCTCGAGCGGCGCGTGTACGTGGGGCCGAACCGCCTGTGCGGGCCCGCACGTCATCGAGGTGAGAAGCGGGCGGCCGGCCCGGTGGCGCCGGCACGTGATGCGAGCTGGGCTCCGTCTCGTGCTGTTGCCTTTCCGTTGCGCATCGCCGGAAAAAAAATCATCAAAAGTATGGATCGACGTGACCACAAGGTGCACCTGCACCGCGCCAGTGTGCACGTATGCTATACTAGTACACTAGGCTTTGGCGGCGCCGGGTCTGGTCGAAAGCGAGCGAGGTCATCAGCTGCCGACGCAAAAAAAAGAAAGAATGACAATCCGATCTGATCCGCGGAATAAAAACAGACACTGTTTTGTCCTCCGTGTCTCGTGCTTTCACCAAGTGCCAAGAAAAATGGTTTTATGCGCTGGACACGGATGCTTTGCTTCGGGCTTCCACCAATCATCGAACCAAAAGGCTTCCTTTCCGTAACGGGAGCGGGAAAAAAAAATATATAAAGCCGGAAAATCAACAACCCGAGTGCGTGCTCTGCTCGTTGGCGAATATATTTTTTCCCCTTTTGGAAAAAAGACGCGGCTCGGATGAGTGCCCGATCGAAACTCAAGTTCATGCAGATTGCAGACGTGCGCTCTGTCTTCGTGACTAAACAAAAAAATTTTAAAAAAATCCCATGCAAAAGCTGCAGCGCCGTAGTACCGCACCTCGCATGTTTTTATACTCGTGGCACTGGCGATTGTTCCGTCGTCCTACGGATCCACCGACCAACCGACATTGGGTGCTTCGACCTAGACCACGCCATCTACTGTATAGTAGTCTGTACATCACACACGAATCTACAGTATCTATGGTCGCGCTGTGTGGTGGTTCGGGTGGCCGGGTGGGGGCGCGCGCGGGAGAGGGGGAGCAACAGGCCAACAGCAACGGGCTGCGCGCACGGGCACGTGGCTCGCGGTTTTTTTATTTTTTTATTTTCGTTTTTTATAAAAATATATATTCGTTTTCGAAATTTACAGGAATATACCCCGACTGCCCCGCTGCCGAGTGGCCGGGACCTGGTCGCCCCGCTGCGGGGCGATAGGGGCTTTTGTGCAAAAAAATTTGCGAAAATATTTGTGCGTAGGTCCTTGGGGGCTGGTCACCCGGCAGCGGGGCGGCCGGCCCCTCAGGCCGCCCGGCAGCGGTCCTGCCCGCCTGGCTGCAGGGCGACCGGCTGCAGGCTTTCTAGACCGTAGGCGACGAGACGGACACGTACTCCATTGCATGACGACCGTTATATAGTACACGTACACGTGTGTAAATGAAGCTCTGCTGGGGTGTCAGATCATCGGTCATAGACTCGTATAGACGAGCAGATGCAGCATGCATTAGCTCTGAATTGTTGGTTGCCTGCTGCCTGCTGGTCCTGGTCGATCGGCTCGCGGAATGATCCATTGATGATGCTAGAGCCAAGTCTCGGGTTGTCCGCCGATTCCTATCACCGCATGCATGCCGGCGACGGCGAGGATGCTTTTGCTTTACCACTTGTCTCTCCCGGTACTTATAAAACAGACATTAGCACCGGTGGAAGAAACCACCCGGTACCCATACCTCTGGTGTCTCTGATATTTCTAAGTGCTCGCGTCACATATTAGCTCTCTCTCGTGTCTCTCCAAACACTGCCAGTGTCTCACCTCAGCTCTCTCTCTCACTCGGCAGGTGCTTCGGCCGGCGTAGGAGCTTCCGCTTCGGCGGCAGCGTGCCCGGCCCGCTTCGGCGGCGGCGAGATGCTACGGGGGCGTGCACACCCGGCCGGCGCCAGAGGAAGGGGCCGCCGGCGGCCACGCGCAGCAGGAAGCTTGCGCGAGGCGGAGCGGTGCTCGGGACGCGCAGCAGGAAGCTTGCGCGAGGCGGGATCCAAGGCGGCGACTGCGGCCAGATGCAGCGGCGGCGGGATCTGCGGTCTCCGCACGGCAGCGGCTGCTCCGGCGGTGGTGCCCCTAGACCTGGGGGCGGGCGCGGCAGATCTGGGCCTCCCCGAGCGGCGCGGCGGGGGCGGAGAGGACGGCGGCGGCAATGGGGAGGGGAGGTGGCCGCGCTCGCCGGAGTGGCGCTCCCCTGGCTCACGCGGAGCAGCACGCCAACGGGCCATCTCGGTAGGAGCAGCGGCGGCCCGCGGCGGATCTGGAGTCGCGGTCGCTCTGCGCAGGCGGCGTCCATGGCGGCCGGCGGCGCGAGCGGGCTTCCTCACTTCTGGTGGTCGACGTCGGGTCCGGTAGCGGTCCTGGCGCGTTCCCCCTCCTCGGCCCCTGTTTTCCCACCTCTGTTGGGCGGCGGCGCACCCCGCGGGCACGGGCCGTGCGTGGCCTTGCGCGGTGGCGGCCGCTCGGGCGGTGAAGGGCAAGCGGCGCCCGAGCAGGGGCGCGAGGACGGCGGTTCTTGGCGGCGCGGCGGCCAAAGGAGGAGCGGGCCCGAGCGCGGCAGCAGGAGCGGCGGCCGGCACGAGCGGCTCGGAGCGCGGCAGCAGGAGCGGCGACGGCGACGAGGCGAAGCTCCGAGCCTGAGTGCCGGCAGCAGGAGCTCGGGGCCGAGCGCCGGCAACAGGATGCCTGCTTATTTTTTTGTTTGCCAAAAATATTTTGGTACCAGTTGGTCTTTCCAACCGGTACCCATATATGCCTAAGGCACCGGTTGAGAAATCCGGTGTCTTATACTGAGGCCATTGGTCGCGGTTGCGGGGCACCGGTTGGGAAACCGGTTTCTTTGGCCCTTCTCAGCCGGTGCCGAAGGCCTGTTTTTAGTAGTGGAAGCTTCGGCTGCTACGGCAGAGGACAGGAAGAATGATGGAAGAATGATGCCTTGTCTCGGTCTTTCAGCAACGAATTGAGAGGAAAGGTGGAGCGAGCTAGGGCGGGCTATCTGAATACGAGTAATCGACACAGATCTCACATCTCACGTACTAGCATAGTAGCATACTCTTAATACTATGCGCCCTGGACGGAGAGGGACGGCAGCGGTCGGCTGCTCCCCGGGCGACACGTGCCCTGGCAGAGGACGCCCGACGCGGCTCCTGGAATCGCGGCTCCTGGAATCGCCGTTCGCCTGTTTCGCAGACAGCAACAAAGACAACGTGTGGCAGCAGCCCAATCCACAGGCATAACAAACAAAGCCCAGCCCGCAAACACCCCGCCGGCCCAATCCAAACAAAATAGAAAATTCAGCCCACTGCCGGCGCAGCGTAGCGCGCCTGTTGACCTAGTTCATATATAGTTCAACTGGAAAGAGGCCATTTCTAGCACCCAATACTCCTAGCTGACTTTTCCATAGTGAAACTGAAACAGCGCCTTTCTTTTTTTAAAAAAAAAAGAGAGGATCGCGTCCGGTCTACCTAAGTAATCGACTCGATTACTGATCTCACACCCCACCTGCAGGAGTCGCCTTGTGTTGGTGGAATATTACGTATTAGTATCTCTCCACAAAATCGAGTCCATGCAGTCGTAGTGCTTGCTTTTCTAGTTAAATTTCCTGGTAAAGCCGTATAGCTGGACCGCACGTCGGCCGCACGTAGTACCAGTGGTATTGTCCTTGTCCAGTCGGTGCCCAGAATAGGTGCTTTTTTTTTCCCTCAAAGTGAAAAAGAAAATGAAATGAGCGCCTTTCTTTTTATTATTGAAAGGCAGCAACTAGGCTTTTCAGACTGATAGTTGTTGTGATGCGGCATTATTTCAAAATCATTATGGTAGGCAGTTGTTGGAGACGGGAAGCAAAATCGTGCCAGACCAGAGATACGTCCCTCTGGCCAGCCGCCGTCGAAGGAGAGCTCATCTCCATAAAAAAAGGGAAAAATCCGTTTTACACCTTTCAACTATCGCAAAAGTCAGATTTTTAACTTTCAACTATAAAATCGGACAACATAGGTCATCCAACTGTCAAAACCGGGCAAATTTGGCCCCTGGGGTGGTTTTAAAGGTGGTTTTCCATTTTGTGAGAATTAAAAATATTTAATTTTACACTAAAAATTTATAATTAATTCATTTTAAGTCAAAAAATTATGAAATGGGTATCAAAAGTTTTCTAAAAATGTAACCTATCTATTGTCACATGACTTCTGAGCTATTCAAATTTAATTTTTTATGTTCATAATATTTGATTGCTTGCAGTTATGCCTATTATTTTTAATAACTAAGATTCAAATGGAGCAATAATAGATATGTTACATTTTAGAAAAATTTTGGTACTAGTTTCATATTTTTCTGATTTAAAATGAATTAGTTTTGATTTTTTTAGATCTAATTAGATTTATTTAGTTTTTTTTAAAAAAAATACAAAACCACCTTCAAAACCATCCCAAGGGTTAAATTTGTCCGATTTTGACAATTGGATGGTCTATGTTATCCGGTTTATGTAGTTGAAGGTTGAAAATTAGACTTTTGCTATAGTTTGAGATTGAAAATTAGACTTTTCTAAAAAAAAAAAGAGCTCATCCTGTTTCTGGTACATTTTAGTACAGAATAAAGGAACCCGCTGAACAAAGACCGCCGTTTTCTTTTACTGATCCCTTTGTGTGCGGCGTACGAAGGAGAGAAGCCTGGAAAATCACAAAGCTTTGCGCGGGCATCAAGTTACACGCCCTCCTTTTCGGCTCTACAGCTCCACAGGTCAGGTTGCTTGGCATCACTGCAAAAGATGGATGTGGCTGGACGGAGTTCACATTATTCCACTACTACAGAACAAGTCTTTGATCCAAGCCATTTGTTCCAACTGTCTTTGGACCCGGGACTAAAGAATACTTTAGTCCCGGGTCCAATGGCTAGCCGGGCAAGCGGGGAGCACAAGGGCTTTGGTTCTGGTTGGAGCGACCAGGTCCAATGGCTAGCCGGGCAAGCGGGGAGCACAAGGGCTTTGGTTCTGGTTGGAGCGACCAACCGGGACTAAAGGGATAGTGTCCCTAGGCCTTTGGTCCCGGGTGGTGGCTCCAATCGGGACCAATGGTCCCGCCGCCATTTGGTCCCGGTTGGAGCCCTCACCCGGGACCAAAGGTTCGTTATTTGGTCCCGGCTGGTGGCTCCAACCGGGACCAAGTGGCGGCCAAACCATTAGTTCCGGTTGGAGCCACCAACCGGGACCAAAGGCCCAGGAACACTGCTCTTTGGTCTCGGTTGGTGGCTCCAACCGGGACAAAACTCCCACGGCCAATTATTACCCCTTCTTCCTCCCCTCCCCGAGCCATTCAGCTCAGTTCTTGCATGCTGTTCTTGGCTCGGGGTGGGGGGAGTTTGCCCATTTCCTCTACGATTTGTGAAGACTTTTTGATTCTCCATCCATTCAACAGCTTCAAAGCTTAGGAGCTTGTTCCTCTCATCTTGCATTTGTTGTGTAGCTCGTTTTATGGTTTAGAAATTGATAAATGGAGGAGATATTTAGATTGTGAAAGTTTTCTTGATTTTTACACTGTTTGAGCTCAAATGTGGTATGGTACTTTTAGCTGTGCATATGTAGAAGCTTTTGGCTTGTGTTAGTTCATCTATATGAGAATAGGGTGTTGATGTTATTTTTTCTTGTGTATATAGAGTTGATTTTCTTGTATAACTCAAATGAGGATAATAGAAAGTTTTAATTTTTACCATGAGAGTATGTGTAAATGGATTTGAAATGAAATAATAAAAGTAATAGTTATTGTAAGTGCAACAATATATTATTAGGAATGATTAATTGTTGTGCTCTATTGATGTATTTATTTTGGCACTCTAGTTTGTAAGAATTCATTTAATTTTTTGTTGTTGTAAAGGACAAGTGTAGCGAGTATGAGTACGCAACATGATGCATTGGAGCGTCGGGCGGCCACCCGGGGCCTCGGGCGTCGGCACGCAATCAGCTGGAGCGCATCAGACATTCTCTTGAGTTCCGCCCAGAGGAGCATGTTGGACTTATTAGAAGCCGTATTCGTCGTTTTATTTATGTAATATTTGTCCTTAATTAATATGTACCATATATATAGGAATTCATATATACATATGTATAAGTGAATTCCTATATATATATATATATATGATACATATAAAAGATAAATATAACATGAATATATATATATAAGTATATTAGTGGAGTTCATACTCCAGTTTAATTCCAATGCAAAAGTACAATAAAAATAAAAATGAAATAACCCAAAAGAAACAAAATAAAGGGAAAAAAAAGAGGGCCTTTGGTCCCGGTTGGTAACACCAACCCGGACGAAACGTGGCTGCGTGCCACGTCGGCAAGGCCATTGGTCCCGGTTGGTAATACCAACCGGAACCAAAGGGCTGCCTGCCACGTCAGCTCTGGCAGCACCTTTGGTCCTGGTTGGTGTTACCAACCGGGACCAAATGCCCCCTTTCGTCCCGATTTGCTGACCCGGGACTAAAGGGTCCCCTTTTGTCCCGGGCTGGCGATCCCGGTTGGGAAACCGGACAAAAGCCCGTTCCCAGCCGGGACAACATCCCTGTTCTAGTGTTCTCGTCTCGTCTATTACATGGAGGAGCAGAAGAATGTGTGTGTAGACTAGGATAAACTCTGAGCTGACCATCCTGCTTGCTACCTGAACTGCTGATTTCAGATGCGCAGCGTATGCCACGGCGGCGCGCTCGCTCTGTTGCCACGCCCGTGCGCGACGCGCCAACGTGGCGGCGACCGGCCAGCCAGCCGGAGTCAGCTGATGCAGAACTGCAGATCGCCATTGTCACGGTCAAGCAGGTGAGGCGGAGGAGCCAAACGCAACACGGATTGGACCACGCGCCTGCTCATGTGTCAAATCCAAGGAGATCACGGCCGTCGTGTCGTATCCTAGCTCCAGAACAGAAGCGATGAAAAAAACCGTAGGAGTATGTGAGACGACGAGGATGCGCAGCTAGATTCACCAACCTGCCCCCAAGTAGGTCTGAAACTGAACACTGGGTTTCCAAACGATTGAGCATAGAGCTGAGGAGGTGACAGCCGCTAGCTCTTGTGTGTACGAGAGGCACAGATCGAGTTGGGGATCGGATTCCGTCGGAATTCAGATCGATTTGAGCATCCCCCGCAGCGCACGCGCGCACCCACCCACCAAAGACAACCGACGCATAGCGTAGCGCAGAACATGGCGGATTCGACACTACTCGATACCATGGATCATACATGGAACGCAAAGAAGATGAAATCGAGAGGCATGACGATCGAGCAGGCAGACGGATCGGGGTGAGCAGACGGCAAACGCCACACCAAAACGAGAAGGCAGTAACTAGTAGCTAGGTTTGCCTGAATAGCTCCTCGATTGGATCGATTGAAGTGCAACCAGCTAGGTGTTCCGCCTACAGAATCGAATTACAGACGATGTCTTGCATAGCTAGCAGTAGCATACACGCACTTTCACTTGTGTTCAGTCGAGGATGAGCAGACAAGCAGCGGCGGAGCCAGGGCTTGTCCCGATCTGGACTGGATCCCCGTGTCCAGATCGAGGAGCCAGGAGGCCCAGAGCAGACTAGCCGGTGTAGATGTGGACGTGGAGCGCGAGCGTGAGGATGGTGAAGGCGGCGAAGAAGATGAGGGTGTGGACGAAGATGGCCTTGCCGTTGGTGTGGAAGCCGCCGAAGTCGACGTGGCGGTGGGAGCCCGGGAGCTCGCACAGCAGGCCCGGCGACAGCAGCACGAACAGCACCACGCCCACCACCACGGGGCCCCAATCCGCCATCGATCTAGCAGTAGCTTGCTTGGAGTTGGAGGCCGGGAGCCTCAGCTCTTCTGCTACTCTCTTGTGCGAGTCTGTCTGCCTGGGTGGGGGAGACGGAGAGTGGGAGTGTGTGGTTTATGGGTGGAAGTGGAACTCGGGAGGGAGAAGAAGAGGGGGATCGGAGATAAAGTGGCCGCGTGGGAACAAGCGTCACGCACACGTCTGCGGTGTTGGCACGATTCGATGCCATGCCCCCGCGGCGAGGGAGAAATCTCAGATCAGGTCGGCTCTCTCTCGCCGCCCACCGACGGACGGTGCAGCAGCCAGCAGGCATGGCCGCATGGGATGAGCATGTACCGAGAATGAGACAGACGGGCACGAGGACGAGGACGCAACGCTCGCCCTGGCCCACCTGTCTGCCGCTGGACTCCATACCACACCACCAGCACAGCAGCAAGCCAGCAAGAGACTCGTTTCCTGAGCCTACCGTTGCGGGCGGCGGGGTCACGTGGCACGTGCACGCCGGACGCCGCTCGTGATCGCAGCGGCGAGGAGCCGTTGAGAAGGGAGCAGACGGCGGAGCAACAGCACGCGCCAGTTGCCTGTTTCCCCTGCCTGCCTTGCTCTGCCCTCGGTCTGCAGCCAGGTTACAGAGAGTCAGAGACCGTCTGGGAAGAAAAAATTTCGAGAAAATCGATAATCACTTTTATTGGTGGTAACCGGTTTGACAAAAATTCTCGGTAATTTTGAATCCGTACTCACTCTTAACCTCCTAAATCATATGTCTTCTCATTTCTAAGTATTGTGATGTCTTGTTTTTCATATTAAATTATTTGGAGATAATCTAGATAATTTTGAGTAGTTTGAGAATTTTTTTTGATTTTTTTCGAGAAATCCAATGAACGCATTTGTCGGCAATCTCTAGGTTTTCCCCCCGGTAAAGTTAACCCTGACACCAGCCGGGTAAGTAAACCACACGGGGGCAAGCTTACCACCAGTTACCAGGATGAGCAATCCACGATCACTGAAGGGGAAAGGTGCCAGAGCAAGGTCCTGAACATTGAACAAGACAAGAGTAGTAGTTTGTCCAAGCTATCATGGTCACTACTGCTCATCAGACCGGGAATGGTAAATCCATCCTGATCTTTTCCAGCTTGCTGACCACCTCATTCATCGGAATCCTTCCGTCATGTGACTCGCTGGAGCTTTCGCAAAAAAAAAAAAGGTGACTCGCTGGAGCACAGCAAGCCCAACTTCAGTATTGACACCACGCAGCCGTCCAGCGCGGTAGGAGTAGAGCCGGGATTCGAGCGTGTACTCGTGTCATCAAAACCACCTGCTCTCTCCTCGGGCAGCAGGTCTGGGTCAATAACTTCAGCGAACCCAGCTGGAAATGCATCCAGGACCCACCGCCTTACGCTTAGCTCTCCAACGAACTTGGGGTCTGTAGGCCTCTTCCCTGTGAAGACCTCGAGCAACATGATCCCGTAGCTGAACACGTTGCTCTTTCGTGATGCTTTTCCTACTGCCCCGTACTCTGAATGCAGTACACCACAAGTAAGGATACTACTGACCAAATAATAATAATGCTTAATTCACACAAGTAATATGAATTGTGTAGGCATAACTGAAACAATTAAACGAATATATTTGTACATGTACCTGGCGCCATGTAGCCGACTGTCCCTGGCATGCTCGCAGACACAGGGGAGGTCTCATCCCCTAGCAGCAATTTCGCAACGCCAAAATCCGCGAGATGCCCTACGAGCTCCTCGTCAAGGTGCAGGATCACGTCGAGGTGCCCTACGAGCCATTGCCACGTCCAGCATTATGTCTAGCCCCTTGAGAAACCCCAAGCGCCGCCGCCTGCTGCCTCCCGAGTGCAGAAGCGCCTCTAGGCTCCCGTTGCGCATGTACTGAAGAACCAACGCTTTGAAGTCCGGGGTGGAGCTGGCGCTAACAACAACTCGAGTAGGTTTGTTAAATTTGGATGAGTAAAGATCCATTTAGAAATCCACTTCTAAATTTTACTCATTTAAATATGGGCCTCCACTCTAGCAGATTGAGTAAATCGGGCTTCCATTTTTCCCGCTGACGACTGGACCCCACCTGTCATTCTCCGTCCCCGTCCCCCCGCCTCACATCTCGTTCGATCTGCCTGGCCGCCGTCCCCGCCGCCGCTCCCAATGCTGGTTTTCCGATCGCCCGTCCGCAGGCGAACTCACGGTCTGACGCGCTGACCCACGTGGTGGAGCCCACACCCACGTGAATACCCCTCCCTCCGGCCTAGCGCTCCCTTTCCCTTTCCCAAATCTCGTTTCCGTTTTCTTTGTCTCTCAGATCCGGATCCGGTCGTGAGAGCTCCACCCCCCTGCGCGAGCGGCGCGGAAGACCGGCGGCGGGGAGGCGCTGCGCGGCGCGCCGGCAGCGGGAGAGGCACGGCGCGGCGACGATGTAGCTGCTGAAGGTCCATGGGGCCGGGCTCCATGGTGGCGAATCAGTTGTGCTGCGGCGGGCTCCCCGGGGTCGACCTCCGCGAGCGGCGACGGCGACGGCGGGCTCCCCTGGGGCTGAGCTCCTCGAGCGGCGGTGGCAGCAGCGGGCTCCGAAAGATCGGTAAGGCCCATCACGCTCCTCCCCTCCTTCTCGGTCCTGCCATGTTCCTTGAGACTAGTTCGCCTCGAGTGCGTCGTGGGCAGCTTCGTGCTCCTCTTGCTGGTTAGCGATGCTGTGGTTAAGGTGTTGCGTCGCACGCAGCACAGCACGTGAATGCCGTCGGATTTGCCCATCACTCTGCCCAACGTAGTTGACTTCGGGAATAGGGAAATGGACGGTTTCTACCAGGCCTGCTGGGAAATTTCTGTTAGCAACCATGGTACTTTTCGAACAATGAAGTGGTTCTACTGGGCATGTCACTCTGTATCTTCTCTTTTTTCCTGTAATGCATGTAGTCTGGTAATGGTAATTTTGTGCCATATGGACATTCATGCTTGCTCAATGCTTTAGATTCAATTCCATTTGGTACACATTCGATACAAGTTGAAAACTAACTTGCTAAGTTGTGTTTCTTGGTCCTTTTGCTCAACTAGTGCGAAATATTAGAGTCATGATTTCCCTTTTTAAATCTTATACCTTCTCTGTTTTTAGGTATTCATGTGCTAACTTTTTTTTTTCCAACCTTTCAGGGCCCAAGGAATTTACTTCTGTGTTTTACAGTCTTCAGAATTGGAGAGTAAGATGATTTGCAATTTAATATTCCTTTTTCTCTTACTTGCAAGCAAACCAGTCATGCTTAGCACTGGTACTAATGTTTCGCTCTATTGTTCTGTCAATATTTGAAAGGTTTGGCCGTGATCGGAGTGGTAAGATTGACTCATCAGAACTGCGTGATGCTCTTTCTCAGTCTGGGATACTCTGTCTCTCCAACTGTGCTAGACCTGCTTGTGTCTAAATTTGACAAGACTAGGGCAAGAGCAGAGCAATTGAATATGATAACTTCATTGAGTAAGGGCCTTCCTTCAATTTAACTGGTCTTTATTTCTTAAATGATTGTCTGGCAATGATTTTTATTCAGATTTATCTGTTATGAATATAGCCGCATGGATCATACAGTGCTGTTATCTTGCATGTTCAATAACTCATTGATATCACCTATGAAAATTTATCACTGACTGGTGGGATAATTTTTTCCCCTTACTTTCAATTAAATGTGACTTAAGTAGCAAAAATTCAAACTAAAAACTGGTTTTACATCAACTGACCTCCAAAGTTTCAGCTATGTTTATTAATGCTATACGATTGTGATGTATACTGGGAAAAAATGATGATATTCTATATGCTTTCAGTCTGCCCATTACCACAGTCCTAACCTTTTTTTCTTTTACCTCTGCAGATGTTGCCTCACCGTTAAGGTATGCCTCAACCATGCTGAACAAGCGCATCATTTTTCTTTAATTGCATCTTCTTCCGTTATCTTATGGATTACCATTTAGCATTTTTCTTTAAGGTATTAACATATTTTTGAATAACTTTTATTTTAGATATAGGATATAACTTTTCTTTTGCAAAACTTCCGGACTAACTTTTATGTGAAGTGTGAAGTTGCTACAGTTGGTAACACAAGTTTTCCCTTAAAAATAATAAAGAAAGTTTATGTTAGTAAGTTATTCATCAAAGTTTGGTGAAAACTCTTTCGTAATTTTTTAAAAAGTTCTATAGTTCCTAATTTACTACTAACAAATCTTTACAGAAGTTGTGCTCATAACTTTTTTATTAACATTCGTCAAGAAGATTTCTATAAAAAATAAAAGTGGTAAGTTATTTATCAAAGTTCTTCCAGGAAATTCTTTTACAAAGATTTCTTTCAAAAGTTGTTAGAAAAATTTCTGCGTAAAGAATTTTGTGGAGTAATTTTAGTCCAAGTTTTCTAGATAAGTTTCCCAGGAACAAATATTATACAAAACTTTTCTTTGCAAAGTTTTTTCACAAAGTTTTATAGTTGATTGTTTTATAAGAAAGTTACTAGGGAAGTTCTATACGAAAAATTTATTTAGAAAAGTCTTCTATATAAGTTACCTATAATAGTTTGTACAAATATTTGTTTGAAAATTTTGTTACACAATTTTTTTGAATAAACTTTAGGTTCAACATTTTTACTTAACTTCAGAAAGTTTAACTTGATAAGTTTGTTGTATAAGTTTTGATAACTAAGTTTTTCTGAGAAAGAAGTTTTTCATACTAAGCAAAGTAAAAATTTTATAAAAGTTCTCCAAAAAAATTTTCATAAAAGATTTATGCAAAAAATTGTTTGTTAAAAATCTTCCAAAAAATTTATGTGAAAGTTTGCCTACATTGTTTTTTATATGCAAAAACTTGTCTGTTAAAAATATAAATTCTCTACAAACCATTTTCGTAAACAAATCCTCTCAAAAAGTTTGCCTACATTGTTTTTTATATAAAGTTTATTCTGCTAAAATTTAAATTATTTTTTATACATAAGTTTATCATGAAAATATGTATATTTAACTTGCAACACATTCAAAAGTACGTTCAGTTTCCTGCTATATATGTTTCTTGGTGATGTGTTGCGACTGTTCCTTTCATCCTTTGGATTCCTTGATTGGAAGGGGTGCTGGTTGGCAAACAGGGTTATCATGGCATGCTGCAGGTGATGGTCTCAAGGTAGTTTAGAATAGGTTCTTTGGCTAATAGAATTATAGAATTGTATGTGTTTTTAAGTTTGTAGCGAATAGATGGGATAGATGCTTTAGGAACACTTTTGCTTGTTTAATTTATTTTGAATGAGCTTGCGCAAGCTGCTTTAAGTACAAACACCTCAGTATATGCAGGAGTTCAGCAATGACCGATCAGAGATATATGATCTGGCCTAACTTTATGCGATTGTCAATTCCATTTTCTTATCCCGAATACATTTTTTCAGTTATGCAAAGTCATCTTAGTCAGTCTGTAAATGACTTGATCTGTTTACTTTTGATAAATGATATGAGCTTTCTGAAACCTGTGTTTGGGAGTTTGCCCACTGTTTTTATATATCAAGTCAATTGTGCTTCATTTGGAGGCGGCTCGGGCTCGACCTTCAACACGCTCCAGTGCTGGAAACGGAGACGGGGCTGGGGATGGCGTGGATCTCACGAAAGCGGTGGCAGATGAGGCAAGCTTCGACCACGATGGAACGACGCGATGCGAGCGGGGCCGCTTACTACGAGCAGTGGTCGGAGCATGGCGGCGGATCCTACGGTGATGGGTGCACAACACACTTGCGATTTTCATGAGCCTTCCACTTTGTTGTTTCTTTTATTCTCCCATGCTGAATGTGTTCCTGATCTCTGTGTTGTTGGTAGGGGGAGATGTGCAAGGCTGCCATTGAT
Source organism: Panicum virgatum (assembly GCF_016808335.1). NCBI lineage: Eukaryota > Viridiplantae > Streptophyta > Magnoliopsida > Poales > Poaceae > Panicum > Panicum virgatum. The sequence continues at coordinate 30,694,462 of NC_053136.1, read as the reverse complement.
GGATCCAAGTAAGTTTCTGGTTCGCCTGTCAAATGATTGATGAATTGCCTGTGCGGGGGCACTGATGCACCATCTATGTTATCAGTGTGCGTGTGTGCTTGTTGCAGAACTGTTGAATGTTTGACCAAGCAAAAGGAAAAGGTACCTACTAATGTTAACCATCAAAAACATTTTATGTTCTCAATTTTTACTACTGTTTTTATACCAATTTTTCATAATTTTTTCTTCGTCTTGACCCATAGCCTTTTTTTCCTTTTTCTTTGCAGGCATTGGTAAAAATAGTAGTAAGGATTAGCAGAAGAAATACAGATACTAGTTATTAAAACCACAACATGTATTCTGATATATTTCTTTTTCAATGTTACTATACTATATTTGCCAGAGTTTTTGCATACTGTGTGTTAGTGCATATTTTCACGTTTTTTGTTTTGATCCTCCACCTGTATTTTTCTGTGAATTTTTTATTAACTACTACCAAAAAAGTTTTCTTAAAAAAAATTTACCAATGCCCGTAAAATTAAACTTTATTACTGTGTGGATTTTATTTTATGAATCAAACTTTTTAAACTTTACTTATCAATAAATTTTTATTCTTCAAAAATTTTCTCCAAAATTTTTTTTGTTCTCGTAATTCACAAAGCTATTTATTTATATTTTGTATACTTATTAAATTTGTAAACTTTGTTTATCTATAAATTTCTTAACAAAAACTTTTTTCGAAACACAATTCTCAAAACTTTGTCTGGTAATGAATTTTAAGAAAAGAAATTTTTTTCTTTTTCACGCACCACCAGAAATTTTCATTTGTTAAAAGTTAGTTTTAATTTCACTCCCCCCACCCAATTTTTACACCCAAGTTTCCCACTTCCTGAGAAAAAATAGCTTCTGAAAAATTGAACCTGCACATGGCGGAATCGCCGCTCAAGACTACAAAACGCGGAACCCGGAAAGGGAAACGTAATTAATTTGTCATCTTCACATATACCGAAAAGAGAAAGTTTTGTCATCCTCACATATACCGAAAAGGGAAAGTACCTGCTGTCGGAGATTGACCGGACGGATTTGAATCGACCGTAGGGAAGGGGTCCCTACGGTTGACCGTAAATTAGCGGGGGCCCCGCTGCTCCGCCCCCGATCTGCTCCATCCCGTCCCCGACATCACTCTGCCCCCGGCCGCCATCCGCGCTGCCGCTCCTTCCCCGGCCACGCTCCGTCCACCGCCGACGTCGTCGCCAGGGACATCATCGTCGTGCCGCTGCCCGGTAGCCTCCCTCGGCCGGCACCACCTCCTCCGCCGGTAGCCTCCCTCGCCCGGCACCAACTCTCCCGCCGGCCTTCAATCACGACGGCCCTCCCCACCGACCTCGCCGCTGCGGCCCGCCCTCCCTGCCCATCGACAAGGAACCAGGTGGGCAACTCTGCCATCAAAAATTGATCTTTTGATACAATAGCACGGAGCATGGGATTAGCATGGGATCGTCAAAAATTCGATGCTCACAGTAGCACGAAGAGGAACAGTCTGTTCCTCTTGCGTTTTGCCTCTAGAGCCAGGGGAGTCTAGTATGATCAGTCCAAAAGTCAGCTATCTATCTTTACAGGAAGAGGAAGCAGTGAATAACATGACATCAAAATCATGTATCTGATTGCAGTGCCAGGCCAGGCGCAGTGCTCGGCACTCGACGTCGAAGCTCCTTGAGGCTCGCTGGGATTCCAAGTTCGGGACTTTGATTGCAACCGTGAGGCCATTGCTTAGTTGGCCCTTGAAAACCTTCCCAAAGCCTCCGACGCCGATGAGGTTCCCCTCACTGAAATTTCTTGTAGCACGAACAATGTCGTGGTACGATACTACCATGTGGTTAGTAGCATCGATCACTACGGGGGCCCCAGTAGATCCCTCCTTTGGCGTCCTGAATTTTGCTCTCAAGAGTAGTGACAGGATGGTGATGGAAACAACAAATGCCGCGATACTAGGGAGGATATATTTCAAGATATGGAGCTTCGTTGAGTTGGATCTGTCTAAGGTTTTAAATCTCCGGCTATGGCTTCCGCTATCTCCCGCTATAGCTGTTTGAGAGAGATTTAGCTAAGATTTTTCATATACAATTTAGTTCTTAGCTACCGCTATAGCCCGTTATAGCCGGCTATAGCCTGTTTTTAGACATAGATCGCTAAATGACTTAGCCAGCTATTTAAAACACTGGATCTGTCTCCGTTACATGGTGAGAATCCTAGACGCGGTAGACCACAAAGAGCTCCATTCCCCACCAAAGAGGCAGGAGCAATATGTGAGAACGCACCATACCTGTTGGTATCTGACCTTCGAGCTTGTTGAAAGAAAGGTTCAAGTCCCAGAGGTGAATGAGATTGGCCAAGGAATCTGGTATGGTGCCGGAAAGAGAATTGTCGGACAAATCCAATGCGACTATGCTAGTTAACTTGCTAAATGAGCCTGGTATATGGTCTTGAAACATGTTACGAGAAAGGTTGAGGTAGGTTAGCATTCGGAGTTGACCTAGAGAGGTAGGAATTACCCCTGACAGATGATTTGTTGAGAGATCCACCTGATTTATTGTTTGCATGCTCCCGGTGTCAACGGGTAGTGTACCGCTGAGATAGTTATGAGACAAGTTAAGCTGGATAATATTTTCGAGGTGCCACAAGCCATTGGGTATGGAAGAAGAAAGGTTGTTTTGAGATAGGGTCAAGCTTTGCAGATTGCTAAGATTACCTATTCCATCAGGTATTGGCCCAATGAATCTGTTAGAGTCCAAATGCAATTCAACCAGACTCCTTAGCATGCCAACTTCAGTAGGGATAACCCCTACCATGAGATTATTTTGGAGGTTTAGGCTCTGGAGATTCTCCATTAGCAATATGTCCCGGGGAATCATTTGGCTTAGTTGGTTACCAGAGATACGGATTGAGATGAGACCACTTGTATTTGCTATCATAGCTGGCAGGCTACCAGAGATTTGATTGTCTTGCGCGTGCAGTTTTTGCAATTTGTCTGAAAAATTCCCCACGCTGTCTGGGATGTTGCCCATGAAAGAGTTCATCGCAACGTCTAGGAGTTGAAGATTCCTGCAGTTAGAAAGAGCACCCAAGAAATGAAGCTCTCCTCCAAGGTTATTTGCTTCAACATTGAAAAACCGAAGAACTCTGAGGCGACCAAACGTTGCAGGCACATTGCCATCCAATTGGTTGTGAGATAGATCCAATGTATTGATCCTGGACAAGTTGCCAAGTGAAGCCGGAATAGAACCGGTTAGTTGGTTTTCTGCAAGATTCAACCATGAGAGTTGTCTTAGTTGTCCTAACTCTGCTGGGATCCCTCCACTTAGGTTGGACTGGAGAACGTTCAGTTGATTCAGGCGGGTAAGATTGCCCATTCCGGTTGGAATTGACCCGACAAGTTCATTGCCCCCCAGTGAAACAAAATCAAGCTGTGACAATGTTGGCAGCCATGGTGGGATGAAGTCATCGAAGAAATTGAGGAACAGAGAAAGTTTTTGAAGAGACGTACACGCAGCAAGGCCCGATGGGATCTTTCCACTGAACTTATTCACAGAGATTGAAAATATTTGCAACAATGGTAGATTGAAGGTCACATTATTATCAGGGATACGGCCGCTGAGCTCATTGTTTCTTGCTAGGACCAGTTCTTCAAGCATAGACTTATTAAAGATGGCCGGCGGCACAAGACCAGACAGTCGGTTCCCATGCAAGTAAAGTTTTGTGAGCCCGGACAGGGACCCAACACTAGCTGGTATCGGACCGGAGAGGCTATTGTTATCCAGGTTGATCATGCTCAGAGAAGGCGTGTTGTTAAACATGAAAGAAGGTACCGGCCCACTCAAGTAATTGTCATCAAGGCGGATGTACCTCAGACGATGCAGATTTTGCACGACACGCCGACCCAGTCGCACGCGGATGCGCCGCCGGTCCAGTTCCGGCGCAGCACGCCGAGTGGGTCGGAGAGCGCGGCCTTGAAGGCGAGCAGCACCGCGCGGTCGGTGCCGCTGCCGGGGGGCTGCGCGGGGGAGGCGGACGCCGCCGGCCTCGTTCCGGCCGGGGGAAGACGACGGTGGCTGTGGCAGCATTACTGGGGCGTCTATTCCTCGCTCGCGCGAGCTCGCGCCGAGCTGTCGCAGCTACACTCCGCCCCCCGCTCCCCCGCCTTCCTCCGCCTCCCAGGCTCCGGCGCCGCCCTCGGCACCTCCGCCGCCGCCCTCCGCCGCCGCCTTCCCTAACCGAGCTCGCTGCCGCGCGCCGCCGCCTTCTCCTCGCCCCCGCCGCCGGCTCCGCCCACCGGTTGTCCGGCCCCGCCCGGCTGGCGGCGCTCCCGCGCCGCCGAGCCCTCCGCCGGACGATCCGCCGCCACCGCCTGGCCGCCGCCGCCGCCGCCCCCGACCCCTCCTCTATGGCCGGCGGCCATGGAGCCGTCCCGCCCCCAGCAACCCGGAATGATAAGGCCGCCACCGCCCTCCACCACCCCTCCTCTACTTTTTTTTTTTTCGAGACAACGGGTGTGTGAGTGAGTAATTGGGCGGGGGGTTTCACATACATATGAATGTAGAAGCAAGGAAGAAGATTGAGAAAATAGAAATAAGAAACGTCGTGAGATTTGATTAAAAAAATGTGGAACAATTCTCCATGTTATTATGCTTACAGGAGGATAAATTAAAAAAAAACTGATTGGTTGTTGTTCTCCAACATAGAATAAACAATACGTCCATATTCTTCATCCAATAATGTTATCTTTTTTTTAACAGTAAACTGCACATATTCACTTATAGAACTCGATGGTGACGCTCTGAAAAAATTGGAAGGAAATTGTGACTCTTGTGCTCTGTTATAATAAGTTTGAAAAATGAGAAAAAAAAAGATATCCACAAATGAACTTACATGCATGCTTAATATTTTTTTTATCTCCACAAGGGTGTCATACTTTTCGTTGCATGGGTTTGTCAGCAGTAGTAGAATATGCATTCACGTAATGGTTTTGCATCTTGAGAAAACATAAAATTCTATTTAAAATATTTTCTACATCAAAAAATAATATAAATAAAAAGAGAAAAAGAAAATGCAACCTAGTTTATAGTTTCAAAACTTTGAAGTCAGAAGTTATAAACTTTATATTACTGTAATAGTTTCTTATTAGTTTAAAAACTTTGGAATCTGAAGCTATGAACTTTTTACTATCACATTAATAAATTTTATTAGCTTCCCAAAAAACTTTGAAATATGAAACTATGAACTTTTCTGGTACCACAATAATAAATTTTGCAGCTCCAAAAGAAACTTTGAAAAAGAAACCTTGAACTTTGTAGTACCATAGTAATAAATTAAGTTTGCAGCCATAGAAACTTTGAAACTATGAACTTTGTACTAGCACAATAATTTGAAAAACTAAAAAATTGAATTTTGCACTAGCATAAGAACACGAATAAACTTTATAGTCCCCCTCCGGTCCAACAAAACTTTGAAATCTAAAACTATGAGCTTTGTACTACCACATAATAAACTTTTGTAGTCCCCAAAAACTTTGAAATATGAAACTATAAACTTTGTAGTAGCACACTAATAAACTTTATAGTCCCAAACTTTAAAATATGAAATTGATCTTTGAATAAGTTAATATATTTTGACTACTCATGAACCGTGAAAACAATATGAAAACAATATATCACGAATAGACTATGTGTGGAGCACGGTGTGTGCTGTGTTTGGGTAAAAAAATGAAAAATATAGAAAAATAATGAACATTTACAAAACATGTCAGAGCATATATAGAATCCATAATTTTTAATGAACATAACTAAACTAAAAACTTCACATTAGTATTTTTAAAAACTTATGAACTAAGTGTACAAAACTTTACACTTGTAGTTCAAAAAATTCTAAGAACACAATTGAAAACTCTAATATCCTCGACTTTCAATTTGCATGCATAACCCTTTACAATAGAATATAACCAAACTTTTGATTACTATATATAAAACTTTATAGGATACCTATGCTTGACATATAACTGTAAAACAGTTCCAAACTTTCAGACATATAAAGACCAAAAATATAAAAATAACAAGTGTGGTTCACAAACAAAAGGTAGGCTTTTCAAGTGAAATGGATGGGCTATCTGGTCTAGACAAAGAGAATGGGAATTTGCTAATACATGTAGGCAGCATCAGCAAAAAATACGAATGAACATGAAGGAGGATATCCAGCTCACCTCAAATATGATCTTGCTCCCTGCTCTCGAACTACACCGCTTATGTAATCTTGCATTGGGAGAAAACAAATTTTCTCCAGCTCTAGAAACTTCACGCGAATCCCAAGCTAATGTTGTGGGTTAACAAAACCAACAAGACGTGTGTGAGAAGATAATTACACCAATAGGCATGGAATCAATACGAACCAGAAAAAATCCTCAAAAATATGAATACAGCCTTATACATGTAATCTTTGTAATTCCAAAAATTTATACAGTAAATTTAAGAACTTTCTATAATTAAATTTAAAAATCTATAATACTAGATACAAAACTTTATACATGGATATTTGAAACCTTCCATAAATACATATATATAAATGTTTACATAAAAAACTTTATACTGAAATAAAAAATTAACATTAAATTCAATAACTTTGCACTTTCAACTCAAGATCTTTACAAATCACTTGTCAAAAATATCTCAGCAAAATAAACTCGGAACTTTGCAATCCCAATCAGAAAACTTTGTAGTGGCATGTTATAAACTTTGTACTTTCGTGAATCCAACTTTTCTCTTCCAAAAAGTCTGGAACTTTTTTATACCACATTTAAAAATTTGTACTTTTAGATCTAATACTTCATAATTAAAAAAATTTGCATTACATATTAGGAACTTTGTCCTAACCTATCATAAATTTTGTAACTCTCGATTTTAAAACTTTATCTGGAAATATGTTACAATCCTGAACATTAGAACATATAAACAACTGTGACGTGCATAAAACATACTAGTCCAAATTTACAAAGTTCTATGCTAAAACTCTAAAATGACTACTTGGAAACTTTGAATGAAAATATTGAGGAACTTTCAGATCATGTATATAGAAACTTTTGACAAATAGTTACAAAAATAATGAATATATCAAGTCATGATTCATGAAATAAAAACTTTGAACCCTTCAATTCACAACCTTGAACTTGTGTGCCTAATAAAAAAGAGTTTTATTTCCTATTGTGGAGTTTGGTGCGCAAACTTTAGGCACATATACTGAAAACTTTATACCTAGAGATGTAAAACTTTGAAATTCGTGTACAATAGCTTCCAGCATGATAGTTAATAAACAATAGAAAATTATGGAATGGGTTGCAAATTTGGGATTTCTATCCTTGAATTATGATAATTGATTCTTACCCTTGTAACCCTGCTATATTAATCCTATGCAAAAAATAATCATTTAGAAAATTAATGCCAATTAGATTGAAACCAAATACAAATATATTAGTCGTATGCCTCAATCTGATTAGCCTCCCCCCAGAATTGACTCAGTCAGAATGAGGGGAATAGATGATGCTAGCAGATTTTACCATTACAAGATAGAGCTGGTTGCTAAGGCTGTAGGACTAGCTCAATTGTGAAGTAGCATGTGCTCTGGACCTCAGACTAGATATCAATGAAATGGAAGATGAAAATTATTGCCATGTACACATAATGATTAGCTGCAGGGGGTATTTTAATTTGTACCGGGGCATCTGGGAACAGTTGATTCCAGAGCGCCTCTGTGGCAAAGCATCCAGGCACCGTTGGTTGGTCCCTTGCGAAGAACGGAAGGAGTAGCTAGTATGTGGCAACACTGCATCAGACTGATGTGTCATTCGGCACCGTGGTACATGGCAAGCATTTGGAATCTGTATTATGAACCTTTCTGCTATCATGATAATAGACTTTGTAGTTTCAAAAACTTTTAAACTTAAAACTATGAAAAGATGTGTTTGTTGGATCATATGTGTCGTTTCGCTGCATTTGCTAGCAGCACACATGTGCAAACTAAGGAAAATTGCTTTGAATCAGTAAAGAATTCATGACTACTCATGAAATGTAAAAAAACCTTTTGACTCATATGTCGAGAATCCATGAATATGCATATATATTTAAATTTATAAATCTTATATATACCGGAGTATCAAATTTATACACACCATGTCAAAAAACTTTTGAATAATGTATGCAGAACTTATGAACCACATATCAGATTTTGCTTATGCAGGTAAAAAAATCATATGTATACATTATGAATTTATAAACTTAGAAATTATGCATAGAATTTTTTTACAGAAATGGATGCCTTGATCTCACCTGAATGCTTGAGAATTGGTGGGCTTCAAAGTCTTGTTTCAGAGCTATCAATGAGCCTTGGTCTCACCTGCACACATTAGGAGTTTAGTAAGCTTCTTGTTAATGTGGACACATCATGGTCACAACTCACAAAATAAAATTCACCATAATTTAGAAAAACAAAAGGACCCTACTGTGGAAATGCCTTGGTGAATTGCTACAAATACTAGCAACTCAAAACACATTAGTTTCATTTTTTATGGAGAGTACTAGGCACAGTAAGGTATTTTTTCAAAAATAATAGTATTCATAAACTTTGTATTAGCACATCTTCGAACATTTTACTCCTAGATACAGAACTTTGTGCTCCAAAATCAGAAACTAACTTAAAACTTGGCATTTTGAAGTTGGGAACTTTGTACTAGCCTATTAAAAACTTTTGGCTCTCATATATAAAACTTTTAACATATATATACAATATTTTCTATATCTAAACTCTCATATTGCATACCAGAATCTTTCTACTAGAATGTTGCAAACTTCTAAATTATAAATATAGAACTTTGGTCTAGCATTCAAATTATGGATATAAACTGATGAATTTTAGCCAGAACACAAACTTTAAAGTAAAAAAATCTAAAAGAAAATTGAGGTTCAACCAATGTACAAAAACAATATATCTGCGTGATTGAGGAGACTATGTTTAGTTCAAAAAGATAATCTTGGTATGTAGTGTAGTGCTGTTGTTTGTAAGATGTCGTACTGTGACAAAGCTATAGAACAATTATTAAGAAAAAAATGCGGCCGGGGAGGGGGGGGGGGTTGAAATGCCCCCCACCGTATTTCATTAAGAGGAAGCAACAACGGCTTCTCCGTCTGCGGAAAAAAAAACCCAATCTTGGCCTATGCCCACAAGGGCCATGCCATTCGGCGAGCACATCGAAGGGGTTTTTTTAATCGCGGGCTGAAATTCGCCCCAGCCGGGGTTCGAACTCGCGACCTGCAGGGTGCCAATCGGCTACTGTCGCTACTTGGGCTAGCAACCTTAGGCATAGAACAATTATTAAGGCAATAATATTACTCATTCTAGCGCTAAAAGATCACTTATCTAGCTAGTTTCTTTGAGGACTAGTTAGATGCAAGGTTAAACTTTCATGCAAAAAGTTAAAGAGAACCAAGAAAGGACCATTTGAGCATTTTTCAACTAGTAGTCTACCCCATTGACTCATTGAGATGTTGGCTAGTTAGGGAGCATTGTACATCCCGAAAACATTTTGGATAATTACATATTCACAAGTAAAAGCTTTTATATTACAGATTGCAATATTTTAGCCCATTGGGTATTGAAAAGATTTTAATTACATGTACAAAACTTCCTACTCATATATCTGAAACTTAGTGCTAGCATATATTGAACATTACATTTGTAGACCAAGAGTTTTATATAAAAACTCATTATCCTTTTCAAGTAGACTCATGATTGAGTAAAAATAACCTAGTAGTGATATCTGAAACATACATCTAGCTAGTCCTAATATCATTCAAAAATAGCATGTACAAAAGAGAATCTATGCAAATCCCAGTCTGTGGGCAAATGAAAAGAATTTTAGAAAACATGGAAGAAATAATATGTACCTTCTTCTCCATGGCACAGTGCACTTGCTCCTACCAAAAAACAGTAAACTTTGCAGCTGCCTAGGCAAAAATATACTGCAAAAAAATGGGAACATGCTAACATGTTGGTGTTTTTTATGTTGAAGAAACCTCTCCAAACAATGATACAGTCAAAAACTTTGGATGCTGCAAACTTTCAAGTATCATGGCAAAAACTTTGTAACTAAAAGCTAAATAACTATAATGTCATGTTCTAAAAACTTCATATGTCACTTTCTTTTCAAGCCACATGGCTAAAAACACATTCAGTGAGTACTACTTGTAAACTTAGAATACATATAATCAATAGTTTTTCTCTAAATTTCAGATAATTACTTTGACTATATGTAGCCCATGATGTATAGGTCAGAATTAAAAATATGATGCCTCTATGTTGAAATTTTCAGAGAAAACAACTATGCATGCTTGTTTCTGAAAAGAAAATCTTGATGGGAACATGTCTTCCTTGTTAGTGAATAAAAAAAGAACAGATGATCCTTGATTTGAACAATATGTATAATGGTATGTTGAATTCAATCTCTAAGGTGATATTGCCAAAAGCCTGAAATCTTATAATGTTGTGATGAAAATTTACCTACTAAAGCCAGGCTTTCTGCAGGCAGCTCATCGATGAGATAAATAATCAGATGCAGAAACCTAAGATCAAAATCCTACGGATGCTTGTGTGCAAGTGCTTCCCCTAGCAGGGTGCTGCCGTGGTGGTCTGCAGGAGGAAGATATCGTGGTGCTATGCAGGAGGAACATGTCATGCATTCGAGGGACAGGCAGGACGGGGCGATGTAGCTCACCTGAAATTGAAGGCCAGCGACGGTTGCTGCGGTCGATGTCAATGAGGAGGATAGACCCCCCCTCAAAAGCAAGTAGGGGAGTCAATTGCAATCCCCTTCTACCTCGGTGTCGATACGCATCGATCCACTAGGTGCAGGCGAAACGACGGCGCACGACGAACTTGGCGTGGCTTCTCTTCTCTTCTCCGGTGTACTTCGGCTCGATGCAGATGAAACGAAGACGCGGCAAGCTCGGTGTGGCTTGCCTTCTCTTTCTCCGTCGTACTCTGCCTCGATGCAGTCAAAATGACGGCTGCGATGTCGGCGCATCTGCCTCCTCGGCTCCGACATACCCCCACCCACGATGCAGGGGACTGAAGTGCGGCGAAGCTCGGTGCGGCTGCTTCCTCGTCTCCGACGTACTCCCCACGAAGCAGGCAAAACGGAGGCGCGGCGAGCTCGGCGTCGGTGCAGCTTCCGCTCGCTTCTCGTGCATACTCCGCCTCGGCGTGGATGAATCGCACGGCAAGCGCGGTGCGCGACGTCGAGATCAAGACGGATTTCTGGCGATTCGCCGCCTTGTCTCCCTCGAATCACCTCAAATCCGGCGATCCCCTTTTGCCTACACCTCGAGACCAAAGGAAAGGGAAATGGGAAATGGATAAAAAAAATATGTCTAGAAATTTCGAAATAATATTGGAATATAAAACAGTACCTGAGAAACGGCCGACGCGGGCTGAATACGAAGCAAAATTGGGAAGCAGTATCTCTCTAGTAAGGACACACGTGGCCATCGTTAGCTCCAAGGAGTAACGGCGCGCGAGTGCTCTTTAAGGATTTCGATCCTTCTCCCCCAGATCGAAAACGAATTGCCGCAGTCCCAAATCCCTCACGGTGTCATCTCCGGGTCCTCCGCAATCCCACTCAGATCTCTCGGCCAGGCGAGGGGAGCTTAGATCAGCGATGGCCGGCGTCGAGTGTGCGCCGAAGGTCTCCCCTAGCAAAAGAAAGGCGGCGGAGTCTTTGGCCAGCGAGGAGCGTTCGCTGGAGGAACGTGCCAGCAAAAGGATCGACTGTTCTGAGGCGGAGAAGGAGCCGGCAGCGCCGGCAGTCGCCGACGACGAAGGAGAGGAGGCTCCGGCGAAGAAGATGTGGCGGCTGCCGCAGGAGGAGGTCGACTGGATCCTCGCCCAGTCGAACGAGCCTGTCTGTTCCGAGTTCCGAGGGCTCAAGCGTGCCAACCTGTCGCTGGTGCCGTCGCCGGAGGAGGAGAAGGACGAGTTCACGGTGCTGCTCTACGATTGTGCCCGACTCTGCTACGAGGATGAAGCGAAGTTCGCGAAGTTCCAGGCGTGGGTCCGCCGCGAGTACGCCTCCAAAGATTCGTGGAGGTCGACTACGACTACTTCGGTGAAAGGGCCGAGGCATTCAGGCATTTAGGCTGAGCGACGAAGCACGCGACGAGGTGTTCAAAGACTGGGATCTCTCTTCAGACAGCGAGGACGACTACGCTTGGAAGCTTGTGAAGAGGAAAATTAGGATCTTTTTCTGAAACAAACGTTGTATGATTTATGCTCAGAGACGATGCTGCTTGTGGCTTGTCATGGCGTCAGTGTTCCTCTTATCTTGTGATCCTGTTTCCCAATTCAATAAATGAATGCAATTTCCAGATTCTACATAAAGAAAAAAAAACTTTGGCCTGCAAATAAATCACCACTTTGGGATACGTCAATTCTCAGTCTGCAGAAATTGATGTGTGTTCTAGTACTGATCAACGGTCATTCTTTTGAGTATTGCAGGCCCAATTTGGACGGGCAGAGCTACCAGAATTCTTGTGAGCTGTTGTTTGATCTGTTATTCGTGGCTAGCTATTTCATTTGTAGCAGGAACTTTTGAGAACAAAGGAGTTAAGAACCTTCAACTGGGAGGAACTTGACCTGAGCAAGGTGGAGGACAATGGCTTTGATATTCCCTTCCCTGGATCTTTGGTTTAGAATGCGTCCTTGACGGTTTTACAGGTGAATTCTATAAAATCTGCGGATCTTTGCCATTAAAACTGGGCCTTTAGTTAAAACTTAACAGTGCCTCTATCATCCTTTTACCAAAGAAGGAAGCAGCGGAGATGGTGAAGGATTTTCGACCTCTAAGCTCAATCCACTCTTTTGCTAAGATTGGAGGATTTTTTTTTTTAAAGAAGAGGAAAATCTAGTTTACACCCTTGAACTATTATAAAAGTTCAAACCCTTGAACTATTATAAACATTCAATTATGAACCTTCAACTACGAAACCGGATAACGCCATTCAATTGTTGAAATCGGACAAATTTGACCCTTTAGGTGGTTTTAAAGATAGTTTTCTATTTTGTGCGAATAAAAAATATTCAATTTAAACTAAAAATTATAAATAATTTATTTTTAAAAAAACCAAATGAGTATCAAAAGTTTGTTTTTTAAATGTAACATATCTATTGGCACGATACTTGTTAGTTATTTAGATTCAATCTTTTTATGTTCATAATATTTGGTTGCTTATAGTTGTTCCTATTATTTTTAAACAACTAAGATTCAAATAGACCAATAATATGCTACATTTTTAGAAAAAAATTGTACTAGTTTCATATTTTTCTGATTTAAAATGAATTAGTTTTGATTTTTTTTAAAAAATAAATAAAATGAACTTTAAAACCACCTTGAGGTCCATATTTGCCCAATTTCGGCAGTTGGATCGTCTATGCTATCCGATTTTGTAGTTGAAAGTTCATAATCGAACTTTTGCGCTAGTTCAAGAATATAAATTGGACTTTTCTCTAAAAAAAGATTATATTGGAGGTCCTAGCTCTCAGGTTGGATCCCAAGTTGGACAGTCTCATCTCGCGCTCTCAAAGTGCTTTTGTATATGTGCGCAAGCAAGTGCATATCATCGAACACGCACACCGTCCCTGCTGTTCAAGCTACACATTTCCATGGCCTTCGATTTAGTTTGGTAGCTTTATCGTTTTGAGCTGCTTCAATACAGAGGCTTCCACCACGGTGGCGTGACTGGCTTGCTCTTATTTAGTCATTTTTCAACTCGTTATCATCTTCAGTTCCCTGCTTTTTCAATTGTGTCCTGGAACAACATTTCAAACACAAGCACAGTTTTTGGCAAGAAGCCCCCCTTTCTCCATACTTGTTCGTCTTGGCCATTGACACTCTTCAGCGGATATTCGAGCTTGGTACTGATGATGTCCACCCCTCTAAGCAACATGGCAGACCAGCAAAGCTCACACTTTCACCTCATGCAGATGATGCCGCGGCCTTTGCTGAGGAAGACATGGTCACATGGACATGGTTCTGGTGATGCCGCGCTGGGCTTAGGCAACCAAAGCCCATTTTATTAACAGGCCTTTGTTGTACTTGTAGCCCGTTACTAGGCTCCATTATATATAAAACCTATAAAGAAGCTCCCCACTAAAGATCATTAACTTTGATTTCTCTGCAACCACGTTAAGCCACACCATCCTTTTTGTTTCAACCATTGATCTTCGGTAGATAGATAAATCTTGGGCATAGGATGTGATTCATCATCCTCCATCCCACTAACCGTCATTAATTGAAATGTTGCACTATCTCTCAGCAAAGAAATAGTTTACGTGAGAATCATTTGTATGCGTGTCTGTCCGTATTCTTTTGTTTACTTTCCCAGGCAGTTTTTATGTTTCCATTAAGGTGGCTTAGAAGACTAATGACCATTTTGCATGCGTGTCTGTCTGTTTTGCATGCCCCCATGTATTTTATTTTGGGTGGTTTGGTTTTGCATGCATTAGCCAAGGAGAGAATTTGCATGCATGCACATTAACTCTCACAAGTAACTCTCACCTTGGTTAACTGAATCTATCCAGAATCTAATAAAATCACATATGCATATATGCATATTAATGTTTCACTTCTTCTTGGTATATGTGTTTAGCCTCATGGCACCTAATAAAATGGTCTGAAGGGAGTAATCCGTAGCTCTTCGGGTTCCATTCAATTGACTGCTCGGCTTTCTCAGGCCCGCCTATAAACTCCTCACCGGTGGCCCGAAGGCGAGAACACTGACACCGCTTCAATCGGAAGTGTTGGTGTTACAGTGAGCTCATCGAAGACCTCCGCAACGGGCAGCTGGAGAGCTTCATGGCGCCGACGGTGACCCCATGCCGGTTCACGAGATACAACGCGGCGAGGCCCTCTGATACACCGATAAGCGCGGCCACGAGGAGTCTGCGTGCGCGCCCTTCGACTGCCCGTTTGGAGCGGCTGCGGCTACTCAGGCCTGCAACTCTAGGCCCATGTCCAGGATGCGCATGCACGGGGATCTTATTCACATTTTTCTTTATATATCCTTGAAAGTATCTTATTCACATTTTTCTCCATTAATCATTTATAAATTAATTTGTTATCTTCATATATCCATTGAAATACCTTATTCATATTTTCTCATTGATCTCCAAATATGTTACCTAAACAATAACCTCAAACCATCATCTAAACTATAGCTTCAAATTCCCGCAGCAATGCGCGGGGAAATCAACTAGTTGTTAATTATATGCCTACGCTTAGAAATTTAAAATTCTTGAAGCGAGTATCGGTCATTCGCATGATTTTCTTCTAAGTTGCCATTTAGGCCAACAAGAAAAGGACAAGCTGCATTATACATAAAAGGAAAATCTAGATTAAACTTTTCTCAGCCGAATATGCAACAGTTTCACAAATCGAAAAATTCTAGATGACAACTTTTCTCATTCAGATCAGGTCGACTCCCAGATTTAGGCACCATGTTTCTCACGTGCCTCTGCTTCCATCACACAAAAAAGCAGAGCATTCAGCATGTGTAACGCAGAGAACTTGGCAACATATCTGCAAACCAGGCGACGACGGAAAGGAAAACAAAGTTACCAACGGTAGAATTATCTTATTATTTGGCCAACAAACGGAGCCTCCACATTCGCTCTCAAGGTCTAAAAATTCTTACATTAATCGGAGAAAAATAGAAAAATAAAATTACCCACTACTGCCATTACGATAAAACAAAAGGAGCCTACACGTTCGCTCTCAAGGTCTAGAAATTCTTACGTTAATCGGAGAAAAATAGAAAAATAAAAATTACCCACCACTGTCATTACGATAAAAATTAGCCTAAAATACCCCTGTGGCTAATTAAAAATCACCTACTAATGCTATTATGAAAAATTAAATATAAAATATCATTTAGCTATGTATCAGTTACAAATATATACTATTAATAAAATCTAAAGCTAACAACAATCAATCAAAATAAAATGAAAATAAGAATAATTATCTGCATAATATTATTAAAGCTCAACAAATCAAATTGTTATTATAGGTAGATCATAGTTGAATTGTTTTAATCAACAATAAGACATAATTTACGATAATGAACAGGATGATGTATGGTAAATAGTATAACCTTTAAGTAAGGATACAACGACATGCAAATTTTTGAATTTTCAATACTAGCCGCGCAAATGCGCAGGTTATACGCCTAGTTATGCATGAAAGGTCCTACCTCTCAAATCCAATCTGATGTCCCCCGTATTGTTCTTCTAAAGAAGCTATCATTGTGTTTTGCACTGGATCTCTAGTTATCATGATGAAAAATTGAAGATCTGTTATCTTTCGTGAACAAGCATTAAGAACTGAAGCTATACAAAAGAAAAACAAATGTGCTTGGAAACCCAAATTCAGAGAAGAGCTACTAAGAAATGTTAACGAGTTGAAAATTTTACCTCTTCTTTTTACCTCTTCCATTCAATGGTGATTTTACCTCTTCTTTTTAAATTTTGTGATTTTGCCGTTTGGGTTGCTGTGATTAAATGGAAGAAAAATATTGAAAAATAAAAAATGCCTAGAGGTGCTTGGCATTATCTCCATTCATCCGGTTGGATCGCAAAAACGAAACGCGACACAACTATTGTGAGGTACGTACGGAGGTATTGAGGTAGGGTTTGGAGAGCCCGGCGGCAGCGACCGTCGGTGCTTCCCATCCTCTTCCCCACCCTCCGAGGGCCCTGCGTCGTGGCGTCGCGTGCGGCGCGACCGCGGCTGTGGGAGTGTGGGGTCTCACCCGCCGCGCCTGCGTAATGGGCGCCGCCGAGGCGGGAGCGGGACAACCAAGTAAAACCACAAAGTTAAAAAAATGAAAATAAAATCACCATTTTACTGTAAAATAGGGATAGAAACACTTTTGCTCCAAATATATTCCAACACTAGTGTGCTGTGAGTTCTGGATTGAATTAAGATCCATGATGCATATGCATATGCTGAATCGAAATCGCAGACGCGCCCCATCCTCCTCGCTGTCTCTCCACTGGATCCGCCGCCACCTCCACAAATTTGTGAGCCGTGCCCCCCAATTTCACCGTCTCGCTCGGGGTAGCAGGCGCGTGAGACGGCAGCGGCTTGCATGCAGCGAGGGCAGTCGGGAGCACGGCTTCCAGTTGCCTACTGGGTGTCATGTGGGGCCCAATGGGGAGCGCGAGGCCGCCTCCTCTGAGGCCCCGTTTGGTTCCAAACTTTTTTCATAAGTCCCTATCACATTAAAATGAATCTTACTATTTTATAGTATTAAATAAAATCTGTTTATAAATGTTTTTTGACAGCTGAGTGCTAATTCGCGAGACGAATCTAATGAGCCTGATTAATTCATAATTGCTACAGTGATGCTATAGTAACCATCCGCTAATCATAGATTAATATACCTCATTGTATTCACGAGCAAAGAGCAAAGAGCAAAGAGTTCTGTGACAGGGTTGATGACCTTTGTATTCACGAGCATCAAGGCACTGATAAGCCTGTAAAAAAAAAGAGGTGGTTGCGGTGCTCAGCAGCCAAATATTACAGTTGATGGTATGAAGATGGTAGTGGAGTCAGTGGGACGAAAGCAGTCGCTCTCTGCTGAGATGGTATTTATTTGATCTTTATTCAATTCAACAAGTTGTTCTAATAATACTATAATCATGTGTTTTTCTTATATATTTCTTGTTTGACCAGGTCCTTGACGTTCTCAAGCGCATAACTGATGAGGATTGTCTTCTGTTGGGCCTGAATCCCAAATTTGCCCGTCCAGATTGGATGATACTCCAGGTTCTTCCAATTCCTCCACCCCCTGTTAGACCATCTGTCATGATGGGCACTTATTCCAGAAGTGAGGTGAGCCTAGTACCACTATTATTTTGTGTCCAATTGTTTGATGCATGGATGGATTACAAATGCACCTTTTTATCTCACTGTTGTTCTTCTGGGCCTTTCATTTGCTTCTTACAGGATGATTTGACTCATCAGTTATCTATGATAATTCGGCACAATGAGAACTTGAGGAGGCAACAGACAAAAGGAGCTCCAGCTCATATTATAACAGAGGTTGCCCAGTTGTTGCAATTTTACATTGCTACATACTTTGATAATGACCTTTCTGACCAACCCAAGGTGAGTATTTTAAATTTTTTTTCTGCATATTACTTGTTAAATCAAATGCTCAATCATCGCTTTCGTGTTACTTTGGTATCATGCTAAGTTTTGCTTCTGTTTTTCCCCAAATTCTCAGGCCACACAGTGTTCTGGAAGGCCTATTAAATCAATTTGCAGCAGGTTGAAAGCAAAAGAAGGCAGGGTTAGAGGAAATTTGATGGGGAAGCGAGTTGATTTCTCAGCCCGCACTGTTATCACACCAGATCCAAATATTAACATTGATGAATTAGGTGTGCCAAGGAGCATCGCTTTGAACCTGACATATCCAGAAACTGTCACTCCATATAACATTGAGAGGTAAACAAGTCACTGTTGTTCCATGTAACTACTGTATTTTTCTGATTACTTGCAATGAAATCCAATGATCTCAGGTTAAAAGAACTCGTAGAAAATGGGGCTTACCCTCCCCCAGGGAAGACAGGTGCCAATTACATTATTAGAGAAGATGGTCAGAGGCTTGATCTTCGTTATGTGAAGAAAAGTAGTGATTTGCATTTGGAGCTTGGTTATAAGGTGAATACTTGCATCATTGTTACTGTAGCTCTGATACTTTTTTATAATCCCATCTGAATCTTTTTATTTACCATTTTATGTCTGATCACCCAGGTGGAGAGGCACCTCAATGATGGAGATTTTGTTCTTTTCAATCGGCAACCAAGTTTGCACAAAATGTCTATGATGGGGCATCGTATCAAAATTATGCCCTACTCAACTTTCCGGTTAAATTTGTCTGTCACTTTACCATATAATGCTGATTTTGATGGCGATGAAATGAATATGCATGTTCCCCAGTCGTTTGAGACCAGAGCTGAAGTTCTAGAGTTGATGATGGTGCCAAAATGTATTGTGTCCACAATCAAATAGGCCTGTGATGGGTATTGTCCAGGACACGCTGCTTGGGTGTCACGAAATCACCAAAAGGGACACTCTCATTGATAAGGTTAATGAGGATAAACTCTACTTACCTGTCCATTAGTATTTCCTGTTGAGTTTTATAGTTCAATGTTGTGAAATTCATTCCAGGATGTATTTATGAACATATTGATGTGGTGGGAAGACTTTGACGGAAAGATTCCTGCTCCTGCTATTCTGAAACCAAGGCCCATTTGGACTGGGAAACAAGTTTTTAGTCTGATTATCCCCAAGCAAATAAATTTAATTCGGTTTTCTTCCTGGCATTCTGAAGAGGAAACAAGATTTACTACTCCTGGTGATACTGAGGTCAGGATAGAGAAGGGAGAGCTTCTATCTGGTACACTTTGCAAAAAGACTCTGGGAACAGGCGCTGGAAGTCTTATTCATGTTATTTGGTAATTATGCTGCAATTAACATTCTGATTCGTAAGTTACATGGTTTAGTAATTTTCCTCATTTCTTTCTACTAAGCTAGTTTCATTTTAAATTCTTTGCAGGGAAGAGGTTGGTCCAAATTCAGCGCGCAAGTTCTTAGGTCATACACAGTGGCTTGTCAACTACTGGCCTTTTCAAATTGGTTTCAGTATTGGAATAGGGGATGTGATTGCAGATGCGGCCACTATGGAGAACATTTATCAGACAATTTCGAAAGCTAAGAATGACGTGAAGGACCTTATTAAACAAGCATGCGACAGGAAGTTGGAAGCTGAGCCTGGACGCACAATGATGGAGTCATTTGAAAATAAAGTAAATCAGGTAGTTGTTTGCTTACTTGATAATAGATTGCTTTCATTTTCAAAAGAGCAATATCACTCTCAGTTGAATTGTTTAACTTCAACCCATTTTCTTTCCACTCCAGGTTCTCAATAAGGCTCGTGATGATGCTGGAAGCAGTGCTCAGATGAGCTTGTCTGAAAGCAACAATTTGAAGGCTATGGTCACTGCAGGCTCCAAAGGCAGTTTCATTAACATTTCACAAATGACTGCTTGTGTTGGACAGCAGAATGTTGAGGGCAAGCGGATACCATTTGGTTTCAGTGGTCGAACATTGCCACATTTCACAAAGGATGACTATGGTCCTGAAAGTCGTGGATTTGTGGAGAACTCTTACCTTCAGGGTCTGACGCCACAAGAATTTTTCTTTCATGCTATAGGTGGTAGAGAAAGTCTGATTGATACAGCCGTGAAGACTTCTGAGACTGGGTATATCCAACGCAGGCTTGTGGAAGCTATGGAGGATATCATGGTGAAATATGATGGTACCGTAAGAAATTCCTTAGGAGATGTCATTCAGTTCCTATATGGGGAAGATGGCATGGATGCTGTTTGGATTGAAGAACAACAATTGGACTCTTTGCAGATGGAAAAGGATGAGTTTGATAATGTCTTCCGCTATGAACTGGATGATGAGAACTGGAGGCCTAACTACTTGCTTCCTGTCCATGTTGATGATTTGAAGACCAACATTGAATTCAGAAATATGTTAGATGCGGAGTTTCAGAAGCGAGAAGCTGACCAGTTCCAGCTTGGGACTGAGATTGCTACAAGTGGTGCTAATGCATGGCCTATGCCTGTCAACCTCAAGGGCTTATCTGGAATGCCCAGAAGATATTCAAGATTGACACCAGAGCATGTTCGGACATGCATCCGATGGAAATTGTGGAAGCAATAGATAAGCTGCAAGAAAGACTTAAGGTTGTGCCTGGTGATGATGCTATGAGCATTGAAGCACAGAAAAATGCAACTTTGTTTTTTAATATCCAACTTCGTGCCACATTTGCCAGCAAGAGAGTCTTGAATGAATACAGGCTTACAAGGGAAGCATTTGAATGGATTGTTGATGAGATTGTGTCCAGGTTTTCAGTCTTTGGTGGCTCCTGGTGAAATGGTTGGATGTGTGGCCGCCCAGTCCATTGGGCAGCCGACAACTCAAATGACACTTAATACCTGCCGCACAGTCCATTGGGCAGCCGACAACTCAAATGACACTTAATACCTTCCATTATGCAGGTGTCAGTGCCAAGAATGTTACTCTTGGATTTCCCAGGCTGAGAGAGATCATTAATGTTACGAAGAATATAAAAACTCCATCATTGTCTGTTTACCTAAAGCCTGAGGTGAACAAGAAGAAAGAATTGGCTAAGAATGTCCAATGTGCTTTGGAGTACACCATACTGCGTAGTGTGACCCATGCTACGGAGGTTTGGTATGATCCGGATCCAGTTAGAACAATGATTGAAGAGGATGTGGAATTTGTCCAGTCATATTATGAAATGTCTGATAAGGATATTGACCCTGATAAGATTTCTCCTTGGCTGCTGCGTATTGAGCTTGATCGTGAGATTGAGAGGTCAAGTTGACAAGTACCTTGACCTCATATATTGTGATGAGTGATTGTCGTGATGACTTGAAGGTTTTGGCGCGTTAGCTTGATTTTGGCTTGTGTTTGTGTAAGGCTAACCGCTGTGTGTGCATTTTGTTTATGTTCTTGTGTTTCCTTCTTCAGTGCCCGTGTGGAGCGTTAGGTGTTGACGGGTGGTCAACACGTGGAGTGGACTAACCGTGGTGTAGTCGCGACTCTGTGGAGATTGCGCCGTGCGTTTGGTCTTTGGATTGCAGGTACACGGGCGTCAAGTGTCGACGGAGAGCTGCCATGGAGGTGCTGTGGCCGATGGACCGTGCGGTGGACGGCGGTGAAGGGAAGCCGGAACCGGAGATCAGGCCGGGCGGCAGCTGTGGCGTCCACTCCTGAATCAAGGGCGCAAGCGGCGACGGAAGGCGGGTTTCTTGGTTTGCGCCACAAAACCAAGGAGGCGGACGGCAGTTGAAGACGCCAAGTCGTGGAGGCACGGGCGTTGGTCTCGGGACTGACGGAAGCGACGGGTGTCGACGGCGTCTAGGGACGTCAGGAGGCTGAGGCGGGAATGGCGTCCAGGGCCACGGCGTGGAGGCGGGAATCTTCCCGTGCGTGAAGTTTTTGCGGTTTTCTCAAAACCGGCCACCTACCCGGGTTTCGCGGACCCTCCAAAACCGCAGACCGGAACTTCGTCGACGTGGCGGCATCGCAGCAAAGACTTCGAGTCGAAGAAAAAAGCTCCCCGCCGTCGATCGAGGCTGTACAGCGGGCTGCTGCAGACCCGACCGGTCTGACCGGTCCCATGGACCGGTCTGACCGGTCTGGCCGCAGCAGCTGGGTATAAATACCCCCACCAACCTGTGGCTGGTGGTTCTCTTGAGTCTTTTGTTTTCTCTTCGTTTTTCCTTCTCCCTGCCCCTGCTCTAGGTTAGGGCCAAGGACTCCAACGCAAAAGAGGGTTAGATTATAGCTAATCTCTCCAATCTAGAGGGTGGATGATGGTGTGGTCGGCTCTAGCCTTTGTATAGGTGAATTCCTCCGTGATTTATGAATAAAATTGATTTGAGATTCACCCGTGTGTGCTGAGCTTTTCGTCCCCCCTTCCTCTCTTGCGTTTTAAGTTTCGATTCTCCTCTTTTGGTGTGTTTTGTGTTCGGAGGAGACAAACCCTTGAATTCGTGGTTTAATGGACTCTTTGTGACGATTCTAATCCTTCTAGCCAAGTGCTAAACCTACTGGAATCGAGAGTTCTCACGAATTGGAGTTTTTGGGTTCTTGAGAAAACCCCAATTCTCTTTGATCTTCCCTTGATTTCTCATGATCTGTTAATCTTTTGGGAAAGATCTTTTGGAGATATGTTCACGGGGTAGATGTGAAGCTATCCAAGTTTCATTGGATTTGGACATCGTTTGCTCGAGATTTGCCGTTTGAAGCTTTGTTTGCGATCTGTCTGGGTGAAACCGGTCTGACTGGTCTCTGAAACCGGACTGACCGGTCTGAGTTTTTGAACTCCAGCCCGACCGGTCTGACCGGTCGGAGAGAGCGGTCTGACCGGTCCGAGTCTGCCAGGTCTGCAGATTTTCTCGCTTGCTTCCGTGTTTTTCTCTCGCTCGTTCTAGGGGTGTGTTGTGTTGGTTTAGCTCTTCCATAGCTATTCCAAACTTCACCTAGAACTCTTAAGGGCTTGTTGTGATTTTGGGATATAGGCCGACGGTTTGAATTTCGGAAGAAATTTTGATCGGCTCCCATTCACGCCCCCTCTGGTCGCCGGCTTCGGTCCCTCAATTGGTATCAGAGTTTGGTTGAGGTTTTCAGTAACTTAACCGGTTCAAAAACCACTTGGCGACCATGGCGAGTCTTGGGAAGATCCCGGTGTTTTCCGGCGAGGACTATGCCTACTGGAAGGTTCGCATGAGAGCCTTCTTGCAGAGCATGGGAGCCGAGGTCTCGGATATTACCAAGAACCAGGCTTACGTGGTGCTTGCCGCTCGGGTCACTCCTCTTCAAGTGACTGAGCACGAGGCTAACGCCAAGGCTGTCAATGCCTTGTTCGCTGGAGTTTCTCGTGCGGAGTTCTCACGCGTCCAGGGTTTTCAGGAAGCCCACAAGATTTGGACGTGCCTTGAGAACTACCACGAGGGCACACCTCAGGTGAAGGCCAGACTGTTCGAGACTCACCGGCGTGAATACGAGAACTTCACACAGGAGCCGGGTGAGAGCATTGACTTGATGTTCAGTCGTTTTCAGTCGATTGTGAACAAAGTCAATGCGAACAGATCTGCTGATGCCCTTGAGTACACAGAGCACGAGAAGGCCCTCAAGTTGCTCTACGCACTTGACCGCTCTGTGTGGGATCTCAAGGTGAACACCATCATTGAGTCTGCTGGATATGAGACTCTGACGGTGTAGGGTCGAGATGGCGGACTAGAGGGGGGGTGAATAGTCCTTTCTAAAACTAATTGCGCCGGCTAACCGAAACTTATGCGGAATTGAAACTATTCGCTTAGCCAAGACTTCACCCCTCTAACTATGACTCTAAGGCACCTCCAAAAAGATCCCACACAAAGCAAATGGAGTGCCAAGCTAGTAAGAGCTCTCCTAACAATTCTAATGCCAAGTCATACAAGCCTAAGCACTAGTACTTCACAAACCGGGAGAGCTCCTACACAATTCTAATGAGCAAAAGCACAAAGCCAAACCTAAGCTCACTAGATGCTCAAGGACAAGGATACACAATCCAAATCCAAGAGCTCAACTTGCTTAGCTACACAATCTAAGCAAGAGCAACTAATTAAGCTACAGAAGCTAACTAGTTACACTAGGATCTCTACTTCTAGCTACACAAGCAAGAAGATGATTAGCAAGCTACATAAGCTAACTAATCACTAGAGAGCAACTACACAAGCACAAGATATAGATGAATGTAAATACAAGGCTTGTGATTTGGAGAATGCAAACCACCGAGAAGAGTAGACAAGATTGACACGGTGTAAGGATCACCGGGGTGTCCGACCCTAGAGGGGGAGGGGGTGAATAGGGCCGCTAATCGCTTTTCTATCCTAGGGCTCAATCTAATTGCATAAGATAAACCTAACACGTCCTACACAAGCTAGTTATGACTAAGGTTTATCTATGCTACCCTCTACTTACCCCAAAAGACTTGCAACCTATAGCCAATCCTAATCAAACTAACTAGGAAAGTAAAGGTAAGCAAGAAAGAGTAAATGCGGAAACATAATGCGGTAAGTAAAGCGGTAAGGGAGAAGATATGCAAACTCCCGAGTAGACACGGTCATGTAACGTGGTTCGGCACAAACGCCTACGTCCACGGGACACCGAGGCTCTTCCGATCACCGTCTTGCACTACGCCACCAAGGCGATGCCGGCAAGCAAAGGCAAGTGCGCACAAGACACCGAGTCTAGTGCACCGCCACCGTCTCTCTCGGTCACCCGGCCGAAATCCACTACGGAGCTTCTCCACCAAGGAGGGGGCCTCCTCTTCCCCCGCACAAAGTGTCGTTGCCACTCCACACCAAGACGGAGGGTCACACGACGGATCACAAGTTGCTTGCCACAGCAAGACTTCTCTCAAGGGAGCTCTCGCAAGAACTAATCCCTAAACAAGCACTAAGCACTCTCACAAGTGTGCTTAAGCCTATAGGATGTACAATGAAGCTCTATGGTGGTTGGAGATGTTCTTGGGTGTGTTTGGGATGTTCAGCAACTCCAGCACACTTCAAATGGCCGGGGTGAGGCGTATATATAGGCCACCAAGTCTTGTAGCCGTTGCTCTAACGGTCAGCTGAAAATCTGCTACCACCGGAAGAACCGATGCCTCTTGGCAGGGTAGCGTCGGTTCATCCGGTCACTCACAACATGAAGTAGCCGTTGAAGTCCTGACAGCTGACGCAGAGACCACTGGTTGAACCGATGCAATGCACCGATGCCTCACCGGTTCAACCGGTGCTGAAAGAATCTTCTCCTGGATGCTGACGTCATTACACCGGTGGTATGCACCGATGCACCGTCGGTTGAACCGGTGCTGAAGAAACTTCTTCTGGGCACTTGACATCGTCTCTGGTACAAAGGACGGCCATTGCACCGATGCCCTATTTTGGACCGTCGGTTCAACCGGTGCCTATAGGCTGACTTGGCTTCGATTCCCTTCTGCACCAAAGTATCAAGGCGTCGGTTCTTCCGACTACCATCAGATGCTCCGATGCCCTGGCGTCGGTTCTTCCGGTGCTCCTGAATCGAAGAGCCTTGCTACGCCTATCTTCTCTTTCTCTTTGTCATCACTTGAACCTAAAAGCCTGAGAATGATCATCTTAACAATCATATTAGTCCAAGTGTTGTGTTGTCATTCGATCACCAAAATCACTCGAAATGGCATCAATGGTGCCATGTTCGTTACACACGGTGATTTTTATCCCGAGGTTCACTTGGTTGCCACCAAGCTAACCCCCGTTGAGACAAGCTCCAAGGTTGCCGCCGATCCTCTTGCTAGTGGTGACTCTCAAGTCACACTCTCCCATGTGGAGTGCTCACACCGAGCTCTAGCACATGATCCGGCCGGACCACTTATTGCTCTTCACGTCTCGCTCAACTAGAGTTGCTCTTCGCGGCTCCCGTGGGGTGAGCACAATACCCCTCACAATCTCTTCTCTGGAGCACCGCACAATCTTCTTGCGGGCTTCAACAGAGCCTCTTGCCACCAAGCCGCCTAGGAGGTGGCAACCTCCAAGAGTAACAAGCACACCGGCTTGCAACACAATCACCTAGTGCCACTCGATGCAATCTCTCAAAGCAATCGCACTAGAATCGCTCTCTCACTCGATCGAATGATTACTATCAAGTTAGAGTGAGTAGAGGGCTCTCAAGCACTCTCACACATGGACACCAAGTCCCCAAGGTGCTCAGCAACCTCAAATGGCCGGCCACACCCTCTATTTATAGGGGGAGGCCCCAAACTAGCCGTTACACTCAAATCCCATGAAAACAGAGTTTTCGCGGACTGTCCGCCTCACAGAGACCGGAACGTCCACCATTCAAAACCAACGGCTAGAACTGCAATGATTATGTGTCAGAGTCGACCGTTAGAGCCCCGGGCGGACTGTCCGCGCCCTATTGGCGGACCGTCCGCCGTTCAGACACTCCGAACACTCAGAGAGACATAGTCTCTGGACAAACTTAAAGTTTGAGGGGCGGACCGTCCGCACCCCTTGAGCCGACCGTCCGCCCTTCACAACGTGCAACCCACCAGAAGCAAAATCGTCTCTGGACAAAAAAAATTAAACTAGCGGACCGTCCGCACAACAGGGCCGGACCGTCCGCCTGTCAATTCTTTTTCCCTCAAGTTGATCAACCACAACTCCAACACATTCTCCTTTGCAAATGTGCCAACACCACCACGTGAGCAACACCATGTGCATGTGTGTTAGCATTTCACAAATGTTTTCAAAGGATTTTCACTTGATCTCACCACGCCACTCGATCCTAGCAACATCGCAATGTTAGATCGCTCATGTGGCACTAGATGACTGATATGCAGACAAGTTTGCCCCTCTTGATAGTACAGCCATCTATCCTAAATCCGGTCATGCACTTCTCTACACAACCTTTGACCGGTGAAATGAAATGCCCTACAAGTCATACCTTTGCCTTGCGCATTCCATTTCATCTTCCCAAATATTGATGCCACACAAGCACCAAACTCCATCAAGCCTTTTGATCATCATCATGAGTCAACACTTGGCTTGATCTTTCTTGAATGATATGATCCACTCCATATCATCACATGACCTCTTTGGTCCATCGATCTTGACCTTGCTCGCTCTTCACTGTTACCTCGGTCCATCGGCGCCAAATCTTGCCCAAGCTTCACCGCCTCGCGGTCCCTCGCTTCAAAGCCTTGACTTGTCCTTCTCCATTGCAACCGGTCCATCAAGCCAAACCTTGTCTTGATCTTCTCCACTTTGCTCACATAACTCCATGGCATGTCTCATATGCAATGAGCTCCTCGATCACACTATATGAGTATAGCATCAACCCTTAGTCATTTCTCCTCCATGGCACATGTTGCTCATACTAGTGTCTTTGTGTGGACTAATCTCCTGTGTATCTCAACATAAACACTTATTAGTCCACCTAAGTTGTCACTCAATTACCAAAACCAAACAAGGGTCTTTCAGACGGTGAACGAGGTTTTCAGCAAGCTCAAGGCCACAGAGGTGGATAACCAGACACGAGCCAAGCTCAATGGTGCCCCTCCTCCCAAGAGCGTCGCTCTTGTGACTGGCCCAGATGGATCGAGCTCTAACGCTAACTCTGCTCTTGGCTTTTCTCTTGCCTCTTTGCCTTCTGTTACAGAGGAGCAGCTGGAGACGCTGGGCGATGACGACTTGTGCCTCCTCATCAGCAAGTTCTAGCGCGTCTACCACAACAGGCAGAGGAAGAAGAACCCCGGATGCTACAACTGCGGCGATTTGAACCACTTCATCGCCGATTGCCCCAAGAAGTCCGGCGGTGGCCAGAACAACCACTTCGACTACTACCGCCACCGCGACCGCGACGAGGGAAGCTCCAACAAGGAGCGTCGGCGCCACAAGCACCGCAGTCGTGACCGGGGAGGTTGCTTCGACAAGGAGTCGATTAAGAAGCGCTTCCAGTACAAGGCCAAGAAGCGGGAGAAGGCCTTCCTGGCGCAGCTCAGCGACCTCGACAAGAGCTCCGACACCGACCGCTCTTCTTCACCGACCTCTGACGACGATGACAAGAAGAAGAAGAAGCGGGACAAGGAAGCCACCGGCTTCATCGGCCTTTGCTTGGTGGCCGGTCGGTGCAAGAGCTTCTGCACCATGGCGGGTGAAGCCGATGGTGCTTGTGCGTCTTCGGGAGGACATGCTACACTGACGCACGCCGACTCTTCTCCTGGATCCGAGAGTGATTCAGAGGTAAACTCCACGATTGACCTGCTAGATACAGAGGTTAGGGAGTTGTACGCCACTCTCGACAACCAGAAAAGGCTGCTTAAGGAAGCAGCTAGAGAGCGTAGAAAGCTTAGGGCTGAGCTGACTTGTGATAGGGAGAAATCTAGTGAGGATGAGTGCGCTGGCTGCATATCTCACATGAACGATCTTGTTGCTCTCCGTGCCAAGCATGATGAGAACGTCGTGAACTTAGATGTTGCTAAGATTTCGCTTGCTGACGTGTCTCATGAGCTCGCTAAGGCCAAGCATGAACTAGAACTGGTTAAGGACGCTCCTATCATTAGCGATGTGCTTGAATGTGATGAGTGTCCTATCTTTAAGTCCGATCTAGCTTCGTTGCAGTCCAAGTTTGCTACTGTTGTGTGCGACCTAGAGGAGATGAAGTCTAGGCCAGTTCTGCTTGGTGCTTGCAAAGTTTGCCCCACGCTTAGGTCGGAGCTAGATGAGAAGAACACCTTGATTAAGTCTTTGGGGAAGACTAAGGTCGTGGAGTCTAGCCCAACTATTGACTGCTCTATTTGCCCTGGTTTGATCTCTGATTTGGATAATCTTGCGGTAGAGAAAGCCAACTTGGAGAATAAAAATACATATCTTAGGGCGATTCTCAGTTGGGTTTCTGCTAGTGAGCCGCAGTTGGGCATGATGATTAAGCAGTTCAAGCGTGGTGATGGTTTTGGGGTCGGTTACACATACACGAAGTCAGACTTTGACAAGTTGTTTGGTAAGATCGGCAAGGCTGCTGGAAACACTGCAAGTAAGAGCACGCAGCCTTCGCTTGTTGACCCCGCGGATGGTGTGCTTAAAGAACCACCAAAAGCACCTCAGCAGAAGCAGGTTTGGGTTCCAAAGCCCAATGAGCTGAAGAATCCCCTTGATATGCTCCCTGCTGCCTCAGCCCAGGTTGCCCAGAAGAAGGGGGCTGCTCCTCCCTGTCCGCAGGCTAGGCCTCCACCTCCCAAGCGTGAGGTGCGGTACCACTGCGAGTTCTGTGATAGGGAAGGTGACCTGGAGGAGTTTTGCTTCAGGAGGAAGCGGGCTGTGAGGCGAGAGCAGGAGAGACGGAACGCGGACATGTACTCTGCTCGGGTGCATGGTCCTTCTCGGCATGGTGGTAGGCAAGATGCTAGGGCGCGCCGTGTAGGTGGAGGTCAGGGAGACGGTGGTGGTTACCGTGCTCCAGCGGGTGGTCGCTTTGCCGGTCGTGCTCCTGGTCGTTTTCAGTACGGCTATGGACCACGGGACTGAGGCTTTGGAGGAGGTTATGATGCACCACGCTTTCCTCGCGGTGGTGTTCGTCAGCCTCGCGGTAGACGGGACAGGGGATACGCTTTGCCTGACTTTGCTTACCCTTCTGTAGAGCAAATGGCTCGTCACTGGTTTGTTTCTCACTTTGCTAACCCCAGTGTCGAGACGATTGCTCCCCCTATGTCTCGTTGGTGATGCAGGTTGGTGGCTTGGAGAACAAGTGCTCCATAGATCTTGGTCTTATGCAGGTTTGATCAAGACTTGATGGTTCTCCAAGACTGATGGATAGCCCATAGTGGCTTTTGTATCCTATGTTTATTTGAGTTTGTCATTTGAGTTCTTTGTACATTTTCTGCTTATGACTTGTTGTAGATTCTACATCTCATACTTGCTTTGCATGCAAGGTCTGTGCTTGTGTAGTTTTTGATCCTTAGTTCTAGTTGCTAGCTCAAGTATCTCTTTCATATCGTCTTGCTACAGTGGTTCATACTGTTGAGTGCCTTTAGATTATCCTAGGGATATCTTGTGTCTTGATATGTTCTAGAGTGTCTTTTGGTATACCCTTGCATGTAGCTTGACTAACACCTAACTATATGCTTGAGTTTTTTCTCTGGATCTTTGGTGTTTGCTATTTCCCTGTGTCCTAGCTTTTCTTGTGCTAGGTATCACTTGTTGAGGGGGAGCTCTACCTCAGGTGCTGATGATGGTCTGGAGTTACTGCGCAGGCTGCAGGCTCCATCCCCTTCCTACTTCGACTACATGGATTTGGTCGAACAGGAGGTGGACCCGCTGAGGACGCAGGGGAGGTGACCTCGAGCTTGCTATGCTCTAGGTCCAGCGGGATCTTCATCGAGGTATGTAAGTGTTTGACTTGTACGATTTCTTCCCAAGATAGACTTGTGGTTTTCTGATTGTTACCTTTTTATGGTACTCAGTTGGATCCATTTTGGTCTAGTCCTATGTGTCTTTGAGCCTATGTATTTGCTGAGTGCTTCATTTGCTTAGCTTTTGGCTTGTCTTTGTCTTTCTCTTAGTTTTAGCTTGGTTAGTTGCATTGTGCATATGCATTGTACATGTTTGCATTTTGCATTGCCTCACTTGCACTAGCATTCTTGTATACATTGTTGTGATCTTCTAGTACTTGCTAGTGTAGTTTTTTAGACTTGATCATGTATAGCTTGCTCCACAGTATATGTCAAATCATCTGAGGTAAGCTATTTTGATTTAAAAATCTAAAAACATGGTCACCCTGTCTTGGCTACTAGCATGATAGGATGTATTGATGTGCTTTGCTATCTTATTCATGCTAGTGTGGCTTGTAATCTTTGACATGAGCTAAATTTGTTAAATTTGTTTAAAATATGTCTGAAATGGAATGAAAAGATCCAGGTGGGATTGCTTGTCGCACTGATCGAGCTTTCGGGATGGCTCACATAGCACTAGTGAGAACCCGGGCAAGGCTGTGCATGACTGAAGTGAGTGCCTTAAGCTTCTGACTGCCTTTGGCATAGGCTTCTGAGGCGGGAACGGCGTCCAGGGCCACGGCGTGGAGGCGGGAATCTTCCCGTGCGTGAAGTTTTGGCGGTTTTCTCAAAACTGGCCACCTACCCGGATTTCGCAGACCTTCAAAAACCGCGGACCGGAACTTCGTCGACGTGGCGGCATCGCAGCAAAGACTTCGAGTCGAAGAAAGAAGCTCCCCGCCGTCGATCGAGGTTGTACAGCGGGCTGCTGCAGACCCGACCGGTCTGACCGGTCCCATGGACCGGTCTGGCCGCAGCAGCTGGGTATAAATACCCCCACTAGCCCGTGGCTGGTGGAGTCTCTTGAGTCTTTTGTTTTCTCTTCGTTTTTCCTTCTCCCTGCCCCTGCTCTAGGTTAGGGCCAAGGACTCCAACGCAAAAGAGGGTTAGATTATAGCTAATCTCTCTAATCTAGAGGGTGGATGATGGTGTAGTCGGCTCTTGCCTTTGTATATGTGAATTCCTCCGTGATTTATGAATGAAATTGATTTGAGATTCACCCGTGTGTGCTGAGCTTTTCGTCCCCCTTCCTCTCTTGCGTTTTGGGTTTCGATTCTCCTCTTTTGGTGTGTTTTGTGTTCGGAGGAGACGAACCCTTGAATTCGTGGTTTGATGGACTCTTTGTGACGATTCTAATCCTTCTAGCCAAGTGCTAAACCTACTGGAATCGAGAGTTCTCACGAATTGGAGTTTTTGGGTTCTTGAGAAAACCCCAATTCTCTTTGATCTTCTCTTGATTTCTCATGATCTATTAATCTTTTGGGAAAGATCTTTTGGGGATATGTTCACGGGGTAGATGTGAAGCTATCCTCCAAGTTTCATTGGATTAGGACGTCGTTTGCTCGAGATTTGCCGTTTGAAGCTTTGTTTGCGATCTGTCTGGGTGAAACCGGTCTGACCGGTCTCTGAAACGGGTCTGACCGGTTTGACCGGTCGGAGAGAGCGGTCTGACCGGTTCGAGTCTGCCAGGTCTGCAGATTTTCTCGCTTGCTTCCGTGTTTTTCTCTCGCTCGTTCTAGGGGTGTGTTGTGTTGGTTTAGCTCTTCCATAGATATTCCAAACTTCACCTAGAACTCTTGAGGGCTTGTGGTGATTTTGGGATATAGGCCGACGGTTTGAATTTCGAAAGAAATTTTGATCGGCTCCCATTCACCCCCCTCTGGTCGCCAGCTTCGGTCCCTCAGAGATGATGATTGACAAGAACTTGAGCATGGCTGATATAGCTGAGAAGATCAACCGTGAGTTTGATGATAACTTATCATGCATATTTAGTGGCAATAATGCAGATAAGCTTGTCCTTCGTCTGCGCATCACAAGTGATGAAACTTTGAAAGGAGATGTGCAAAATGAGTCTGCTGAGGATGACGTCGTCTTCAAGAAGATAGAGAGTAATATGCTGACAGAGATGGCTCTTCGAGGCATTCTGGATATTAAAAAGGTGTTCATCAAAGAAGTTAAGGTTAACAAATTTGATGATAATGGTGGTTTCAAACCAGTTGAAGAGCGGATGCTTGATACGGATGGTGTCGATCTCTTGGCTGTCATGTGCCACGAGGATGTTGATGCTACAAGAACAACGAGTAACCATTTGACTGAAGTTATTGAGGTTCTTGGAATTGAGGCTGCTCGTCGGGTTCTCTTGGATGAACTTCGGGTGGTCATATCTTTTGATGGATCCTATGTAAATTATAGGCATCTGGCCCTTCTCTGCGATACTATGACATACAGAGGTCACCTGATGGCTATTAAAGGGCATGGTATCAATCGCAATGAGACAGGACCTTTTATGAGGTGTTCTTTTGAAGAGACTGTGGATATCTTGATTGATGCTGCTGTATATGCTGAATCTGACTACCTGAGAGGTGCCACTGAGAACATCATGCTCGGTCAGCTTGCTCCTATTGGTACTGGAGGCTGTAGTCTATTTCTGAATGACCGGATACTGAATCAAGCCATTGAGCTTCAACTCTCTAGCCATATGGAAGGTTTGGACTTCGGCATGACAGCAACACCTTCACCCCTCTCTAGAACCCCATACCATGAGGGAATGATTTCACCAGACTTCAGGGCTTCCCCCATTGATACAAATGCTTTGGACTCGCCATATGTCAGGCATATGGCGTTATCACCTATTCCTTCACAAGGTGGTTATTGTCAATACTCAGGGGGGAACAATCCATCTCCAATTCCTGGCTCACAAAAAAGCTACAAAACCTTTTCTTCATTGTACACCCCACCGATTTATACTCCTATTTCTCATGCATCCATTCCTGCATCCCCGCTTAATGCTCCCACTTCAACATCACATACTTATAGTCCTTCAGGTCCAATTGACACCCGGCCGAGACTGGTTTACTCACAGATTCCTTCATACTCGCCCACAACTCCATGTTACAATCATGTGTCTCCTATGTATAGTCCTATATCAAGCGACAATCCTGCTGCTCCAAATTACAGTTACATGTCACAAGTTTATGGTCCAACAACGGCAACATATAGCCCTACATCTCCTGCATACAGCCCCACAGCACCTTCATATAAGTCAGCAGCACCATCATATAGCCCAACATCAACATTCTACAATCCTTCATCTGACAAGTATTCTCTGAGCACTTACTCTCCAAGCAACCCAAGGATGACTCTAGACAGCCAGATATCTCCAAGCTACAGGTACTGAGAGTTCTGAAGAGCTGCAAAATTATTTTTGGCAACGGATAATACCCATGCTTTGTTTGTCAATCTGTGTTCATATATGTACATATTGATTTCTTGTATTACTGTTTTTAATTTCAGCCCAACTTCACCAACATACTCACTGACTTCGCCAATGTATTCATTACAAAGTCCATCATACAACCTAACCAGGTGGGCCCCATTCAGGTTTTCAACATCTCTGTTCCATTTCAGTCGTCTATTCCTTCCTTGGAGGTTTGTGGGTTTTCTAACGTTTTGCCTCACTTGTTAGCCCAATTGATGACTCTGGACTGGAGCTTATTTCACAGAAATATAATGCTCAGAAAATGCCCATTTATCTCATCACTTCAAGGATAGTGGATGAAATTTTAGGCAGTAAGTGCTGTTAACCTATTAAGGTTTTCCTTTGTCGTGTGCAGACTTAATAAGAGTAATAACCATCATGTAATTCTGTTTTGACCTACTCTCAACAGGGGGTCCAGGGAAGAGTCACTTGTCTGACACTACATTCAACTCTGGTAGCTCAAAATATTGCCATCCTGATGCACGTGGTTATTTGGAGAGTGGCTGCAGACCGCATGTGGGTCGTGTAGTGCCAAAAAATAAGGTATGTGGTGAATGCTACTACAATATTTATTTAATCAACTAGTTACTAAAGTAAAATAATCAACACTAGATCTATAATTAAAACTTAGTTTCAACTTGTTCATTTATCCATTTGTATAAATATTTGTGGAAAAGACGAATAATCAAATGATTAAAAAAATTCCATAGTGTCATATATTCCCACTTTCCCATAATATAGCTACGTCTAGGATTGTCCTAAGTTAAACATTTTTACCTTTGACAAAATATAGTTCTAAAATAATTTATTCAAATAGAAAAAAATATTAGTCATAACAGTTGGTTTCATGACGAATCTGCTAACATCATTTCTTAAGTTGTCAATATTCATGATCTTTTTGCTATTCATAGTCAAAATTAAAAATATTTGACTTAAGACAAACCTAAACTCATCTATATTCTTGGGATGAAGGGAGTATTTTAGAACGGAGATAATATCTGATATTGTGGGATGGTCTTTTTGTAGTAAGTTGGTTTTGTGATTAATATTGAGTTTGCATATCAATATGGCTATGTTGAAGAGATGAAACTCACTGTATTTTGCAGGAGGATTATATCGCTTTTAGATCACTTGATTTGGGTGAAGAATTAGAGAAGATGGACAACACTCACCGGCAAATTATGAGAAAAGAAATGCAGAACTCAAGGGCGAGCGTGAGCTACCTGTGGCAGCTCAATGAAGCTCGAGGTCAGAAATGCAAGCTCATTAGAAGAGACATTGCTGCTGTGGGAGGATCATGTCAAGAAATCCCGGCATATCTGATCAGGCAATATTGAGTACTACCATCCGTAATTGTCGTATTCAGCCCTAGATGACCTAAATAGAAGTGTGGTTAGCGCGCACATCCATCGATTGGGGCTATGTGTTTGTAAAAAACAACTGGTGGTAGAGTCATCGCATTTTTCTGTGGATTTTTAGGCTCCCGTTTCCTATTTGTGACGTGGAATCCTGTTTGGTGTATATTCATTCGCCAGGGCAGTAGTCGCCGGTGTGCTTTCACTCGCACTGTATTACTGATTGTTGTCTGAAACCGAACCATTTTGGTGTGTCTCTTTTCTGGGATGGTCCATGCCGTCCATAGTCTTTTGATATTGGCTAAAATTTGGATACTCCCTCGGACCTAGTATTATTGTATATTTTAGAGATGTGTATATAGATATATTCCCTGAAAAAAGAGAGGGATAAAGATCTTCTGCGAAGTCAACCATCCAGTAATTTTAGTTTTGTTGCAGATTAGTAGTATAGTGTTGCAGTTTGCATGTTAGTAGTTTACGATCGAGTGTTCATTTTTGCATTATATGGATTCCTTTTTAGTTTTGTCATGAATATGGGATTAAGGGATCACATTTGAAAGAGGAGTAAGGAGGACGATGGTATGATGCTGTTTTTTTTTTCTGCACTATATCTTTTGGGTTCTAGTTCCAGTGGAGGAAGGGAAGAGGCGGCGACATATATCAAAGCTTATAGACGTGGAACATACTGAGTTGCTTGAAGGGCATGTTAAGAACCTTAAACTTATCATGCAGTGATATGCATAGTTGCAGTGATTGGCGGTTCATGGTAATGAAAACTAAGACAGACCCGAATAAAGAATTGCCTAATTGGTAAGGGATCAGAAGTTAGGATTACCCGGTTGGAAAAGAGATTGGAATGAGTACTATAGAGAAGGGGATGAGCTCAGGAAATTAATAGGGACGAGCAAAGTCTAGGTG
The DNA here is from genome assembly GCF_016808335.1 of Panicum virgatum. Classification (NCBI taxonomy): domain Eukaryota; kingdom Viridiplantae; phylum Streptophyta; class Magnoliopsida; order Poales; family Poaceae; genus Panicum; species Panicum virgatum. Next base: position 30,658,127 of record NC_053136.1, on the reverse strand, counting down.
TGGGGGCGTGTTGGCGATCGATTTTTTTATAATTTTTACCGCTAACATTTCTCTGGATTTTATGCTTATATGGTCCTAATGATGTCAAATTTATTTCCAGTGATGAGTTCTACAAGTTTTAGTGACTATTTGAACGTAGGAACTCATTAGAGAAAAATGGGCCAGTTTGGAAAAAATCCCAGGCTGGCCTAGGGGAGGTCGGCCGGCCGGCTTGGCGCGGCGACCTCAGGCTCAGTTTTCGCCAACATGCAGAGAAGCACAAGTCCAAGTGATCCTGGCCTATGATCAACATGTCGGTGCGTCATACGGCAGAAAGGCCTAAGCCATGGATCAATGGACCCACCTGCAGTACTTACCCATGGTTTTTAATCTCACAACTGATTCCCTAGACTAATACCATACGTTGATGGACGTGTCGGTGCAATGGAGGGTTGAGATGAGCCAGAGTCGGCCAACCGGCCTGACCAGGATAATCAGCCTCCAACTACTCAGCTTCGGGCAAATGCAACTGCCACCGCCCCTTCAGGAGAAGACCAGGAGCGTCCACGAGAAGGGTGGTTAAATGCGGCAACAATCTAGGATAGTTCATCAACACAACACACTTTATTTACTGCAAACTTAGAATTTATGCACAGTGGTAGTATGCTAAAGAGGTCAATTATTTGCACAAGAAAGCTTTTTCTTTGTGTTGAATCTGGAAATTGCAATCATTCATTAAATTGTTGTAGCAGGATTACAAGATGAGACAAGAGGAACTATGATGATGTTACAAGCGACAAGCACCATTGCCTTTGAGCATAAAGCATTCAACGTTTGTTTCAAAGAAAGTTCCTATTTTTCCTCTTCAGAATCGACCTTAGAGTTCTGACAATCATCGTCCCATTCACAACCTTATCCACATATAAGTCTGGCAACTAATTACTGAAAGATTGGATTTTGCTTTCACGTCCTCCAAAATGAAAGGGAAAAAACTCTGAAACTGTAGCAACAAAAGAAAAAACTTTAACACGAACAATAGAGCACACAACATTGTAATCCAAATTGGGCTGACAACATTTAAGGCTGACAGTTGATCAGCACAACGCCCTTTGAATTTTGTGCGAACTGAGAATTGAAGCACAATATCATATCCTACATTGGGAAATATTTTGTTGAATCGGAAAATTGCATTCATTCAATATATTATTGTAGCAGGGTTAAAAACGAGCCACAACCACAAGCACTATCCCCTTGGAGCATAAAGCTCCTGTAACTGAAGTAGACATGGGTTTCAGTCTTTCAGACCACTTGATCCTCACACTAAGAAGAAATAATAGGCTTCCTATTAGTTTTTTTACCATCAACCAGGCAAGACCCATAGTGGTAACTTGACATGATGAGACAAAGAATATAGGAAGAGATCACGGGCCCGGTTTAGTTCCCAAAAAATTTCATACAGTACCTGTCACATCGAATTTTTTGACACATGCATGGAGCATTAAATGCAGTTGAAAAAAATAATTAATTACACAGTCTAACTGATTAGCACGAGATGAATCTTTTAAGCCTAATTAGTTCATGATTGGACATTATTTGTCAAGTAACAACGAAATGTGCTACAGTACCAAAACCCAAACTTTTTCGCGAACTAAACACAGCCAAGTCAGATGCTTTTATTTATGTCCAATTGGAAAAGTTGATCTTATAAATTCATGTGTTTAGCAAAAGATTCGACAAAGTTGACTGATGTTGTATAACTTTTCAGTGCACATTTGATTTGATCAACAGAGAAAAAAAATAGAATCACAATACTAGCATGCTCAGCCGGTCGAAGTTAGGCCTACAATACTCAAGAATGACAATTGATCAACAGGACACACTTCAATTTCAGCATACTGAGAATTGAAGCACAGTGGTAGTATCCTAAACCTAAAGTGGTGAATTATTCAAGAATTGAAGCACATTGAATTGCTTTAGGAATGATTACTAGATAAGAAAAGAGGAAGGCTCGGTCGCCAAAAGAAAAGAGGAAGGCTCTGATGCTGTGACAAACAACAGGCACCACCTACTCTGCGCAGCGTTTGTTTCAGAAAAAACTCCTAACTTTCCTCTTCACAAGCTTGCAAGAGTAGTCGTCCTCTCCGTCCGAAGAGAGATCGTGTAAGGATCATGGCCCAAGAAGGGGGTTAATTGGGACTTTTTCAAATTTCTACCTAGTCCTTAATCTAGACTAGTATTGCCCAATCTACGAATTTGAAACCTAGTCACTAGAGCACGCTAGCAAAAGGTCCTTAGGTAGTTAAACACACTATCATGATCATTTTGTCTAGATGGTTGCACACTAGCAAGATCAAAACCTAAGCACGAGTTCACACTACCATGCAAGTTGTCCTAGTCAATCTATAAGCAATCAAAAGCAAGAATAACAACAAATGGATTTAATTGCTTGAAATAAAAGTAAGAGATACGAGACAACCGGATTTTTTTCTGTGGTATCGAGGAGTTGACGCTCCCCCCTAATCCACGTTGGAGCACCCACACAAGGGTATAGCTCCCTTGCTTCACCAAGGAGCAAATGATCACTAAGAATGCTCATTCTCCATCTCCGGAACGGCGAGCTTCACACCGTGTACAATTTTCTTGTCTTGGGGCTCCCACAAACTCCAAGAGCTCACCAAGAAACTCCCGATCACCAAGACGGGCTAGGTGCCATCAAACACCAAGAGTAACAAGCTCCTAAGCCTTCACTTAACCTACACTCAGTTGGCCCTAGCTCAAGCACACTTGTTACACTTGCAAAGGTTGAATTCTTCAAGGTTGAAGCACAATCAATGTACTAGATCTTCACTCTTTTGCTCAAAGCACTTTCTCTTCTTCTCAAGAGTGGCCTCAGGTATTCAAGGTGTCAAAGGCACTTCAAATGAGCCAGGGGGTGCCCTTATATAGAGTGGAGAGAATTACATAGCCGTTGGAAGTCCACTGCAGAAAAATCAAGACCACCGGAAGAACCGACGGGTTAGACAGTGAATGCGTCGGTTCAACCGATCTCTCTGTGTCCAATTAGTAGCCGTTAGGGTTCTGACACAGTATCCAGGCTTGCGTCATTACACCGGTGCATGCTCCGTAGGGGCATCGGTTCAACCGGTGCTGAAGAGGTTCACTGATCAACTTAAACAAGCTTTCTGGAACATAGTACATTCAATGCACCGGTGGTTGATTTTGAATCGTCGGTTCAACCGGTGCTGAAGAGGTGTTAAGGTCCACCAAAACATGCTCTCTGGAACATAGTACATCTAATGCACCGGTGCTTTGCTTGGGACCATCGGTTCAACCGGTGCTATAGAGAATGTAGATTTGATTTTTGCTTTCATCCAGAGAGATAGACTGACAGGGGCGTCGGAACTTCCGCCAACCGTCGGATGCACCGATGCTAAGGCATCGGTTAAACCAGTGCTGCTGTTTTTCTTCGTTTTCAACTGAATTGACTTGGATTTGAATGTAACTTCGATTGTTTCTTCTTCCAAGTGTTGTGTTAACTTCTATTGACCATCTTGGGCTGTTTTTGAGCGAGTGTGCAAGATTTATAAGGCCAACTCAATTTTGGTCAAGCTACTAACTCATGAACCCCTCTTAATAGTACGGTCAAGAACTAAAAACTATAAACCCTAGCTAAATCAAGTGTCTTTCATCTCCTTGTGACACTTGAGACTAGAAAAGTCCTTAATCTTTAAAAATGAGTCCTTGGCACGCATTGTTGTTCCGAATTGAGGGGTATCCTTTCACATTTCATATGAGACTAGACTAATCATTAATTTTTCCCGCAGCTTTGCCCCTGTCTTGCCGCGCCAGCATGCGAGAAGTACACTGGCGCACGCACACTTGGCCACATGCGGAACCGCTACACCGAATTCGCCCTGAGCCGCAGCGGATCCCGCAGCTGCTGACCGCTGGGTCCCACCTGTTAGGGAAGGAGGAGCTGCTGGCACGCGGGGCCAACCTGTCAGCGAGAGAAGGGAGGACAAGAAAAAGAAGAAAACGAAGAGGAGGAGGAGAAGTTGGGCTACCATCTTTCTGCCGGACCAGTCGAACGAGCCAGCCCGTTTCCTACTGCTGACGTCAACAGACCCAACCCCCTGGCTGACATCATGCTAACATCAACATGACACATGGCACGCTCAGAGGCTGCCACATGGCGCGCTGTGTTTTTTTTCCAAAAATCATTTATTAATTCTATAAAATAGTTTAAACTTAGAAAATTCATAATAAATTAACCGAAGCTCAAAAAATTATGAAAATAGTTTCATAATTTCTTCTAAAATCATGCTCTACACATTAGAATAGGTTTTGTTGTGAGTTGGATCTTATTTGAGCAGTTTTTGTGCAGTTTAGCACTTTAGCCCTTGTATTTATATGTAATTATGAATAGGTTCTGCTGCCGGAGAGACAACCGACGACCAGGACTACCAGGAGATTCTTGAGTACTACGAGGAGCCCTCAAGTTCACGCCCATCTACGATTTCAATCCCTAGTAGACATTGCATGCAGTTACGCTACTGCTTTACTATTTTGTTATATGAGACGAACCTGCATAGCCTACTTTATTACCGTATTCCTTGAATGCCTATATTATACCATGATTGAATGGTAAAGATATATTGCTATGCATGTGTTGTGTGGGAATATGTGATTGATAGTCTTGGTGTGAGTGAAGATTCCACATATGGGAGTTGGTGGCTAGGGTTCTTTTCTGTAGTGGGGGTGAGCTTTTGTTTTGATGTGGGTGTGTATTTGGGCACTCCCTATGGGGAACCTGTGGCGGGTGCGATTGTGTCGGTGGACACAGGCAGCTACACAAGGAGTGTGGAGAGGCGATACCTGTAATGGGTGCCTTTTGCGGACCATTGGGGAGGGTACGCGTGGAAGATGCTCGCCCCGGCAATATAGCTCGAGTTAGTGGACCTGGTGACGAAACTATGTCAAATGTGCACACCACTTATCCATTATGAGGGTGGACCCGGTCCGAGCTAGCTATGCGCGACACCAAACCTATTGGTAGGATAGGGTATCATTGTACGAGGGAGGTTCAGTGCTGGGGTGGTACTGGCCTCGAGACACCTCGAATGGCAAGGGAGGTGACCTCACAACCCCTGGCAACCTCTTGCGGGAGGATGCATCCCAAACCGGGGGAACATGATGGTGTTGTAGCCATTGGTTTCGTTAGACTGGTGCCTCGGGGTCAGTCGGAGTTGCTGCCGGCTGGCGTCAGGGCGAATGGGTACAGGTGTACAACTCTTGCAGGGTGAAAACTATACGTATAGCCGCGTACTCGGTCATGTATAACTTTTGATCTGGCTTCACTTTTATAGAGTAGTGTTACCTGATTTCTACCTCCCTCTAGTCTACTTTCCTGCTTGGATAGCAGCTAAGGTGCGGGAGAGGAAGTTCTCGCACCGACTCGGTGGGTTCTACTTTCTCTTAGGGAAGTTAGTTGATCGGGAGTCCGGGATGCCAGAATAGCCCATGTCGAGGTGATTTGGATGATATACTTGATTGCTGCTTGCATAGAAAACCCCAACCTATCCATTGGCTACTTTTATACCTTCTTGCATCCACTTAAAGCTTGCATACGATGGTGATATGAACCTATCCCATCCTTTGGGATAGTTTGATAAAATGCAGGATCCGATCAAGAGTTCGATGCCAACAATGACGATGGCACGACTGAAACTTAGAAGCCCATGCTACGCTCGAGTTCTGCATGTGGAGTTGAAGCTCAAGTTGAAGGATGGCCCGAAGACTAGTTACCGCTACCGCTTTCTATTTGTTCCAGTATAGCCCAGCAGGCTTGTAATAAAAGAATCGTACTGCAAATCCTCTGAATTTCGTAATAATTAAACCCATGTTTGGATCTCTTTGAGTAAGTATGAACTGATTTATTGTCTGAAATGAGTTCTGTATGGATAGCTACTGATTCAGGAAATATCACGACGATACAGAGATTCGGGTTCTCCCTATGAAAACCCGGGACCAGGATAACCGGCCTCCAACTACTCATCTTCTGACAAACGCAACTGCCACCGCCTTTAGGAGAAGACCACGCACGAGAAGGGTGGTTAAATGCGGCAACAATCTAGGATAGTTCACCAACACAACACACTTCAATTACTGCAAACTTCGAATTTAAGCACAGTTGTAGTATGCTAAAGAGGTCAATTATTTGGACAAGAAAGCTTTTTCTTTGTGTTGAATCTGGAAATTGCAATCATTCATTAAATTGTTGTAGCAGGATTACAAGATGAGATAAGAGGATCTATGATGCTGTTACAAGCGACAAGCACCATTGCCTCTGAGCATAAAGCATTCAACGTTTGTTTCAAAGAAAGCTCCTAATTTTCCTCTTCAGAAGCGACCTTAGAGTTCTGACAATCATCGTCCCATTCACAACCTTATCCACATATAAGTATGGCAACTAATTACTGAAAGATTGGATTTTGCTTTCACGTCCTCTAAAATAAAAGGGAAAAAACTCTGAAACTGTAGCAGCTTGATGCAGCAAAAGAAAAAACTTTAACACGAACAACAGAGCACACAACATTGTAATCCAAATTGGACTGACAACATTTAAGGCTGGGGTTTTGCTATGGTACACCTTTTACCTCTTAGGAGGTAAGAGGTTGGATAAATCTGGATCCTTGAATTTTGAAAGAGAAACTAATTAATTGAAATAAATTTCCGGCTATTCAGTTCATCATGCATGCAGCCATGCAGGTGTCTGGCGAGTGGCGTGAGCGCCTCCGCTTCCTCCTCCAAAGTTGTTGGATCTACGTGCACATTCGTGTTACAATTTTTTTTTCTAAAAAAGCGCACAACTAGATATATGTGTTTTCGATGTTATCGTTATGCATATCCACTTGTTTCTCAATTCCAATCAATTAGATCCATTGTGGTGATAGATAACAATAGCAGAATAGCTATTTGTTCAGAGTTATGATTGGTTGCATTTTTGAAATGCTCCTATGCATCATGGAGGCGGACACTAGCACGTATAAAACAGGCCTTGGCCAACTGTTGTTACCTGGCTAGTAAACTGCTGTAGGTGTACCCTATTACTAGCATTTTGCAATGAAAGCAACTGAAAGAATTGCCAGATGGTACATTAGAGCCTCCTTGAACAAATTTTTTTTTCCTAATAACAAACAAAAGACCAAACATATAGAAAACAAATTGTTACACTCCCAGATGTCCCATGACGAGATTGGCAAAAAAAAATCAAACGGTGCATGCAATCTGCTCGTGGTTGTGTGACGTACCTGGATAGGATAAAAAAAATATTACACGCATGTCTCCATCTAATTCCCATGGGCAGCCCATCACGTGGTGGGGAAAAAACTAATCATGCATGCATGTTAGATCTAATTCTTTATTTTCTGATTTAAAATATCTAAAATAAATATTTAAATTATTACTTCTTAGGAGGTAATATGATATTAGATCAACGGTCCACAATCACTTCGGTGTACCGTAGTGAAGCCCTTGATGCTGACAGTTGATCAGCACAACGCCCTTTGAATTTTGTGCGAACTGAGAATTGAAGCACAATATCATATCCTACATTGGGAAATATTTTGTTGAATCGGAAAATTGCATTCATTCAATATATTATTGTAGCAGGGTTAAAAAACAAGCCACAACCACAGGCACTATCCCCTTGGAGCATAAAGCTCCTGTAACTGAAGTAGACATGGGTTTCAGAGTTCAGACCACTTGATCCTCACACTAAGAAGAAATAATAGTCTTCCTATTAGTTTTTTTTACCATCAACCAGGCAAGACCCATAGTGGTAACTTGACATGATGAGACAAACAAAGAATATAGGAAGAGATCACTAAGTCGTTATAGTCAGATGCTTTGTTTATGTCCAATTGGAAAAGTTGATCTTATAAATTCATGTGTTTAGCAAAAGATTCGACAAAGTTGACTGATGTTGTATAACTTTTCAGTGCACATTTGATCAACAGAGAAAAAAACATAGAATCACAATACTAGCATGCTCAACCGGTCGAAATTAGGCCTACAATACTCAAGCATGACAATTGATCAACAGAACACACTTCAATTTCAGCATACTGAGAATTGAAGCACAGTGGTAGTATCCTAAACCTAAAGTGGTGAATTATTCAAGAATTGAAGCACATTGAATTGCTTTAGGAATGATTACTAGATAAGAAAAGAGGAATGCTCTGATGCTGTGACAGACCACAGGCACCATCTACTCTGAGCAGCGTTTGTTTCAGAAAAAAACTCCTAACTTTCCTCTTCACAAGCTTGCAAGCGTAGTCGTCCTCGCTGTCGGAAGAGAGATCCCAGTCTTTGAACACCTCGTCGCGTGCTTCGTGGCTCAGCCTAATTGCCTCGGCTCTTTCACCGAAGTAGTCGTAGTCGACGTCCACAAATCCTTTGGAGGCGTACTCGCAGCGGACCCACGCCTGGAATTTTGCGAACTTGGCTTCATCCTCGTAGCAGAGTCGGGCACACTTGTAGAGGAGCACCGTGAAGTCATCCTTCTCCTCCTCCGGCGACGGCACCAGCGACGGGTTGGCACGCTTCAGGGCCCGTATCTCAGGATCGACAGGTTCGTTCGACTGGGCGAGGATCCAGTCGACCTCTTCCTGCGGCAGCCGCCACATCTTCTTCGCTGGAGCCTCCTCTCCTTCTCCGCCGGCGACCAGCGGGCCCTTCTCCGCCTCGGAACAGTCGATCCTTTTGCTGGCACGTTCCTCTCCAGCGAACTCTCGTCGCCGGCCAAAGACTCCGCCTTTCTTTTGCTAGGCGAGACCTTCGGCTGACACTCGACGCCGGCCATCGCTGGTCTTAAAACTCTCGTCGCCTCGCCGAGAGATCTGGCTGGGACTTCGCGGCGCGGGAGGATGATACCTAGGGCCTCACTGCGGCAATTCGGTTTTCGATCTGGGGGAGAGGGATGAAGGATCCTTTTATTTGTCCGGTTCGCGTCCCCGCGTCGGGGTCGGCCTGCCGCCGCCTGCCGGCCGGGTTACGTTCGGGGACAGAACGAGACTCGGAATCGGTGCAACGTCATCAGCGGTAACAGATTGGATCATCCGGTGCGACTCGAGGCGACGAGTGCGCGCGACACGCGGTGCGCGTTCAACTAGGCTAGCAGGACCAGGGTTTTTTTATCCGACCGCCGGGACCTAACCGCCGGCCACCGGTTCCGGTTTACCGGACCGGTTGGACCGGTTACCGGTTAAAATCGGTCAAACTCAAATTTGAATTCAAAACCCGCAGTTATACCGGTTTCGAACATCTAACCGGCTGGTTAGACCGGTTTACCGGTCCGGTTTGACCGGTTACTGGTCGGTTTAGGCTAAATTTAAATTTTTTTCTTTTTTAGTTTAAATTCAAATGCCCGCAAAATATACTAAATAAATGTTTGTATAATATATTTTAGCCTAAATGAACCCTCCAACTCTTTTTTTACTACTTTTACATTGTATTTGTATATTTTTGTATGCATGTTTTTTTGTTTAACTTCAAATGCTCGCAAAGTATACTAAATGAATGAATATTTGAAAAAAATTGACACCATTAGATTCGTCGCAACTTGAAGTATTTTAAAGATTTTTTTGAAATTTTTTCATTTTTTCGAATTCAAATTTAAAATTTGAATTTAGGCCGGTTTCTAACCGCCCGGAACCGGAACCGGTCCGGGCCGGTTAGACCGATAACCGCGGACCGCGGTAACCGGTCCGGTTCCGAGCGGTTTGGTGAACCCTGAGCAGGACACGCGCGCGGCTAGGCGTCGCGCCTGCCAAATACAAGGACAGCGGACAGCCGCCGGCGCGCCAATTCTGGACGCTTCCATCCTCGCTCTCGCTTGTTCGGCCGGGAAGACAATGACCGTCGCCAAGAATCTCTCTGAACCCGTGACGCCGAAGACGTGAATGCTTTTTGGCCATGTTTGGTTATTATGCTGAAATTTTTTTCAAAAAAAAACAAATATATGTATGGAGTACTAAACGAAATTTATTTTGCGAAATCTTTTTACGGATAGTTGTAACTTTTCGAAACGAATCTAATGAGCCAAGTTCCACCATGATTGGCTACAATGATACTACAGTAACCGCCCTAATCATCTTCTAATTATGCGGTCAAAGTCATTATTAGCTACAACACATGCTACAGTACTATAATTGTGGAGGCTATTTTGTAATTAGACTTCATTTAATACCTCTAATTAGTGGTTAAAAGATCAAAAAAAATTCATAAATTTTTTTTCACCCCTAACCAAACAAGCCTTTGTTTGTTTTTTTACTATTATTATTATAATCTTCTGGGATCGGAAAGAGGCGTGCGGTGCGTGCACCCTCTTGCTATTACTGTATTTGGCTGGCTGATCGATTGGTCGGGAGCAAGCGCTCCCCTCGTCCGTTCCTCCTCCCACCGAATCGCCATGGACCTGCCCAACGGGCGACACGGCGCCCCGAACGGCGGTGTCGCCGCCGCCGGCGCGGAGGAGACGGTGGTGTGGATGAAGAAGAAGAAGCAGGTGGAGCTGGTGCGGGAGGCCATCCACGGCCTCCTGGAGGAGAGGAGGCGCGGCCACGGGGAGGACAATGGCTTGGCGTCCAGCCAGCAGCAGCTGCAGGAGGAGGAAGAAGGCCTCCTCTCCTCGTTGCTCACCAAGGTACTGTACATTCTTTGTGTCTGGATTGTTTCTGACTTCAGAGTTCATGCTGAAAGGGTGTGCTTCTTTATCAGCTGGATGCACTGGAAGGTGATCCAGATTCGGGCGTTTCCGAACCACGCTCCCCGCACCCTGACCACCAGCCAGGGGAAGGCGGGAGCAGCAGCGGCGAGGAGAAGGTGGGGCTCGCCGGCGTCGCCAAGGACCTGGGCAAGATCAAGCGGCAGAACACGGTGACCCACCTGCTGCTCGGCGCCGTCATCGTCCTCACCGCCGTGTGGCAGGTCAACGAGGTGTCGTTCCTGCTCTGGGTGCAGCGTAAGCTGAGCAACCCGTTCAAGTCCCTGGGGGACATGATCAAGAGCTCCCTGACGCTCAAGGGGAGGAGGCCCATGATCGAGTCGTCGCCGCTGCCGCCGGTCGGCGTCCCCGACGTCACCAGGGCCGATCTGCCGATGCTCGTCATCGGCAGCAACGAGGACCTGGACAGGTGAACTAGCTAGCTGTGCGGTAATGCTAGGAGAAACAGGGCTTGCAGCCGTTTCTTGTGATTGGAGTTTCATTTGTTTTTTTTGTTCAGTTTGTCTGATCATCAAAGTTGGAATTTTAGCAGTATGGCAAGAATGTCAAAAGATCGTGCATTTTGTGTGTGTGTGTGTGTTTGCTCACTAGTTCCATTAGTCTTTTTAAACAGCGCGCCTGAATTGGTTCTTGAACTGAAAGTCTGAAACTAGGCACTTCTTGCGAGCATAATAGCGCAGACCGCAGGTTCTCTTGTGCTGGCTTGTAAAATTCAGACAGTTTGTTCACCCCCTCCCAAATCTCTACCAGTTCCAAATTGAAGTTGCAGCCTCCAGGATCTTGTTCCATGCATTCTCAGAGCAAATACACCGCGAGAAACTAGTGATGTGACTGTGCTATGAATGATCGTTCCATCATCAATATTCGAATGCCTGTTGGCTGTTGCTCAGAATGTGGACAGTTGTGTGCTTCAGTTTGGCGATCCTTGAACGAAGGGCTATGTTACTCAAAGGAATACGAGCAGGCTTTCTGAGGGCTAATGCGATCCTTTGAGCACTGTCAGTTGATTATCCAGTTGATTAGTGACGTGCTGGGTTGTTTCTACTTCATTGTTTTCATCCTTTATTAGATGAATGAATGTCTCGTCTGTTGCATTGTGAACTGATGCAGAGGTTCCCAGCCATTCAGATTCTGAAGACCTGCACTGGCATTTGTCTCGGTACGTACTGGCAAGCCTCACTTGCAAGAGATCTCTTCATCTCTTTCTGTGCAAACATTTCACAATCTGGTTCAACCTTGGGTTAATACCTTAGTTTATCCGGTTCCAAGTTCAGGATATCTTTTTTAAACGGAATATACTTATGTTCAGCCGTTTGAGTATCAAGCCCCCTTTTGCTTGATCACTGTTGTGTCGATCAGCTGCTGCCGGTGCAGCAGCCATCTCTAAAACTACATGTGAATTCTTCAGCTGAACCAATTGCTTAGGGCCTCTTTGGCAGGGCTCCAGCTCTGACTCCCTCAGCAGGAGCTCTACCAAATGCTTAGGAGGTAGAGCGGCTCCATTCGAAGGCAGTGAGAGCTGCAGAAACAGCTTTGCCTCCGAGAATGTGGAGTACGTGGAGCCATAAAAACCAGCTTAATCTGCTCCAGTTTCGGCTTCACCCTTTTCTGCAAGAGCCACTCTTTTCTACAGGAGTCGGAGCCCTCCCAAACGGACTCTTATTGTACGTTCAGAGTTTGGGCCAACAACTTTTCTCCCGTTTTGCTTGCACCACCGGCTCAACTCTGAACATTCACCTTGGTCGGCGCATCCGGGTATGCATTAGCATTACTCTCGCAACTGAAAAACGCAGCATCGATGCACTGGAACCACCCAAGCACTGTTTTTTTTTCCATCACGGTGCAGATACTGGAACGGTGGAACCTTTTTTCTTTCCATCATCTAAGAAACTACTTAGCAATTTATCTTCCTCGTGTGTGCGACATTCAAGATCATTTCAGAAGTGCAGAGGCAGCTTCTAATCACTGCAGATTCTGAAGGACCGAACAGAACAATTCCATACCCGAGTAGGGTTAATAATCCCGACCGGTCCGGTCAAATCGCCGCCCTCCGGTAGCGGTTTACTGGACCGGTTTGACCGGAAACCGGTGGAATTCAAATCCAAATTCAAAATCGCATGTGTAATCGGTTTGGACCGGTATACCGGCTGGTTTGACCGGTTTGAATTCAAATCCAAATTCAAAATCGCATGTGTAACCGGTTTGAAATGGTATACCGGCCGGTTTGACCGGTTTACCAGCCGGTATGACCGGTTTATCAAGTGGGCCTTAATGGGCCGTCTCATTTTTTTCTTTTCTTTTTTGGTTTAACTTTAAATGCCCGAAAAGTATGTTAAACGAACGATTTTTTGAGAAAATTTGACACAATTAGATTCGTCGCACCTTAAAGTATTTTTAGAAATTTTTTGAGAATTTTTCATTTTTTTGAATTCAAATTTAAATTTTGAATTTGGGCCGGCACCGGCCCAAACCGGAACCGGGCCGGACCAGTTTGACCAGTAACCGGTCAAACCGGCAAGGTTCTCACCGGTTTTGTAAACCCTGTATCCGAGGCTTGGAAACACTGGCTTCCAAGTAGACCTGGGCATGGGCTGCCCGACCCGACGGACCCGACCCAACCCGCCCGAAAATAGCCCGACCCGACCCGACCCGAAGAGTTTGATGGGCGGTCTCGGGTCAAAATTTTTGACCCGGTATGACTGACGGGCCGGGCACGGGCTAAAAATTTTGACCCGAAACCCGAAAAACCCGAAGGAACCCGACATTTTACATAGGCCCGGCCTGACCCGACCCGAACCCGACCCGACCCGACTGGCTGTCGGGTCGGGTGCGGGTTCAATTTTACGGCCCGGCCACCGGGTCGGGTCGGGCACGGGCCGCTAGAAAAAACACCGGGCTTTTTTTGGCCCGACCCGAACCCGACCCAGCCCGGAGGATGCCCAGGTCTACTTCCAAGATTCACTTGCAGGTTGCAAGGATCCAGTGGACTAGTGGTATCTTGAGGCCGAGAACTCTGCTGTTCTGAACATCCAGCTACCAGCTCCCGCTCGAAACAAGAACAGATGCCGTGACCCGCATGCAGCCTCAGCTCCTCACAGCTTAAAATGGGGCTTCTTCTATCTGGTAGCTCTTGAACACACAAGTTCATTCAGACATTCAGTCATTAGCAACAGCACCATCCTAATTCCTATATGTAATGACAGTGTCTATAAGGGTTAACAGCAGCAGGATTACCAGCACTATCATCATCAGTGCAGCATCAGTCTGTTTTATTACATGACAGTACACAGGGACACCAGAAAAGGTCAATGATGACACTGCTGGTGCTGTAGATGGGGAAGGTACTTGTCGATGAGAAAACATGGCGATGTGGGCCCCACGGGTGCAAAAAGGGATTTCTGGCAGGCACGCGTACACGTACGCAACCACACAGGCGTACATCTCAGAGGGACTTTTCCTGTTTGGTGGCCGTGACTTTTACCCTCCGCTGTGAAATGCCCGAAATACCCTCAAGCTTGCCTGGTTTAGCTAACCGCGACAGAGGGTTCCCGTCCAGGCTAGCATCACCGAAAATGGACCGAATAAAGTGCCGTATGCGTACGCTCTCGTATACAAATGTGATGTACGCTTTGTTGCGTATGCTGTGGGCCCCACTGCTGGGATATTTATGATCCCCACTTTCTTTCACATGCCGGTGCTCTTGTGTTAACATCACACCTCCAGCCAATAATTATAAGTCCTTTTAAAAAAAAATCAGAGTTAAGTTAAATACGAGTCTTCCAGCATCTGAATTTGTTTTAGAGTAAATTTCACCGGCGGTCCCTGAATTTGTCCCGAGTTCTCATCCCGGTACTCTCAAAATGCACGTCTAGGTCCCTGAACTTGTCCCGAGTTCTCATCCCGGTCCATAAACTTGCTAATCTGTTTCATATAGGTCAAAATCTTCATAACATGCGCTCCAAACAGTACGATTAAGTGAACTGATAGGTGAGGCCCATATGGCAGTCACACCTCTCCCTTCTCCCTCCTCTCTTGCTCCCAACGTCGCCGCCCATGGCCATGGCCATCTTCAACCTTGAGAATGGGGAAGGGGGCAGGCTCGGGCGAGGGGGTCGCCGGCTCGCCGGCCGGGGCGGCGCTGTGCGGGCCCGCGGGCGCTGGACCGGGACCAGGACCGGAGCGGGGCCTCCCCTGCCAGGGCGCGCCGGCGGCGGTGGCCATGGAGGGCGCCGCCCTCGGGGTGGCACGACATCCACAGGGAGCGGGGTAGCCGAGGGTCGCGTGGGACGACGGCCTTGACGGCAGCGCGGCTGGGTAGGGAGGGCGTGGGGCCGGTGGAGGGGCGGCGGGGATGCGGGGTCCGCCGTCGGCGTGGCCAAGCGGCGGTTGGGGCATGAACGAGGACCGGGGCGGTGCGGAGCTGAGGTCCATCGTGGCAGCGCAGGCGCACGGGTGGCGACGGACGCTAGGGGTGGGGTCCGGCGGCGCCCATACAGAGAGAGGAGGGAGAAGGGAGAGGTGTGACTGCCATATGAGCCCACCTATCAGTTCACTTAAATCGTACTATTTTGAGCGCATGTTATGGAGATTTGGACCTATATGAAACAGATTAGCAAGTTCATGGACCGGGATGAGAACTCGGGACAAATTTAGGGACCTAGACGTGCATTTTGAGAGTACCGGGACCCGGATGAGAATTTAGGACAAGTTCAGGGACTTAGACGTGCATTTTGAGAGTACCAGGACCGTGATGAGAACTCGGGACAAATTCAGGAACCGCCGGTGAAATTTACTCTTGCTTTAATACTGCACTTGTTCGAGGTGGTGAAATGACAGAGAAGTCCCTGTACTGCTCTGAACCATGGTTAAGCTCGGGTCACCCAGGAAGATTAGCTCAAAACTTGCAGAGGAGCAAAATGGATTGTTTTTTTTACTCCTACCCTGCAGCAAGTGACCTACTTTTTCTTCCTACAAGTACCCCTCAGCACCAATTATTTTTCGGCGAGTTTGACTGGGCGCTTGAGAAAAAGAAAAGAAAAGGCTTGTATTTGGAGCCCCCGGACAAATTTGGGAGGAAATACAATTTTGGAGGTGCTCGTGGCTTCGAATCTCCGCCAATTCGCGCCTCTCCTCCAGCAGATTGCCGCAGGTACTTCCGATATCCATCCCTCTCCTCCTCAGCTCCCGATCGAGCTGCGCTTTGCGGCCTGCGGCGGCGTGTAGTGCCAGATCGAGCCTTTTCGTGACCTGCTTCGGGAGCACAGCAGCGCATCTCACTCCCAAACCACACCGCAGCCGCCGCCGATCCTCCATCTCCCAAGGATAGCACACATCACCAGGCGCGCTTCTTGCCGCCGAGCTGCCGGCGGGCCGCGGGCGGCGCGCTTCCTGCGGCGGAGCAGCGGGCTGTGGCCTGCTGCTGCCGGGCGGCCCGGGAGTTCTTCCTCTGCCCCGGCTGCCGGCGCCCCGGGAGGCGGCAAGCTGGTAGGCCTCCCTCTTCCTCCGTTGCCCCACTCTCTCAGTTCTAGATTTGGCCGGCGGGACCCCAAATCGCGCTCGTACTGCAGGCGGCGTCGATGGGGGAGATCCGGGTGCGGGGTCGTGCAGCCACGCGCGAGGGGAGGCGCCTATGGGACGAGGGCTCCCGCTCCCTCTCCTGGGTCGGATGAGGGTGCCGTTGGAGCACGTTTTCTTCGTTTCGGCCCTCAAGCGTAGGAAAGGGATTCGGATGAGGGTTTAGTTGGAGTTGCTCTTAGGTTTGAGATCCTGTGGTTTTGTGAAGGAAAGCACGAATCTTTTGTGAGGAAAGGTTAGGATTCTAGCTGTCCTGCGCCGTGAGTCACATTTTAGTGCAAATTTTAGCGGCTGGTGCTTCATTTCTTGCGCCTGTTCTAGGACATTCCTGATGCTGTCACTTTTCGTGCAGATCTTGCTGCGGTAATTCGCACAGCTACTGGATTGATGCAGGTGTATTGAGTTCTTGCACGGTGGTTGGTCTTGGGCTCTTCTGTTCCCGCTCAAGAGTCAAGACCAACCGACTGCTGGCCTGAAGTCGAAGATGAGTGCAGACCCAAGTACCCAAGATGCGATGGAGGAGGAAGCCCTCAAAGCAAAGCATGCGGCAGAGCGCAAGTTCCATGCACGGAACATCAAGGGTGCCAAGAGGTCAGCGATCAAGGCACATAACTTGTGCCCAACACTTGAGGGCATATCCCAGATGATCTCGACGCTTGACGTTCACCTTGCGTCTGAGTCGAAGATTGATGGGGAGAGTGATTGGTACAGGATACTGTCTCTCACTGCCTGGGCTGATGAGGAGGAGGTAAAGAAACAGTACAGAAAGCTGGCTCTCCAGTTGCACCCAGACAAGAACAAGTCAGTTGGTGCAGAGGCTGCGTTCAAACTTATCTCGGAAGCTTGGAGTGTGTTGTCCGACAAGAGCAGGAAGATGTTGTATGATCAGAAGAGGAGAGATCATTCAGCAATGAATGGGACCAATGGATTGTATGCTTGTGATACGAAGACCAATAAGAGAGCAC
The DNA here is from genome assembly GCF_016808335.1 of Panicum virgatum. NCBI lineage: Eukaryota > Viridiplantae > Streptophyta > Magnoliopsida > Poales > Poaceae > Panicum > Panicum virgatum. Next base: position 30,640,823 of record NC_053136.1, on the reverse strand, counting down.
GGAAAAATGCTGCAGCTGCTGCTTCAGCAGCAGTTGAGGCTACCACTCGTCCTGCAGGGGCTGACACATTCTGGACATCATGCAACCGCTGTAGGATGCAGTATGAGTACTTGAGAATTTATTTGAACCACAACCTTCTGTGCCCAAACTGTAACCATGCATTCATGGCTGTTGAAACTGGATTTCCCTGCAATGGAACCAGTACGGCATTCGCCTGGACGACCAAGACGCAGCAGCAAAAGAACCACACTACCGTTGATCATTCATATCAATCAGCAAGCAGAACCTCTAGCATTCCAGGCGCAGGACATGGAGCATACCAACAAGAGAATACTTATGAGTCGTACAATAGCCAAAGTTTCCAGTTCAACCAGTACCCCAAGACAACAGGTGCTGCTGCTGCTGCAAATGGTTACAGGACACAGACCTTAGAGAAATCGAAAAGAAAACATGAGGAGAACTACATATTCAATTACTTTTCAAGTGGCAATGAGTATCCATCAGGGCGCGGAAGGCATTCAAAGAGGAGGCGGAATATTAATAATGGCTATGCCTATGCTTCTGTGGACTATGATGGGGAGACTGTGGCTGCAACTGCAGGTATGACTGTGATTGCTGATGCAGGAAGGGTTAATGGCACGTCGGGGGAAAAGTTTAGATCTGCAGTAAGTGGAAGAAAAGCTAATGTCTTGAGAGAGATACTCCAACTTGACACCCGAGCTCTTCTTCTCGAGAAAGCCAAGGCAGCAGTTCATGAAAAATTACAAGGCCTGAATGTTTTGTCTAGTCAGTTTGCAGAGAAAAGGAAAGCAGATAGAAGAGAGAAGCATGTCGACAACGATATAAAGGTTAACGGCATCTACCCTAACAATCCAATCAACAAATGCAAGAAATACAGCTCAAAAGATGCGGATGTTGGAATTCCTGCAACTGATGAACTGAATCCAGAACAGAAGCGTGTACCTGTGTCTATAGATGTCCCTGACCCAGATTTCCATGATTTCGACAAAGATCGCACAGAAAGAGCTTTTGGCAATGATCAGGTGTGGGCTACATACGATAGTGAAGATGGCATGCCTCGCCTCTATGCAATGGTACAGAAAGTTATATCAATGAAACCTTTCAGGATCCGAATGAGCTTCCTCAATTCTAAGTCCAATAGTGAACTGGCACCAATAAACTGGATCGCCTCAGGTTTCACAAAGACATGTGGTGATTTTAGGGTTGGAAGATACCACATTACTGAAACAGTCAACATCTTTTCCCACAGAGTTAGCTGGAGTAAAGGTCCTCGGGGAATTATCAGGATTATTCCAAAGAAAGGTGATACATGGGCCGTGTACCAGAACTGGTCTTCTGATTGGAATGAGCTTACTCCAGATGATGTGATATACAAATATGAGATAGTAGAAGTGATTGACGATTTCACTGAAGAGCAAGGTGTGAATGTCATTCCGTTGCTGAAGGTAGCCGGTTTCAAAGCGGTCTTCCACAGGCACACAGGCCCGGATGTGGTCAGAAGAATACCAAAGGAAGAGCTTTTCCGTTTCTCACATCGTGTTCCATCTCGCCTGCTCACTGGGGAAGAAAAAAATAATGCTCCAAAAGGTTGCCATGAATTGGACCCTGCTGCTACTCCAGTCGACCTTCTTAAGGTTATTGCGGATGTTAAGGAGGATACTGCACAGGGAAGTTCAGATTAGAACTCAACTTCTTGGAGCCTGCAAGGCTGCAACTACTAGCATTGCATGCACTTCACTGAACATGACCAGTCAGCGTCATTTAACTCACTTGTCATAATGTCATCGAACTTCTGGCTGACGACGAGGACTATACTCAAGGTCAAATATTTAATGTTGAAGGCCTTTGACTGTTCCCACCTAATTAGACATTTCTAACATTTAATTGTGTTGTAATATTGTCGCATAGAGTAAACAATTATCGGGATGCCACTTATTGTGATGAGGCCTGTTCTCAAATGATGGCAGGCCTCATGACTTTGTGAGAGGTAGGTGTCAATCAGGATACTCCTGTAATGATATGCTGCTAGTTTAAGTAAGAGCGTAGTTTGAGACTGCTGCCAGACTTTATTCTGTACCAGCACTCATTTACTTATTATGTTGTATTTTCCTTAATCCATAGTATTGTCCTTATGATTGGCGTATTCAGTTATTTTGATTACTTGTCTGTGGTAATAATTACTTGCTCCCTTTTACACAAGTACAATATTTACGTGCTGACAAAAACATGCAAATGGTTGTGGATGTTCAGAGGTTAATCGAACGTTCAATATCACCTTGCCTATTTAACGTTAAGTTGGATTGGAGAAATAAAGGCAAAACAAATTTTACTCATTTCCAATTGTTGCCATCGCTGTGCTGCTTTTTAGCTATTATGTACTTCCACTTTGCAAATCTTGTTATCGAAAATGTATGTTTGGAAGTCTTATAATTTTATCCGCCAGTAGCTTACACATTACAAAATGTTTGCAGTGCCCCAAAGTGTAGATATTTAGTTATTGACAGTGTGGAGGCCAGACTGTATATCATTATGGAATAAGTGGTTTCCAGAGATGCTCCGATATGGTCGAAGAACATGTGAATTAAGCATTGTACACGGGTGTCGCAAATGGTTTGTTCTTTGTACCCTTGTCAAAATTTAGTTTTACAACCCTTGTATGCAGGTGCAACATACATTGCTATATTGTTGGCATTTAGGAGCTAGATCGTTACAATCTAGTATTATCAAACTGGATATTATCTTGCAATTGCAAGCTGTAACAAACATGCCAGGTCAAAACACTAACATCATAATATTGTAAGCTGAAACACCATCGTATGTACATCACGGTCTGTTATAATCCTTCTAATGCTACAATTGCTCCCACGTCCATCAGGGTTACATTTATGCCTTCTAACGCTAGTTGTTCATACAATCATATTATTTGACGACCCTGTTAACAGTCGCAGCCAAAATCAGTTACTATATTAAACAAGCCACCTGCAGTGCAACTAAAAGGAGTACGCTACATGCTGCACTCAATGTACTGAAGTAGGATCAGCAGAAATGTGCAACAAGGACTGACACCTCACGTCCCTCATCGAGAACCAACAATGATAATGATGTCTAGTAATTTCTCAGTTAACCAAAGATCACTGATCTCGTTTTGATTCACAAAAATATTTGAGATAGCAGACATTTTAGTTGATGACACCAGAGTCTTATCTGTATCTCTACAGGTCGAATTACCACCACATATCTTGAGTGCACAATATGTGGACAGAGTTCCATGATGCTAACGTTAAGCATAGCTGTCGGTACAACTCCAATCAATTCATTTCAGTTAAGATTTTATTTTTGCAATTTTCGCTCACCAGATAGAAGATGAGAATGGAAAAGAAAGTAATACATAAAATTCACTCATAATCGATCAAGTTGCAAGACCGGCACTGAAGATCTTAACAGTTTCACCTCTCACGAACCGTCTGTAAGGGTGCGCTTGGATGTACTGATGTACAATACTGTATTCAGAAGACCAGTATCAGAGTTTGCACAACATATATCTCAAAATATCAATATGGCACAATGCATACCATTGTTTCCTCTTATGAATGCGTCACCATATTTGTTCTTTAGCTGACCATTAACATACTCTTCAGTTTGCTCCATCGCGATGTTCATGTATCCATCAAGACAAGCCAGAATACCTAATTTGGATAAGAAAACCTCCATTAGCGTCATCAAACAAGCAATTAGTTTTAACCAAATTCGTTTTTATTTTAATTTATCCATGCAATTAAAAGTAGAAACAGTGACAAATTTATTCTTCAGCATATATGTGGCCCTCATCCATAAACGCGAGCATTACATATCGGCCACCATGAATATCCAAGTAGGAGAAACTAGAAATGAATCTTCCAGCAAAGTCAGCACTATGTGACATATACTAGGAACATCACACCAGTCACATCACAACTTCTGCAGACATATCACATATGTTCTGTTTTATTTTAAAAGTTATCCTAGACAACGAAATTAACATAGGGTGGATACTCACCCCAGGTACACAGACATGTAGTAACAGGAGTCAACAGCAGAGTCAGAGCATCCTTCTTTTCATTTGAAGGTGGAAACAAGAAGAAATATGTATTCTCATACTAAAATGCCGCTTATATTCGAAGAAAATTGTTAAACAAAATATACATTGTAGGGACTACACACAACAATTATGAAGAGTATGAGACTGTACAATGCATCAAAACTATCACTCAAAAATATAATCATATGGCAATCATGCATTGAGATCCACTGACAGCAGCGAACCTTTGTATGGTCATATGCTCACATTCTGATATGGATAAAATAACAAACAAAACAAATCCTTGTTATCCCATTTTGGGGATGTTCATTTTGGTGTTGAGATGCACTGACAGCAGTGAATCTTTGTATGGTAATAGGTTCACATTCTGATACGGATATCATATAACAAACAAACAAATCCTTGTAATTCCATTTTGGGGATTTTCATTTTGTATGGTTATATGTCACAATCCAATATGGACAATTTAACAAACAAAACAAATAGTTTTGATTCCATTTTGGGGATATTCATTCATTTTCCTCGGTGAAAGACTCTGTTACGCGGATACTCCTAGGGGGTGGCGTATTCGTATCCGATATGTTTCGGATATGGATACACCCCGGATACGCCTCGGATACATTTCCAGCCGTATCCTGAAAATGCAGATACGTTTTGTGTTGGATACGTGTATCCGACACGTTTGGGCCAGATTGGATACGGCCCAAAGCACTTGTCAGCCCAATTAGCCCACCCAGACTAGGTTTTAGACTACAGCTACCCCTCCGTGACCGAATAGCAGCCGCCGCAGTCCTCGACTCCTTGTGCTCCCGTTCCTCCCTCACGCCCGACCTCTTGTCGCCCTCTAGATCTGGTGGCCGCCGGCCGCCGGCGAGCTCCTTCCCTGGCAAAAATCGGTCGCCGGCGAGGCCCTCCCTTCAAAACAAGTAAGTTCTTCCTTGAACTGCCACCCCTCTCAATGTTTTGCTGTGAATTGAAGCCCCCCCCCCCTCTTCTTTCTTTTGCTGTGAACAGCCTAAAGATGTGTCATTGCCAGTACCAACACAACTGCTGGTTTCAGCATGATATTTATATATAATTATTAATTATCCTAGCCGTATCCCCGTATTGGTGTTTTTTGGGAAGTGTGTATCCGCGTATCCGATACCCGTACCGGTATCCGTGTAACATAGGTGAAAGATACATAATTGAACAAAAGGTTAGACAATCCCATATCTACCCTTTTCGGGTAAAGGAAGTCTTCAACTTCACTCTAAAGTAGGTGGCAGAGGAGCCCAAAGAGCACCTTCTATGAAAAATGAAAAGAAAGGCCAAACAAGAGTTTAGATCAATATGTTTGCAACCAGGGTTTTGCATCGCAAATACAATTTTAATTTTAACCATATGTGACTGCCGAAAATCACAACTTTCACAGGAACAATGCACCTCTCCACAGCTCCATTGTGCCCTGAATCATACTCCTTAATAGAGCACCACACAATTTTCTCCAGAGCCCTCACGAATCGTATACTGGTATACTTACAAGTTAATTTTACTAGGATTGAATTTTTTATACAGTAGATCACAAACACCATCCATGGCTTTGAACTGGCAAATTAATCCATCATGCTAACAAAACAGTACAGCGCATGCTTATATGCTTAACCAAATAGCTGGCCTAAAATTCTGCAGGGGACTGTTCAAAAACCAAATCTACAGAGGAACGTCTTTGGGTTTAACGTATCTGATTAGACGCGTCAAGATTACTTAAGCCGGACCAAAAATCTCAGGGGATCACAAGTATCATATTTTATTCCGGTTGTCTCGCTCCATCAAGCACAAGTTATCTTCTTCTTTTTCTTTTTCTTTTTCTTGAAACAGAGCACAAGTTATCTTAAGGAACAACGAACAAAAATCGCCCCGTTGTTTTAGACAACCTAACTAATATTGCAAAGCTCAGATTTATCGCCAGCTGAACACAAGAAAGGGCCTAAATTTCCCCGGAAAATTAAGAACGTATGGAGTTAAACAAGCATGGCTGTGCCTCCCGCTGTAGGGTTGGCAACATTGCTTTGTACTAGATACGACTGAAGGGGAGAGGGAACAGAGCGGAGGGCCGGAGGTGAGTGAGCTGACCTCGGTAGTCGACGCCGGAGTTGAGCTTGATGACGACGGGCCGGCCCCTGATTGACTTGAGGAAGTCCGACGGCGTCTTCACCGCCCCGCCGCCGCCACCCGAGCCGGACTTGTCGCCGCCGCCGCTGCTCATCTTGCGCGCTCTGTCCCCCTCTCAGCGTTCGCGGATCGCGGGCGGCGGATGCGAGCGAGAACCCGTTTGGTCTCCGGATCCCCTCCCTTCCTGGCTTCCTGCCGACCTTGCTGGGTCCACCCGTCTAGTCCGGGACCCACATGCCAGTGCGAGCAGTACGCGCCAACCACCCGCCCACACGCAGTCCAGTCCAAATCGCTTTTTGCTCACGGGCGGTGTGTGCACCCCCGCGCGGTGTGAAGCCCCTCGCTAACGGACGCCGACACGTCGGTCCCACGTAGGCATGCCCCACCGATCAGCGTGTGGGTAGCTTATACACGGCTACGAGCGTCGCCGTCGCTTTCCCCGACTCTCCCCATCCCATCTGAGCCACACATCACCCACGCGCACAACGCACAAAGCAGGCACGCCCCCCGCTCTCCCCTCCGTGCCACCCGCCCCCAAACCCTCGCCGCCGCCTCCGAGACAGCCGCCGCCACCATGGCCACGACCGCCGCCGCGCTCACCGGCGCCGCCACCACCGCCGCCGTGCCGAGGCCGAGGCCGAGGCGCAGCGCGCACCTCCCGTCCGCCCGGCGCGCCGCCGCGCCCATCCGGTGCTCGGCGGTGGCGCCGGCCTCGGCCGCCCCCGCCACCCCGCTCCGGCCGTGGGGGCCCATCGAGCCGCGCAAGGGCGCCGACATCCTCGTCGAGGCCCTCGAGCGCTGCGGCGTCCGCGACGTCTTCGCCTACCCCGGCGGCGCGTCCATGGAGATCCACCAGGCGCTCACGCGCTCCCCCGTCATCGCCAACCACCTCTTCCGCCACGAGCAGGGGGAGGCCTTCGCCGCCTCCGGGTTCGCGCGCTCGTCCGGCCGCGTCGGCGTCTGCGTCGCCACCTCGGGCCCCGGCGCCACCAACCTCGTCTCCGCGCTCGCCGACGCGCTGCTCGACTCCGTCCCCATGGTCGCCATCACGGGCCAGGTGCCCCGCCGCATGATCGGCACCGACGCCTTCCAGGAGACGCCCATCGTCGAGGTCACCCGCTCCATCACCAAGCACAACTACCTGGTCCTCGACATCGACGACATCCCGCGCGTCGTGCAGGAGGCCTTCTTCCTCGCCTCCTCTGGGCGCCCGGGCCCGGTGCTCGTCGACATCCCCAAGGACATCCAGCAGCAGATGGCCGTGCCGGTCTGGGATACGCCCATGAGTCTGCCGGGGTACATTGCGCGCCTGCCCAAGCCTCCTGCGACCGAGCTGCTTGAGCAGGTGCTGCGTCTTGTTGGTGAGTCACGGCGCCCTGTGCTTTATGTTGGTGGTGGCTGTGCTGCATCTGGCGAGGAGCTGCGCCGGTTTGTGGAGATGACCGGAATTCCAGTGACAACTACTCTGATGGGCCTCGGCAACTTCCCCAGTGACGACCCGCTGTCTCTGCGAATGCTTGGTATGCATGGTACCGTGTATGCAAATTATGCAGTGGATAAGGCCGACCTGTTGCTTGCATTTGGTGTGCGGTTCGATGATCGTGTGACAGGGAAAATTGAGGCTTTTGCAAGCAGGGCTAAGATTGTGCACATTGACATTGATCCGGCTGAGATTGGTAAGAACAAGCAGCCACATGTGTCCATCTGTGCGGATGTCAAGCTTGCTTTACAGGGCATGAATGCTCTTCTGGAAGGAATCACATCAAAGAAGAGTTTTGACTTCGACTCATGGCACGATGAGTTGGATCAGCAGAAGAGGGAATTCCCCCTGGGGTACAAAACTTTTGATGAGGAGATCCAGCCACAGTATGCTATCCAGGTTCTGGATGAGCTAACAAAAGGGGAGGCCATCATTGCCACTGGTGTTGGGCAGCACCAGATGTGGGCGGCACAGTACTACACTTACAAGCGGCCAAGGCAGTGGTTGTCTTCAGCTGGTCTTGGGGCTATGGGATTTGGTTTGCCGGCTGCTGCTGGTGCTGCTGTTGCCAACCCAGGTGTCACAGTTGTTGACATCGATGGGGATGGCAGCTTCCTCATGAACATTCAGGAGTTGGCTATGATCCGCATTGAGAACCTCCCAGTGAAGGTGTTCGTGCTAAACAACCAGCACCTGGGGATGGTGGTGCAGTGGGAGGACAGGTTCTACAAGGCCAACAGAGCACACACATACTTGGGGAACCCAGAGAATGAGAGTGAGATATATCCAGATTTCGTGACGATTGCCAAAGGGTTCAACATTCCAGCAGTCCGTGTGACCAAGAAGAGCGAAGTCCGTGCAGCAATCAAGAAGATGCTTGAGACTCCAGGGCCGTACCTGTTGGATATCATCGTCCCGCACCAGGAGCATGTGTTGCCTATGATCCCGAGCGGTGGTGCTTTCAAGGACATGATCCTGGATGGCGATGGCAGGACCGTGTACTGATCCGAATTTCAGGTAGCGCCGCCCTTGCCTTCCTTTGACATGCATATGAGCTAGTACAAGAGTGATGTGTCCTACCTATGTGATGTTCTCCTCTGTTCTGTTGATTCCTAGGGCGTCGACTCTGGACAACATCGTTTTCTGATGTGCTTGTCTGATGTACTCTGGTATGGTACTCTTAAGTAGCTTCCAACCTTCTAGTTGTGTAGTCTGTCGTTTATGTTCATGCAGGCATATGTGCCATAAGAGATCATGTAAGTGCCTTTTGCTGCATACCAATAAGGTAATAAGCGCTGCTATGCAGTGGGTTCTGAATTCTGTTCTGTTGCCAACTAGTCCTTGCTTTTGTTCTTGGTTTCTTTCCCTTATTTCTTATATATCTCTAAAACACGAAAGCCCGTCCCGCATCGGTCCATTCCCTAGCCGGAGAGCGCGCCACGTCGCCAAAAAAAATCGACCGTCCGATCGGGCCATCCAACGGCCACGGGAACGGGCAGCTCCCGACAGCGGACGAGGAGCCGCCGCGTCGACCTGCCCGCCGGGCAGCCGCGCCGATCCACCGCGCCGCAGCGCCTCCCGCCGGGCCACCGCGCCTCCCGCCGGGCCGCCACGCCGTGCCGTGCCGAGCTTCCTGCCAGGCCGCGGAGGAGAACGGAAGAGGAGCCGCCGCGGAGGAACTGCCGCATCGAGCTGCCCGCTAGCTAGCCACGTCGAGCCGTCAGGCCTCCCTCGGCGGTGTGGCCCGGCGGAGGCCGGCCGGGCCCCCACGCTGCACCGTGCCGAGCTACCTGCCGGGCTGCAGAGGAGAACAGAAGACGAGGAGGCGCCGCGGAGGAGCCGTCGCGTCGAGCCACCTGCCAGGCAGCCGCGCCGAGCTGCCAGATCTCCCTCGGCGGCGCGACCCGGTGGCGCGGCCGTGGTCTTGCGCCGGCGGCGGCTGCCGTGCCTGGGCCGCGGCTCGCGCTCCATCCCTCGGGCAACTTCTAGAAGCATAGTCTCCCTCGACCGGTCGACCCGTCACCGCTTCCCCGCCTTGCAGCCGCACCTCCATGTGATGGCCTGATGGGCTCACCGGCGGCGCTCGTCCAAGCGGCTTGGGTCCCTAGCACTGGTGCTCCTCCCGTCATCTACCGTGCGCTCCGAGTATGGGCGCCGCACGCTCCGGGCAGACATTCCCGCTTCGGAAAGTGCAGCCAGCCACCTGCAAGCAAGTACCAAAGCGGAGGGATCCCCGAGCAAGAAGGTTACCTGCTCTGGTGCTGTGCAGCTCCCCCGCGCCCTTATGAAATGTCTCATGCAGCAGAGTCCGTTGGTTACTGCCCCAGGAGCTCCAGTTGCCATTGACATGGCTGATGTCCAGCAGCTGCTCGAGGAAATGGCTCTATGGTCAGTACATTTCCAAATTTCTTGGGTGAGTAGTCAGCTGTTGTTGTTTGCATTTTTCTCATTGCATGACACCTAAACTGAATTGTTTGTTAACGCCTTCATCGATGCAAGGGATTGCAATACTTGTGGAATCGATTTGTGTCACTTGATGGATGAAATGAAGCATCAAACAACATAGCTGTCACCTCATGGCACTTCCAAACTGCAATGGCTCTTATTTTCCCCCCCCCCTAAAGTACATGCATCTCGATACACAATCTGTAGATGATCAGCCAAATTAATAAAAGTTGCCAAACTGTGATGATTGTTGACCTTCCTCTCCATTCATTCCTCTCATCCTTTCAACCACACCCTGGATATGCTTTTCCTGTGTTACAGTTTAAGTAGAAGAGAAAAAAATCTCCTTACATGCTCTTCTTCATTTGCTTCCATGCCCCTTGATTACAAGTTGAAAATTGAAATGTCAATGTACCATGTACATTTTTTATTAAGACTGGGTCCTGAGTGCAAAACACAATCCCTAAACTTAATTGTGCAGGAACAATGCATGTTGTGCCAGAGCACTTATTGAGGTTGCTCCTTATGTTAAACTAACTGAAAATTGATAAAGAAATTATCTAATTGTTCTGTCAGCAATTACTTTACTTTTCATCCATTTCTTCAATTTCCATCACGCAATCTTCTTGATCATGAGTATATTGTCTCTGGCCACAACGTTGGCTTGCTCCTCAGTGTACACCTATATGCTCAGAATTAATAATATATAAAAAACAGTATTACCTCGCTAGGTCCATTAATCTGTTGCTTGCTCAGTGAGTTGAGAATTGGTTCCGCCTTTGAATGAAAACCTTGTTTTCTTTGCTCACTTGATATGTTAAGTAAGTATCTTAATGGTAACATCAGTTTATTAATGTGGTTGCACATAGATAAATATATTTTTACAAAATAGTCTTTAAACAAAAAAACTATATAGTAGTATTTTACAATATAGACTCTAGCTATTTATTATATAGTCTCCAAATAAGAAAACAATATAGCAACACAATGGTGTATAGAAATGGTATTCATAATTAATCATAGATTGCATGTAAATGATATAGTCTCCAAATAAGAAAACAATATAGCAACACAATGGTATATAGAAATGGTATTCATAATTGATCATGGATTGCACGTACTATTAAACAGTCAGAGACAGTATTGTCTATGGGTTTGAGAAGTTGTCTATTTAGCTGATTGTGTTTCCATTTACATATAAAAACAATATCCTACTTAAATAGTAGCATCACAACAACGGAGAGCCCAAAATATATACCATGCATTATTACAACTTGTAGAAGATTGAAACCTATAGTCCACGACAACTCTTAAATTTGATGTATAATTAGTATTTCCAATCATACAAATAATATATACATAAATTGGAAAAGTTATTCACTGCGTAACCCACCCAACCTGGCGCCACACAATTTCTTTTTTTTTTTTGAGCGGACGCCACACAATTTCTAGTGTTGCATGAAAGTGTGTGTAACTTCCCATGGAAGGGAAAGCTAGTTGCTGGGCCACACAATTGGACTTTTCGATCTGGCCCAGGAAGAGTTTGGGACTCTAGATTTGGCCCGTATTTTTGGCCCAAGATAAGGAAGGCAGCAGGTAGCACCAACATCTGCTGATCTCATTTGCGATGATGCTTAGGTGTGGCCGTGTGGGTGCTTAAAGAAAAAAAAACGTTGATACAACAGTAAGCACTTGTTTGAAAAAAACTCATCTCTACTTAACAGGTCCAAGTACTTAGATATCCCTTCCTGAAGCAGAATAGATCTATCTTTGCGGTAAGCGTATCGTTCAAGTACTAATAGGGTGCTAATGGATCATGATCCTAATGGTCGCTTCTCAATCCAACTTAATTATTATATATTCTTAGCTCAAAATTATATAAAATTATAGTCTGATCTTTTTAGGATCCGCTTTTTAAATTATCTAAGTCAAATTTTATAACCTTTCCTTTTACCACTTCTACCGCTACTTTACGGCTCTAGAAGCGAGTTTCCGAGAAGAGAAAGCTTGATTCGTTTTTGTGCCATGGATTAGGGCCCTTTTTCTTCCGTTTGAGAATCACACACGCACACAGCAAAGGGCGCCTCTTCTGTACAAAAACTCCCTTCCCTGGACCGACCAAAAAGAGAGAATCGAATCAGTACAACGGCCCTTAACTACACCAGAATGGAATTGGCTTGGCGGCCACGGATTACCTTGGCGGCCGAGTTTTAGCCGCCAAGGAATATATTGTTTCCTTGGCGGTTTCTAATAATGGCCAAGGAAATATAATTTTATGGCGGATTTTGGAAGCGGCCAAGGAAATTTATAATTACCTTGGCAGTTTTTATAAACCGCCAAGAAAAATTACCATTTCCTTGGCGCTTTTTTGTTGAACCGCCAAGGAAAGTGCGCTAATATATTTTTGCTAGTGTTATATTACATTTTAATAATAAGTTTTTATCAAATTGAAGCACACCTTAGATACTGTTTTGATCATCTGGCACTAAACTTTAATCCATATTATTTAGATCCAAGGATTAAACTTTAGGTGGGACACAATTAAGTAGTGGTAATGACTCTAGTAAAACCGGCCGTATGTTAGTGCATCCGCACGGCCGGATCCATCTACTGTCCACACACCCACGAGTCGGAGGTCGGACAATATCTGTCTGCACAAACTGCACCCACGAGCCCGCCGTCCGTCCTCCTTTTCTCTGCCTCTCTCACTCCATTCCCCATTTCGACCCCTTCCCTAGGGTTGGCGCTCCCTCTCGCCGGCTCCGCCGCCGCGATGGACCCTCACCCGTCGCCGGCCCGCTCGGGGCGCCTGGGGTGAAGGATACGTCGAGGCCAGCAGCGGTCACCGCGACTGGGCGACACCCTCGCCGCCAAGGCCGAGTCGGCGGCCGCCTGATGACGAGCTCCGAACCTTGAAGAGATAAGCCACCCCCCCGCCCCTGCAATCTGCTGCTGCCACGCCCACCACGACATCTTCGAACTCCGACGACCTCTCCACGATTGTTTGGGACACAGGTTGATTTCATTTGGCCTTCCTCTCTCTTGGCTAGGTCTCTCTCTGTATCTCTCCCTGCATTCCCAGGATGGGGGCTCTCTTTCTCTTCGTGTTCTCTCCAGACCCCAGCTATTTGTGAAGGGGAATCATAAATCGGAAGCAGAGAGAGGGCCACACTCGAGGTGAGTCCTTGGCTTGTGCGAATCAACTGATTTAGGAGGTTCTCTGCTCAGATTTCTGGTGGATTGCAAAGCGCAAAGCCTGAGGCCGAGGGGGGATCGATGCAAGTGAAGGTTACTGCTCCTCTCGTGGTTTTGTTCTATGCGGATCTTTTACCCAATCAATCCAGCAAATTAACTGATTCGAAGGTATTTTTTCTGTGGACATTTTAGTGGGCACAGATCGATACTTGGAGGTAGGAGCAGACCAACACGAAGGTGAGTTTTTCTTTCGGGGTTATGGGTATTCATTCCCCATTCACACTCCCTGGTCTCTGAATCACCTGATTTTCTCTTTGTTTTTTGAATTGGCAGAGGGAATTGTAATCGGGGACAGCAAGGGGAGAGGGCTCAACTGGTTTGCACTGATTTTTCTAAAGCACGTGTGGAAGGAGCTGAATGGGTTGATCGGCTCAGTTAAGGTTTGAGAGCTCATTATTGATAGTTACATTTTGTTTTGTAAGATGCGTCCTAGTTGTACATTTTGTCTGTGCAATTGATAGTGTTTTGATAATCTAGCAAAGGTAAGAGTTAGGAAAATTCTAAAACTAAATATTCAGTTTTGTAATATGGTTTTTCTACATAACTGTCGTTGTATCTTTTAGCTTTGTAGCTTTTTTATTCAGCTTGAAGGATCATACCATTAGGCAAAATACCATGGACCTAATTAATATAGGTAGGAATCTGGCAATAACATTTTTCTAGATAAGCAATAATATCTCATGTTTTTATGCATTATATCTACAAAAAAGTCCTTGCAAATACTGTTCTAGAATTAATTAAGCATTGCTCATTTTTGTTTCCTTTTGTTTTGTGCTCAGTGACCTGAATGCTTGGCTTCTATTCCAAAAGTGTAGTGTCGCATGTCTAGGTTCCTTATCTTGTATTCACAGATTATGACTTGAAAGCTAAATGTCTCAATTTTTTTTTGCCTAGCTGAAGCATATGAATGAATACTTATGCATTATCGCTACCACCGGAATAACCTTTAATTTATATTTTCTAAGTTCTAACTGAACTAGTATAATAACCTAACGGGGAACTTAACTTAAAACAATTTAAGTTAAGGGAAGGACGAGCAGCAGAATAGGCAAAACAGATAACATATTCACATGTTTTTTTGGGTAGTCCTCTACTGATATATCAGATTGCTAGTTGTTTATTTTATTGGCATGGTCCAGTATGAGGCTAAAAGCTTATGTTGTGTTGATTTATTGAAACTACCTGTAACGGAAATGTAAAATGCTCGTTCCCAAAAAAAAGAAATGTAAAATGCTCAACTGATATTATTAAAATGCGTACTTAGTATTAACTAAAATGTTTTTTTTTTACAATCCCATGTTGGATTCTAGCTTCAGGGGATTAGAGGCAAGAAGGTTAGAGAGGATTTAGGAATTGGGGTTCTGCACATTGACCTATTGTTGCAGACTTGCATTTTCTGGCTAGGTGATTAGGTGTGATGGGTTATTAGGGTAAGGGAATCGGGCCCTCAGGCAGCATCTAATTTGAGTTGTGGGGTTATGAGTCGGGCCTATTATTCAGTTTAGAATTCTAGAAAGCGGGATGTAGTTTTACTTTTGGATTATGGGGTAAAGTTACACAAATATTCGAGTTGTGGTTTTCTTCTAAATTTAAGCATAGCCAAAACACACAGATTCATGATGTATCTGTTTTGATTCCATGTTCTCATGATTAAATACCATGGAAAGCTGCTAGTCACCTGGATCCCTCTTATGGATATAATTTTGAACTAGTCAATTATATTATTTCAATCAGGTGATTCTACTATTTTTACTGCTAAGGTTGCTGCTGCATAAGTTCCAGACTGAATGGCAAGAGGGTGCTTCGAAGGATCAGGTGAGGGGTGAGGTCCTGCACTCATGCTGCTTTTCAATTTATTTTACTTCATCAGGTGATTTTTCGCAATCCTTGCACAAATTCATTGGCAGACTGTGCCTTGATTGTTTTTTTTTATGTCTTTGATGCAGTGGTGAAAATCAGAGAGGTCTAGGGAGGCAGTACACATAAAGGTTGGGTTTGCTCCGATCCCAAATCTTGAGGTGTTCCTAGAGGCTGTTGCTACACATTTGTCATGGTGGTCGGTCTCTTGGTGAGATGCCTAATGCACCTCTGCATTTGTTGACACCAAGCGGATCGTAGCATTTTTATATTTTCCTATTCATCATTTTTTGGATTTTCGTGTAGGCAATTTATGGTAAACAAATAGGCAAATTATTCATTTTAGTTTAGCATTTTTTGTTTTTTGATTTAGCAATTTCATGTAGGAAACTTATGGTAAACAAACAGGCAAATTATTCATTTTAGTTTAGCATTTTTGTTTTCTGATTTAGCAATAAGAGAAATTAATATCTCACCCTAATTCTTGGACTCATTTTGCATATTGATATCATTAAGTTGCTTTATTCTTGTCCATCGTATGTTACTATCGGTATGCATGTATTGATCGATTGGGTTCCAGTTAATGTATGGATCGGTATCCTAATTCTTTTTGTGTCATTAAGTTTTTTCATTGGTCAGTAGCAGTTTGTGCAGCGCGACAACTCTCTGGTTATGTGCTGTTCAGTTTCTTCAGGGGACACAACGACTTATCTTGATCTCTTTGATTCGAAGCCCGTGTAGGTAATCAGCAATAGGCCCATGAATTTTCATTTTTTATGATATAGTAGAAATCAAGTGTTTGTGAGATTCCATCTGTGGTTTAATTTACTTGGTTCCACAGTGAAGTAATTTGGAGTTTAATGACTGAAGTAGATTGTTTTTTACTGAGATAGCTAGGCAAGTTTGCATGCTTCATGTAGCATGACGTCAGTAATTCAATGGCTCTTCTTTTTTCTTCAATAGTTTAATTTAGTTTTTTACTTAATGTCTATATTGCTTGGAAGGATACTGCAATTTCTTCATTATGCAGTATCATAAGCAGTTCAAGTAAATCAGTTGAATTATCATTCATCTACTAGACGTATGCAATGCATTAAATTGCTAGAATGCAGTTTATGTGTCATGGAGTTTGTTATGTGTATGATTGCTTTTTATTGTTGTGCAACTAAATGAATTTCCTCTAAGCAGATTAGTGTAATACAACATGCAATTAATTGAATTTCCTCTAGGCAGATTAGTCCAATATAGCAAGCAGTTAAATGTTGTTTCATAGGCAAATTGGTGCAATAGAGCAAGAAAAACAATGGATCCGTTACCTATTGTATATTCTTTATTAATTTATGATACAGAATGTTTACTGTTTCAATTTTTGTCATGGTGCAGGAGATAGTAGGGATCAGTAAATGTCGTACAACAAAAAATGACATGCAAGTAAGCACTAAGCAGTAGATAGTATGGGCATTTCTCCAATTAAGTTGTTTTTGGCCCCTAAATTCGTACAGTGCAGTCAGCTTGAAGCTTCATATTTTGTTCTCTTGGCTAGATAATGCCGTCCAACCTCCCTCCTAGTACGCAGTTCTAGTAAATCAAAATCAATTTCTACACAGTTGTTTTCAGGCATGTTTGTAAAGTGGATCCATGAACAGAAACAAGGACATGTTATATGGTTTTGTGGTGATTTTGTGGAACATGTGAAACTTTTCCCTGCTATGGAAAATCTACTGGAACAATCTGCTGATTTAGAGCTATATTTGTGCAATATAATACTAGATCTGGGCAATTTACATGTAATATTATCTTTGATGTTGTCAGTTTTTGCCTACTGCTTTTGATTTGCCTTAGTATTTCTGTCACTGTCGCCTAGTCAATATCACCTTGACAGGCTATTTCACCCAGGCTGGGGACCACAGAGTTTGGTGTTGTTTATTTTTGCGTGCAGGGAACCCAGAGTTGCTAGAAAAGGAAGCTGTCAAAGTGCCCACGTGCAAAGGTTTCCTAAAATAGTAAGGCCGTGCTGTTGGAATATATTACGGTCGGCCGTAATATAGCCAAGTCCTTAAGTAATATATTTTTACCGTTGGGTTATTGATGTGCCTACATGCGCATTGTGAGTAGTAGTTTGGTCTTTTTCACAGTTCGCATATTGGTTTAGTCCAAATTAGATGTATTTGAGGACTAATAGATTAAACTTTAGTTAGTTTGGGAGAACTAAACTTTAGTCTACATATTAGTCCACTTATTTGGATCATGTAATGGACTAAACTTTAGGCCTAAAGTTTAGTACTGGATCCAAATGGACCTCTAAAGTTCTGCAATTATTCAAAAAATTTACATATGATGTACAAATATCATGATGGAATGTGCAGATGGTTTTTGCACAACATACGTCATCCTGTTATTAGTGTTAATACAAGGATAAAATACACATGCAACCATGGAATGAGTGCACATAAGAATTGTTTTAGTCCTTATATTATAGGTACATGAAAATTATCACCATACTCACATCAAGCAAAGTTCGCATTCTAATCATCACCGTGCTCACATCAAGCAGGCACATTCATTTAATTATACATGAATAATGCAACTTTTCACAAACGAGGAGTTGCCGATGTTAGTGATCATGTCTAAGATTGTTTTTTATATATTAAGTTATTATTTGAGCTAATATTAATATGTACTAATATCTCTTTATTAATGCTAATTTTTAGCAACATCAGTAATAAATAAAAATAAGAAAAAAAACCTTGGCGCACATGAGGAAAAAAAATAGCCCAACTTAGATTCCCGCTCGTGGCGCACCAATGCGCGGGCTAGCGCACAGAAGCGCAACCCTGAATTGCCAAGTCCAGCGTAGCGAAAAAACCCTAACTACATCAGCCCCCCCCGGCCGCCCACTGCTTCTTCTCACGCGGGATCCAAAAGCCAGAACCAGCCCCTTCTCCTCCCACGAATCCCCTGTTGCTCGTCATCCCCTTCTCCTCCTCAGGTCCTCCAGCGCCCCCCCTCCCCATCTGGCCAGCGATGTGGAGTTGCAGGAAGGGGGGGGGGCTTCTCCAGCGTCGTGGTGAGGGGAGTTCTGCGCCCAAGTGCTGCTACCCCCAATTCCTGTTCGCCCCTTTGCTGCAAAACTTTCAGGTTTATCTAAATTCTTGTAATATTGTCATTTTTGTCGATCTATTTGCAACCCAAAATTGAATCTTTTGACATGTAGTAGTCAGATTTTGGGATTCACCCTTGACTGTTATATTATTATTTGGTTCTGGTATCCCAGAAGACTACATCATAAAAATACAATGGGAAGGGAGTTCACAACTGGAGATGGTTTTGTTCGATTGTGATTGGTTTGATCCAACACCTAGTGGAACCAGACGTATTGAAAAGTTGGGACTGTTGGAGATTAAGCATGCTGCTAGGCTTTCTGTTTTTGAACCTTTTGTTATGGCAAGTCAAGTTAAACAAGTGTACTACTTACCTTATGCCTGTAAGAGTAGAACAGATCTACAAGAGTGGTGGGTTACATATCAGGTCACTCCTCGTGGATATATTCCCCCAGATGACAATGACTCAAACCCTCTTGCTGGGACAGTGCAAGAAGAGTTATTTTTTCAAGAGGAGGGATTGGAGGGCACATTTGTCATTGATTTGAATATTGAGCTTGATAATACAACTCCTGTTGTTTCAGATGAGATATCTGATCCTAAGGATTTGGAATTTTTATCCAAACTAAATGCTGAAGGTTATGTTGAAGAAGCTCTGGAAGGTGAAGAAATATATGAAGAAGATGAAGATGGTCAAGACGAGGAGTGCCAGGATGACCTGCCTGCAGATCCAACTTATCATCCTAATGATTATTGACCATTTTTTCTTTACTTTAGTTGGTGTACCCACTTTTTGTATGCTCAGACTTGTGTACCTTCAGTAATACATGTGTTGTTGCATGTTCATGTTATGTCCAGAAATTAAAGTGGATGTTGTTTACATCCCCATGCTCCATGTTTTTGTAATTAATATATAAAATATACTAACTGATTTGCTAATAATGCAGGAGATGCATGGCCTTCGACACAAAAAGCTTACGGGTACGCAGGGTGCACGAAGGGGTGGGAGCAAACAAACAGGATTCAGCAATGATGGTTTTCAGTCCAACAGAAGCAAGGAAGATCATGCTGGGACATCTAAAAAGGGAAGTGCTGATGGTACTAAATCCAACAGAGTTAACACCAGAAGGGTTGCAACCCTTGCTACAAGCTCTGAAAGGACCAGTGGTCGTAACTCGAAGACAGCTGCAGGTGATGCCATCTTGGGTGGCAGTAATGGTGTTAACTCCACAATGGTAGCAGTTGATGGTGACCACTCTGAAAGGACTAGTGCAAATGGTATTAACTGTGAAAGGGTTGCTAATGGTGTTAATTCCCAGTTAAATAGTGCTAGTGAGGGTGGTGAAAGGGTTGCTAATGGTGTTAATTCCCAGTTGAATAGTGCTAGTGAGGGTGGTAACTCTGAACTGAATATTGGATCCAAGCGGAGCCGTGAGGATGCACCAAAGAGAGGGAGGGCAAAGATGTCCCGTACAGAATTGAAAATGGCTCCACGCAGTGGGAAGGTGGTAAGTGTATAATATGAGCTCATATCTATACAGTACCGGTTTTTTTATTCTGCTAGTAATTGTAAACATAAAAGTCTTATTAACTTGTGAACTTATTTGTAACAGTCAGTTCAAATATGTTAATTATAACCCTAAAGGCCTCAAGTACCCCTCACAACTGGGAGCCATTCTCAAACGCGAGTACCCAGGTATGATAAAGGTCTATGATGATCATGGCACAATTGTTAAACATCAGCCAACATTGTCTTGGAATGATTATTAATGGAAAAAGAACAAAAATGGAGTCTGTTATGCTAAAAGTGTGAAGCAGGAGTTCTGGGTAAGTATACTATCTAGCTCTAATTTTTGGTTCACATATCTTATCTGTTTGTCAAACTTAGCCTTGTCCTCGGTGTGCAGAGTTTGTTTACAGTTAATCTGAAACATAGGGTTGCTGCTGCAAGAATATTAGAGGCCTATCTAGTGAAAAGAGTAACTAATATGGTGTACCAACTTCGTTTGGATGCGGTGAAGGTGTACTTTAACAAAAGGAAAGAGGAATGTGATGACATACGAGCACTCACCATTGAACTAACAGAAGAACAATACTTGGCTTCTCGGGTGGAGTGGTGTAATAAGGCAACTTGGGCATGGTTCTCTAAATATTGGGTTAGTGATGAGTTCAAGAGAAAGAGACTGGAAGCCCAAGAGTCATGCATGAATTCTGAAGATACTGCTCAAAATAGAGGAGGTTCACGGAATTTTTCTGAGACACAACAACTCCTGGTACAAGAAATCCTTATCTCTCGTAAGCCATTGAGCTCTGCAAAGTTTCTCATGCACAATTTCTGGTATCTGATCTTGTAGGAACACAATTTCGGTCCTGAGAAGGGTGGCACTCTAAACACATATGCTGTGATGAAATCTGGATACAAAACTGTAGACATCACTGGTAGGAGTGGTCCAATACCCAGCCAGAAAGCGCAAAGACACTTGGTATGTTTTGTTTTATTTATGTGATTACCTTGACTTCATTTCTAACATTGTTGTCAGTTTATCTCTAGTATATAGAAGACCATGTCATGATCAGTTTTATTTCTTAGAAAATTATCTTACATTCTGGTACTTCAAGACTTGCATACAATTGGTACCTTTTATTTTAGGATGACTACAAAGAACTAGCTGCAGACGAGAACTCTCAAGATTTGGATGGAAAGGCACTATACACCATGGGAGGTGGCATGAAGCATGGGCGTGTTCCAATTGGTGATGGTGCTGTGGGTAAGGAAACTGGTCTAGTACATCGAAAGTTGGTGCCTTTTAAGCCAATCAATCTTGATGATTATGAAAGGGTGCTCAAAGAAAATGAGCAGCTAAAACAGACTAATGAGATACTCCTTGATGAAAATAGTGTCAATCGTGCATTGATCATGGTATTATTTCTTCCACTGCTTGCGGCAAATTATGTGTCCTATGCATGAATCTTGATTTATATGCTTTTCAATTGCAGACAATGTATGTTGATTTTGGAAAAGAACCACCTGCAGAGCTGTTGTCCCATCTAGCAAGTATTGATGCACGTCATCGCTAGGTTCGAAATTTAACTAAATATTTGTCTGTCCAATTCATGTTTTGCATATGGAGGACATTTCTAGGAATTAATATTGTTTGGTGGCAGAATGCCAATATGAGTTGCAGCAGTGAAAAGGTGGCTTCCTGTTGATTAGAAATGCCAGTCTTAGATTAATTCCATGGTAAGGTAGCTATGATCAGTTTGACTTGGTTAATTCCCCTTAGTTTTGGTTGGCAAATACATTATAATTCTTGTGCCCGTCTCCTTAAACTTCAACTCTTGTGTTCAAATCAATTATAGCTGAGATCTATTGCTATGCCCCTCAATTTTAGTTGTTATCTTTTCATTGATTGATCCAACTATTTTGAGTCAATAGAAAAAAGCAACCATTTTCAGTCAATAGAAAAAAACATCTCTATTCTATCTATTTTTGCTGTTTTGGACAGTGGTCCTTTAGTTGCTGCCGCTTGTTTGGCTTGGAATTTGGCACTGCACCTGATACATGTTGGCTCTCACATGATACACACTTATTTTGCATGAAATAAAAATTTTGCAGACTGCTAGATCGTCACATGGAGCCTCCCACTCAGTTGATGATAGGCGTGATGAGAGTGACGACGATGACGACAGCTACCATGAAAGCGACGACGACGACGACGATGATGATGAAGATGATGCGTACTTCGAAGGAAATGTTGATGCCTACTCAGATTACATGGAAGGAGATGTTGATGGTAGGCAAATCATGGAAGGAAATGCTGATGATGAAGAAGCCATCAGAGGCGATCCATGATAAGCATTGCATTGACATTGACTGTGATATCAAGTCCCCAACTGAAGCCAGCAGCTCCTAGCTACTGACTGCAGGATGTGGTGTTGACTTTTGTCTATTTTGGTAGAGTAACATATGACTCCTATCTACTGACTGCAGGAGGTGTGTATTTTGTGCATATGGTGATGACATGTATGCATCAAACAGTATAGCCACTTAGATTATATGTAGGCCGCATGATGCATATGGCACACATGCATGTTTGCCTTACCTATGCAAGATGGACTTTGTGATGAACAAATGGATGTTCCAATATGATCTGTATATCGCTTCTAATATCATATAATCAAAATTGGACCTATTGAATTGTGGCTGTCAACCCATTATTTTGTTATATTATTCTGATTCTTTGAAAACATTTCCTTGGCCAATGTAACAATAGGTGAAACAGAATTAACTTGGCGGTGGCAGGGAGCCAAGAAATTAGTATAAATTTGGCTGCTACAACGCCAAGTTAAACCATAATTCCTTGGCTATTAGCGGCCGCCAAGAAAATCAAGTTACCTTGCGGCTAATGTCAGCCAAGGAAAGATATTCACTTGGCGGGAAGCATTCACCAAGAAAAGAAATTTACTTGGCGGTTTTTGACCGCCAAGGAATGTCATTTACTTGTCGGTTTATAGCCGCCATGGAAAATTGTATCTTTGGCGGTCATAACATTTTCTTGGCTCAATGAAAGTTTTGCCGTCAATCACATTTGCTTGGCGGACAAACCGCCAAGGTGGCGGTTTTTGTATTTTCCTTAACCGCCAAGGTAATTCCGTTATGGTGTAGTGGCATTAACTAGGATCTTCAACTTTTATCAATCGGCTCGGACACTGCACAGCAAATTAAAGTCCATCCATCATCTTCCATGCGCGCGTGGCCACTGTGCACAGCGCATCTACGCACACTGTTCATACATTTCTCACGGTGACGAAGTATTGAAGGCACACGGCGGCGTCACATAAAAAAAACGATGTGAAGCCCAGCTACCGTGCAGCTACCCGTACGTTCGTGCACGTGTCGGCTAAATGGGGACCAAAAAAAAAGTAAGAGTAAAACATTTGGTATGATGTGTCTATCGATTGAATAATATATGTTGTAGATATAGATTGAGTTGAACCAAAAATATGTTTTTGGTTATTGCCATTTTCTAAGTGTAGAGTCCCATTTTGCATTTAGCTCTCCGGGGCCTCAAATTTTTCAAATACGAGCCTGATCCGTGTGCTCATGCATATGTCCATGAAGTTAATTCAAATCCAGGGGCCTACGTCACCAAAAAAAGTTGAGTTTTGTAACAAAACTTGCATGCCTATTGGAGTAGGGATGAAAGGAGGCATCCTGGAACACTGGCAGAACGTAACCGAGGCGAAGCTGAGCTCCAGGCCCCCCTTAATTTAGCTCACGTTCCGCCACTGTCCTTTGATGGCCTTAGATGCGAATATATGACGCTGTGGTGTCAAGTCAAATGCACTCCACTTTTATTTGACAAATCGTGCTAGGGTAAGCCGCTGCTACAGTAACATGCAGACTAATTAAAACTTCATCGGATGGGCTCACTCCGGACCCAATGGGCTCAAACAGACCCTTAACAACAACCTGCAATCATGATTCAATCTCCAGAATGATGATATCATGATTTGTCGGCTCAGTCTTCGAAGATGTTCATATAGTAGGATTTGCGTGTGTGTATTTATAGAGATGAGTGTGCGTGCATGGTGCGTATCTGAATTGTACTGTATAATTTAAAAAAAGTTATTAATAGGATTGAGCTACGGAGAGATACATAAAGCTGACGCACGCTCTGGCCCTCCCTCCACTCGTTCCGTTCCAATTCGCCTTTCAACTTTATCTCGCGACACATTTCACTTTTCAGTTGTTGTGATCACTTCTCGCGCCTGACTTGAAACAGAACGGTCTGCTGCAGCAATGCAGCATTGCCAGCAGAAAAAGCATGTGCAGTACTAGCAGTGGACACATCTCGTGTGAGAACAATTTGAGAGATAAGATGCGCATAATACTCGAGAGCACATCTCATGTAAGTTTGTGCGGTGAGAATACAACAACATTCTCTGTAGACGTGCAGGCTCACGTTGCTACACTGTGCCTGCGAGCCTGCCAATCTTTTTTTTAATGATGGGCGCATGGGGGTCAGTGGTTAGAATAAGCTACTAGCTGCCTGTTGTTAAAAATATTCAAATCCCAACATGCTGCCTCTGTTGTCGCAGTGTCACCAGGAGCTAATCGCGCTGAGATGTTCGTTCGTGTGCCGTGTTGTTACGGAGATTCGGACCACAATTAATGAGATACCTGGTAGAACTTGTGAGCTACGGAAGTTTTTTTTTTGAAAAGATCTTGTGAGCTACGGAAGTTTTTTTTTTTTTTGAAAAGATCTTGTGACCTACGGAAGTGCAAGGATGCATGCACTGTGTGGTGTGAGTCGGCTGGCTGACACATGTTGACGTGGCTGGACCATAGTCCACGGAGGAAGCCAAGAGATGGGTCCAAGTGCTCCCTCCCACCTTTCCGATAGAAACTAGCGAGACACCAGCCCGGTCTCTCTCTCTCTCACCCCCCCCCCCCCCCCCCCCCCCCCCTTTTCCAAGTTTGGATTTCTTTTCTATGGCACACCTTCGAACATATTTTTTTAACGTTATTGCATTGTTTCAACATATGTAAATGTAAACATTGTAAAAGTTTTTCTACATAAAATGTTATATTGACCTTTAATTATTGACAACTGATTCTAAGGGAGAGGAATGGGTAAGCATATAAATGCAGCAATATCAACATTTGAAAACAGTTCTACTAGTTCTAAACTTTTTTCTTTAATATAATAGACTAAAGTACCTAGTGATACAAAAATATAGGACCAAGTACCAAAAAGTGAAACCGAATATTACTTTAATTTAATTTTTATAAATACCTTCCATTGATCAACGGTCAGAAAAAATTCAAGGCAAAAATACCTGAAAGTACTCAATTGATACTTTACAATCATTATAACAAAGCTATGTATAATAAGCTACTCTTTTGTCGCTTCGTTTCTAAACGGGCGAGCACAGTTAAAAACCATGAACATTGGCCTCTATTTGAACTTAGAAGATCGAGAACGTCTGGCATATAAACTTCCCGTGTCAAATACAGCCAGGCCATGGCAGAGAACCGAAGTGTTGTGACAACTACTGCTCTATTCAAACTCTTACTGAAATTTTACGATGGAACACCGTGCAGGAAATTAATTAGGCACAGGTACAGCCGCACAATAACAGTTCGATCGAACACGCATTTGTGCCAACACCAACCACATTGGAAAATAAGCAATGGCTGGGCTTCATTTGCACGCAGGGTATCCAAGCAAAGAAAACATTGGTCGGTGAAAGAATTTGTCACTGACAGAAATAAACTACTCCACATTAACTTCTCGAACTACACAAAGCGTCGCCTTCGGTGACACTTCACCGACCTTGCCGTCACAACATTAACTATTTGCTCAGGCGATCCAGCAGTAGTAAAAAAAATTGCTCTCCTTTGCCTTTTGCCATTTCTGACTTGCCATTCGATTTCAGTATGATTGTAGCTGCGGTAGAGGGCCCTGCAAGAAACTGTAAGGAGCCGTTTGGAGGAATTGGAACCTACTTAATAAACTAGATTATTTGACTTAGAATTTGACATTCCACCACTTTCGGAAGTTTAGATATAAGCATATTCTAAATTGATAGGGTGGGAGATGAAAGTTGATTCTATACATCTACTCCCTCCTTTTTTATTTACATATCGTATTAGGTTTGTCCTAAGTCAAACTTAACTAATCTGGACTAAGCCTATATAAAAGTATAGCAATAACTATACTGTCCAACCTATGCACTATCAATATATAGTTCATGGTGGATCCAATGAAAAAAATTTGGTATTGCAAATTGTCGGTACCCTGTAGCAGGGATACCCACTCTTACTGCAGCAAGGCAGGACCCGCGTAGTTGTCCATAGGTGCGCGGGTCAGGCGGAGTAGCCAGGCCCCACAGGTCAGGCTCTTCCCTCACTAGGCCAACGGCCCCGGACCCGCTCCCCGCATGGGGAAGGGTCCGGAGACGCCACGTGTCCCTAAAGAAGGGAAGCTCCGTGCTGACCGCCGAGGCCCGGACCCCCATAGGGGACCGGGACCTCCTGCGCCCGTCCGGACTACCCTCACCATATAGGGGTCCGGAACCGCCACGTGTCCCGAGGACGCGGGATCGTGCGCAAGTCTTCCGCAGGGGGACTCGCCCACCCACCGCATTTAATGTGGTAGACAAGGCGTGCTCTGTCGTCGCGGTACGTGAGACAGCCTTTGTCAGGCCTCGCTGAGCACCGCGTATTACCAAGAAGCACAGTGCAGCCGCCTGTGCCGCACCCGCGCAGAGCCCGCCTGCAGCATTAAATGGATACGACAGCACGGCACTTTTCCATCATGCCGCCTACGCCGCAAGCTACACCACCCGCTTAAGCAATGTGACGGGCGGTGCCACTAGCTACGACAGGCCCGACCTGACAAGACGACGCTAGGACATGATGGACGAAGGGCTCCGGGAGCAGGCAAGGGAATCCAAGAGAGAGATCTCCTTTGCCTGCGACGCCATAATGTATGAACAGTACGATAGTTTATACTGCATCGTTGGACCCACCTGTCGGGGATCCAACGGCTGTGTACACGCTCCCTTGAGATATAAAAGGGAGGCGCTCGTCAGACAGATCAAGACAGACTCAAGCTCTCACACCTTCTCACTCTCGTGGGAAGGCAATACAACACACAGTGGACGTAGGGTATTACGCTCCGGCGGCCCGAACCACTCTAAATCCTGCTGTGTTCCTCGTGTTCTTGAGTGAGATCGATCTAAGACTAGCTACCCCCCTGAGTACACACCCTCTGGGCTAGGGCGGGTGCCTTCCGCCACCCGGCCGTGGTTTGCAGCACCACGACATTTGGCGCGCCAGGTAGGGGAACTAGCTGGTCGCATTTCATCATCTTCTTCGTCCCCATGGTTCGCGTGGACGACGTGGAGATGATGGAGGGGGTGGCGTCCTCCACGCCACATGCCTCTCGCGTTCCTGCTCCAGGGGCAACTGTGCCTGTGGAGCAGGCACCGTTGGCGGTGGCGCGCGCCGCCCGCCGGCAAGAGTCAGGGCGCCCGTCAAGGGTCCCCTCACAGGCTGCGAGCGGCGGAGCGCTGGCAGCGGCTAGGGAGTTGCTTCGCAACCCCCCGGCTGAGGCAGCCTCGCCAGACGCCCTGAGGCAGTGGCGGGACGACGTCGATCGTCTCCTCCATCTGGCTCAGGCCTCCCCCAGTTCTGCAAAGACTGGGCAACGACCTCCGCCTGGCAACGCGGTGGTACCTTACCACCAACGTCAGGGCGGTGCGTTGGCATCTGTGCGCTCCCCTACCGTGAGGGGTGCACGAACAGAAGACTTGCGGGCGGAGCTCAACCGCCGGCGCGCGGGGGAGGATGCCCGCATCGCTGTCGAGAGGGCGCGAGAGCGCCGTCTCAACATTGAGGGACGCAACCTCAATGTCGATCTGGACGCGGCGGCACCCAGGCCTCCGGTGAACGCCCGGATTCAGTCAGGTGCACCGGTGGCCGGGGTGGGCTGTGCTGCGCTTGCGGAGCACCTCCGCGCCGTGGCGTGGCCACCCAAGTTCCGCCCCCACCTGCCGGAAAAGTACGACGGTACTACTAACCCGTCGGAATTCCTGCAGGTGTACGTTACCGCCATCACAGCGGCTGGTGGCAACGGCGCCGTCATGGCAAGCTACTTTCATGTAGCCTTGTCTGGGCCAGCCCGGACCTGGCTCATGAACCTCACACCCGGGACAATCCAGTCCTGGGAAGAGCTCTGTGCGAGGTTCACAGCGAACTTCGCCAGCGCCTACCAGCAGCATGGTGTGGAGGCACACCTTCACGCCGTGAGGCAAAAACCCGGGGAAACGCTTCGGGCCTTCATCTCGCGCTTCACCAAGGTACGGGGTACCATTCCTCGTATCTCAGATGCATCTATTATTACTGCTTTCCGCTAGGGGGTGCGTGATGAGAAGATGCTCGAGAAGCTGGTGACGCACGAGGTGGAAAGCGTCACTACGCTTTTCTCCCTGGCAGACAAGTGTGCCAGGGCCGCTGAGGGCCGTGCATGGCACTCAGCCCCCCAAGACGGAGACACCAAGGCTGGTGGCTCCAGTGCTACCGCTCAGGGCGGTGGCAAGAAGAAGAAGAAGAACCGGGGTCACGGGGAGCCGCATTCTAGCGGACCAGTCGTTGCAGCAGCAGCGCCAGCAGCGGCGCCGGCTGCGGCTGCAGCGGCTGGGGGCCAGAATACACACGGCAAACGCCCTCGCCCGCAAGGTGGAAACGGTGGTTCATGCCCAGTGCATCCCACCGCTCGCCACAGCGCCGCCAACTGCCGCGAGATCCAAAAGCTCGCGAAACGGGTTAGTGGGCGGCGTGAGCAGTCCTCTAAGGATGGCTCACCCCCTCCTCGCCAGCGGGCCGGCAAGGAGAAGGCCTCTGACAGTGGGGCCGCGGCCGGGGAGAAGGAGCTGGGGTACCAATCCCCCGCTCGAGAGCTGAAGGGCGTCTATCACGGCGACGACTCCGATTCCGACAACGGCGACCGCCGCAAGAAGCTGTACGTAATGTATGGCGGGAGCTGGGAGCTTGTCTCCCGGCGGGACGTGAAGACCCTTCGCCGGGAGGTCCTTTCGGTGAAGCCGGGGGTCCCGAGGGCGGCGCCGCACCAGAGGTGGATGAACACCACCATCTCTTTCGGGCCATCCGACTGCCCGGAGAATATGGCCGGAGCTGGTGTGCTACCTTTAGTCACCGCTCCTGTCATATCCAACGTGAGGCTCTACCACGTGCTGATTGACGGTGGGGCTGGCCTCAACGTCATCAGTTATGCATCATTTAAGCAGCTGCAGATCCCAGAGTCCAAGCTGACTCCCTCTCGCCCATTCTCCGGAGTGGGCCCACACCCGGTGTTCCCCCTGGGGAGCATCACATTGCCGGTCACGTTCGGGACCGAGGAGAACTTCCGCACAGAAAGCGTCATGTTCGATGTTGCGGAGGTGAACCTCCCGTTCAACGCCATCATTGGCCGACCGGCACTCTACCGCTTCATGGCCATTGCCCACTATGGGTATTTGGTCTTGAAGATGCCTTCCCCTGCCGGAGTCCTCACCGTGCAGGGCGACCGCACCGCTGCCGTCGCTGCAGTTGAGAGACTGCATACCCTGGCGGCAGAGGCTGCACGCTCCGAGGAGGTTCCGTCCACCTCGCAACCCAGGGCGCCTGCAAAGGCTCCCAAGGTCCAACCATCTGATCCGGACCACGTTCCCGTGAAGTCGGTACAGATTGGAGCAGACTCCACCAGGACCACCCGCATTGCGGGGAACCTGGAGGAGAAATAGGAAGACGCGCTCATCGCTTTCCTCCGGGCAAATGTCGACGTGTTCGCCTGGGAACCGTCACAGATGCCCGGGATCCCCAGGGAAGTGATCGAGCACAATCTGAGGATCTACCCCGACGCCACGCCGGTGCGCCAGAAGCCTCGGAAGCAGTCCGTGGAGCGGCAGAACTTCATCCGCGAGGAAGTCCACAAGCTCCTACATGCCGGCTTCATCGAGGAGGTCCATCATCCCGAGTGGTTGGCCAATCCGGTCGTCGTCCCAAAGGCCAATGGGAAGCTCCGGATGTGCATCGACTACACCAGCCTCAACAAGGCATGTCCAAGAGACCCCTATCCTCTTCCGCGTATCGATCAGATCGTGGACTCCACCTCCGGGTGTGATCTTTTGTCTTTCCTAGATGCATACTCTGGTTTCCACCAGATTCAGATGTCTAGGGAGGATAGGAAGCATACTGCCTTTGTAACAGTAGATGGGCTTTATTGCTACATTGTCATGCCGTATGGTCTAAGGAATGCCTTACCCACGTTTGTACGAGCTATGAACAAAACCTTCTGTAATCTAATTAGAGACATTGTTGAGGTTTATGTCGACGACATTGTGGTCAAGACTAAGGTAGGGTCAACACTAGTGGAGGACCTGTCCCTCGTCTTCGACCGTCTTCGCGCCACGCGCACGAAGCTGAACCCAGAGAAGTGCATCTTCGGTGTCTCAGCAGGGAAGCTGCTGGGTTTCCTGGTCTCGCATCGAGGCATCGAGGCAAACCCAGCCAATATCAAGGCGATCGAAGCAATGAGGCCTCCTGGCCGCATCAAGGATGTCCAGAAGCTTACTGGATCTCTCGCTGCTCTTAGCCGCTTCATATCGAGGCTGGCTGAGAGGGCCCTTCCCTTCTTCAAGCTGTTGAGGAGGTCCGGTCCATTTTCATGGACCGAAGAGGCTGAACAGGCCTTCCAGGAGCTGAAGCAGCACCTCACCTCGCTGCCAGTATTGGTGGCTCCAGAACCCGGTGAGCCGTTGTTTCTGTATCTTGCTGCATCTGCGGAGGCGGTCAGCATGGTGTTGGTCGCCGAAAGGATGGAGCAAACTTCCCAGGGGAGCACCAAGGTCCCCTTGGCCAAGGATGGTGAGCCGGACCCCGGACACGGGGGCCCGTCAGCCTCACCCCAGCTTGAAGGTCCGGATCCTGCACAGGCAGGTCCGGAGGAGCCTCATCCCAGTGGGAACCCAGAACCACTGGGGGCCCCAGGGACAGATGTGGTGGACAAGGGCGAGCCGGACCCAGGAACTAGGGTCCGGACCGTCCAAAAGCCAGTCTACTACGTCAGTGAAGTCCTCCACGAGGCAAAGGCCAGGTATCTTGAGACGCATAAGCTTATCTATGCAATACTTATTGCGTCCAGGAAACTGCGCCACTACTTTCAAGCACACCGAGTTGTTGTAGTGACCTCTTACCCATTAAGAGCGATCCTGCACAACTCCAACGCCACAGGCAATATCGCCAAGTGGGCAGCAGAGCTGGCAGAGTTCCAACTGGATTTCCAGCCACGCCATACGGTCAAGAGCCAGATCCTGGCTGATTTCATAGCGGAGTGGACTCCTTCCCCAAGCAACCCTGGGGGTCCGGCCATAAATGTTGGACCCCCGGAGCCGGAAATCAGGACACCAGTCTTCACCGAGCCTCACTGGACACTCTTCTTTGATGGGTCCGCCCGCGAGAAGTGGGCCGGGGCTGGTGTGGTCCTCATCGACCCAAACGGAGATCAGCTGAAGTACATGGTGCACCTTGAGTTCAAGGCCACCAACAACATGGCGGAATACGAGGCTCTGATCTTCGGCCTGACGCAAGCCCTCTCATTGGGGGTCCGGTAGCTTCTGGTGAAGGGGGACTCCCAGCTAATCATCAAGCAGGTCCGAGGGGATTGCAACTGCAACAATCCCCAGCTCGCGGCATACCTCATACACGTGAGGAAGCTCGAGAAGGACTTCGACGCCTTGGAACTACAACACGTTCCCCGCGAGCACAACTCAGCAGCAGATGATCTCTCTGCGAGAGCATCTACCTGGGCATCTGTGTCTGAGGGTGTCTTTGAAAGACGGCTGCTGAAACCTACCGCCCAGCCTCCCAAGCCGGGTGAGGGGGATCAAGCTGGCACCTCGAAGCTAGCGGTCCCGGCAGCATTCCACCTATGGTGCCCAACCGGGGCTGTGTGTTCTGTTGAGGAACCTGGTGTCCTCACAGAGCCACCCCCACCTGCTTTGGGAGCTCCCGATGCATGGATCTCCGAGATCCGGGACTACCTGAAGGATAACATCCTCCCTGATGACGATGTGTCCGCTGAGCGCATAGTCCGATTGGCTAAACGCTACGCGGTGGTAGAAGGGGATCTCTACCGCCGTGGCGCCAACGGAATCCTCATGCGATGCATTTCCCAGGGTGAGGGCCGCGAACTGCTCGCGGAGATCCATGGAGGCGAGTGCGGAAGTCATTCCTCCTCTCGCACGCTTGTTGGCAAGGCCTTTCGGCATGGCTTCTACTGGCCAACAGCACTCCAGGATGCCGCTGAGCTGGTAAGGTCCTGCAAAGCATGCCAGTTCCATGCAAAACAAATACACACCCCAGCTCAAGCTCTGCAGATGATTCCACCCTCATGGCCATTCGCTGTGTGGGGTGTGGATATCCTGGGGCCTTTCCCCCGGGCTGTCGGCGGATACCGGTTCCTCTATGTCGCCATCGACAAGTTCACCAAGTGGCCGAAAGTTACTCCTGTGGTGAATATTACTAAAAAATCAGCAGTCGCATTCCTCAGGTCCATTGTGTGCAGATTTGGTGTCCCAAACCGCATCATCGCGGACAACGGGACCCAATTCAAAAGCAGACTCTTCCAAGAGTACTGTGAGGACATCGGCATCCAGCTATGCTTTGCGTCCGTGGCACATCCCCGCAGCAATGGACAGGTTGAGAGAGCGAATGCAGAGATCCTCAGGGGACTCCAGACCCGCACCTACAACTGCTTGAAAAAGCATGGTGCCAAATGGGTTGACGAGCTTTCGTGTGTACTATGGGGCAACCGGACCACACCCAGCCGAGCTACCGGGGAGACTCCGTTCTTCCTGGTCTACGGGGCTGAAGCATGCCTTCCCCCAGAAATTCACCTGGGCTCACCACGGGTCCAGGCCTTTGACGAATCCATGCAGGAGCAGCTGCGGTGCGACGACTTGGACTTCGTTGACGAGCGAAGGTGGCGAGCAGCAATCCGAAATGCACGCTACAACCAGGCGCTCCGGCGCTATCATCAACGGTTCGTGCACAGTAGGGAGCTCCGGGCTGGCGACCTCGTCCTCAGACGGATCCTGAACCGAGCGGGGCTCCACAAACTCTCCCCCCAGCTGGGAGGGGCCTTTCAAGGTTACAGAGGTATGCCGGCCCGGATGCGTTCGCCTCGCCACAGAAGACGGAGTGCCGCTGCCAAATCCGTGGAACATAGAGCATCTGTGTAAGTTTTACACCTAGGCAGAGCAGGGAAATAACTTTTCCTTTGTAATAAGATAGAGTTAGCGTGCGGCCGGAGCGGTTGAGGGCCACCCTCGTAAACCCGACCTCTGGCATCCATCGCACTAGCGGCTAACGCGCGGCTCAGAGCGGTAGAGGTCCGACCTCATAAACCCGGCCTCTGACATCCATCGCGCAAGCCATGTACATCGAGATTGCAAAGGAAAGATTTTCTCCTAGTTCTGTCTTTGTGTCAAAGTTAAATTATGCATTTCGATTCTCGGAATTTTCACTTTTTTCTAACCCCCGCGGGACCTCTGCCCTTGTTGCTGCAACTAAGATCTGCATTGAGCTGCTGGACTACCGTACAGGTCCGGACCCTCTTGCTGCTGGAGAGGGGTCCGGACCCCTAGGAACCTACTCTGGGGAGCGGGTACTTGTTTCCTGGGGTGGTTCGGAGCCCAGTGTAGCCGCTTAGCTGGTTCCGTACCCAAAAGCCTGCACTCTCCACCACCCTGTAACGAGTGCTCTAGTACCTAGAGCCGGGTAATTGGGGGCCCGGACCTCGTCCCAGCTCAAGAGCTGGCTTCCTAAGTCCAACACGGCGTGTCCAGCACTATATCTCAAAGGATCGAGCACAGCAAAGTGACCTCACCCACTGCTGCGAAGGGTCTGGGACGATGAAGCCAGGTCCGGAAAGATCGTGCTGTTTCCTGGAGTGGTCCGGAGCCATGCGTAGCGCCTTAGCCTGGTTCCGACCCTAAGCCTACGCACTCCCCCACTCTGTAACAAGCACAGAGCTACCTGGGCCTGCGCATCTAGAGTCCTGGACCTGGTACCAGCCTGGGATTGGTCAGGAATGAGCCCCGCGGGTCTGCTACTAAGCTATAACTTTGAAGTGGTACACAGGTTAAAACCTGGCCAGTGGTAGACAGTCTCAAACCATTGAGCCTACCTACCAGGGGGTCCGAGTATCTGCTTCAAAGCTTTCATGCAGGATAAGAGCCAATCTCGATGGTAGACAGACTCATAGCGATTGAGTCTCTCTCCCAGGGGGCCCGGGGTATCCGCTTTGTCCCAGACATCGTGGATGAATTCTGCATGCGTCAAATAGCTAAGTTGCAGTATCGATGCTACTATATAAGCAAATTTGATTATTCTATCTGTACTCCTGTATACTACACAGGGAACAAGGCGCTTGCTCGTCTTACAGGCTACGCAGCCCTATGCCAAGGAGGTCCGGAGTATCTTCTACGGCTCAGATGGCAGACAGGTCCAAGCAACTGAACCTGTCTGCCAGAGGGCCAGGGCGCCGGGGTGCTGCATATTGCAAATCAACAACTGACAAACAGCTAAGTTGAAGCTTTTTCTGCTTCAAAAATTTCAGCTAGTACAAGTTTGTTACATAATGCAAAAGGAAAAAGATACGATGCCCAGCTCAAGAGTCTGCAGGTTCTCGCTTGAAGTAGGCAGCGACGAAGTCAACGACCTCCTGCACGCTGTCCCGAGCGGCGGCCTCCGTCTCCGCTACAGGGCAATCGATCACGGGCGCCAGCGAGATGGTCGGGTCGTGGCTCCGGAGGCAGGTCAGGATGTGCTCCGCCACCAGCCGGATCAGCTCGCGGCCCTCGGACTCAAGCTGTCCAGCAAGGACTGGCCCCAGGCGCTGGAGCCTATCCGAAGCAGAACTCAGCACCGGGAGGGCGTCAGCTACCGAAGCTGGCGGCACCGCCACCTGGATCGGGCTCAGACCAAGTGGCACCAGCGCCAGGCTTGCTTCGCTTGCCCAGTCAGCAATCCGCTGGGCCTCGATGCGCTGGTCTTCCTGATGCTTCCGGACCGCCTCCCGGACAGCCTCCTGCACCCGGGTGTCCAAGGCCGCCTTGGCCACCTCCACCTCGCGGGACCTCTCCTCGAGCTCGCGGGATCTCTCCTCGAGTTTGCGGGACCGCTCCTCCAGCTTGGCCTCCTTCTGCTCCGCATATACCTTCCGCTTCTTGAGCGACTCTCGCTGGCGCCCAAGCTCTTTCTCTATGCCGATGGCGTGAGCCTCCCGCTTGGCGAGAGATTTCCGGTCCTCCTCCAAATCCGCCTCGTCGGCAGTCAGCTGGCAGGCTCTTTCCTGCAGTTGTTCACGCCATCCCTGCAGAGTCGTAGAGAAGACGTCGAGCTCCTGCCTCCGGACCTCGAGGTCCTCGCTGCGAGTCTCCAGCTCTGACTGCTGGGCTGCGAGGTGGGCCTCGAGGTCGGACCGTTGAGCAGCGAAGCCAACAACCTCCAGGGTGAAGTCCTGCTCCCGCTGCGCCAAGGATTTCTCTCGGTTTGACACTGCGAGCTCTCGGTCAAACACCTTCTTAAGGTTGACTCGGTAGGCCTCTTGGTCCGCCTTGAGCTTTGACCGAGTTTCCGCGGCGTGGGAGGCTTCAGCCTTCGTGAGCGCCTCCAGGCGGGTGTGCCAGTCGGAGAGGCGCTGACGCTCGCTCTCCAGCGCAGACCACTCCCGCCGGAAGGCCACCTCGGCGGAGGAGGTTGCCTCCTCGATCGAACACCGAACTCGCAACAGCACTTGAGGAAGCGGAGTCGCATCCTCCTCCGGGGATTGGAGCTGCAGGAGCCGCCTGCCAAAGACCGCCTCCAACTCTTCCTCCGCAACAGGACCGGAGCTGGAGGTAGGGGCTTCCGCTGTGGCACTTGTCCCCGGCGCCTCCGCTGCTGCCGAGTCGGGCGCGGCCGGGCCCAGCTCCGGCGCCCACGCTGCTGCCGAGTCGGGCGCGGCCGGGCTCAGCTCCGGCGCCCCCGCTGCCGCCGAGTCGGGAGCGGCCGGGCCCAGCTCCGGCGCCCCCGCTGCTGCCGAGTCGGGCGCGGCCGGGCTCAGCTCCGGCGCCCCCGCTGCCGCCGAGTCGGGCGCGGCCGGGCTCAGCTCCGGCGCCCCCGCTGCTGCCGAGTCGGGAGCGGCCGGGCCCAGCTCCGGCGCCTCCGCTGCCGCCGAGTTGGGAGCGGCCGGACCCAGCTCTGGCGCCCCCGCTGCCGCCGAGTCGGGCGCGGCTGGGCCCAGCTCCGGCGCCCCCGCTGCCGCCGAGTCGGACGCGGCCGAGCCTAACTCTGGCGCTCCCGCTGCCGCCGTGGCGGACGCGGCCGCATCGGGTGCCCCCGCCACCGATACGTCAGGAGCGGCTGCGCCCTGCACTGGCACCTCCACCACCGTGTCGGGTGCGGCTGCACCCAGCACCGGCGCCACCGCCGCCGCCGCTGCTGCACTGAGCACTGCAGAGTCTGGAAATGGCATGACAGTCAGCATCGCGTCATGTGCCACGGAGTAAGCAGCAGGACGCCGTACCTGAGGGTCCCGCACCTGCTGCCACCGTCGCTGTCGATGCCGAGGTCGCCGCCGCTCGGGCACCTGCTGATGTGCCAACGGTGGTAGAAGAACCGCTGGGGCGGGAAGCCCTGGTAGCAAAGCAGAAAAGCCATCAACAACAAAAAAAAAACGAACAAACAGAACACCAGCGCAAGGGAGGAGAGCAGGATGACACTAACCCAGCAGTACCGGGTACCCAGCGTCCCCGGAGCCCGGGCCTCTTCTCTTGCGGCTGCTACTGTTGCTGTTGCTGTTGTTGCCCCTGCAGCTGCGATGCGGGCGCAACCCGGGCCTGCACCCGTTGCTGCTGTTCCTGCGGCTGCGGCATGGGCGCAACCCGGGGTCGCACCTGTTGCTGCTGCTGCCGTCCGCGTGCCTCCTGCCGCTGCTCTTGCGGTTGCTCCTGCCGCTGCTGCTCTTGCTGCCGGCGGGATGAATTCCTCGGTGGCGATGGTGGTGGTCCAGTTACGCCAGAGGACCCGTGGGGGCCGGCAGCCCGGGAGCTACCCTGGCCTGCGCACTCAGAAGACCTCTGGCGCTTCGCGGCGGGCTCCGAGACCAGGGTCCCGTCGCCCCGGAGTAGCCTCCGCCGGCCTACGTCCCCCGACGACGCATCGGAGCTGCTCTGAGCCCGGCTGGAGCAGGCCGCGGCCGCGATGCTAGCCGCGGCCTGTTTCCCCTTCGTAGTGGCGCCGGACCCCGCAGCGCTCAGCGTAGCCTGATCCCCGGACGTGCCAGGGATCCGGAGCCCACGGTTCGGGTCACCCCCGGTCTGCCGTGGGGCCAGCCCCCCGTCGTCCAGGGTTGGCAGGGTGGCCAGCACCGCCACCCTCGCCGGGTCCTCGCAGAGGGGGACTATGCTCTGCGGGAGGATCAGGTTCTCTGGGATGAAGGCGTCTCCCGTCACGTTCCGCACCAGGACCTCCAAGGCCTCCTGGGTCAGATCGCTTCCCTTCCCGCGGTGGGTCCTGCTGCAATCATTGAGGCCGGTGAAGCTCCACGCCGGTCGCGGCCGCTGCTTTAGGGGGGCGATCCGGCGCTTCACGAAGTTGCCGAGCACGTGCCATGAGGTGAGGCCGCTCCCTGCCAGCGACCTGATCTTATCCAGCACGGAGTCGAACTCCGGCTGCAGCGATGGTTTGGCCCTCCAGGATGCTTTATCGGAGGCGGGCCCCGCGGTCGGCAGGACAAGGCGCTCGTTGGCTTCGGTGGTGGCGATCACCCAATCCCTGCGCCACTCCTCCCACCTTCCACCAGCAAGGCCCGGAATGTAAGGAGTCGGCAGGTCACTCCTTATCTGGAAGTAGTACCCTCCCACTTCGTCCCTGCTCCTTCCGGACCTCGCCAGGATGAAGAAGTAGCGGAAGAGGATGACGCAGGGACGCACTCCCACGAACATCTCGCATAGATGCACAAAGATGGACGCCAGGAGGAGGGAGTGGGGCGTCAGATGCTGAAGCTGGAGGCCGAAGTCTTCCAGCAGCAGCAGCAGCAAGAATGAAGAAATCGGCAGTCCCACACCGGCGGAGACGTGCGAGGTGAATAGCACGAACTCCCCGGTGCGGAGGTTGCCAAGAGGAACCGAGCCTGCTCGCACCCCCCAGCCGGTCTCCTGAGCGCTCCACCCAAGCAGGCGGCGCACTGTGTTCAGCTCTCCCTCGGTCTGGAAGCGACGGGGATGAACAAGGGAAGCCATCTCTTGGTGGGTGAGGAAGGAGCCTGTGTAGGGGGGAGAGAAGGGCGAGGGAAGCTCGGAGGCAAAGGGGGCGCAAAGGCTGGAGGAAGAAGACGAATGCGGGAAAGCAACCGTGGAATGCGG
Source organism: Panicum virgatum (assembly GCF_016808335.1). Classification (NCBI taxonomy): domain Eukaryota; kingdom Viridiplantae; phylum Streptophyta; class Magnoliopsida; order Poales; family Poaceae; genus Panicum; species Panicum virgatum. The sequence continues at coordinate 30,602,452 of NC_053136.1, read as the reverse complement.
TATGCCCCGTTATAAAGCCTGTCTCAACCGGCGCGCCCCGGAACCGTCGCCGGAACTCAAGCGACGCCCGCACCCGGAGTTAGCCGCCCAGTCCATGACGTGGGGGCCCAGGCCCACCTGTCAGGGAGTGTGGGTAATCAACGAGGGTGCAAAAAGGCGGGATCTGAACCGTCGCCCGCGCGCGTGAAGCAAGGCGGAAGCTGAGCTGACGTGTGCGCATTAATCGCAGGCGTGGCCGAGCTTTTCGGGAGCTGCGCCGGTGGTAAATGATCCGTTTACTCCGGCCGCAACAATGCCGAACGTCGCGCGTGTGACTAGGTGGACCACTGATCATGGGGCCCATAGTCAGTAATCCGTTGCGACGTGATGAGGCAGCAACCAACCCGACGGGTGGTCAAAGCCGGTCGAGACCCCTGCAGAAAGGAACTTCAAGCCATACAGAGCCAAATCGCAGAAGTGGCCCCACTTGTGGGTTCGTACCTTCCCCAAGGTGGGCCCGGGGGCCACTGTCGGTACCCTGTAGCAGGGATACCCACTCTTACTGCAGCAAGGCAGGACCCGCGTAGTTGTCCATAGGTGCGCGGGTCAGGCGGAGTAGCCAGGCCCCACAGGTCAGGCTCTTCCCTCACTAGGCCAACGGCCCCGGACCCGCTCCCCGCCTGGGGAAGGGTCCGGAGACGCCACGTGTCCCTAAAGAAGGGAAGCTCCGTGCTGACCGCCGAGGCCCGGACCCCCATAGGGGACCGGGACCTCCTGCGCCCGTCCGGACTACCCTCACCATGTAGGGGTCCGGAACCGCCACGTGTCCCGAGGACGCGGGATCGTGCGCAAGTCTTCCGCAGGGGGACTCGCCCACCCACCGCATTTAATGTGGTAGACAAGGCGTGCTCTGTCGTCGCGGTACGTGAGACAGCCTTTGTCAGGCCTCGCTGAGCACCGCGTATTACCAAGAAGCACAGTGCAGCCGCCTGTGCCGCACCCGCGCAGAGCCCGCCTGCAGCATTAAATGGATACGACAGCACGGCACTTTTCCATCATGCCGCCTACGCCGCAAGCTACACCACCCGCTTAAGCAATGTGACGGGCGGTGCCACTAGCTACGACAGGCCCGACCTGACAAGACGACGCTAGGACATGATGGACGAAGGGCTCCGGGAGCAGGCAAGGGAATCCAAGAGAGAGATCTCCTTTGCCTGCGACGCCATAATGTATGAACAGTACGATAGTTTATACTGCATCGTTGGACCCACCTGTCGGGGATCCAACGGCTGTGTACACGCCCCCTTGAGATATAAAAGGGAGGCGCTCGTCAGACAGATCAAGACAGACTCAAGCTCTCACACCTTCTCACTCTCGTGGGAAGGCAATACAACACACAGTGGACGTAGGGTATTACGCTCCGGCGGCCCGAACCACTCTAAATCCTGCTGTGTTCCTTGTGTTCTTGAGTGAGATCGATCTAAGACTAGCTACCCCCTGAGTACACACCCTCTGGGCTAGGGCGGGTGCCTTCCGCCACCCGGCCGTGGTTTGCAGCACCACGACACAAATGTTACTATTTTTTCTATAAATTTAGTCAAAAATTGCCAAGTTTGATTTAGGACAAATATAATATGATATGTAAATAAAAATAGAGGGGGTATATTTCTACTCCATTATAGCATGTTCTTTGGCTCACTCCTCTATAGCATAAATATAGCACATAAGTATCTTCCTCATACGGCCAATAATAGTAACAAATATATTCTGTATATAATCATATTAGTATAATAAATTTATGACTAAATTATGATTATTACAATGAAATTCATTTCTAAGGTTCCAAACGGGATCTAAAAGAAAAGTATTAGGTAGCTATGTCGTAATGTTTGACATACTTCTAAACTAGAGAACCTCTTACATCTCGAGTCTTGTAAATTGTTATTACAATGCAAAATACAAACGATAGAGATATTCTTTGAACTATAAAATGTCAAATAGACATACATTTTTGTTCCTAAAAAACATTTTTTCCATGTAAGTTGATGGTCAAGATTAATTGATGAGCACCTTGCATTTGTCCAAATAAAACTTACATCAACTTAGCATGGTGGCCAAGCTTCTTACGAAAGAAACATATTTAAGTAAAATCAAACAATCCTATACTAAAACCAATACAAGATATGGGTTTAACTTTTGAGTTGAAAGTATTTACAAAAGAGATGTAGAACCTTGTAAAAATGAAAAAGGGCGAATCAAGTACAACTATGGCCCAACGAAACTTCAGTGCTTACTCACAAAAAAATGGGCAGTGCTGTCTCATTTCAGGCCTTCAGGAGTTCCATGTGATTTTTGCACGGCGTCTAGTTTAATTAGGTACAAAATCATGCATTTCCCATGGTACGTTAAGCGAACCATGCCATGTAGGAGTATAATTTTGGATGATGTTGAATAGCACTTACTTAGTACGTTAATAATCACCAGCTGTAATTTTTGCGCAACGTTCTAAAACTGCAGATGCCACATGAAAAGGCTGAAAACTGAATGGAACAACTAGACTTCAGTGCTTCAACAAAAGACAGAATTGCTGTTTCAGCCATGACCTGGACCCCGATGCAAAAACCTGTCCTTGCTCTCACATATTTCCAGTTCCACTCCACAAGAAAAAAAAAGAAGAGGAGGGCCAAATCCACAATTAAACAAATTAGTAGTACTAGCAGATGAGACGGGGGCACGGGGTGATTAGTCCCAACGCATTTTCCGTGCCGGCCGGGCCGCGGCCTGACCCCCACTGACCCGCCGCACCGTCGTCCCCGCAAGCTGCTGGCCCCCTTGCGGCGCGCGTTTTTTCAAGTAGCAGTCACAGCCCGGGCCATCCGAAAGTTACCCACAGCTCTCTCCCAACGGGCGCAGGAACCCAAGAGCCGGAGCCACCACTCACCTCTTCATCACCAGAGGCGTGACTGACTGACTGACCGAGTGCGTTGAGAGCGGAGAGCAGAGGGGACGCACAGCCATAGCGAGGAGAGGCATGGGCGAGGTAATGCCTGCGGCCGCTTGGTTGCAATGCTCTGGTTCTCTTAGGGAGAAGAGTTGGGGGGGGGGGGGGGGGGGGGGGAGAGATCTTGATGTGTGCGGTTGTGTTTGCGTGGTGGTGCAGGAGGAGAAGGCGAAGGAGGCGGCGGCGGCCCCGGCCGATACAGGCAAGGAGGCGGAGGGCAAGAAGGGCGAGGGGGGAGGAGGGGAGGAGAAGAAGGAGGACGCCCCGCCGCCGCCGGAGGAGGTGGTGATGCGGGTCTTCATGCACTGCGAGGGGTGCGCGCGCAAGGTCAAGAAGATCCTCAGGGGATTTGATGGTAATGGATTTAGCTCTTCTCTTCTCCGCCGTACTATTGTGCCGTTGTGTTCTGGTTATACTTTTGTTTTTTGAACAGGGAGTGTTCTCGGTATACTATATGTTTGTTGGATTCTTTTCTCTTCCAAGTTCTTTAGCAGGACATTGACCTTTTAGCTTGTTCTTCGTTCATGGTTACGAAAATGATGTCGAAATCTGCAAAAACAAATTTGATTGGGGTTGTTTGTCACCTGTTTTTTTTTTTTTGAAACCGGTTGCATTTTTTGAATTGCGGGGTGATTTCTTCCAGCACTTTTGGAAAAAGCAAAGCTTTGTAGTGCGTCTGGTCATTTGAATTTGTTTGCTGTATATCGCTTTAAAGGAACGCTTAAGGTGCTATGCGGCTCTTTCACAAGGCCAGTTTGAATTTTTTGTCTTTTTTTTGGGTCTGCGGCTCTTTTTTTTCTTTGTAGTTGTGCATCAAATTTCATATTCAGCGAAGGAGTCCAGTTGTTTTCATATGATTTTTATTACTTTGCCTTTGTGGTTCAAAGATTGAAATCAAAATTTGGGGTGCTTGATCCTGAGCAGTTTTGTAAGCTAAACCATGTGGGTGTTTTAGTTACATTTGAAAAGGTTAGGTGAACAAATGCTTGCTTCGAGAAGACCGCTCTGAGTCGCATGTGTATCCTGTGTTAGTAATGAAACAATTTAGATCCCAGCAACCTACGCCCAATAAGCTATCCCACGATGCAAACCACTGCCTCTAGTGTATATCTCTTTGTGCAGCATATATTCAATAGAAGTTCACGTTGTTGCCTTAAGAAAAATTGAATTGCTCTGTCATCAGATGATAGATTATGGTGAAGATTCCGGATCTTTCGTAAATTTGACCAATTACTGTATTCTCAACTCGGAAACTAAAGTTCATGAGTTTCTCTGAAATATAAGCAGTCTCCATGTGTGATTGTTCCACAATTGTGTATTTCCTCACCGGCAAATGTGTGAGTTCATCAATTGAGCGTCAGAGTCTGAACACTAGTCTTGTGACATGCAGGTGTGGAAGATGTGAACGCAGATTCAAAGGCACACAAGGTGGTCGTGAAGGGGAAGAAAGCAGCTGCTGACCCAATGAAGGTGGTGGAGCGAGTGCAGAAGAAGACCGGACGCAAGGTTGAGCTTCTCTCACCAATGCCACCGGCAGAGAAGGAGAAGAAGGAAGAGGAGAAAAAGGAAGAACCTGAGCCACCTAAACCCGAGGAGAAGAAAGAGGAGGTGAATTATCCTTACCTAGATAGTTCTGGAACACACTGGCATTGGCATTTTTACTTCCAGTTTGGTGTAGCATCAATTTTGCTTGCACTGTGTGTGTGTGTACTGTTTTTTGTTCTATGATTTGGAACTAAGACATTGATGTTTTGTTTTGTAACAAAGCCTACGGTGCTTGCTGTGGTGCTCAAGGTTCATATGCATTGTGAGGCCTGTGCACAATTGATCAAAAAGAAAATCCTCAAGATGAAAGGTACAAATTTGTTGCCACATGTTCCTCAATGGTCTATCACAGATGTAGCTTTCTGTTAGTTCACAAAAGTCTTGTTTGTGATGGATGATATTTTATATTTTAGCAAGGTTACAATATCATGATTGTACCAACCAAGGATGATAGTCTGCCTGTGAAAACCTGATAACTGTTGTTGCAATTTGTGCTTGATACGGGATATGATCCGTTTTCTTCCCTTGTATATTTTTTTTCTACTGAGAGCTACACTGAACATGGGTCACTTGTAAAAACGTTCAAAAATTATAAAAAAAAAGATTTACTTCTTTAAGTTTACCAAGCAACACTAATTATTAATAGTAAATTATCTTTACATTAAAACAGTGCAAATTATGTTTTATATGGTATGTTGACAGCTATTTCAGTATAATATGGGACATTATCAAGTAATATCCCAAATAATTTGCATGCTGTTCTGCAGGAGTGCAATCTGTAGAGGCAGACTTGAAGGCTTCTCAAGTCACTGTGAAGGGTGTCTTCGAGGAGGCCAAGCTAGCTGATTATGTGCATAGGCGCACAGGCAAGCACGCCACAATTGTCAAGTTTGAGCCGGTTGCAGCTGAGAGTGCTGGTGATGGTAATGCCAAAGACGATAAGAAGGCAGCAGAAGGCGGTGAGGAGAAGAAGGATGATGGCAAGGAGGAAAAGAAGGACGGTGGAGATGCTGGTGGGGATGGGAAAGATGCAGATAAACACAAGGATGGTGGCAATGCTGGTGAAGGTGAAGAAAAAGATAAGGACCCAGCCGCCATGGCTCACCTGTATATGCACTACCCCAGATTCAACCATCAGAGCGGATACGGCTACGCCTACCAGTACCCACCTCAGCTCTTCAGCGACGAGAACCCGAATGCCTGCTCTTTGATGTGAGAAGGCCAGGACCATGTGATCCTAAGCGCGAAAAATAAAGGGGATTTAGCTATCCCCTGATTTTGGAGGCGTGTTGCAGGTACAGCCCTCGAGGGTGACTAATATTGGCAGCTTCAGGAAATTAGTGGGCCGAGCTATTTTGGCTGCAAGTCTAAACTTTTCCTTCTCTCTTTGGTTGAACTTTTGTCTGGTACAAAGTAAACTCTGGGTTGATTATGGACACTATGTTATGTAAGTTAATGGCTCGTAGGTTTTTGTGCTGTACCTTTTGACCCTGGCCTTTTTCCTTTTTGTAAATAAATGTATTATATATGCTAGTTTTGATATAGGTTGTTGCTACTCTGTAGTCTGTTGTCAGGAATAGATGTGGACTTCCTCAGTTAATTTATATTTTCTTTGTGAAACTGTCGGTTAATATTGCTAGCGCTGTCGTAAAATCCAAATTTTTAGTTTTATCCTGATTAACTACATCTTTTTTATTAAGGAGCATAATGTGGGTTTATCTTCTTGCCTCCTCGTTTTAGTCTGCCCTAATTCAGTGGAGTTTTTCAACTGTGGAGCCACTTGTCAGCATCATCACCCGGTAGGAAATGGCAGGTAACGTAACTTCTTCCTGTCTGTAAGCAGGAGAGATTCGTTGCGGAACTATGTGAAAATTTAACGGGTTGTCGCAATGATCTGTGATATCTACAATTCTGAAGCACCCCCCTGCTCAATTCTCTGTTCGGTGAAGTAGCATGAGCATAGTAGGAGGGATTAGAAGTTTGACGCCGGCCGCTGGTGCTGTGTGTGGCCAGGGTTCAAAGGTGCTCCAGCTCCTGGAGAGGAGTGCTTCTCATGTGCATATGGGTCCGTCCGTCCGTCCAGGGCACCATCATGGCTACAAGCATAGACAGAACCGGTCGATCCCTTTCACCCTTTTGTTGGACAAACAAAAGAAATAAAAAAAATCCAGATAGGTAGTAGCTTCATGCATGCTAGTAGCATCTCTGCTCAGACGACGACTGATGGATGGTCAGTCAGTCCCGGGCACCAGCCACGTGGGCTGTGTTTAGATGGGGAAAAGTTGGGAGAAAAAAGTCACATCGGTCACTATAGTGCACTGTAGTATTTTTCGTTTGTTTGTGATAAATATTATCCTACCATGACCTAACTAGGATCAAAAGATTCGTCTCGCAACGTACATCAAAACTATGTAATTAATTTTTTTATTTAACTACATTTAGTACTACATGCATGGGTCATTTGCTATATTTAATGTTTCGATGTGACAGGAGATGTGATGGAAAGTTTGGAAAATTTGGAAATTTTGTGGGAACTAAACACACCCGTGGGGCGTGGTTGCCGTAAACGGCTTCCCTCTGAACCCCGGCCGGAAAGCGGGCAGCTCTGCTGCCTGCAAACATCCGGCAGAAGCCCAGGCCTGCCGCTGTGGCGGTTTCGTTCTTTGCCCGGGCGGTGAAAGAGGGAGGGGGGCACGGAGCCATGGGGGATTGGAGAGGTAGGGAAGGGATGGCCTAACTGCAGTGACTTGTCGCTGCAGCCATGCCGATCCTGCCTGGTGTGGTGGTGGTGGCGGCGGCGAGCATCAGAAGAGTCTCGTGATCACCATCACCACCCGCCCGCTCACTCCACTGCTCCGCACTCAATGCGGCTATAGTGTGCCGTGCCGTGTCGACCACCGGCCGGAATTTACAGGGGCAGGCTGGAGTATCTCACTGTGAGTGGGTAGGAGGAGGTGAGATGATTCTATCCATTATTTGAGCTTTATTTGTATAGTCCAAATACACCTCCATAAGTGCAATTTTTAAAAAAAAAACAAATGCAGGAAAAAAGGGCCAAAACTTAAAAAGATGTGGTCAACTTGGCCCTCGAGGCGCGCTGTTTTGAAGGGTGGTCTCTTTTGATAAAAAAAGAGTTGAATAAGCCGCTCGTTCACATGGACGTAACAGCAGTGGGTTCTGCAAGCAATACCCTGGTCTACGCTACGCATGTGACAAGCTAGCCACGGGGTGGCAAGCAGGCTGGACCATCAGCTGGGGCAAGCAAAGCCAGCAAGCGCTGCTGGTCCATCATCTACTGACGACGACCAAACAGATGAACGAGTTGCGCAGTAGTACAGGCGCAACTGTGTACTAGGTGTGTTTGCAATTGCATGTAAACGTGAGGAGGCGTCTGATCCCCGTCCCGGCCCGTAGCAAATTAAAGCGCGTTCGATCATGGTGAACCTGGCTGTGGTTTACAGAAATTAATGATGCCCTTGTTGGTTTTATCTCATCTCGGTCAGGTAGCATCAGGACACGGCATCAGGTCAGGTCTATCTCTCGTGACCAGCCTGAGCGAGCTAGCAACCCATCATACCCCATTGCCATCATCCTGGACAGCGACAGCGGCCGAGAATGCTAAGCTATGTACCGGCGTGGCCGAGGATCGATGCTGCCGAGCGGCGATCCCCGGCCGGCCGGCCCTCGCGGCGGCCCTAGCCAGGTAGCTATAGCTTGCCGATCCAACTGATGGACCACGCAGCCAGCACAGCAGCGGTACAGGTACTCCGTACTCTGCCTCGCTCGCTCTTGTATGTATCGCCGTCACGTGTGGTCCGCGCGCGGGCCATCTCCAGTATTTGCAGCGCCCGTAAGATTGCCGAGGATTTACGTGTCGGGCCGGCAGGGTACATGTTGACACCGGAAATTGACACAATTCAAATTTGCTGGATAATCTGGACAAACCAATCAGAATGGTCAAATAAACAGATCAGACCGGTCAGATAACATCGATAAATTCTCAATTGGACTGTACCATTGTGTAGATCTAGTCGAGACGATTGAAATGCATATATAGAACGTCCATTTTAGAATCCGGATCAGATGTTATGGCTCCAGAAAGACAATCTAGGAAGGCTTGCATTTCAATCAGACTGGTTTAGAGGTGGTTAGACCCGTTGGATGACCGGTCAGACCGGTCTGAACAGCCCCATTCGAGCTAGAAGTTGTATTTTGACCTCCTCCCCACCCTATATTTATGAAGAACCACGGCCGATTGAGAGCAATCCAATCAAATCAATCTACTATGCATCGACTTTTTACCTTTAAACCCTAAATCTTTTCCAACCTCTCCATGTTATTCGTCTATTGATCTCCACAACCATAGGTGCGTGTTCTAAGGCTTGCTTGTCAACTTAGGGCAGCACGTCCGTGCGGTGTTCATGCCCCAACAAGGTTTCTTCCGGGCGAGAGCTTCGACGACCTTCGCTAGTTTGCTTATAAACTAGTCGTTCTTTATCAGGTAATAAGCACGTTGGTTATCTTTGCTGGTCTGCTCATAAATCTTGCCATCCTTCACCACGTAAGCGTGAAAGTTATCCTTCGAAATGACCCATTCCGGCAAAACTTTAGAAAACTGATCTGACCGATTTGCTCAACCGGTCTAATCGGTCTACACGGCCTCATTACCCTTCGGTCCATTTACGACCCGCACGCTCGAGTGCTCTCATATGTTGACCGAAATTTGCGTTAACAGATAATATAGTCTTTTTAATACCAACTCATCAGCTAGCTTTGTGCCGGGAAACTGAGTATACATGCGGCCCGTGAATGTATTATATTAATCACTTGTTTCGATCGGTGGCGTCCAATGATATAACATAGTCTTTTTAAATACAAATATAGATCCGCATTTTTTTTGTATACATGCACGTTCGCTCATCCCTTAGTGACAAACGTACATGTTGCCATCCATAATCCACAAAAACATAGCTAGACTGTGAATGCTTCTTGCTTAATTATTGGGGAAAGGTAATCCTCATCCGAGTGATTTCAAGGCTCTCCCCACTCGAATTTTCTTCTTCTCCATCTACACATCTCATTCTCCAATTCCAGCAAAATTAGGGTTTGGAGTTGCTGGGAGGGGGGGGTTGCTCACCGCGGGCCTTAGAAGGAGGGTCGACGGTGGTGGTGGGCGCGGGGGCGACACTCCCTAATTATTTTGCAGATAACCAATCCTCATCCTTAAACCACAGTTATGATCAGCGGTTTAATTAGTGTTGGGGACACCATCTTTGGCCGCCGACCGAAGGCCTGCGAACCCGGCAAGGAAGCGATGGACACGAAGTGCAAGCCGTCAAAGGCCATGTCTTCTCTGGTCTTCGCGTGAATAGCGAAGACATGCTCGAATGAAGGTGGTTTTTGAAGAGTCGCGAAGACCCCACATAGGAGAGCTCGAGGAGCGCCGAAGCCAAGCCTCGGGAGTGGCCTCGGCGGGATGGCGAAGAATCGGGCTCCCCGGTGATGACGTCCGAGGGAGGTCCCACAAAGCAGATAGAGGGTCTAGCTGTAAACCGCTACGTGATGTAAAAATGCGGGTCTGTCCTGGAAATATTCCAAGAATCTGGTCGTTGGAGGGTATTACGGTGTAAATTACGGGGATTGGTAGGTGAACCGTCACCTATAAATACTCGTACCTCTGTACATTGGGGGAACACATTGAATAGAGAGAGAATTCTGGACGGTTGTCCGAAGCTTACATGTCCGCCTGCGTTTGCCCTCTTCGCATTGTGCGCGCTTTCTTACTGTTGTAGTCTTCGTCCCTCCCGGAGACACTATCCACCAACAATTAGGTTACACATTGATGAGTGCCGCCTGCATTCATCAAAATTATGATGTTGTCAAACTGAATTACGTGGACATTTAATTGCCAATGCCACTAGGGGTTCCTGGCAACTGGCATGCCACAGTGGCAACCTACCACGGAATAAAATTGGGGCGGATCCAACGTGGGGGGTGGGGGGGGGGCGAGGGATCTCTCCTTGAAAATTTTATACCATGGATGCATGGAAAGGTAGAGTTTGAGGGTTGAAGAAGGTGATTTCACGGTTTTGGTATATGACTAGACCCAATATGAAGTAGCACAATTTGGCCTAGCTCTACAATTGAGCACAATGCTCAGCCCCCCTATAACATTTTTCTGGATCCGCCCATGTTGGGCAGTGGAGCGCTGCTGCATCGTAGTCGTACGCCGTGGCTGATAGGGCCGGAACAGGGGGCCGTGCTGCAGCACGGATCCAGACCAGTTCGTGCCATGTAAATCTCTATAGTAATTTTTTTTTGCGGAGAAAGGATGCAGTATATTAAAAAAAGTGGTCGCACAGTACACCCTTACTTGCACAAAGGCCCCTAAAGGTTAGGCAAATTACAAAAAAGCCCCTGGTAACAGTGCCGTCTTCCTCCTTCATCAGGATACGCTGGAGGCCATCATCCCCTCGCCGAGGAAGTCGCTGCAGCTGCAAACCACTCGCCAGCTGCATTTACCTTAAATTTAATCAAACTAGCACTTGTTCATTGGTTTAGCCCGGGTTGAGGGCATTCCTAGCTCCGCCCCTGATGGCAGAGGAATAGTTTCAATTTAAACTGCAAGATCGAATTTACAGGCAGAGGCAGTATACGTGGAGGGATAGATTTTATTGTTGTGGTTGGGAGATTTTACGCACTGTTCTGAACGTCGTGCTCGCCGGGATCGATCGATCGATCGGTACCGGCGGTATGATGACGGTGATGACGACGACGCTGCCGGCCGGATCGCACGGGAGGCTGCTGTCTGAACGTGAATGGCGCCACGGCGGCTGTCCTATCGTCTGAACCCTGCAGGCGCGCGCGTACGAACGAATTTTGTTTGCCCCCGCGTTGCGTTGCGCGCTCAGCTGGACAGGATGGTCCTGCAGGCTCCCCGTGTAGATGCAGATCGATGCATGTTGCTAGCTTAGCTCAATGCCCGCGAGCCGCCGAGCCGGCGGTGGCCCGGCCGCGCCGCACCGCAGCCAGCGGCATACGTAGAAATCATAAAGGACGCCGTTTGGGAATTTTTACTAATGATGACGAGATCCTTTCTGCAGCCGCTGACTGGTCCGCGTGCTACGCGCACGTGAGTGTTAACAACAGCTAAGTGGTGGGGGTGCGCCGATCATAGTATTGCTTATCTTTGCGGTCTCCCAATTATTTGCTCATCATACTTTGACACAATACTAATACTAATATACGTGCTTTGCTTATTTTTGTCCTGTTTTCATACATTTCAATTAGTTATTACCGTTTACTCTATATGCCTTTTTATCCTCGTTAATAGTTTTTCAAAGTTTTGCATCGCACGTTCATGTGTGCAGTGTGCTTAACATACGTCTGGTTCAAATATTAGCTTCAACGTTATTTTCAATCTGAAAATAGATATACTTATTGCTTTATACATACATGTATATTATATATACGTGGTTTGCATTGTGATATATATGCACCGTGAATTATAACTTGATGAGTCACTGGCGGATCAAGGATTTTAACACAGGGTATGTATGCCGCACAACTACTACCATATACAATTCGGTATAATTCATGGAATGGTTCGATAAGCAATCATAAATTCATCTATCAATTTGATATACACAAATATAAAATAACTAAAAGTATAATAATAATAATATAGGTCTTATAACATCTTAAATAATATTGTTGCACATTTTAAAAAAAGGAGATGTAATTTCTTCACTCCTTTTTATAATTCTACCAACTCGTGTAATAAAATGAATTGAGACATGACTTTATTGACTAGGAACAAACTAAATTTCAGTCATTTTAAAAATACCCTCACATGACTAAGGAACACAATTCATGACAAGATACTTGCAGTTCTCGATCTCACATCGTATTTAAATGGCACACTCATATTAATTGTAACCTAATAATTCCAATTTACATGATATAAGATGACAAGATATCTTTCCCAAAAAAAGATGACTAGCTTTTACATAATAGCAGATATGAGTAGGTGTACAAATCCAGAGGGCTACTTTAGACTTTCATGATACTAGATTTTACATAATGGCAAAGCTAGGAGGTTATTTTTAAACTATTTTCATAATAATAGAGATCAATATTTTAAAGAAAGCATAATAATCTAATGGCTATTATTACCAACAATGGTTTGACTCTACTAAATTTGAGGTTGGATGCTTCTGATTTTTTTGGGATTTTTTGGAATTTATCTATTTTTCTAGCACACTTGGTGAGGAAAATGATCCTACCTTCAATTAGTAATAGCAATATCTACAAAGAAAAAAGATGGCATGTATAACTTTTACATTAGTACCCCATTCTCTTGCCAAATGTGCTAGCTGCTCGTTAAACTGCATGCCATCAGAATCCAGTCTGAGTTTTTTTTCTTTCATTTTTCTTCGTTTCATGAATAGATTCTTTAATTTTCAACAGTGAAAAATGATGATCAACCTCATTGCCTCGCATGCAAACTTGGTGTGGCTGGATTCAATCAACGAGGCACCATTTTTTGATGTAGCCACTTACGTCAAGCAGCACATCATTACTGAATTACCAGTCTAAACAACCGCCAAAGCAACTGTCACGGACGTCCTGTGTAATGAAACACTCCCATTTGTACTAGATGGTAATGGATCATGGTCCTAGTGGTCACATCAAAGCCCAATTTGATTTTTTTAATTCTTTACCTCGCTTTTTTACAGCTGATTTTTAAATCATTTAGATCAAATTTGACGACCCTTTGCCATCCTTGTTGCAGGTAGGGCCGATCGAAGTTAGGGTGAACCTCCTGCTGAGCCGAGCGAATCATGATCTGCATTGAAAGGCGCAGCCACAGAGACCCAGAAAGTATTTTGGCCCAGGTGAGCAGCAACAGCGCGGCCCATGATTTGACTGGGGGGATCCCATCAGTTCAGAGCCTTTCTGAGAGTGAGGAGCTGAGACGGGCAGGGCCCGTGCGTGGCATGGCCGAGCTGGCTTTGCAAAAAGATGAGCAGATCGAGATTGGAAGATCTTGCTGAATTGATGGCCACTTGGCGTGAATGATTGTTTCAGGAACGTCCTCCGTTGAGCTACCATACAGACAACTAGTAAAAGCATTTTGCTTATCTGTTTGAACAAATCAAATAGACCAATCCTTTTCTCATTTCCCTATCGTGCTCTGTCGCTAGCTGTCTTGATCGATCATGAATTCATGATAGATAGGACGATGCTATATTCAACGGTTGAATACAAAGGATGTGATGTGAATGCGATTCTTAGCAACACACGATGGGAAATTGACGAATGAGATTGCGTCGTCTTTCTCTGGTCATGTGCTGTTCTTCCTGCTGATGATCGTCTTCGTTCCCGGTGTTCCACCAATCTCACGTTCTCTATCGGCATAGCTGGTGGCGTAGCCGGTGCACCCGGAGGTCCACCACCATCACTGGGCCAGCCGAAGAAAACCTTGTTAATATATAATCTAGTCCGAAATCATGGCAACCCAAGGATAATGTCCATGTTTTGAGTCGCCTAGACTATAGGAGTTGTGTTATAAATGAAAGGGATAAGGCACGTAAACTTGGAGATAAAAGAGAAATTGAGCATAGGTAAGCACCCACACCCCAGAAATTGCTCTGCTTGGCTCATACAAAAAAAATGTACGAGTTACACTCATGAATTTGACCTATCCTAATAGAACTGAAACCCAAATCAAGGTAAATTTTTTACAACTGGAGAACATGACATAAGATCATAACTCGTATCAGTTTTCCAACTTGATTCAGGATGCCAAGCACTAGAGCCTCCAGAACCATGGGCATGGGCGCCAGCGAACACGAGCTGTGACGAGCAAGTCAGTCCGCGCGCACCAGGACCCATTGCGTGATTCTCTGAAAGATTTTCATGCTTCAGTAGTTCAGACCTCCAGCATACTTACTTATTTATTCTGTAAAAAGGGACCTTGAAGTTGATCGAAGTGCTCATATGACGTTAATATGCCCTTGGACCTCCTAAGGGCGCCTAAGCTAATGCCTGAATGTACCACCAGAAGTGCCTCTTTACATGCATGCAAGTGAATGAATAATATTCATGTGTCCAGTTCCTTTTAAATTATTCAATTGAAACACATGGAGTGTTACCACATAAAAGTAGAAGTTCACCTAACATAGTACCACTAGCCACTCACTAAGGAAACTAACATCTCCGTGCAAACTATGGAAACTTCATTGGTGCAAACCAACCCCTTCGTGCAAACTAACAAAGGAGTTGGTTTGCACCTGATATTGTAATGACCCGGCCCGGAATAACGGCTAAGATCTAGCCTACACGTTGAGTAAACCACACCTGCTAAATAACTCTCTTGCGTTTTCGTCCTCGCTTCGCGCAAAAAAATCATTCTGGAATTAACTAACTCCCCCTGGGCTGGTATTTAAGTTGGTCTGCACTCCTTTCCCTTGTCAGTATGGGACTTAAACTCTGACGCTACAGTATTTTTTTGCGATGCTACAATAACTGCCCATGGGCTGTTACATATACGTTGCCAGTCACCAAAGGCGCGCCAGAATTCTAGTTCCTTCTGGGCAGCATGAGCAAATGTTTTTGCTCTCTGTCTCTCTCTCCTATGCTCCGGCCACCGCCGTACCGCCGCCTAGTGCGGTCGTCGAGCACCCCCGGCCCCGTTCGGTGGTGGGCGCCGCGGCCGCCGCCATCGTCGTTGAAGAAGGGAGGAGGACGTCCGACGATTCGGGCCTTGCTGAAACGAACCCTTAAAACGAGCCCAGCCCATAACGGCCAGGCGTTGGACGGTTGGAGCGCGAAAATCGCTACTCGCCCTACCCGTGAGAAGCAAAAACGCAGGAAAAAAAAAACAGCACCGAATTAATTGATCGGTATATTACTGACGGTATTTGCACAAAAACATATATAATGAGAATAATCAAAGCTTTTATTTGATCTTTGAAAGATCAAGAACATCCAGATACTCCCTGGGTGACGCCACGCACTGCTAGCACGATCAGCCTGGCGGATTCGTAGGACACATCTCTTGTTACGGGACTCACGGGTACCAGATAAATGCCACCGCTGCTGGACAGACAGCTTTGGTAACCTAGCGCTAGGATACATGCAAGTAGGAGCGAGCTAGGCTAGGCTAGGCTAGGCTACGATTATTTTCTTGAGCTCTCAGTCTCAGCACGGTGGGCCGCCAGCCGGCGTACGGAGCATAGCTAGTCTTTGCGGCCGCACCGCAGCCTGGCCTCGATCAAATTCTGTAGCTTCGTGCGCGGGGCGGCACGGCGGCGCGGGGCCGAGGAGGAGCCTGCTGCACATCGGGCGTTCCGGGGTCCGCCGCCGCCGGGGCTGGTCCCCTCGTCGGGCGCCGCCGCGGTGGTGAAGGTGAAGGACAGGTCGATCCGTCCAGAAGCTGGCCTGCCGGTGCGAGCCGACGAGGAGGAGCTCTTGACGATCTTGATCTCTATCTTGTCGACCATGTCCGACGGGTCGCCCACGGTGCCGCAGCCGCCAGGACGCTCCAGCACGCCGACCAAAGATCTCTGTACGCTGTGCGCTCCTCGCTGATGGATGCCTGGATCGGGGGCCCAAGCCTGCCTGTCTTATAGCGCGCCGGGCACGAGGGGCGCGCGGGGCGCTGCCACCAGCCGCTGCAAGCAAAGTATCTTTGTGGGCGCCGCGCGGAAACCGGGGCTGCGCGGCGCCGGCGTCACCGGGTGCGGAGGGAGCGGTTCCGGAAAGGCGCTGAAACGGCTGGCGTTACCCTCGTTCCCCGCGCCAGCCAGCGACCGGCCGCGCGCCGCGACAGCCGCGGCGAGGGGAGGCTTCGGCACGGTGCATGCCCCGCGCGGCGCGGCCTTGTGTGCGTCAGCAGTGACCTGTGTGCGCGCGGATCGGCGCGGCGGGATCCCGGGAGGTGGTTCGGAGGGCTGGGAGGATCATGAGCGTTCTTGGCTTGGCTAGAAGGATGTGGATGGAGGTGCCATTGATGATGTGGAACAGTGGAAGCCTAGATTGGATGTCTTTTTTGGAAAAAAATAAAAAATCCTTTAGAACATGATTTATCAGCGAAATAGAGTCCCAGTAGAACAAAGGGTCGGCGGTGATGGCGATGCGGGCATCCCTTCTCCATGGTAGAGAAGGAAATTGTAGTCATGGTGGCTCCAATAGGTGGTGATTATGTGCGAAAATGATATATATGTGAAGGCACAAGGTCAAGTGCTATGTGATTGTAGGAGCAGTGCGCCGCTTGAAGCGTGTTTGCCGGCATGGGATAGAGAAGAAGGGAGAGATAACGATGCGGCGGAGGTGGGGGTGATTGTGTGCTTTTATAGGCAGCTCATATATAGGTCTCACACGTTACGCATTGCACACCATCTTAAATAGTTTAGAGGTTTATGTCATTGCTTACATCGTCAATACTATATTTATGTGCAACCCAAATTATATTTCTTCACTTGGCACGGTAAACAGCTTTGAGCAATTTCTTTCTAAAACCTCATACTAGTCCTTAATCAGCACGCTTTATTTAGGACTTGGGTTAGGTGTGTGTAAAGCTGAACGAATAACTCGTGACTCGTTAACTCTCTCAACTCGGCTTATTAATATCTCCACTCGGCTCGGCTCGGCTCGTCGAAAAACGCATGTCACCAAGCCAAGCCAAGTCAAAATTTTAGCTCACTATTTCAACGAGCTAGCTCGCGAGCCAAAACGAGCCAAGCTAGAAGCCAAAAGTCCAAGAGCTGCCCAACACTCGGCCCATACTCTCAGCCCAATCCACCCTTTAACTAAAATGCTTCTGTTCCTCAAAAAAAAAAACTAAAATGCTTCTAAAACCATAGCTCGAATCTGCCAACTCCCTGCCGATTCCCACGGATACCCCGTCTCAGCGACTCCTCCCGAGTACCCGAGGGGTCGAGACCCTGACGACACCCATCCCTGCCGACTCCCATCTCCGCCGGCCACCCGACCCCGAGTCGCCAACCCTCCGCCAGTCCGCCCCTCCAGTACTCCCTGGCGGGCAGGCGGCACCGCGGCCCGTCGGCGGCCAGCACCCTGCCCTGGCCCCTGGGTCATGCGCGGCGGGGCGGTGGTTAGCTCCCTGCCTTGTGTCACGGCCTACTCTGCGTGCGGCACGCCGCCCCAGCCCCAGCTCCAATTTGCGTCTACAGCCTTGGTCCCAAGCTCCCTGCGGCTTGCTCATTTTTTTTTTCAAGCTGACTCGCGAGGTAAACTTGGAAGTTTACAAGAACTGGGTCATCCCTCACATTAGCATCCCAGTATATAAGAATAAAGTAGGTCATCCCAGTCCCAGTGCTGTTAACTTGGAAGTTTCAGATATACGCCACTGATAATAACGTTATTTGTTCTGAAAATATGCCATTAGCTGTATGCGAGCAACAGGCGGACAACGGCGCCACGTAGATAGCGTGGGTAGCTAGTCTTTGTTAGTTTTTATATTTTTGTGGATAGTGACATTGTAATTCGTTTTTCAAATGGCTCAAACTGTGTGTCATCTATATTTTCTACATCAACATGAATTTAGGAGAAAAATAGAATTTTTGTTCATTATTTACATGGAATTTTAATTTTTTTAATTCTTTTCCAAATTCATGCAAAATATATTTTTTATTTTTATTGTTAAGTTAACTTATATATTAATCATATTTAACAATCTTTTTGGATTAACCTAAACCATTAGATGATTATAGAAATTAATTATTAATATTTTTCTATTAGCTTTGAGATTGCAACTCATACGTTTGAATGTAGCTTAAATAAATTTATTCTTTATGGACTATTCGCATATGTCCTTTCGCTTCCCAACTCAAAAGGAATCAAATTATCTATTATCATTATCAGGGGCCAAGCTAGCCGAAAATCCCACCGGGGACTGCAGTGTTGGATAACGGGGTCATCTACCACGGTGTACAGTTGTTTTCTATAGGAAATGCTGAAATTCATCGGGGTCTGACGACCCCAATTCTAAAGGGCAGCTCCGTCCCTGATCATAATTTTGTTACCATATCTAGTTCATTATTAATTATATATGACCCATACTTTTTATTTAACTATTTTTTTAAAATCTTATACAAATTAACTACTTTACTTTTAATTCTAGATTTAGATATTTGTTAATCATATTTAACATAAAATATTTAGTGAATTTATAATAGAGTTTTAACTTCAAATTTAGCCATTTATTAGCTGTATTTGACATATCCTATTCGTTATGCTTTTTTGTTCCTAATTTGCTTCTTAGCCACTATACAAATCAACTACTAATATTTGTATCTTTTGATTCTGAATTTATCTATTCATGAGTCGTACTTGATATAGACTCTTCAGTCAACTACTAATGTTTTACATTTTTTATTTTACATTTAAATATTTAGTAATCATATACAATATGTACTATTTTATCATGTGCTAATTTTTTCTTTTTTATTTCAAATTTAGCTATATTCTAATTGTATTTTTCATGGGCTCTTTGATTAAGTCCTACTTTTTATTTTCAAAATTCCAAATTTAGCTCATTGTTAATCGTCGGCAAGGACTCTTAATAATTAATCATATTTGATATGAACTCTATGAGTTAGTTTAAACTGCTAGATCTCTGTAAAGTTCAATGGCGTATATTATTCTCAATTTTAGATTAAAGTGCGAACTTTTAGACCCTATCGGCGACGTTGTGGCTTCTTTTAACACTTTGTTATTTAAATCTGTATTAATTTTTTAAATTCAAATTTAACTATTTATTATTTGTATTTAACACACCCTATTCATTAAGCTATTTTTTCTAATTTGCTTCTTAATCGCTATACAATCAACTACTAATATTTTTATTTTTTATGATTCATTACTCGTATTTGATTTGATATGGATTCTTAGGTCAACAGTTGATTTTTTAATATACTTTTAATTTCAAATTTCGCTATTTACTAATCATATCCAATATGTATTGTTTTATCATGTGTTAATTTTCTTATTTTGAATTTAGCTATTCCAATCATATTTGTCATGGACTCTTTGATCAAGTCCTAATTTTTTATTTTCTAAATTCTGAATTTAGTTAGATACTAATCGTATTCGGTAATGACTTAATTATCAATCGTGTTTGTTATGTACTTTATGAGTTATGAGTTAGTAGAGACCGTTAGATCATCATAAAATCCAACAGTGTATATATATTCTTCTTCTTTTTAGATTAACATGAGAATGTGTATAGATCATGTCAGAAAACGTAGTGGCTTCTTTTAATATTGTCTTATTAATATAATATAAATAGATAGATGTATAGCACATTGTTCCAAGTTAACCCGTGTCCAAATTAAACTAAACGCAGTGGCATATATCATAAATTTCCAGTTAACAGAACTTTTATTTTTCATACGACATCACAGAAACATACAGCATGTATAGAACGAGCTGCAGGAAATCGAATACTCATCTTGATGTCTCTTATGATGATTCTCTTGAAACCGGAGATGCGTCCCGAATAAGCCTGTGATTATATGGGCTCCACTTGTCTGTTACTAGAATATCACTCTTTTGTGGCAAATTTTTCTTCAAATATAATGTTAGGATTACATACAATATACAAATGTTGGAGGTAAAGCAGATTAAAGCTCCTCCTGTGCTGAACTTGGTACCTCGAATTGATAGCTAACAGAAAATCTTCCTTAGCTCAATTTAGTTTGAAATAATTATTAAAAGAATGGGAAATTGCCTAAAAAAAAAGAGAAAAAAGTTCTGTCGGTACCTCAGGACTGGGGTACCCCCTCTTACTATGTCAAGACTCGTGTAGTTATCCGTAACTGGGCCCTAAGGAGCTGAGCAGCCGGATCTCTGGGGTCCGGCTCCATCTCACCGGACCAACAGCCCCGGACCCGCTTCCCGCTCGGGACAGGTCCGGTGTCACCACGTGTCCTGGAGAAGAAAGCGCTCAGGGCCAAAAAGACCGGGGGCCCCGGACCCCCCACGGGGTCCCGGACCCCCATATACTATCCGGACCCCTCTCCGGGATGGAACAGACACCCCGCCTGGGGGGGGGGGTCCGAAGCCGCCACGTGTCTGCAGGCACAGGTACGCGTGTAGCCACCAAGCTCCCTCAGAAAGACTTGCCCACCTACCGCATTCAATGCGGGAGGCGTTAAGTGTGCTCTGCCACAGCAGAGCCCGAGGAGACTTTTGCCAGGCTGTGCTGTTAGTCGCGTGTTACCAAGGTGCACAGTACAACCGCTGGCACCACTCACGCCACGCGCGTTAGCCTGCTACGCCAGTTAGACATGATAATTCGGCGACGGAGTATCATAACGCCTATGCGGTAGACCCAACAGTCTATGCCGCAACCTACACTGCCTTAACGGGCGCCTCGCCGATGGGACAGGAGAAGACCTCCCTCGGTCAGGAAGTCTACAAGACGATGAAGCGTATCCGGCAAAAGATGCTCCATCACTGTAGCACCATTAGTGTCTATTTAGTATAGTATACATCCTTGTTGGGCCCACCTATCGGGGTCCAACGCCTATGTACGCGCCCTCCTTGCTCTATAAAAGGGGAGCGCCCGATAGAGAAGCCCTAAGGTCCAAAAAGGGGCCAAAGGCAGAGGATAGACTCATCCACCAACACAAGAGTAATACTACTCTCAAGTGGATGTAGGGTGTTATGCTCTGGCGGCCCGAACCACTCTAAATCCGTGTGTTCTTGCGTTCTTGCCCCGAAGCTAGATCGGCCTAATAGCTTAGCACTTCCCCGAGTACTCCCCCTCGGGGAATAGGCGGGTGCGTTCCGCCACCCGGCTGTGGGTACCCCCAAAAGCCCACGACATTTGGCGCCGTCCGTGGGGAAGATGCAGGCGTTGGCTAGATCTCCAAACTTCTAAGGCTGAGCTCATCCTCTGCAACGGCGGCGAGAAGATGAAGAGAGGCATGGAGGCACCTACGCCGCATGTCACTGCGCTGAGGCACCAGTGCCCTCGGTGCGGCGGCGCACGACAGCGGCACCTGCTGTGCGTCGCCACTGCAACGCCTTAGGTCTGGCACTGTGGTGCGCGGGGGCGACGCCAGTTGCGTGTCGCCCTACGCCATCCCAGTGTCGGCTCATGGTTTTCTCTCAAGCAACCGCCAGGGTTCCCCGGCGGCGGCGTGATGTCGGCTCAAGGCATTCTCTCAACACGAAGCCTGGAGCCAACCACTGTCGCCCGGAGGAAGTTGACCATTGACTCCTCCCTCCCCAGGACCGAGTCTCTCTCGGTGCTGCTGCAGACAGGACTCCGCCACCAAGCGTGGGGGCCCAACGTCAGCACCAAGGCCGAGCCGGCGAACGACCACCCTTCTACACGCTCCATGCTCATCCAAACGAGCACCCAGCTCGTGATGAGCGGTCATCGGGCCGGCTTCCGACGGCAGACGGCGACAGCTGGCAACGGCAGGGCCACTCCCATTCAAAGCCAAAGAATTTGTTCCCACGCTATCTGAGCGTGGGATAGTTCTTGTGCTGAGAAGAACCCTGCAAGCTCCCGAGGTGATGCTGGATGATGCTGAACAAGCACGTCCAGGGCGCCTTCGCCCCCAACGACTCAGAAGAGCCCCCAAGGTGCCAGCTCCACTACGGCCAGCAACGTGCACGCTTTACAGGGCGGCGACTGTAGGTTATCACTAGATAGGATTGAGTGTGTTTCTCTTTTGTAATGATTTGGTGCCTACGTGTGGTCCAGAGCGGTAAAGGTCCGCCCTTGTAAACCCGACCTCTGGCTTCATCGCACAAACAGGCGACACCAGCAAGTGGTCCAGAGCGGTAGAGGTCCGCCCTCGTAATCCCGACCTCTGATGTACACCACGAATCAAGCAATGAAGGAGATTTGCTTTCTTAGTCCTATCTTTACATTAACCTGATAGCACTTGTTCGTTCAGCTTGCATGTTTTCTTTCTTTCATACAGAGTCTTTTTCTTTTGTTGCTAACGATCCAATTTGAGTTGCTGGCTTGTGGTCAGGTGGGGATACCCCTTCTAGCTGGAAGGCAGTTCGGACCTCTAGGGACCTGCACAGGAGAAGTGGTGCCCATATCCTGGGGTAGAGAAGTTCTGCGTAGCTTAGACTGGTAATGTACCCTAAGCCTACGTACTTCACTGCCCTGTTATGAGTCCCCTAGTATCCGAGTCTGCTGTCCTTAGAGGTCCCGGGCTCCTTTCTAGTATAAGGCCTGGTTTCCTACACCTTGCTGCAAGGCCCGGTGACGTAATTCATGGGATCGTCAGCAATGCTCCAAGTCCACTTCGGTGGCCCGCTCCGGCGGAGACCGCTCGCCACAGTCGCTCCAAGTCCACTCCGGTGGCCCGCTCCGCGCGGAGACCGCTCGCCACGGTCGACTCAAGTCCACTTCGGTGGCCCGCTCCGGCGGAGACCGCTCGCCACGGTCGCTCCAAGTCCACTCCGGTGGCCCGCTCCGGCGGAGACCGCTCGCCACGGTCGCTCCAAGTCCACTCCGGTGGCCCGCTCCAGCGGAGACCG
The DNA here is from genome assembly GCF_016808335.1 of Panicum virgatum. Taxonomy (NCBI): domain Eukaryota; kingdom Viridiplantae; phylum Streptophyta; class Magnoliopsida; order Poales; family Poaceae; genus Panicum; species Panicum virgatum. The sequence continues at coordinate 30,579,387 of NC_053136.1, read as the reverse complement.
CTCGCCACGGTCGCCTGAAGCCGGGTCCGGGGAAGTAGTGCTTGCTCCTTGGTGAAAGCATCTAGGCCCCTAATTCGAGTTTTGGTAATTAATGACAACGGTTTGTGGATTAACGATTTCATTTGAGATAATGAGTATAGGTTGATCCACGGATGAAAGAGATTCGGTTGTGTACGTATGGAATTTTGGAGATGATGAGCAAAGCTCGGGCTCAAGGCAAAGGTATAAAATAGAGCCTTTGTATTTTACCAGTCACAAGGCGTTTAGTGGTTGAAAAGTGACCGGATTTATTGGATAGTTAGCCGTTCTATCAAGAGGGGTTGTGTACTCATGCTTGACGGGTCTTTAGTGCCATTTTGCTCAAAATGTCTAGTTGCATGCATGAGGGCTAACGGCATTTTGAAAAGATTTGAAATAGACTAAGTTCGAGAGCTCACTGAGTAACGGCGGACAGTCCGCACCTGAGGGGCGGACAGTCCGCGCCCGTTCCAGAGAGCTTGCAGAGGCTCTGGTGGGCTGGCGGACAGTCCAGCCCAGAGGGGCGGACAGTCCGCGATCGTTCCAGAGAGCTTGCAGAGGCTCTGGTGGGCTGGCGGACAGTCCGGCCCAGGTGGGCGGACGGTCCGCTACTGTATTTCATTTTTGTACCAGAAAGGGTGTCTCTCTGGTGTGGGCTTCAAAGTTAAACTGCGGACGGTCCGCTCCTGAGGCGCGGACGGTCCGCAGGCTAATCTCAAAGTTGTTCCAGAGACGATGTTAGTCTCTGGTGGGATTGGAACTCTTAACTGCGGACGGTCCGCCACTGGGGCGCGGACGGTCCGCCAGGGCTTAACGGCTAGTTCTGACATGCATTAAATGCACTCTGACTCACTGGTTTATAATGGCGGACAGTCCGGTTTTTGAACCGCGGACGGTCCGCGACTTCGCAGAAAAGAGTGTAACGGCTAGTTTTTGGAGGGATGTCTATATATACCCAATGCCCGGCCATTGGGTGACTCTCTTGGCCATTTGGATAGCATTCTTGACACATTAGAGCTAAGGCATTCCTCTCTCACACACACTTGCTTAGAGATTGCATTTTTAAGAGTGTGAGAGCTTCCTAGTGCATTGCATCAAGAGTTTGAGCTTTGTGGCATTAGGGAAACTTCAAGCAAGCATCATCAACTTGTTACTCTTGGGAGTTGCCGCTCCCTAGACGGCTTGGAGAAGTGGATTTCGTGGAGCACCTCCAAGGAGATTGTTGAGGAGCCCCGATTTCGGTTGTGAGAGGTCTTGTGCTCACCTCACCGGAGTGGTGAAGAGCAACTCTAGTGGAATCGAGGTGTGGAGCGGTTCCTTGATTCAAGCCGGCTCAAGATCAAGAGGTTCTTGATAGAGGAGCGGTTGATTCTTGGAATCCACCTCAACGTGGATTAGGGGTGACCGGCAAGTCATCGACACCACGGGATATATTCTTGTGTCAAGCTCGGTTACTACTCTTGCTCTATTTTATTCTTGTCTTTACTTTGAGCAATTTACTTTACTAGAGCTTGATTCGTGTCTTGTCACCCTAGGTTGCAAACCCATCTAGAGATTGTAATAGCTTGACATAGGGCTTTCCTTTGTTACTAATTAAATTTCTCTAGTGTTGTTGGTTTTAGATTTTAAACCGCCTATTCACCCCCCCTCTAGTCGGTGTTCTTGATCCTACAAGTGGTACCAGAGCTAAGTACTCCATTAATTAAGGATTTAACCATCTTGGAGTAGAACAATGACTAGTGATCATGGGATTCATGTTGGGAAGCCACCGTTCTTTGATGGGAACAATTATGATTATTGGAAGACTAGGATGTCGGCTCATCTCAAAGCCATGAGTAGAAAGCTATGGAGAGTAGTAAATGATGGATATGTCATTTTGGACCCAAAGAGTTTGACACCCCTAGATGAGGAAAATGAGACACTAAATGATCAAGGGGTTAATGTGCTCTTTAGTGCTCTTGATGTAAATGAATTCAATAGAGTCAAGAGCCTCACAAATGCAAATGACATATGGAAGAAGCTCATGGAAATTCATGAGGGTACATCAACGGTGAAGGAGGCCAAGCTATACTTGCTTAAAGGAAATTTTAGTGAATTCACCATGAAGAAGGATGAGAGCATAGCCGAGATGTTCAACCGGCTAAATGACATTGTAAATGATCTCAAGGGACTTGGATTTGAGGTACCGGATGGGGATTTCAACCACAAGTTTCTTAGATGTCTTCCGGAAAGATATGACACAATTGTGACCTTACTTGTAAGGTCAAATGTGAAGACCGCAACTCCCACACAAATATTGGGAGAAATTCTCACCCATGACATGTTCAAGAAATCTCAAGATGAAGCTCATGGTGGAGAAATTGATATGAAAAAGAAAAGTGTGGCATTCAAAGCTCAAGATAGCAAAAATGAAGAAGAAAGTGGATGCCAAGAAAAAGAATCGGATGAGGAGATGGCTCTTTTTGTCAAGAGATTCAATAGAATGATGAGCAAGAAGAGTTTTGGCAAGAGAGGTCAATCATCAAGAAAAAAATCCTTTTGTGGACAAGACTTGCTTTAATTGTGGTGAAGTAGGTCATATCATTGTCAATTGTCCAAACAAAAAAAAGGACAAGAAAAATGATGAAAAGAAGAAGAAGAAGTTCATCAAGAAGAAAAAGAATGGCCAAGCTTATTTTGTTGAATGGGATTCCGATGCAAGCTCCGATGATGATGATGATGATGACAAGCCATCCAAGGGAGTTGCCGGGATCGCCATCAAGGAGGCTCCATCACTCTTCTCTACACCACATTGTCTTATGGCAAAGGGTGGTGCAAAGGTACAACAAGATGATGAACTTGATGAACTTTCATATGATGATCTTGTTGAAATGCTTAATGATGCCGATGAATTCATGACAAAGGAAAAGGCTAAGTTGAGGGACTTGAAGTTGAAGTTTACTTCTCTTCAAGATTCCTATGAGGAGCTAAAGACTTCTCATGAGAATCTCAAAGAAACTCATGAGAAGCTTGAGGAAGCTCACAATACCTTGCTTAGTCATGAAAGAAAAGCAACATTGAGCATTGGTGTTAGTTGTGATTTAATTGATGATAAATCTTGTGGCTCTAGCTCTACTAGTTCTTTGTGCACTAAAATTGATAACTCATCTTGCAATGAATCTCTCATTATGGAAAATGATTTATTAAAAAAAGAGGTTACTTGCTTGACAAATGATTTGAGAAAATGCTATGATAGTAGAGCAAAGTTTAATCATTGTTGGGCAAGCCAAAAGTTCACCTTGAACAAGCAAGGGTTTGGATATATTCCTAAGAAAGGGAAGAAGGCTTTTGTGCAAACCAAAACTACCTTTGTGAAGAGTAGTGGCAAGCCATATTGTGAAAAATGCAAGAAGGTTGGACATGTTGAGAAGAATTGCACCAACAAGAAAGTCATATCCTTTGATTCAAGTTACATGCTTATGAAAAATTCAAATGGCAATGTTAGTGCAAAATTTGTTGGGATACCTATAAATGGTGCTAAAAAGAATGCCATTTGGGTGCCAAAAGTCTTGGTCGCTAATGTGGTTACTAACGTTCAAGGACCCAAGAAAGTTTGGGTACCTAAAAAGGTTACTTCCTCTTTGTAGGTGAATTACAAGTCCGGGGGAAGACATTGGGTGCTTGATAGTGGATGCACTCAACACATGACCGGAGATCAAATGATGTTTTCCTCTCTAGATGAGAATGTTGGTGGCTATAGTGACATTATCTTTGATGACAATAGCCGGGGCAAAGTCAAAGGAGTTGGTACAATTCCTATCTCAAGCAATCATTCTCTCTCAAATGTATTGTTAGTTGATTCTCTCAAGTTTAATCTCTTAGCGGTCACTCAACTTTGTGATTTTGGATATAAGTGTAGTTTCACTAAAGATGATGTTGTAGTGACTAGCTTGGATGGAAAAGATCACATCTTTACGGGATTTAGACATGAGGATGTATATCTTGTGGATTTTGCAACTAAAGAGGCAAATTTGTCCACTTGCTTATTCACTCAATCATCTTTGGGTTGGTTATGGCATAGAAGGCTTGGTCATGTTGGCATGAAACAACTCAACCGACTTTTGAAGCATGATTTAGTAGTTGGCTTGAAGAATGTGAAGTTTGATAAAGATAAGCTTTGTAGTGCATGTCAAGCCGGAAAGCAAGTTGCAAATACTCATCCCACTAAGAGTGTCATGTCAACCGAGAGACCTTTGGAATTATTGCACATGGATTTATTTGGTCCTACAACTTATAGAAGTATTGGTGGAAATTGCTATTGTCTTGTGGTAGTGGATGATTACTCAAGATACACATGGGTTTTCTTTCTTCATGACAAGGCCGATACATATGACACATTCAAGAAATTCTTTACAAGGGCCGAAAATGAATTTGAGCTCAAAGTGAAGGAAGTGAGGAGTGACAATGGAAGTGAGTTTAGAAACACAAGAGTTGAGGAATGGTGTGATGAGAAAGGAATCAAGCATGAATTCTCAACCAAGTACACTCCGGAACAAAATGGTCTTGTTGAGAGGAAAAATAGAACCTTGATTGATATGGCAAGATCAATGCTCTCCGAGTATAATGTTTCGGATAGTTTTTGGGCCGAAGCAATCAACACGGCTTGTCATGCCTCAAATAGATTGTATTGCCATAGATTTCATAACAAGACCCCATATGAGTTGCTCATTGGAAGGAAGCCAAATATATCATATTTTAGAGTGTTTGGTTGCAAATGCTATATTCTCAAGAAGGGAACTCGGTTATCAAAGTTTCAAAGCAAATGTGATGAGGGTTTTCTTCTTGGATATTCATCTAGTAGCAAGGCTTATCGGGTCTACAACAAAACACATGGCATTGTTGAAGAAGCATATGATGTTGAGTTTGATGAAACCAATGGGTCTCACAATGAACAAGAAAATCTTGATGATGTGAGAAGTGATGGTTTGAGAAATGCAATGAAAAATATGTCAATTGGTGATGTTAGACCAAGAGAAGAAGATGAAGATGAAGTTGGTCCTTCTATCTCTATTAGAGTTAATCCTTCAACTTCTATCTCAAATGATCAAGCACAACAAAATATACAAGATTCAAGTAATGATGATTCTCAAGTACAAAATCAAGTTGGTTCATCTAGTGCACCTTCTTCATCAACTCAAGAACCCATTATTCCTCAAAGAATTCATCATGTTCTTGCAAAGGATCATCCGGTGGATCAAATCATGGGTGATATTAGTAAGGGTGTCCAAACTCGATCTCGCATTGCTTCATTTTGTGAACATTATTCTTTTGTATCTTTTCTTGAACCTAACCGTGTAGATGAAGCATTGAGAGATCCGGATTGGGTGAATGCTATGCATGAAGAATTAAATAATTTCACCCGGAATCAAGTTTGGGATTTAGTTGAGAGGCCCAAGAATTATAATGTTATTGGCACTAAATGGGTCTTTAGAAACAAGCAAAATGAAGATGGAATGGTTGTGAGGAACAAGGCAAGATTGGTCGCTCAAGGCTTCACTCAAGTCGAAGGTTTGGATTTTGGTGAAACTTTTGCTCCCGTTGCTAGATTAGAAGCTATTAGAATTTTATTAGCTTATGCTTGCTCTCACAACATTAAACTTTTTCAAATGGATGTGAAAAGTGCTTTCTTGAATGGCAAAATTAGTGAACTTGTTTTTGTTGAGCAACCTCCCGGTTTTGAAGATCCCAAGAAGCCAAATCATGTATACAAGCTCTCTAAAGCTCTTTATGGTCTTAAGCAAGCTCCACGAGCTTGGTATGAAAGATTGAGGGATTTTCTTATCTCTAAGGGCTTCAAAATTGGTAAGGTTGATACTACCTTGTTCACTAAAGATATTGGTAAAGACTTGTTTGTTTGTCAAATTTACGTCGATGATATTATCTTTGGTTCAACTAACCCAAGTTTTTATGAGGAATTTGGTGAAATGATGTCTAGGGAATTTGAGATGTCCATGATTGGTGAATTGAGTTTCTTTCTTGGACTTCAAATCAAGCAACTCAAGGAAGGCACCTTTGTGTGTCAATCAAAATATGTGAAGGATATCTTGAAGAAATTTGGAATGGAAGATGCAAAACCAATCAAGACTCCTATGGCCACAAATGGGCATCTCGACCTAGATGAGGGAGGTAACCCGGTTGACCAAAAGCTTTACCGTTCTATGATTGGTAGTTTGCTTTATTTGACCGCATCTAGGCCCGACATCATGTTTAGTGTTTGCATGTGTGCACGATTTCAAGCCGCACCTAGAGAATGTCATTTGACCGCCGTCAAGAGGATCTTGAGATACTTGAAATATTCTCCTAATATTGGCTTATGGTATCCCAAGGGTGCTCATTTTGATTTGGTTGGATTCTCGGATTCGGATTATGCGGGGTGCAAGGTTGATAGGAAGAGCACTTCCGGTGGTTGTCAATTTCTTGGAAGATCTCTTGTATCATGGTCATCAAAGAAGCAAAATTCCGTGGCTCTTTCAACCGCCGAAGCGGAATATATCTCGGCCGGAAGTTGTTGTGCTCAATTATTATGGA